>NC_042619.1:52345466-52966299 GCF_901001135.1 Rhinatrema bivittatum | reverse complement strand
TGAATCCTGGCTTCCCAGGTTTGCACCCCTCCTGTCTCTCTTCATTTCTATTTCTGTAGTAAAGCTGCTCCCTGTCTTGGGATTTAAATCGGTGATCCTGATATTTCAGATCCCGGTTTTTTGAGCACAGACTAATTGGCTTGACCAGAGGGATCTATTGCAGTGTGAAAAGATTGCGAGTCCTGGGAGTGAAACATATGTCTAGGTTACCTGTGCTTCTTTGCCAGGCTATTTAAAAAATGTATCGAATAAATCATCATCCCACTTGACAGAAATTTGGTGTCCAGACAGCTAACAGCAACCAGAGACACCGATAACTGCTAGATTTTATCAATAAATTGTCTTTAAGCTACAGAAAGGCTTCTGCAATTTTGAAAGCATCAGTCTCAGAATACCATGATGCGCCATCAGAAGCAGATTGTAAATGTAAAGCAGTGATCATAAAGATAAATTAATTTTACAGGTTTGTCATCATTAGGCTGGGTTTCTCTCAAAGTCTTGCACATTTGACTGATCTTGATTTAGCAGTGTTTCAGCTTGTGAAAATGTGGGACTAATTTGGCATTGCTTTCCTGATCTTTCAAAGCTCTCCCATGGATGTGAAACAGTAATCATAATCAATTCTGGACACCATTGGGAGAAAAACTTATTGCATAACATGTTAAGTGGTGTTTTACTGTGCATGTTACATTTCTACTAGCTAAATATTTTAGCATGAGTTTTATTTCATTGGCCCCCTATTCTCTGTGTCAGAGCTGGCTTAGCCTCTTGCAGCCCTCTGTCTTGGTTTTCAGATTATGGTCTCCCCAAAGTCAGCATTGAAAACTTGGGCTGTCTGCCAACTTAAAAATCCAGAGGCGGCTATAAATACTGACTGGTGATCAGTTTCAGTCAGTCAGTGACAGGTGACAAAACTTTCGAGGCAGGGAATTCTTAAAGCAAAGAAAAAGAAATGTTCTGTATGGTTAAATATGTGAAATATGATAGTCTTAAGAACTGGCACTTTGTTCCAATAAGATTGCCAATTCAGTTTATAATGGACTGGTATGAGTTGACTATTTTAGCGGTAGTGTGTTAAATGAAGACTTTGACAGATGATATCTCACAGCAGGAGTATGCATGGGTTATGAATTCATCAGTGATTATCTGGGGCACATGCTAGCAAATTTATTGATGACTTCATAATCTTGGAAATGTGATAATTCTGATGATATAACACATTTGTGATATGCAAGTTGAGATGCTTTCATATTTTGGGAAAGTAAAGTTGATTTTACATGAAGCTCTATTTTATGAAAAAATTATTGGATTAAGGTCAGTCTGAAACCTCCTGGAATGGGTCCTACCCCATGATAAATTACTTAGTGAAAATGAGAATTTTGTTTGTATGTTTTGTTTTTTTTTTAATCTGTCCTAAATTGCCACAATTTAGGACAGATTAAATAGCATAGATATTTTTGGTTACTGCTCACATTACTACTATGGCCATGCTAGTGTGACACAGATTTAACATGCAATTGGTAAAACTTATTGCATAACACGTTAAGTGGTGTTTTACTGTGCATGTTACATTTCTACTAGCTAAATATTTTAGCATGAGTTTTATTTCATTGGCCCCCTATTCTCTGTGTCAGGGATGGCTTTGCCTCTTGCAGCCCTCAGTCTTGGTTTTCAGACAGATTATGGTCTCCCCAAAGTCAGCATTGAAAACTTGGGCTGTCTGCCAACTTAAAAATCCAGAGGCGGCTATAAATACTGACTGGTGATCAGTTTCAGTCAGTCAGTGACAGGTGACAAAACTTTCGAGGCCTTAATCCAAATTATTGGATTAAGGTCAGTCTGAAACCTCCTGGAATGGGTCCTACCCCATGATAAATTACTTAGTGAAAATGAGAATTTTGTTTGTATGTTTTGTTTTTTTTTTAATCTGTCCTAAATTGTGGCAATTAATCTGTCCTAAATTGTGGCAATTTAGGGCAGATTAAAAAAAAAACAAAACATACAAACAAAATTCTCATTTTCACTAAGTAATTTATCATGGGGTAGGACCCATTCCAGGAGGTTTCAGACTGACCTTAATCCAATAATTTGGATTAAGGCCTCGAAAGTTTTGTCACCTGTCACTGACTGACTGAAACTGATCACCAGTCATTATTTATAGCCGCCTCTGGATTTTTAAGTTGGCAGACAGCCCAAGTTTTCAATGCTGACTTTGGGGAGACCATAATCTGTCTGAAAACCAAGACTGAGGGCCGCAAGAGGCAAAGCCATCCCTGACACAGAGAATAGGGGGCCAATGAAATAAAACTCATGCTAAAATATTTAGCTAGTAGAAATGTAACATGCACAGTAAAACACCACTTAACGTGTTATGCAATAAGTTTTACCAATTGCATGTTAAATCTGTGTCACACTAGCATGGCCATAGTAGTAATGTGAGCAGTAACCAAAAATATCTTTGCTATGCATGCTAGCTACCTGCCAAAATCCCCCATGTTGACTGTCCCAAAGTAGAAAAGACTAGTTAGCCCATGGGATTTCTTCTCCCTTGAATCCTGGTGAAAAAAAAAAAAGGTAGTATCCCATTCCCCCCCCCCCCCCCCCCCCCCACCCAAAGCTTCTCCTTCACCCTGGCATTTATAGACATTTCCCTTCCCTCATGAGAGGCATTTCTCTTTGAACTGCCACCCCAGGCAATCTCCTTCAGAAAGGCAGTCCACTTCAGATTCTTCCCTGTTCCTAGCAGACTCCTATACATCCTACCCACTCCTCCAAAAACAGGTCCTTATCAATCAAGAGGGGCAGGATCTTCATGGCTGAGAGGGACGTAAGAATCCTGCTGGCTGCATTGCAGCTACCACCCAACACCACCATTAGGAGAAACTTTACCTTATTTATTTCTTTAAAATAATTCATATGCCATCTTTCTGCAGCATTCAAGGTGGCTCACAGCTATTACATAATAACCATAATACAGTAAGAACGCTAATAAAAACAGTTTCTTGATCAATACATACACACCATCCCAAAGATAGAACAGCCGTACTTTTCAGAGAAGACATCTCAGCCCTAAAACAAGCATGAATTAGATGTGCATATAATGGAGGCAGTGCATGCAAATTTGTCGCATGCATATTCATTGTGGCTATCCTGAAAACCAGACCTGTTTGTTGCTTTTGAGGACTGGAGTTGACCAGCCCTGCCTTATTGCATAGCACAGTGGTTCCCGAGCTTGTCCTGGAGGTCTCCTAGCCAGTAAGGTTTCAAGAAATCCACAACAAATATGCATGAGATAAGTTTGCATGCACTGTCTCCATAGCATGCACATTTTATTTTTATTTTATTTATTGAATTTTCAAATTTAAATAAGATCTCTCTTGACAGAAAAATAGGTTATGCTTTACACACAATTTTCATAAGAAATCACTAAATGAATTGCATCTTCAAAAGCAAACCAATTCTAGTCCTCAATACTAGAGGAGTCAAAACTCAATCCAAGGAAACTAATTCAATTTAAACAAGAAAGGCATAATGACAGAGTGCAGTAGCTATTTTACTATTTGAGGTACATTATTGTGCGTATATTACGGCTATAGGTTGTCAGGAGAAGTAACACATGGAATTTTTCCAATCAAGAATTGTGACAACTGAGGGGGATCAAAGAAAATAAATGAATTATTCTGGTATTTTACCAAACATTTACAAGGGAATTTAAGGAAAAATACTCCCCCAATCTGTTGCACTTGCGATCTCATTAGTAAAAACTGTTTGCATCTTTTTTGTGTTTGGCGCAAAACATATTAATCTTAAACTGCATAAACTTCTCTAGTCTATGCCTGAAAAACAATTTCAATAGCCAGTCTCTATCAGGTTCAAGGACCAATGACACTATTAATGTAGCAGGGGACGCTGTTTCAGAATCCGATGTTTTAATGAGTGCAGTTAAGTCCATTAAAGGTACTTCAACCGGGAAAGCATGCAAATTTTATCTCATGCATATTCATTGTGGATATCCTGAAAACCTCACTGGCTGGGGATCTCCTAGGACTGGTTTGGGAACCCCTGGCATAGCACACTATTTTTGGCATGCACAAAACATGCATGGTAAACTTTATTGCATAGGTCTTCAAGTATACACATTTAAGAGAGATCATGGTCCTAGATATGAAAACTTTGAGCAACCGAAAAATCTAACCATGCAACTCTTTATAAATGTTGTTAAAGTATCATAGAGAACCCTGCCTGCTGTGCAGAAGAGTTGGCTTCATTCTCAAGCCAGCAGGCGGTGGAGATATCGTGGAAGCATTAAGGCTTACAATCCATGTGAAACATACGGGCACAAAGAAAAGCAGGACTGGACCTGTCAACTACTCTATCCAACAGGCCACAAACTGCCCTGTAATGCAATAATTATATTGCTATGAACTACAGTTTCAGGTCTTTTATTATGCAAAAGGTGCTCGGAAAAGTTCTGGCATTCATTGCTTGAATCACTACTCCTGCTGGACTCATGAGCTGCCAAATCAGTTTCTGGAGGAAGAATTTGGTGATTGCTGCTGTGTAGCTTTTCATCCCAAAGAACAGTGGATTTGTAGTACTGCTCCTTCCATTTGACATGTGCACAAGTATAGAAATGTAACAGAAAGAAAGGTGCCAGAAAACAGGACTGTTATAAGAGGATGATTGGGCAGTTGTGCAGGACACTATAAAGCAGCAGAGGAATTTGTATCATTTCAGACTGTAAATGTCTGTCAGGCTGATACAGTACAGTGCGCTCCAACGGAGCGCACTGTTAACCTACTCTTGGACCCGTGTTTTCCCTTACCCCTTATTCAGTAAGGGGAGGAAAACGCGCATCCAACCTGCGGCACCTAATAGCACCCTATTAGGTATGCCCGCGCGATACAGTAAGTAAAATGTGCAGCCAAGCCGCACATTTTACTTTAAGAAATTAGTGCCTACCCAAAAGCGGGCGTTTGTCCGCTCTCCCGCGGACTTTACTGAATCGGCCCGTGTGGATGTAACATGTCTATCAGAGAAGCTGTGGTTCTAAACATTTTCTATGATTCAGTGGTGGCCCTGAGTCTGGGGAGAGGGTGCAGGGAACAAGACCAAAGAAACAGGTGGCAGGTAAGACCATTAAGGCCTATCTAGTTTGCCCAGTTTACTTCTACCCAGTGGTTCTCAACCTTCTCCTTGAAGCACACCTAATGTCTGTTTTTCATGGTAGCATTAGATTTGCATGTATTAGGGTCTCAGTGTATACAATTATATCTTATGTATATTTAATACATATTTCCTGAAAACCAGGCATGTCTACAGTACCTGAATGGAATCCACTTTGAAGCGCTAAAAAAAGTGCAAAAAGCGGAATATAAATCTAAATAAATAAATAAATGTTTCCAGAGCAGGGACGGGACCTATAGGTAGAGACTGCAGTTGATCTCTAGCGGGACCTATAGGTAGAGACTGCAGTTGATCGCTAGCTTTCCTCTCACTTCTTTGCAATTACGTTACTGTTTTGCCTGAGATGCCTGAGGAACACTGTAAGAATCAGAAGCCCTCCAGCAAGACTTTCCCTTTCAGACCTTGGGAAAGTCACTTTATCTTCCAGTTAGTTAATTTTCTGTGCAAATATCGCAAATCCCACATAATTCAAACTCACACCAGTCTGCCTACCAGAATCATAGGTAGATGCCACGCCCCCAGCTGTCTGGAATGCCATGCCCCTCTGACGTTGCACCCGCTTCCTGGCCTTCTTCGTCTACTGAACTCAGGGCAGGGCAATACAAGGCTTTCGAACTCCTGCGGGCAATGTTTTCCTATCGCATTTTTTTTCTTTCCAGATAAACAACACAGTTACCTGAAAACAGAAAGGGACAGCACCGGCACCGGCAGCGGCAGCAACAGTGTTCCCTACACGTCCCACACACGTGACATCGTCGAGAACCGGAAAGCGCTCGGGAACTGTAGTTCGGAACCAAAATTCTTTGCGGCTGCGCCTAGTAGTGGGAACTATAGCTCCCGGCATGCTCAGCACAGCCCCAGCGGGCGACCAATTGGAAACAAGGAAGTAGAAGGACTTTCCGCGAGCGGCAGGTTCCATGTGGGTGCTTGAGAAGGATGCTGCGCAGGAATTTCTGAGAGTGAGTGGCGGTTTGCCCTGCACGTAAACACACTGTACTATAGTATATAAAAGGTCAGCTCAGGCGGATTTCTGGAGGAACGTAAATCTTGTGTATTGCTGTTGTGGGGTTGTAGAGCTAAAGGGATTTTCTCAGATTTCATCTCTTTACTGGGTGCGTAGGGTAGGTTCCTGCTCTGTAGGTGCTGGAGCACCCCCAATAATGAGCAAACTCCCTCACTATGTTCAGGGAGGGTAATTTGTGTTTAACACCACCAATCATTTTGAAAAGTTGCCTCCTGTGGTGTGAAGTGCCCTGCTTGGATGGGGAGAAGAGTAAGGCTTCAGTCATCCTCGTTGTGAACTCAGCTGCCTGCTTCCATAATATGTTCAACACCGAGGCGTGTGTAGGTCCCTGGTGCCCGGGAACAATGCTTAGATTTGTCCTCCCCTTAGCCGCTGTCCAGCAACACTCTCCCCCCATCCCCCTGCTGCCCAGCATCAGTTCTCCCTGTCATGAACCCCTGTCCCCTCTCTGCACAGCACCAGTCACTCCATCACACTTCTCAGCACCCCGGCACTAGTCTGGGAGAAAAATCTCACTGTTTTCCCTTCTAAAGTTCCAGCAGGCTCTTTTCCTACCTCCTCTTTGGTATGGATCATCTCAGTCCCTGTTGAACCTTTCCCCTTCTGAGTCTTCTTGATGCCTCACTACTGTGATGCTCAAGATCTTGGTTCTTGGAACAAATCTTGCTGGCATCATCATTCAAGCAGACTTTCTGGGCTCTGCTCTTACTAGCACAGGAGCACCATGGGCCTCCTGCACTCCTCAGCAGTGTACTTGTGCAGTTTTTGCTGCTGCTCCACCTCCTAGTAGAGATGAATCAATGTTGGTTAGGGTTGCCAACTTATCCATAGACCAGGACTGGACACTTGAGGATGGGTGGGGTGGAATGGTACCCCCTCATTTGCATCAATTTTAGATCCTGCCAGTGAACTGCCTAAACAGTGTATGTATCTGCAGAATCACTGGGAGCTGAGGGCTGTGCACCACCTCCTTTCCCTATGCTGTCCAGTCACAGTATGGGAAAGGAGGCAGGGATACAGCACAGCTCTCCTTTGATAGAGGAAGAGAAAGACAGGTCGGAGCCTAAGGGGCTGTGGGAAAAAGGAGGATCCACCTGCAAAACCGGACATTTAGTGTCCGGTCGGTTCTTCTGACTGGACATTGTACAGAATGCCTGAAAACCTGGCTGTTCGGTCCAAAACTGGATAGTTGGCAACCCTAATGTTGGTGGGGAGAGGAACTTTGTGCTGACACAGTGGCACTCCCCGACTCCACTTCTGTGCTGTTCATCTGCTGCTTCGGCTCTCCTTCCACCTTCAGTAAGCCACTGGCTTAGCAACAAGAAGATACTTAATACTTCACACTCAACGAGAGAATATGGAAAATCAGATTAGGAGGAAAAACCTGTGATTTCTTAATTTTCCCTTCACTAGGTTATTATCTGCAGGCAAATTATTTAAAAAAAACCCAGACCATAATGGCCTATCCACTCTGCCCGCTGAGGTGTTGACATTTGTGAGTGCCACTCGCTGTAGGTTACTTTCCCTGCCACCTTGGTATTGGTATCATTTGTGAAATAAATATTATAGGGTGTCCATGCACCCAAGTTGCAATTTGTAATAAGAGTTGCCTCTAGCTTGGGGCTACTAACTATGAAGAATGAACTCAGGAACATAGATTTAAAAAAAATGCGCAACTATGCTAAAAATGCATGTGTTTTATTAAAACAAATATAAAAAACACTATATTTCCTAGTGTGTAGCAGATGGACTCAGGACCAATGGGTATAGTGTTAATACAGATGTTAGTATAACTTGTTTAGAGCATTTGACAGTAAGCAAGAAATAAATGTAATAATATTGTGGGGAATCTGTCTAGTCCTGCTGCTTGATCAACGTTGGACTCCCTGCATCAGATTGACGATCGAGGTTGTCGGTAATGAGAACATTGCTGTTGTCACTTGTTTTATGACCTATGGAGAAATGAAAATGTCTTGCTTTTTGCAAGAGCACACTTTCTCTTCTCATGTCATAGGTTTCAGTGATATGTGGCATGCCAGAATCATACTTTACTGGGTTTATTCTTTCTTGAGCGGCAGACACTGATCGAAGCTAGGGAGAATAATTAAATTTAACTGATGCAAAAAAATAAAATTGTAAACTTGTTGTAGACCAGGACTTCCCGAACTGGGAGTCAGGACTGCAAATGGGGGTCACACAACCTTTAGCTGGGGTCACAAGTGTCTCCAAGGACATAACTCCTCAAGCACAAGCATTAGTAGTGGAAGTCAACATGGGGCCTTTGAGCCAGCACACTGTCACAGGCCCTGTGGTGGCCCTGCAAGAGGAGAGATCAGGACCACTGCAGTGTCTGTCAGCTTGCCCTGGCTCATAGGCCCAAGGCTGGCTTTCATTCCTAATGCTGCTGCCACTTGCAGATCACAGTCTGGTTTGGGACCAACCATGAGTGGAGGGGTGGTCTGAGTGTGCACAAGGAGGTTGCCACTTCCTCTCACACACTACTGAACCTATCCAAGAAAAAACTAATTTCCCCTGTCAACAGTTGTCATCCACTTTTGGCCCAGGGTTAAAAGGAAACTTTGCCACCGACCCTGACCAAGGGGAGTGTTCAGAAATGGCGTTGTTTGAAGGGAGGGATCAGATGCAGATGAGGATTGAGGGCTGAATTGGAGGTGAGGCTGGAAGGTGAGAGAGAGGGGATAGCAGAGGATCAATTGGGGGCTATAGAAGCAAGAGGGGAGGGATGACTGAGGATCAGTTGTGGGTTATAAAAATGGCTGGGAGGTGAGCTGGGATGATAAGAAAAGGCTAGATTGGGTGAGAGAGGGGGAATAATCTGAGAAAGTGAGAGGAGCTGGGGGGATGTATGAGGTGCTCAGTTAGAGGGGTAGAGGTTGAGAGAGAGGATTGACTGGAGAGGGAAGGGTCAGTGTGAAATTATTAGAGGGGGGATCACATCCCTGCTAATTTTGTTTTAACATCCTCTGGGGTCATGTTGTGGAGATTTTTAAAATTTCCCTTTAATTTGCTCCACAAATAAAATAGATAGATCTGTTGCAGTCCAATGTTACCATATTTATTTTCAATGTAATAATACATGTGGAAGAAACTCTTAGTGGCATTCCCAAAAATTAGTACATAGCAACAGATTATATAGATGTCCTAGAATATAGAGTCAGCAAAACATGTCTTAGATCATGATCAGTTAACAGGTCAGCACGACCTGTGTGAATTATAATTAGCTATACAGCACAAATAAGCAAGGGTCCTGAGTCATTATATCTGTTTTCTACCAATGTAATTAATTCTTTACCTTTGACATAGTTGCAGTCTGCATAGCTGAGGAATGATTAGACTTCAGCGTTTTTCCTCATTATATTTTATCTCGTCCAGGGAGCAAGCTTCGCAACAGCTCTTGCATATCTTTATTTAGAGTCTAAGAATGGTTAAGGTCTGATTAAGAAACCTTGACTTTGGCTCCATAGGTTTTGCAGACATAGCAAGAGCTAAGTATAATGTTCTGCTGCCATAAGCTAAGTGGGACAGAGAAGTACAATAATTTAATTTCCTCACTGTGAATTCTCATGTTCTAAAATGGGGTTACATTGGCTCACGGTTTTGGAAGCCCTGTGGTAGGCCATTGGCTGTTTACTTTTAATGAACACATCACTTACACCCCGTGCTTTTTCTCGTTTCTCAAACAGCGTTTGCTGCGGCCCTTGGGCTGGCCTTGCCAGTGGGGAGCGTACTGTTGATGTGACCTCGCTTTACTACAAAGATGAACTCTGCAAGCACACTGTAAGAAACCCTGAGGAAGAGAACTTCATTCTGTCGTCAGTTTGTGCATTTCTTCTTCTTCTTTTTTCTTTATATGATATCCCACACGATGTACGCTAGTACATATGTGTACATATAGTACATAGTTTATTTATTTATTTATTTTATATACCGACATTCGATCGAAATATCACATCGGTTTACAGGAAACTGAGAGATAGGGCGGGGTCCGCCCTATTTTACATTGTAACATGGAAGAATATAACTATATTACATTATAACACGGTAACAGTATAACAAGGTAGATTATAACTATATTACAATATAACATGGTACTATTATATCATGGAAGCAATGTTTATAATAACATGGTAATCATTCAGTTATGACTTAAATAACGGGAGGGATTAAAAGATTGGGGCGGTGGGGTGAGGGTAAGGGGGGGTTTAGGGTGTGAGGGTGGATCGGGGAGGGTCTGTGGGGGGTGAGATGCGTATGGGAGGGTACGTTGTAGGTGGGTTAAGTGTCTAGTGGGAAGGCTTTTGTGAACAGCCATGTTTTGAGATGTTTTTTGAAGACTTGCGATGAGGGTTCATTTCTGAGCTGGGGGGGAGGGAGTTCCACAGGGAGGGACCTGCTATGGATATGGCTCGTTTGCGGGTGGCGTTGAGGTGTGCGGCTTTGCAATTGGGGATAGACAGGAGTCCTGTGTTGGAGGATCTGAGGTTTCTTTGTGTGGGGTATGGGCGTATTGAGGTGTTTAGCCAGTTCATTTCATTGTTGTTTATTTTTTTGTGTATGAGGGTGAGGGTTTTATATTGGATTCTTTGTGTGATGGGGAGCCAGTGGAGTTCTTTGAGAGTGTGTGTGATGTGTGAGGATTTTCTGCTGTTAGTGATGATTCTGGCGGCGGCGTTTTGTAGAACTTGGAGGGGTTTGAGGTGGATTTCAGGTAGGCCAAGAAGGAGTGAGTTGCAGTAGTCGAGTCTTGAGGAAATAATTGTTCCCTGTACGTACCTGGATCAGTCCAGACAGTGGGTTATGTCCCCAATCCAGCAGATGGAGTCAGCACAAGCTTCGAGGGGGCGTCACCATATATGCTACTACCCCCTCTGCAGGAGTTCAGTATCTTCTGACTCCAGCAGATGCGAGTAGGGGAATCTGGGTTTCTCCCAATTTGTTTTAGGTTTTTGCTTTCCCTTGCTTACTTTCTCTTTGGCTCCTGCCTATTGTTCTTTGAATCAGGAGAGCACAGAGCATGGCAACAAGGCCCGAGAGGCCACAGAGCAAGGCCAGAAGGCCTGGAAAAGCCCAGAGCAAGGCAAGATACCAATAGAGGACTCAAAGCAAGGAAAGAGGCCAGGAGAGGCCACAAGGCAAGGCAGGAGGCCTGGGTAGATTGCAAGGCAAGGTAGAAGGCCTGGATAAGCACAAGGCAAGGCAGGAGACCTGGGTAGATCACAAGGCAAACTAGAATAGTGAGAAGGAGGTGGCCAGGTCAAGGAGCCGAGGTGACTCAATGAAGAGGCACCAAGGGACTGGATAAACTGGGTTAAGTAGGCCTGGGGCTAAAGCATCAGGTGATCAGCGAGGAGGTAACTTACACTGCTGAGAGCAGGGCTCGCTGAAGACCCCTCCTGGTAGGGAGGCTGCTTAGCAGGCAGAACTGTGACAATTTTCTCTTACTGGGAAATTTCTCTTATTGGGATGCTCTCTTTATATCTTGCTCTGAGCAGGGCTATATTTCCTTTTCAAAACCCAGCCCCAAGGAAGAATAGCCTAGTGGTTAGAGCAGTGGGCTCATTTTTAAAGATGGCGCCAGCCATCCAGTGCTCCCTCCATGTGACAGGGGCCAGCCAATGGCACGGATACCCTGTCACATGGTAAGGGCAAAGGCCATCGGCGCCATTTTTATTAGTGGCAGCCGATGGCCCGAGAGCGGGAGATCGCTCCCGGGACCCCCACTGGACCACCAGGTACCTGTTAAAAGTTTTTTGGGGGGGGTCGGGAGGGTGGGGGAAGCTAAGGGATTAGTTTTAAAGGGTTGGAGTGGGTTTTTTGTTTATCGGCTCTGGCGCAGCCGATAAACAAAACCGGGCCGGACGAAAAAAACAAAGCACGATGTGAATCGGAACCGGAATCAGAACCGATTCCGGTTCCAATTCACATCTCTAGGGGTCACACAAGGTTGGCTAGGTGAACCTAGAAGACCCGAAGGCTGCACGGTCAGACAAAAAAAGGGGGTTTCAATTTTTGGGGAGGCGTGTCTTCCCTCTGTGTTGTTTATTCTTTCTGTGCTGACGGGGTAAGTTGTACAGTTGTATCTTCAGTTGTACTTTCCTTTTTCAGCTCTCCAACCTCCGGTGCCTCGCGGATGCCGGTGGAGCCGGCCTCTCCGCGCTTGCTCTCCTGACCGTGGCCATCTTGCAGCTCCTCGTGGGCTGCTGTGGCAGGCAGGGAGGACTTCCTCGGCGGGTTGTGCGGCCGGGAGGGCCCCCCCCGCGGCACTTGTTTCTTCCGCCGGCGGGCAGTGCAGGCTGACCGGGCCCCCCCGCGGCGGCGGTTTTTGCTCGCGGCCCCCCCGAGGCTTAATTCTTTCATTTTTGCTACCGGGGTTCTCTCTGACGGCGATCCCGATGCCGCGGCCGACGCGCTGCTCGGCCTACGGCGAACCGGGCTCCCGAATCTCTCGCGAGGGCATCTGTGCACGGTGCCTTCCCGGGGGGGGGGAAGGCACCTCGCAGTCCCTCGCCGAATTTTCCTTTCTTCTTTGCCCGGGTGGCGTGGACCGGCCCCTCCCCCATTCCTGGCGGGAACGGCGGCCATTTTACATACCCAGCGCCCTGAGGGGACTCAGGAAGCGCTGGATGACAGGGATTCTGTTGCGGTTTCTCCCCCGACCGCAGGGGCAGGGTCCCACGGTCTCACCTCCCTCCGGAGCCCCCTCTGGCAGACCGGGGTTTTCCCCGGAGTTTATCCTGCTTATGCACACGGCATACTTGCAGGGGCTAGACGCGCCTGTGGGACCTCCCCCTGCCAAGATACCCCGGACGTCGCCTCCTTCACAGGCCCCCCCCGTCCCGGTGGGAGCGGGGGCCCCCCACCCTCCCGCTCGGGCCCGGTCTTCTCCAGGGTCGGTGGGAGCGGCGTCAGGCCCAGCGGCCCCTGGCCCTGATCCTACGGACTTGGGCCAAGGGGACTCCACGCCGGAGGGGGACGATCCGCGCACGCTGCGCCTCTTCCAGAGGGAAGAGCTGGAGGACCTTATCCCGCTGATTATTCAGGAATTAGATCTGGACCCGCCGCCGGACCCGCCCGCTCCAGTAGCGCCCGCGGTCGTCACTTCTTCAAAGAAGGGGGATCCGGTCCTGGCAGCCCTTCGGTCGAGGGCTCGGGCGTTTCCCATTCACGAATCTGCCTGCCGAGGAGGCCGCCCAGGCGGATAGGTTAGAAGCTGCAGTGGCGTACGGGGCGGATGCCTCGTACGACCTGTTTCGGGTCCTGGCGAGATCCATGGTCTCGGTAGTGGCGGCCCGACGACTGCTGTGGCTTCGCAACTGGGCGGCAGTTACGTCCTCCAAGTCGAGTCTGGGCTCCCTGCCATTCAGGGGTAAGTTCCTCTTTGGGGAGGATTTGGATCAGATCATCAAGTCTCTGGGGGAAAACGCGGTTCACCGTCTGCCAGAGGATAGATATCGTCCTTCTCGAGCGTTCGCCTCTTCCAGGACCAGAGCCAGAGCGCAACGGCGCTACAGGAACTACAGGCCGTCGGGCTCACGGCCCTCTGCCTCCAGGGCTCAGCCCTGGTCACGTTCCTTTCGCGGTCGTAGGCCCGCGCGCACCGCCCCCGGGGCAGGTAACCCCTCGCCCAAGTCCTCGCAATGATGTCAGGCTCGCCCACTCCGCCGTCCCCAGGATTGGGGGGCGGCTGGCGCTTTTCTACAAGGAGTGGGCGCGGATCACCTCAGACCAGTGGGTCTTGGACACCATAGAACACGGCTACGCATTGGAATTTGTCCGCCCACCGAAGGGACGGTTCATCTTCTCCCCCTGTGGCTCGGCTCTCAAGAGACGAGCGGTGCAGTTGACGCTGGACAGGCTTCAGGAGATAGGCGCTATTGCACCTGTGCCCTTCGGAGAGGTGGGCTCGGGCCACTATTCCATCTACTTCGTGGTGCCAAAGAAGGACGGATCATTTCGGCCCATCTTGGACCTAAAGGAAGTCAACAAGTCCCTCCGAGTGGTCCGATTTCGCATGGAAACGCTGCGGTCGGTGATTGCGGCGGTACATCGGGGGGAGTTCCTCGCCTCCCTGGATCTCACGGAGGCTTACCTGCACATCCCCATCCGCCCGGACCATCATCGCCTCCTCCGGTTCAAAATCCTGGACCAGCACTTCCAGTTCATAGCTCTCCCGTTCGGATTGGCGACGGCACCGCGCACCTTCACCAAGATCATGGTAGTCGTGGCTGCGGCCCTTCGGAAGGAGGGCGTTCTGGTCCATCCCTATCTGGACGATTGGCTCATTCGAGCGAAGTCTTTCTCCCACGGACAAGCAGCAATGGCCAGGGTACTACAGTTTCTGCATTCCCTGGGATGGGTAGTGAACTTCTCCAAGAGCTCCCTCGTGCCCTCACAGCACTTGGATTTCTTGGGGGCGACCTTCGACACCCGACCGGGCAAAGTCTTTCTGCGGCAGGACAAGGTGCACTCGTTGCGGGATCACATACAGCGGTTCTCTGTGTTACCAGATCCCACCTCCTGGGACTACCTGCATCACCATCGACATGGTCCCTTGGGCGTTTGCGCATCTCCGGCCCTTACAGTGGGCGCTCCTCTCCCGTTGGAAACCGATTTCGCAGGACTACCAGATGATCCTCCCGCTCCCTCAGAAGGCCAGGGGACAGTCTGGACTGGTGGTTGGATCCGTCGAACCTGGCCCGCGGCGTGTCCCTCGACTTGCCAAATTGGGTGGTGGTAACCACCGATGCCAGTCTAGTGGGCTGGGGGGCGGTCTGCGATCGAAGCGCCACGCAGGGGACGTGGTCCGCGGTGGAGACGAAGTGGTCCATCAACCGTCTGGAAACCAGGGCGGTCAGGCTCGCTCTGCGACATTTCCTCCCGCTTCTTCGGAACCGGGAGGTCAGAATACTGTCGGACAACGCCACCACCGTGGCCTACATCAATCGCCAAGGAGGCACGCGCAGCCCGCAGGTCGCGCTAGAGGCGGCGCTGCTGATGCAATGGGCAGAGCGTCATCTCGTCCGGCTAGCGGCCTCGCACATCGCCGGAGTGGACAATGTTCAGGCGGACTTTCTCAGTCGCCAACTGCTGGACCCCGGAGAGTGGTCTCTTTCCGACGAAGCGATGCAACTTCTCGTCCATCGGTGGCGGGCCCCCCACTTGGATCTGATGGCATCCGCTCTCAACGCCAAGGCTCCCCGCTTCTTCAGTCGGCGGAGAGAATGCGGCGCGGAGGGGGTGGATGCTCTGGTTCTTCCGTGGCCGACACATCTTCTACTCTACGCATTTCCGCTGTGGCCCCTCGTGGGCCGGATGCTTCGCAGAATAGAAAGCCATCAGGGGACCGTGATTTTCGTCGCCCCGGAATGGCCCCGGCGGCCTTGGTTTGCGGATCTGTTACAGCTGGTGATCGACGGGCCGCTCAGACTGGGGCACCTCCCCCTTCTCTTACATCAGGGCCCAGTATTTTTCGATCAGGCAGAACTCTTCTGTCTTGCGGCCTGGCTTTTGAGAGGCGCCGCCTCCGGCGCAGAGGCTACCCGGAGGCGGTAGTGTCCACTCTGCTGCGGGCACTTAAGACATCCACGTCGGTGGCCTATGTTCGAGTCTGGAAGGTGTTCGAGCTGTGGTGTACCAGCCAGGACACGAGACCCACAAGAGCTTCTGTTCCTCAGATCCTTCAGTTTCTACAAGCGGGGGTGGACAAGGGGCTAGCCTATAATTCTCTAAGGGTTCAGGTGGCCGCCCTTGGTTCGCTGTTGCGCGATGGAGGTTCTCTTCTACAGCACCCGGACATTGTTCGCTTCCTCAAGGGTGTCAAGCATTTGTGGCCTCCGTTACGGGACCCTTGTCCCTCCTGGAGTCTCAACCTGGTGCTTCGCTCCCTGTCGGGACCACCGTTCGAGCCACTGCGCAGTGCAACGATTAAGGATCTCACCCTCAAGACTGTATTTCTGGTGGCCATCTGTTCCGCTCGCCGCATTTCGGAGCTACAGGCTCTGTCGTGTAGGGAGCCTTATCTCCGTTTCTCCGACTCTGGAGTTTCGCTTCGCACCGTTCCCTCCTTTCTTCCGAAGGTGGGGTCTGCATTTCATGTGAACCAGACGGTGGAATTGCCGTCCTTCTCTTCCTCCGAGCCGAAGTCTCTCCGACTCTTGGATGTCAAGCGCACTCTGCGCTTCTATCTGGAGGCTACAAATGAGTTCCGGACTTCTGACCATCTCTTCGTCCTTTGGTCCGGGCCTAAGAAGGGGTCTCAGGCCTCGAAGGCGACCATTGCCAGATGGCTGAAGGCGGGTATTGCCGCTTCCTACATTGGGGCGGGGCGGACTCCCCCGCCCGGCATTGTTGCACATTCTACACGTTCTCAGGCGGCTTCCTGGGCGGAGGCTCGCTCGGTCTCTTCTCAAGAAATCTGTAGAGCAGCCACCTGGAAATCGTTACACACGTTCTCCAGGCACTATCGTCTGCATCTCGCCTCTTCAGTCACTGGACACTTTGGCGAGCAGGTTCTCCGAGCAGGCCTCGCAGGACCCCACCCGATTTAGGGAAGCTTGGGTACATCCCACTGTCTGGACTGATCCAGGTACGTACAGGGAAAAGAAAATTATTACTTACCTGCTAATTTTCGTTCCTGTAGTACCATGGATCAGTCCAGACGCCCTCCGCGTTTGGGTTCTAATCCTGCTCAGCTCTTCTCTAGGGTACTGTAGTGTTATCTGTCTTTCACGACTTTTCAGTTTTCACTGTTTTCACAGCTCCCTACAAGTTGGCATGCTGTTTTCGCGGCTTCCTACGCGTTGGTAGGAAGCTTGCAGTTAGTTACTAAAGTTGCAAGGCTGATTGTTGCCGGTTTATATAAACTTGATTCAATACGGGGGTTCTGTTTTCTACTCGGGCTTTGATATACTCGATACTGAACTCCTGCAGAGGGGGTAGTAGCATATATGGTGACGCCCCCTCGAAGCTTGTGCTGACTCCATCTGCTGGATTGGGGACATAACCCACTGTCTGGACTGATCCATGGTACTACAGGAACGAAAATTAGCAGGTAAGTAATAATTTTCTTATTGAAGGACTGTTCGGAAATCATGTGCTTGGAGCAGGGGTTTGAGTTTTTTCAGAGTTTGTAGCCTGAAGAATCCATCCTTAATTATATTAGAGATGTGGCATTTGAGGTTGAGTTGGTTGTCGATGGTTACGCCTAGGTTTCTTGTGGCTGGTGTGAGTGTGATTCCTGGGATGTTTGGGACCCCTGGGTTGTTTGAGCTTCCTGAGTAGTTTGGGGTGGTGATGTTGAGGGGAGATGAGGGACGGTCATCGTGGATGTGGAGGATTTCTGTTTTGGTTTGGTTGAGGCATAGAGATAGTTGAGATAGCAGGTAGGATAATTTTGAGTTGAGTTTGCTCCATCTTTCCATGGTGTGTTCAATGGACTTGCTTATGGGGAGTAGAATTTGTATGTCGTCTGCATAGACGAAGTAGGTGAGGTTTGCGTCTGAGAGGTATTTGCAGAGGGGGAGGAGGTAGATGTTGAAGAGGGTTGAAGAAAGGGAAGATCCTTGGGGGATGCCATGTGTGAGGGGGTACTTGGGCGGATTGGGATGTGTTTGTCTTGACGATGTAAGATCTGTTTGAGAGGTAGGACTTGAACCATTTGATTGTAGTGTCTCGTAGGCCAATTTCTTTCAGTCTGGTGAGGAGGGTTCTGTGGTTGATGGTGTCAAAGGCGGCTGATATATCAAGTAGTATCAGGAGGAATGATTGGCCTTTGTTGCGTCCTCTGAGGATGGTATCGGTGAGAGAGAGGAGAAGGGTTTCGGTGCTGAAGAATTATATTTTATTATAATTATATTATAAATACATATAATTACTAATCTCATAACCCGTTTTATATTATTTATTTGTTGCTAATTCCGCTCTACCTTTCTTCCTGGCTACTTTAGCCCCCAAGTTCAATGCCCTTGTTTTATGTAACTTTGCTTGTTTCAGCCTTCTTGTTTGGTTACACTTGTTTACCCCCTAAGTTCCATGTAAACCGGCCTGATGTGAATTCTATTCGTGAAGTCCGGTATAGAAAGAAATAATAAATAAATAAATAAATAAATAAATAAGATCCGAATATACTAGCCTGTGCATTTCTAACATGTAAGGAATGCGGAGTCGCTGGATTCACTTAAGACTTTGAGAAAGCTGAAGGAGAGAAGGGTGGTTTATTGGGGGGGGGGGGACGTTTGTTTAATAAGAGAGAAATTGTCTTTGCGCAGGGTTTGTTTGTGGTTATAATTAACTTCAGAGAAGGAGAAGTATAAGGAGGCTTTTGTAGGGAGTCCCGATGGGCAGGCTATTTGACAGCTACTGCCCTGTTTGGTCAGGTTTGAAATTAATCTGTCCAGGGCATTAACCAACAGAAAAGGTATCGACTAGAGAGGATTATTGCTATTATAAACTGAACTTCTTATGTTAGCATTTAAAAATAGTAGTAGTAGAAACCCTCAAAGTATTTTTAGTCCAATTAGTACCTCCCAGTCTGTTTCCATTGCCTTCTCCTCTCTAACCAGGCTGACTTCACCGCTCTTTCCCCATTCTCACACAGCCTGTCCCTACTATTCTCTCCTTGTCCCTTTCCCCCTCAGCCTGCTCCACTAATCCCTTCCCCCTCCTCCTTCCCAGTCTGACCTTGACACTTTCTCTTCCTCCACCTACGGCCTATCCTCACAGTTTTCTCTACCCATCATAGCCTGCCCTCCCCACGTTCTCTGCTCCAGCCCATCCTCGCCACTCGCTCTCCACAGAAGCCTTCATTTTGATTCCTGTTGTTCTATGACATGGCTGGCCCTTTTAAATCTGCAGATGAAGAAAGGCTGCAGGAATCTTAACACCATGCCAGTTTTCCAAAATTTTAGATTTTGGCAGGCCATAACTAATTTATTTTTTATAGATTTGCGGAATTGGAGCCATTAGTTCCATCTGGAAGGGACCCCCCAATAAAGGCTTGATTGACATTCATGAATTTTATTAGGATTTTATCCTTCAAGCAAGTGGAGGCAGAACTTTTAACTCAAGTAGATGAGCTTGTCTGTGTAAGGATGCCTCTGCTCTTCTGCTTCAGTTCTAGTTCTGCCTCTTGTATGTGAGGCTGGTCTTAATTTTAATTCAAACTGCTACACTTGGGATTTGTTAGAAGCCTCTGCTATGTAATCTGAGGTCCTGCTATGCTGGAATTAACTGAAACCCCGGGAATTGCAGTTGGCTCAGTCAGCTTGTCTGACCAGCCAGCAGTCTTCCTTTGGTAGGAGCTTGCAAGAACAGCGTGAAGCCTCTGTTGGTTCAGTTTGCGGTCCCAGGAAAGCTTCCAGAAAATGCTGTTTGCTAGCCAGGATGTCCTGCTGTGTCTGGTTTCCAGGATAGCAATTAAAACTATTGCTACTTCAGCTTATGGTCATGTTGTGTTGGGTCCATGCAAAGCTGCCCTCTTTAGTAGACGTTTTGTTTTGTTGGGCTCGCAGACATCTGGTGCAGATCTTGATGGCAATGACAACAGCATGTTAATGCTGTTTCCTTATCGTCCATGCCAGATCAGTCCAGACAAAGTGGGTTGTCCTACTGCCAGCTGATGGAGAACGAGAAAAAAAGCTGACTTCATTCCTCTTATAAGGGTCTGGTGCTGACTTTAGGTCTTCTGTATGTTCTCTGTCTCAGCAGATGGCAGCAGATATTTCTGCTGGTGCACAGACAAGCTGCGTTCTGGGAGACAATGGCCTTGGGCTAATTTTTCATGGAGTTGTCTGCCTCTTGAGGGTCGCATCAGTGGGGTTATCTGTAGGCCCTTCTCACCATGCTTGCTGCCGTGACGGGAACAATGGCCATGCTGGAACAATGACGAGGGAGTAGCTCAAAGCAGGGGCTCCTACGCTGGTTCCAGTGGTTTCAGACATTCCAGTGGTGTGGTCCAGTCCGTGGCTTCTCTGGGTGGAGTTCCTAGAGGAGAAGCTCACATTTCTAAAGGTGGAGATGTGATTCCTTCCTCTTCCTGGTCCTCTGTTCTCATGGAAGTGTTTGCATTGGGCCCTTTTCTATAGGGCGGACTAGAGCTCTCCTGTAGGACTCCCTCCTTGGGAGTGCCTTCTGGGAATCCAGAGCAAAAGAATTAGAAAAAAGTAGAGGAGGATTGGCAGGGGAGAAAGTCTTGCTTTTTCTGATCTGTCACTTATGGACTTTAAGGTTTTAAGGGAAAGTGGCAGTGTGGGAGGACTGTTCCCCTAAGGGCGAGGATAATTCAGCTTTTGTTTGGTTCCACAAGGAGGAACTTTATCCCATAGTTTCACAGTCCCTGAAAATACTGGCCATAGCAAAAAAAATAAAACAGGAGTCTGTTAATTCAGAAGACAATATAATGTCAACTTTAAGGAAACCATTTAAAGCATTTCCATTGCATAGATAAGGATTTGATCTCTGTGTAATGGGGTGCCCCAGAGTTAAATTTTCAAGTGGATAAGATTATGGTATCTGTATCCCCCTCCTAGCTCAGGAAAGGGAAAAGCTTGAATTTCCTTGAGTGGATGCACTTCTTTGTGCTGTCACTAGGATGCTAAGAGATAGGAAGTAAGAGACTGTGCTTAAGTGGGCTGCATTGTGTGGTGGTATTGTTGCTAGGGCAGGATTGCATTTGTTTCAACACATACTGGAAAATTAATTAGAATGTGAGGAATGAACCTGAAGGTTGCAGCTTCGGTGGCATCAGAGGTGCAACTGTTTTGACAGACCCCCTCGTATGAATTAGTCCAGCCTTCAGCTAGGAGTATGGTTTACATTGTAGCTACCTGTTTGTTGTGGCTACATAACTGGTCAGCTGTTTCAGTTTTCAAGTTAAAGTGGACCAAATGTTCCTAATAGAGAAATCTTTTTGGAGAATTTTTAGAAAAGCTGGTGAAAGCATGGGGGGAATCGAAAGTCTTCAGATTGCCAGAAGACAAGGCTAAGAGTACTGTACATCGCGACCAGCTCTGGCTTCCAAGTATGTAAAGCCGGAACGATTGGCATGTGGCCAGTGCCTAGACCCTTTAGTAGATTCCAGATGTTTTGGAACTCCAAAAAAGGAGGTAAAGATGAAGTCTTGGGGTTGTCTGGAAATTCTCAGACCTTCTGATGAAGGTGTGGGAGGCCACTGTTGGTACAAAGGCTAGGTAAGTGATTGTCAGCCATTTAGCAGAAGTGGGTCCCAATTACTTTGGATCAGTGGGCCTTAGGAGTCGAAAGGGATGGGTATGCTCTGGAGTTTCCCCAACCTTTTTTCAAATGGTTTATAGTTTCCTCTTGTTGATCCTTTCATAAGGGGAAGCCGCATGTATGCTGATTTTGTGGTTGCTGCATATAGGGGCAATGGGTCCGGTCCCGTACTCTCAAATGGAGTCAGGGTCAGTACTCGATTTACTATGTGGTGTCAAAGAAGCGGGGTACCTTTTGCCATGTTCTGGACTGAAGCAGCTCAACAAGGCTCTGAAATAGTTCCACCTCAGGATAGAGACTCTGAAGTTGGTTATAGCAGCAGTGCAACAAGAATTCTTAATGTCAATAGATCTGACAGAGGTGTATCTGATAAAAGAAGGGCATCAGAAATAGCTTCACCTTGCAGTGATGGGGGGTGGGGAGAAAGCACTTTCAGTGTTAAGCTCTCCCTTTTGGGTTGACCACTGCTCCTGGATCTTTTTCCAAGATGATGGTTGTGGTGACAGCCCTTCACAGAGAAGATACTTTGATGCATTCATTTCTTGTCAACTGAAGTTGGCTGAGGAAAGCAAATCAGCAATGGCCAGAGTGAAGCAATTATTACAAGATCCAGGCTGGGTTTCCAATTTTGAAAAGAGCATCTTGCTTACTTCTTGATCTCTGGAGTACCTCCGGGTTCGGTTTGACCCCAGGGAAGGCCAGATCTGGTTGATGGAAATAAAGATCAAGAACTTAGAGAATCAAGTGCATGGTTTGAGGATTCAAGATACATAGTGTGGATTTATCTTCAGGTATTTGGGTTCCATGGTGGCCACTTTGGATTTAGTGCCTTGAGCAAGGATGCATATGAAACCAATGCAGAGAGACTTGCACTCTGTCTCCTCAGTCCCAGGTGTATTTCATGAAACTCCCTTTGATGACATAACCCAGAAGAAGTTTTGGTTTGGTAGCTAGTACATAACCTGACAGAGGGAGAGAATCTTGAATGTTGAATCTCCCATTTGGATAGTGGTGACCTTAGATACCAGACTCTGGGGATCAAGGCACGTAGAATCCTGAAGAAGCCAAGTGGTTGATCATTTGGTTGGAAACCAGAATGATAGGGAAAGCACTTTTACTTTGCTTCCATTCTTCAGGATTAGGCAGTCAGAATCTTGTCAGCCAATGCTAAGGCAGTGGCATATTTGATTTCCCAAGCTGGAATCTGGTGTTGGCGTGTGGTAGGAAATGTAAGTCTGCAGTTAGTCTGGGAGAAAAAGCATGTAAAAGGGCTCTTTGCTTCTCTTATAGTGAGAGTAAAATATAGTGGATTTCCTCAGTTGCAACAGGCTGGACCTTGGAGGGTAGAGTCTGTCCCAGGAGGCATTCGCCGAGATTGTATCTCTATGGGAAGAACCAGTAATGGACTTTTGGCGGTCAGCAGAAATGCATACATGGGAAGATTTTCCAGCCGAAGAAGGGTAAGAGGCTCATCCGATTTGGAAACTGTGTTTCAAGACTGGCCGCTTCAGGGTTCCCTCTGTGGCATCTGGTGGGCAGAGTCTTGCAGAAGATTTCCAGGCATCAGGCACTAGTGATATTGAACGCTCCCAATTGGCCAAGGCATTCTTAGTATGTAGATCTAATGAAAATACTGGAGGGGATCCACTATTGTTGCCTCAGAATAGAGGTCTACTGTTCAGAGTCTGATGGTTCATGAGGATCCATCTCTGTTTTGTTTTTGGCCCTTGAGAGGGCTTATCTGTCAGAGAAGGGATGTTCTCAGAAGGTTGTAAATACCCTTTTGTGGTCCAAGAACGTTTTCACATCCTTAGCATATGTGAGAGTGTGGAAGTTATTTGAGGGTTGGTTGTTGATTAGTTTGGTCTCAGCTAGAGGAGCTTCGGTGCCAGTTATCCTAAACTTACTGCAGGGGACATTCGATAAAGATTGGCTCTTAACTTCCTAAGGTGCAGATAGCAACTATTTCCTGTTGCAGAGGCCGATTGATGTGCAGATCTTTATTGTCACATCTGAATGTGTCTTGTTTCCTTCAGAAAGTGAAGCATATTTGGCTTTCGATATGAAAATCAGTACCTTCATGGAATCAGAATTTGGTATTATCATTTCTGGTTGGTCATCCATTTGAGCCTCTTAAGAGAGGAAACACTTAAGCTGCGTAGTCTTAATGAACAGACATTTTCCCCCCACTTTTGGGGAAAAAAAGTGCATCTTCTGGAGCGAAAAATACAGTATATTCTTCTTTTTGGCACTTCAAAACGGATTCAGATACAGTAGGTCTTTCTCTGTCCCTAGAGGGCTTACAATCTTAAGCTTGTACATGAGGCAATGACAGGTGACATGACTTGGCCAAGGTCACAAGAAGTGGTAGTGGGATTTGAACCCTGTTTTCCCTGGTTCGTAGCCTGCTGCTTTAACCACTAGGGGTAGCAGCCGATTGGTTAAAGCAGCGAGCTACGAACCAGGGAAAACAGGGTTCAAATCCCACTACCACTCCTTGCATACTTATACAAAGCACTATTGTCTCCACCTTTGAGCTAGGGAAGAGGCTTCCTTTGGTTCGGAAGTCTTGAGAGCGGGCTTGGGTACATCCCATGCTTCTGGATTGGTCTGGCTGGATGACGAGGAGGGAGAAATTTGTTTTTATGTGATAGTTTCCTTTCTTTGAGTCTAGCCAGACCAGTCCAGGACCCACCCTGTTCTGCCATGTATATTATTCTCCTGATTCATTTTCAGAATAACTGCTTGTGTGTGCTAGTTGGTGCACTGTATGTTAAGGTAAGAAACCTTATCAAGAAGTGCAGGTTATGGCTGCTCCGTTTCTTGTTTCTGTTTGTTTCTCCCTTGGAACCCCTCTGCTGTTTGCTTAGGGGGTGAGGGAAATTTTTAGTATATTACAATCCTTGCAATCTTAGCTAGTTACATAGAATATTGGCAGGCTGAGGTCAGTATGGGAGCCTATAAGGGGGTGATGTTAGCACACATTTTAGTTTCTGTCTTCATCTGCTGGTTAGGAGATATAATTCATGTGCCTGGACTGGTCTGCCTGGACTCAAGTAAAGGAAATGATTAGATAAGAACTAATTTCTTCATATACAGCAGGATGTAGGTTGCTAGAGATGTTTCCAGCATTAATGGCTGCTGTAAATTATTTAGGGGATGCAACATATGAGATCTTTAATCCCTGCTAGAAAGATCCATTATAGCTGCTATGGTAACTAGAAGAGCATGGGGTTATTAGAATCTGCTGCCCATTCTTTCGTAAAACACCCGTAATTAAGCTTCATTTTTAAGGAACATTTCTCAGTGAATGGATAAATGAATGAAGCAAATTGGCAATTCAGAAAGGTGAGCTTTCTGAAAGAGAAAATTTAGAAAAGAACACAGAATTCATCTCCCCGATACTTTCCAGCTTCTCTCATGAGAAACCAAAAAGCCCCTCAGAGTGGAAGGAGCAGATGAATCAATCCAAGAATTCAGAAGGGTCCATCTTCCAGGCTGTTTTAGTAGATGGAAAATTGAGCCATTTCTCCCAGAAATGTTTTAATCAACAAAGAACAATGGATGTTAGAAATGTTTAAAAGTGGGGTATGAGATTGAATTCCTTCATATTATGAATAGAGAGAGATTTGTGCTCACTCTAATATTGAATAAAGAAGACAGAAAGATGGTATAAGAATGTTTCAGATTCACTGAACATAGGAATAATTACTGTTCCAAAGCAAGAAATGGATTCTGTTTCTTGCCCCCAAGCTGTCAGCAAGATAAACTGCTACTGCTACTCTTTTTCATTTCTGTAGTGCTTCTAGATATACACAGCACTGTACAAATGCACTTAAGAGACAGTCCCTTATCTGTAGAGCTTACAGTCAAGACAAACATACAGAGCAAAGAGACTTTTGGGGAATTTTATTTTATTAAGAAAATGTTTTTAAAACCAATGAGGCAGTGTTACAGGACAACGTTTGACCTTAGGTTATAAACAAATTCATTCAAAGCATACATTCTGAAATGCAAACATTAGATTTGGTAACAGCATGAGTAGAAAAGGGATTTTTTTTTTTGTCAAAAGCAGATATGAAAGAGGCATAGCTGCAGCTGTGCATACACACAATGCATCAGAGATTTCGGAGACTTGCTGTTAGACCGCCATGGCCTTCAGCATTTGAATTGTTGGTTACTTGAAATCTAAAAGCCATGTGTGTACAATGCAACCCACATTTCTAGGAGATCGGTGTGATGTCACCTCTCCTGAATGTGCCAGGATCCTGAGTATGAGATCCTCAACCCCGGTTGAAGGTGCCCGTTGTCAGTGCAATTTGGGAGTTGTCACTACAGTTTCTGTCAGTACCACTATTGTAACAGATATAGAGGACAGTGGTAGCATCAGGATTGGGATGTTGCAATATTACAATATTATTTTTCATTCCTTATAATACCTAACATTCTGTTTGCTTTTGTGACTGCTGTTGCATACTGAACAGAAAATTGCAAAGTATTGTTCACTGTCACCCCAAGATGCTTTTCCTGGGTGGTGACATCTAATACGGAACCCAGCATCATGTAATTATAGTTTGGATTATTCTTCCCTATATGCATCACGTTGCACTTGTCCATGATAAATTTCATTTGCCATTTAGACACCCAATCCCACAGTCTCGCAAGGTCCTTTTTACAATTCCACATAATAGGCTTGCAATTTAGCAACTTTGAACAGTTTTGTGTCATCTGCAAATTTGATAACCTCACTCACCACTCCCTTCTCCAGATCATTTATAAATAAATTAAAAGCTCAGGTTCCAGTACAGACCCTGGCAGCCTACCACTATTTACCTTTCTCCATTGAGAGAAATGATCATTCAATCCTACTGTTTCCCCATCTTTAAACCAGTTATTAATCCACAATCAGACATTGTCTTCTATCCCATTACTCTTTAATTTCCTGATGAGCCTCTCATGAGGGGCTTTGTCAAGCATCTTTTGAAAATCCAGATACACTATATATATCAACTGACTCACCCTTGTCCAGGTTTATTAATTAATCCCTTAAAAAAAAAATCCAACTGTTTTGTAAAACCAAGACTTCCATTTGCTAAACCCATGTTGGCTCTGTGTCATTAATCTCTGTCTATCCAGAGGGCCAGAATATAGCTTCCACCATTTCGCCCAGTACCAGCCAACAAACTCGCTGGTCTGTAGTTTCCCAGATCACTGCGGGACCCCTTTCTAAAAACTGTCATTTTCCCTCTTTCTTCCTGTCCTCGGAGAGTATGGATTGCAAGAGCACCCTTCCTCTCCCACTGATGTGAAAGGTTTTGTGCACGCATAATCATGCAATTCCTTGGCGTGTCCCTATGGGGCCGATGTAATAAGGTGCGCTGAAGCTGCCATAGCCCCATACGGGTTTGTAATAAGAGTTCTGTGTGCGGGAAAAAATGTGCGCTTACAGACCCGCGGATTTTCCCGTGCGAGTGCATATTAATGGCAATCAAAGGGGGCGATTATCTATTCATGGGCAGTACAGGAAGCCGTGCTAGCAGGGAGATCGGGTTAGTGTGGGTTTTTTAATGCAGATTTTTTAATACCTGGGGCAGGAGGTAAGTGTAGAGACTGATGTTTTTGATGCTTTTGCGGGCCAGCCAAGCGGCAGACAGAATGGGTAGAGAGAAGGCAGCCTCTCAGTGAGGCAGAATCGCTAATCTGCATTTCATACTCTTGTCGACAGTCAGAGTCCAATCATGAAGGGGATAGATACTGCTCTACCCACCCTCACATCAACTTCTGGACCTCTAATTTATTCATTTTTTTGGAAAAAAAAGGTTTTTGCCACGAGAATCATTTGCAGGCATTCACACGCTGATGGGTGTCCGGGTTTCTGCGCGGATGTCTGAGCGTTTTACTGCATAGGGCTATTAGCATATGTTACTGTGCACATTATGGCACATAAGTTTGAGGTGCATGGATTTATGCGTGAAGCTAATTAGCATGTGCGATCGTTATTATACCCCACACTTCCGCTGGCTTTTGCTATGCGCACCTAAAAATCCGCACAGAAAAATCAAAGCGGATTTCAGTGCGGGTCTTATTACATCAACCCCTGTGTTACTATGTATAGCTGGCAAGTGTATAATGCGAAGGGGGTCTCGTCCTTCCTTGTTTCAACAATGTAGAAAACAAGGCTTTCAAAAGAGGTCTCCTAATTAATCTTGACCATTTCACCAGACCAGTTGTGGATCATATTAGCCCCAGCATGTGAAAACAGTTTCACCAGCTTTCTCCTTGAATGTCTTAGAGATTTTACAGTTTGCAAAATCTTTCATATCTTTGTTTCTGTTATTAATGCTACAGCTACTTTGTGCGTTGAATGTCATCCCGAGAAATTATTTTCTGAGAAGGGCTCGGCAAAACATGCTTCTGGCTGTATTTACCATCTATACAAGTATTTAACTAATGATAAATATACAAAATTGTTACAAAATTTTAGTGAAACAGCAGCATAATACCCAATCTTATTCCAAATATCTCATTCATACCCCATTCATACAAAAAAACCCCACAAATTATGTTTCAAAACTTAAATGCTCTATTTGTTGCATGGCAGACCCTTACCTCTTGGTCTACGGGCCCATTCTACCCGTTCGCAGGCAGCATCTTGGGCGGAGTGCCAGCAAGTTTCACCGCAAGAGATTTGCAGGTCGGCTATGTGGAAGTCTTTGCGAGGCATTAGAGGTTGGATGTCCAGGCCCCGGGTGCGGGGGGATTTGGAGAGGGTGTGCTCCGAGCGGGCCTCTCCGGTTCCCACCCCAAGTAAGAAAGCTCTAGGACATCCCAGGAGTCTGGACTGATCCGTGGTACTACAGGAACGAAAATTAGCAGGTAAGAACCAGTTTTCCTTTCCCTGTACGTACCTGGATCAGTCCAGACTCCTGGGATATACTAGAGCTTTCTTACTTGGGGTAGGACCCGGAGAGGCCCGCTCGGAGCACACCCTCTCCAAATCCCTCCCGAACCCGGGGCCTGCACATCCAACCTGTAATGCCTCGCAAAGACTTCCACGTAGCCGACCTGCAAATCTCTTGCGGCGAAACTTGTTGGCACTCCGCCCAAGATGCTGCCTGCGAACGGGTAGAATGGGCCCGTAGACCAAGAGGTAAGGGTCTGCCATGCAACAAATAGAGCATACAGGTAATGGAGAGTGTTTGTAATAACAACTCTGACTAAGTCTTAAATCACACAATAATATATTTATTATACTGAGTATAAGCAATGGTATACTTAGGAAGCAAAAGGTATACTTACAACATGTACATAGCACATCTATGGTCTGGAACATTTGCTTGTTTTTTTCTTTTTGCAAGCTCTTTTTATATACATTTTCTGTAAGCTAATTGATAACTACTATTTGTTCCAAACCACAAGATTTCAGTTAACCTTGCTGCTAAGTGCAGCTACTCTTTGTTCCCGTTTGATCTTATCTTACTTCATATGCACAAACTTTCTTCACAGATACCCTTTTTCAGATCTGTTATCTTCACAGATACCCTTTCTCCGATCCTTCATCTTGTTATCTCATGCTCATCCTGTGACTTACTTGTTGACGTTTCACCTGGATTCTGCTAATGTGTGTGTTGCTTTGCAAAACTAGGCCATAGTTCATATGTTGCTTTGCAAAACTAGGCCATAGTTCACCATAGCTTCTTCTTCTTTCTTCAGAGCCTTAATTCATTTTGAGGCCTCTGGTATTTTTTCCAACAGCATGTTCTACAATCCTCCCTTGAGCCAGATTGACTCTGGCTCACATTAGGTGTCTTCATTCTTCACACAGGGGAACAGCATAGAGACTAGGGTTTTCTTCTTTGTATCTGTGGACACCTCCCTAGGACCTCCCTTTTAACTGCTCTCACTTTCCGTTTCCCAGCTATCATCTGTACTGATTGTGGTTTGGATCATTCTAGTAGTTCTCAAGTTTATATTGCTATACGCTATCATATTGGTTACTGGTTTTGGTGTTGGCATCTTTGGTCGACAATATTGTAATACTGAACAAATACATGGAATACAAAAACATAACATTATACCTAAAACTAGTAATCCAAGAAAAACTCCTACTATCCCCTTCAAATGACTAGATAAGTTAGAAAACCAGGAGGTTATGGAATCCCACCAAGTTACTGAGATTCCTCCCTCAAAATCGCTAACTTGAAGTCTAGCCAGTTCTTGTATCTTTTGCATTGCGTTGTAAACTATATGAGAGCGATTAACCACTACTGTACAACATTCAGAGCTATTAAGTACTGTACACAATCCGCCTTGGGCAGCCAATATATAGTCCAGACCGTGTCGATTATATGTAGAAACAGTAGTTAATTCATCTACCGTGTCTTGAAGGGCTTTAAGGGCAATCTCTAATTCATGCGTGACTACATGGAGGACAGATTGTAGTCGCCGAATGGCCATTCCCAATTCAGCTGCAACTGCAGGTTGGGCAAATGGTAACCATGAGGTATAGCTTAATGCATCTAATCTAGTTTTAGTTAAAGGGTAGGTGGAGTTAATATAATCCAACGAGAGTTGGATTGCTTGATCTTCAGGGACAGCTGAGGGAACACTCCTTCGGGAGCGGGTATGCATAGGGTGATTTAATGGAATAATTCGAGAAAAATAGTTAAATGTAACTAACACACAAAATTCATAGTATGTAGGGAGTTTGAGGAAGACTATTCCATCACACAACCAATAATGTCCAACATAAAGATTTGCAAAGTTTTGTATTACGGTATCATTGCTATTGTCATAAGGGCCATAAACAAAAGGAGATTTATATTTTCCTAATACACTACAAGGAACCAAAGATAAGTCATTTTCAGATGAACAGTTATTGTCTGCTATGTTGAAAAGGTCACACAGACGTGGACAGACAGTGTATGTGGAATTGAAAGTGCGTATGTATTGGGTGTCAGTGGCTACATGTACAATCTTGGACAGATTTGCTATACATGGGAGGCAACCTGGTGGAGGAGATGCAGTAATATGTGAAAATGTGCAATTACAGCTTATTACAATGTCAGTGAAAGGAGTGCTGGGTAAGATAGTTCCCTTACGAATAATCCATGTTGTATTGTATGTGGAGTAAGTATAGTTGCAAGGAATAGGGTTCGGGGAAGTAACATTACTAAGGCAAAGAAAACCATTTTTTGGTAAATCGGCTGTAAGTGGGGGAGGTTTGGCATTACCCAAATATTGTGTCCATGTTTGTCCTGCTAATGGATCTATGGTCATATTGTGTTGTCCATTATCTTTAAATCCTAAAATATGGTGTAATGGAACTGGAAAGGAAATGGCTGGGACATGTGAATGGGCTTTTTGATGTGGAGTGCAGACGATACAATCCGTAATATCTGCTGGAAGAGCCTTTACTAATTCATGTATTGTCTGTACCCACAAATTTGTTAATCCTGAAACAGGGGCCTGTTGGAGAGGGAAAGAAGTAACAAGTGGCCATGTATACGTTAGTACATATAAACAGGTTAGTAAACATAACATTTTCATTTCCTGCAGTCGTCAGTCTACTTCAGAGAGAAAAGATAATGCAACAGTCCAATTATAGTATCGGATTAAATGTCCGTATATCCGACAAATGTACCCAAGTGGAATGTTCAGATAGTTTAGCAGCAGTATGGCTGAGGTCTGTGATAGTGAAAGGTCCAACGTATATCGGATCCTTCCAAGTCTTGTGGGTGTAATTCTTTCGTAGTACTTGATCACCTACTGAAAAGGAAGCGCAAAAAGATTGTTTAGGAACCTTTTTCGATTCAGTCTGTATTAGATCTGCTGCCATGGCTACTAGGGGCTGAACTTTTTTCCAATACTCTACTTGAGTATCAGTTTGTCTTATTCTCACCGGATTCATAATCCGTCCTGTCTGTAATTGAAATGGAGTAATCTCATGGATTGTACCTGGCGTATTCCGTATATTCATTAAGGCCAATGGTAATACATCCAACCAGGTATATAATTTGTTTGTTTTGTTTTTATTTAATGCTGCTAGCAATACCCTCAATTTGGTTTTCAATATTCCGTTATATCGTTCTACCAAACCATTCGAGGTTGGCTTATAGACTGACACACGTCGATGGATAATATTACAGATCTCTTGTAATTCATTCATAATTTGATTATTAAAGTGTGTCCCATTATCAGATACAATTTTGATCGGACATCCATGGGCTGGTAAAATTCTATGTAAAAAGGTATCAATAACTACATGAGCTGTTTCTTTTGTACATGGGAAAGCTTCTATCCAATGTGAAAAGCTATCCACCCATACCAATACATACCGTTTTCCTTTAACTGCTTCAATCATATCAGTGTAATCAATGTGCCATTCCAAACCTGGTCCCTGGGGGATAGGCAAGTTACCAGGACTCACAGCTGGGCCTCGACGAGCTATATGAGTAGAACAGACTAAACAGTTATGAATTATCTGTACAGCTAGAGCATAAAGATTCTGGTTCCAATGATTACTTTGTATGCCTGCTAATAGTGCAGTGGCAGACAGATGCATGGTTGCATGCCATGCAAAGAAGTATCGCAACACTTCTGATGTTGTCAAACATTTTTTTCCATTAGGGTGGAGCCATTCTTTCCCTTTTTGATAACAACCAATTGTCACCCATTTCTGTAATTCCTCACCACTAGGTTGTTCATGGAATATGTCAAGTGGCATGGGATATGGAGTATGCATTAATTCTGAGCTAAACCGTGTTTGCATAGTCATTAGTTTCACGGTAAGCACTTCTGCAGCAGCTTTATCTGCTAGGTCATTTCCTTGTGCCTCAAAGCTCATGTGTCCAGTATGTGCTGGCGTCCATACTATAGCAGTTTTAGAACCAACCCCTTCCCTTTTTGATAATAAATTCAGTATTTGTTTCCAGTTGTTGATATGTTGTAAGGGCTGACCTGTTGCAGTAATCATTCCCCTTCTTTTCCATTTCAATAAATGGTATTGTAGAGAACTGACTACATATGAACTATCAGTATAGATCGTGCAGTGCTCTTTCATTCCTGAAGATTTCAAAGCTGCTATTACAGCAAGGAGTTCAGCTTCTTGTGCTGTTACACCTTTCCCTGTTTGATACTGTATTTTGGTAATAATATCTAAACTGGGTGTAACACTTAATGCTGCAAACGCTGCTTGCTGGTCTTTCTGTGCCCCATCTGTAAACCATATTAGTCCCTTGTCAAGGGGATCAAACTGGGTCAGTAAAAGGTCCGGGATGTCTTTTCTTTCAATTTGTCTCTGTACATTACTAGGAAAAAAACAATCTAATAACTTATTCTGAGCTTTCGTGAGAGGTGCTGTTACTATATCTTGGCCAGTCAATATTGTTTGATATTTACCAAATCTGGTTGCTGTCAATGCAGCCTGACTAGTCGTTAGCAAATGATGTATTGAATGAACGCAGTGTAAAATTAACGAGCTATATGGCATCATAGCTCGCCATTTACCAATAGCGGCGACAATAGCAGTTAATAACTTTGGAATTTCAGGTAGAGCCATTTCCACTGGACTATAGGATCCAGATAGAAATGCCACTGCTTGTTTCGGTGTATCTTCTTGATTTACAAAAGCAGCCCATGTGTTTCCCATGTCTCGGACCCATATATGCACTTTCAGCCTGGGGTCTACAGTACCTAAGGGTTCAGCCTGTAGTAAAGTCTGTAATACATCTTGTATTACCATTTCGTCATCTTCAGTCAATTTTATTTGCACATTAGACCCAGTACCAGCCGGTACCTGTAAGTGCCTCAGTAGAGGAGAAATGCGCGCTGAATAACTTGGTATCCATTGTCGACAGTAATTAAAAGTTCCCAATAAACCTCGTAATTGCTTTAAATTCTGGGGAAACTCCTGTTTCTGTAGTTCTAACAATAGGTCCTTTGTTATGTGTTTAGTAGCTGAGGATATTATTTGACCTAGAAAATTTACTTGAGTCTTAGCTAATACACATTTCTGTTGATTACATTTATATCCTGCCTCACCAAGCCTTTGTAATAATTTAAATGTCCATTCACAACATTCTATTTTAGTTTCAGCAGAAAGCAATATGTCATCAACATATGTAAATAAAGACACTGATTTAGGTAAAATACCTCTGAACTGCTCTAGATCCTTGTTCAATTGTTTTGAAAATACAGTCGGGCTATCCGTAAAACCTTGGGGCATGCGTGCCCACCGATAAGCTTTTGTGCCTAATACAAAAGATGTTAGATCACGAGAAGCAGTATGTAGAGGAATTGCAAAGAATGCATTAGATAAATCAATGACAGAGTTGAACTTATATATGGGCTGTGTTTGTAATAATGTCAGAGGATTAGCACAAATTGGATATTGTGGAATCACTATATCATTCAATGCACGTAAATCATGAACAATTCTGACATCATTTTCTCCTTTTGGCACAGGGAATAAAGGAGTATTATAGGGTGACTGTGATTCTTCAATAATACCATGTTTTAACAATCTAGCAATATGTTTCATAGTAGGTTCCATTAACTTTTCTTTTACTGGATAAGGGCTCACATTTGGTCCCAGCTCAAATGGTACTGTTTTAATTCGATAAGCCGGAGCTGTTTTTGCTCTACCATAAGGAGCCTCTTCTGTGCTCCATAATTCTAAAGGTAGTTGATCCCATTTCCATTCATCCGGGATTTCATTCTCCTCCTCACTTCCTATTGAAGTGAGTAATGAAAGGAGGCTTTTAGATGCCGGGATTTTAAAGGTGAGAGTTAATCCAAATTGAGTAAGTAAGTCTCGTCCTAGTAAATTTACAGGGCAATGTTCAGCAATTAAGAATTTAACTGAAGCTTCTCTTTTACCTTGTGTAGTGTCAATTACTACTGGGGTTAATTCAGTTAAATGTTTTTTACTGGGCTTGCCATCAAAGCCAATAGTGATATTTGTTTCAATGGATCTTTTTACAGCGCTTGGTTTAACACAAATAACAGATGATGTAGCGCCTGTATCGATCAAAAATTGCATTGGAACCTGCTGAGGACCTACTAATAATTGAACAAACGGCTCTGAATTCTGTAAAAATACAGTATCACCCTGCATTATTCCTTCATTCCCCGAAGTCTGTCAATAATTACCTTGGCCCCACACAGGGAATTGTGAGGGCTGTTGGCCAGCCTGTAACTGATCTGGTGCAGATAACGGCGGCGGTGTCTGCAATGTTTGGTTAAGCGGCGGCGGTGTCAGCGCCGGCGGTGTCTGTAAAAATGTTTGTTGTGTGTGACCAGGGACTCCTGATCGCCTGCATTCAGTTGCATAGTGTCCAAATGACTGGCAATTCCAACACTGCACATGAGCTCTTCTATCAGGGGACGGTCTATTCATTATCCCTTGTGCAAAACCTCTTCCTCCCCTTCCCCTTCTCATCCCTCGACCTCGGGGGATATAGGAGGGATATGCTCCCTGATATATTCCTTCATACGGGGTACGCGGTGGACCCTGTATCACATAACAATCCTGTATATCACTGCCTTGTAGGTTTACTGTATCCTGATTTCTTTGTGTTTTCATATTCTTTTTCTCCTCTAAGTCCGCTATCTGTAATGTCATTAATTTGCTAGCCATTTTCTGTTGCTCTTTATTAGAAGTTCTTATCATTTTGCAATGCACTGAGGCGAAATGCATTAAAGTGTTTCTCACCTCTGGCCATGTTTTTGTTGAAAGTGCCACAACATTATTCAAATTAGTCTGCATATTTGCAGGCAAAGTAGCATAGAATAAATGTAAAAATACAGGGATGTTTGGCTGTATATCAGCATCCTGTCCGGTTTGTGCCTTATACATGTCCATACATTTTGTCAAGTGCATTGCAAAATCAGTTAAGCCATCCCACTTGGCTGCGGTGATGGCTGTAAAATCTATGCTGGTAGGATACAGGACATTTAAAGCATTTACCAAATCTATCCTGTCCTGTCCCTGAAAAGGAAGTCCATCAGCAATATGGGTTATAAGTCGTGGACGTGCGCTTACTGCTGAGAGTTGTGGCAAACTAATGCCGCAAGCTGCACATAGCGCCTTAAAATCCCCTATGGCTAAATGTGTTCCGGCCGTATTAGTATCTATTGCCTCGAGCCAGAGCCTTGCTCCTTTATGTATACTAGGCAATTTTTGTATAATTGTACTAATATCTACTGGTGTATATGGTTTATAAGCTGCAATGGGTGGCTGTTGCCCATTATCTCTTAGGAAGATAGGAAATTCCAAATTATCTTTCTTGTTTCTTATTCCCTTAAAGGGTGGCGAGTTTAAATCTTGTATACATTTTAACCATATGTCTAGACCTTTCTGAATATATTCCAAATCTTCTGACTCCTTGCAATATTTGTTGATTAATTCCCTTATTTCTGAAAGCTGTGCTTCAGTTACTGGCCCTTCTGGGTGGCAAGGAGTGTTTATATTTGCATTGCCTAATTCTGTCTTAACAGTGGTCCACCATGGAGCCCCATATGAACCTTCCTCAATCATTTTAATCCTTTCTTTAATTATCTCTGGTGTCAAGGATGACCCTTCCTCTTTTCGAGCCTTTTCTGATAAAGGACTCTGGGGGGCACCTGATAACACATCAGCCCGTAATTGCTGACAGTCCTTGCCATTGGCAGGTGTCAGGTGCACTAATCCCTTAATTTTAAAATTATCTGTTCCAGGGAAAAGCTCAGCAGTTTCCCGTTCAAATTTAGCTGCTTGTTCCAAATCCGGATATAAGGGTTTAGGCTTTTGTACAGGACCTTTTAACGGACCATAGCCTGCTGGTATGGGCATTAAAATTTCGTGATCACTGTCTTCCAGCAGGGGACATGTAGTCACATATGGGGGCGGATTTAGGGATTTTGATCCTATTTCATCTATAACCTTATTTTTCTTTTTTATTTCTTTATCAGCTGTATATAAGTCACCTGTCACTGAAAATAAATTCCAGACATGCAGGTGTTTCTCTAGACTATTTTTCTTTTTATTATCTTGTAGGAATGTTAACAATGGCAATAAATGACTAAGTTTCAAAGATCCTTCCATGGGCCAGGAAAGAAAGGAATCTTTAGCAGAGTATTTACCCCATTTGTCATTTGTTTTCTTAATAAGGTCTTTTTCAAATGGAAATAAATTAATTACATGCTGGACAGCCGTACATGTATCATCACTGTTAACATATAATGTATGTAACGTGTTAGGCTGTCCTAATTGTCCTTCTGGGACCCTTTTAGGGGTTGGGTGTGTGTTAACCATTTTAAACTGTCGTTTACTTAGGCTACGCACATATAACTGTATATAGTAACCAAAACAAAATAAGAACACAAAATATATACACGCTAATATTAACCCACACAGTAAATACAAGAAAAACAACAATTGCTGCAGCGTTAAAACCTCAGGCGCCTTTTCTCAAAACTATCACCACGATTCACACAGGACTTTTGGCTTTAATTACCGATTACTCCTGGGCCAGTTGATCAATCTGAGCCCTAGGGAATCAAACCAAGAGAACGTAAATCTTCTACTCTTCCCAAGAAATAATCAGAGTTGCTTCCGCAAACACGTGACGAATGCCCGCATTCTCTCCACCAATTGTTTGTAATAACAACTCTGACTAAGTCTTAAATCACACAATAATATATTTATTATACTGAGTATAAGCAATGGTATACTTAGGAAGCAAAAGGTATACTTACAACATGTACATAGCACATCTATGGTCTGGAACATTTGCTTGTTTTTTTCTTTTTGCAAGCTCTTTTTATATACATTTTCTGTAAGCTAATTGATAACTACTATTTGTTCCAAACCACAAGATTTCAGTTAACCTTGCTGCTAAGTGCAGCTACTCTTTGTTCCCGTTTGATCTTATCTTACTTCATATGCACAAACTTTCTTCACAGATACCCTTTTTCAGATCTGTTATCTTCACAGATACCCTTTCTCCGATCCTTCATCTTGTTATCTCATGCTCATCCTGTGACTTACTTGTTGACGTTTCACCTGGATTCTGCTAATGTGTGTGTTGCTTTGCAAAACTAGGCCATAGTTCATATGTTGCTTTGCAAAACTAGGCCATAGTTCACCATAGCTTCTTCTTCTTTCTTCAGAGCCTTAATTCATTTTGAGGCCTCTGGTATTTTTTCCAACAGCATGTTCTACAAGAGTCCGCTTGTTCAGCATTCAGTTATTTTTTTTATCTGCAGATTGGATTTGTTCTCAGTGTTCAACGGGTTCTGTTCCCACTTGGGATTAGTGAGCGGGTTTAGGAAAGGTGTTATTTGCATATAGTTCTTTTTGGTTTTGAGCCATTCTGCTTTGATACTGATGGACTGTAGGTGGCACCTGGGGGTATAGGACAGAGTCTGTTAAAACTTCTCTGTCTCCATCTGCTGGAGGGGAGGCAAAACCCAGGAGTCTAGACTGATCCATGGTACTACAGGAATGAAAATTAGCAGGTAAGAACCAATTTTCCTTTTCTCATTCCGGTATATAAAATCTATTTTTGACAGTGTTTCTACTGAAAAGGGCTTAGTAAGGGCAAAATGATTTTCAGAAAGGCATACAAACATTACAGTCTAGAAAGCAGTTCACTAAAATTGCAAAAACAGGAATATATATGTATTTATTTATTTATTTATTTATTTATTTATTTCTTTCTTTCTTTATAGTCTGCCTATAATAACTGTGTTAGGATAAGTGTCAGGGTGTGCACTGCTCCGAAGGCCTGGATAGTCTTCACCTGTTCCCCATGGATTGAGCCTGTGGGTTCAGGTGGTCGCCAGGACTTCCAGTGGTAGCAGGAAATAGGTGTGTGGGACTGGAAATAGGAACAGGTAGGCAGCTGAAGACAGAAACAGGTGAAGCAGGATCCAGAGCCAAGAGACTTTCACGGGGGCAGGAGCTGTGACATGGGCTTGGCAAGGAAACATGAAGATGACAAGAGATCAACAGCTAATCCGATAGCATATCTATTTAGGCGGATGCCAGGTGAGCCAGCAAAGGTGTGGTAGACAGGACTTTCTTATATACTGTGGTCTAGCAGAGCCACATCTATTGCTCGTTCAATAGGAGTCATCCTGGGTGGTTCTCCCTGACCTTTCTTCTGAACTTTACCAGGAGGTCTTTGCAGTTTGAGTCCCTGTGGCTCTATTGTCAAATCCTCTGACTCTGAACTACCGAGGCTGCGGGTTTAAATTCACTACCCTGATACTTAGTTCACATACATAATTTCCTTTCCAAGCTGAAACCGGCATATTCAATAATAGCTTCAAATGCTTCTTGACATAAAATAAAATATTTAGTTCCTTCTGAAACATCTTAAAATCCTTCATTAAATGAAGCTTGTCAGTTAAATTGTTCCACTAATAGAGTGTAAAAAATAATCTAGAACCCTAGTCCATATCACATCCCAATATCCCGGACTTCCTTCAGGGCAGATTGTGTCAGCCTTAAAGTACAAGGAGCTGTATTAGACAAATGTGAAGGATACTCCCCCTAATGTAATACGATTTCTTAAAGCAGCCCTTAAAGTGAATCTGCCTTTCAGATTTCCTCTCCCCCCCACCCCAAATAAGAATCTGAGTTTGTGTGCCCTCTGCCTGGGGATAAGCGCACTCTGGAGAAATATCCGCAGGCAAGTTCCTTTCTATTTATTGATATATCCTTCATTGCTTTCCATATTCTGCACAGTTTGGATTCTGTATTATCCCAGGACAAGCAGGATGATAGTCCTCACATATGGGTGACATCACTGGACGGAGCCCTATCATGGAAAACGTTCTGTCAAAGTTTCTAGAAAGTTTCGACTGGCACACGAGCCCACTGAGCATGCCCAGCATGCCATGATCCCTCGAGCCACAGGGGTCTCCCTTCAGTCTTCTTTTCTCCACGCTGCAGTTAGCCTCGCGGTGAAGGAGCCCTGTGTGATACTTCACACATTTTTTCCTCACGGAAAAAGTTAAAAGAAATTCTCAAATTTAATCCCCTTCATAGGGGTCTCCCATTTTCCATCGATCAGTGAGTAAATAATTTTTGTCATGGTCAATACCGTTCCGAATTTTTCTTGTCAGAAAGCTGTCGATGGCTGTCCGGCCTTCAGAATGACAATGGGGGTTTAAAAAATGCCCAAATTGTCCTCGCACGATGTCCATCACTGACCCTCATGTTGAATGTGTCCTGTGTTTGGGCAAGGGGCATAGTGTCGCAACATGTCCACAATGTGCCGAGATGATGGCTAAAGGCAGACGGGCCCGTTTGGAAAAGATGGAACACCTCTTTCACATTCAGCTTCTTCCATCGACATCGACACAGTCGTCACCGGCAGGAGCGCCTAAAAAATTGGTAATTAAAACAAGCGGCATCCTGATGGAAGCGGCGACCGACCGTCCCCATCTCAGTCATCGATCAAATCAACCTCGGGACTTGAAAAGAAAGGCACCAAACATCGTGAAAAGCATCGGCACTGACATTGACGGACTTCTACCCCCGATGTGGGCTCGATTCCCGGAGCGGCTTCGATAGTCATCGAGCCGCCACCGAAGAGGACTAGAGTAGAGGAGCCGTCGACGCCCTTGATGCCTCTTAGTCCAAGGCGATCCTCACCGATATCGGTGCTGGGTACTGCACCACCACAGGGATCTGTGGAAGAGCCAGTTCCGCCTTCTCTGCCACCCCCTATAGCTGCTCTGACCTCACCAGCTATAAGGGAGGAACTGGACGGATTCATCCGCCAGGCAGTAAGGGAAGCTCTGCAAAATCTTCATCCATCAGTGCCGATGCCGGACCCATCGGTGTTCACACCACTACTCGCTAAACTCGATGCCCTAATCGGTGCCCTGCCGATGCAACCACTACCATCGAAGCTGATGACTCCGATCAACCAACCAATACCAGTTCCTGATCCTCAGGATGACGATGCCTCAGATAATTTACCGATGTCTGAGCCAATACCCTGACCGTCGGGAATTTCTCAACCGAGGCGCCCCGATTACGCCATCAGTGCCATCAATTCCACATCAACCTCTATCGATGCCACCGACAAAACCATCTTTACATTCTTCGATGCCGTTTTTCATCCCTCACTCCACTCCTCCACGGCGTACTTTATCAGATACCTGGGACGATGTGGACACCGATTCTTCCTCGGAAGATGTATTATCAGATCCATCTCCACCAGAAGAAAGGAGGAAGCCACCACCTAAGGACCTCTCCTTTTCCAATTTCATAAAAGAGATGTCAGTTAGTAACTGAGGAAGACACGAGACAAAAAACTCTGGAGGTTCTACAATTTGTAGATCCCCCTAAGGAGGTGCTTGCCATACCAGTGCATGAAGTCCTCGTTGATCTCCAGCATGGATTGTGGGAGCATCCTTGTTCACTTCCACCAGTGAACAACTGGACTGACGCCACTTACTTAGTCCAACATATACCAGGTTTTCAAAAGCCTCAACTCCCACACCAGTCTGTAGTGGTGGAATCTGCCCACATTTATCCACGCCTCCTGGCAAGGAGCAAAACTTCCTGGATAGTTTGGGGCGAAAAATGTTCCAAGGTTCCATGCTTGTCTCCAGAATTGTGTCATACCAATTATATATGAAAGATATTCAGACAACTCCTGCATCTGTTTCCATAAATGGGCAGCAGCCCATTTATGGAAACAGATGCAGGAGTTGTCTGAATATCTGCCTCAGCAACATCAAGATTCCTTAAATAATATTATTCATAAGGGCCTGTGACTGCTTTGAAACATCTTCCAGGATAGCAGCAATAGGGATTAGCGCCCGGAGATGGGCTTGGCTAAAGGCTTCTGACCTTAGGCCTGAGGTTCAGGAGAAATTGGCAGACCTGTCTTGTACTGGGGACAATCTTTTTGGAGAGAAGGTACAAGATGCTGTTGCGCAGCTAAAGGAACATAATGAGACACTGCACCAACTCTCCACTATTCCAGCAGAGACGACTTCTACAAGATGCTCAGCCAGAAAAGACACCAGGAAACCTTATTACAGACCACGAAGGTATTATCTTCCAGCACCTCATGGTAGGACAACAAGTCCATCCCAGAGAGGTCAATCCAGGCAACCAAAGGCGTCTAGACCTCAGCCTCCCCCTCAGACAGGCCCACCATCAGGGTTTTGAAAACCTGCCAGGGAACAGCAGCCACCCCATGAACCCACTCCCGGATATACCAGTTGGAGGCCGAATCTCCTTCTTTCTACCCTATTGGTCAAACATCACAACAGATCAGTGGGTACTATCCATTATAACACAAGGTTACCATTTGGATTTTCTCACGGTGCCCAAAGACTCTCCACCAAGGTCTCCTTTGGTACACAAAGATCATACCACTCTTCTGCAAACAGAATTATCCACCCTCCTGAGAGCCAGGGCCGTGGAACCAGTTCCCCAACCTCAGCAGGGCAGAGGATTCTAGTCCCACTTTTTTCTCATTCCAAAGAAAACAGGAGGGCTACATCCCAACTTAGACCTCCGAAATCGCAACAAATTTCTACGAAAAGAAAAATTCAGGATGGTCTCCTTAGGTACCATACTTCCACTTTTTCAAGCAGGAGATTGGCTCTGTTCTCTGGATCTTCAAGACACTTACGCTCACATTCCAATATTCCTTCCTCATCGCAAGTTCCTGTGCTTCCTGGTGGGTCATCAACACTTTCAATATTGGGTTCTGCCATTCGGACTTGCCTCGGCACCCCGAGTATTCACAAAGTGCCTAGTGGTGGCAGCAGCCCATTTATGTAAGGAAAGCATACACGTTTTTCCTTATCTGGACGACTGGCTCATCAAAAGCCAATCAAGACAAGGGGCTCTCATCTCTCTCAAGCTCACAATCAATCTGCTTCACTCGTTGGGATTTCTAATCAACTACCAAAAATCCCACCTCATACCATCTCGCTTTCTACAGTTCATCGGAGCAGAATCGAACACCACCGTATCAAAAGCCTTCCTCCCAAAAGACCGCACAGACACACTCCTCAGATTAGCAAAATCTCTGCGCACAAAGGAAACGGCGACAGCCCATCAGTTCCTAACTCTGCTAGGCCACATGGCTTCCACAGTCCACGTCACTCCTATGGCCAGATTAGCCATGAGAATAATGCAGTGGACATTGAGATCACAGTGGCTCCAAGCCATTCATCCACTATTGTCTCCAATTCAAATCACCCACCAGTTACGCCCATTTCTCCTCTGGTGGACGAACACGAACAACTTGCTAATAGGCCTACCTTTTCAGCAACCAGTTCCACAAGTAACCTTAACTACAGATGCATCCACCTTAGGTTGGGGAGTGCATATAAACAATCTTCAGACTCAAGGTACTTGGATAAACCTCGAAGCAACATTTCAAATCAACTTCCTGGAGCTTCGAGCTATACATTATGCTCTCTATGCATTAAAGGACTGCCTTTCATACAAGACTATTCTAATACAAACAGACAACACAGTTGCCATGTATCTCAAGTGCTTGTAGCTTCACGAAAACCTTCCACACGAAAATCCTATTCTTGTTAATGGAAAAGATTCACCACGAGGTGCACACAAAAAAGTATTGAACCCTTTTCCTGCCCCACATCATCTTTATTGGACTATCTCTGGCACCTTTCAGACTCTGGTCTCCAAACTACATCACTAAGGGTACATCTGAGTGCCTTCTCAGCTTACCACAAAGGAGTAGGGGATGCCCCGATATCAGCGCAAACCCTTGTCAGTAGATTTATGAGAGGTTTAATTCAGCTTAAACTCCCGTTACTGCCACCAGTCACAGAATGGAACCTTAATGTAGTATTAACAAGGCTCATGCGTTCTCCCTTTGAACCTATAGATTCATGTGATATTAAATTTCTTACATGGAAAGTTCTCTTCCTAGTAGCTATTACCTCTGCTAGAAGGGTTAGTGAGTTACATACTCACCCTATACCAGGTTCCTACATGACCTAGTGGTCCTCCGTACTCACCCAAAATTCCTTCCCAAGGTAGTTACTGACTTCCACATGAATCAGTCTATAGTCTTGCCCACATTTTTCCCAAGGCCTCACTTTCATCAAGGCGAGAAGGTTTTACACACTTTGGACTGTAAACATGCACTTGCTTATTACCTAAACCGCACTGCAATCCATAGGAAATCCACCCAGCTCTTTGTTTCTTTTGATGAAAACAAACCAGGTAGGGCACTGGGCAATCAAACTCTCTCCAACTGGCTAGCAAATTGTATAGAGTTCTGCTATGAGGAAGCGGGTCTTCCTCTCCAAGGACGAGTAAAGGCGCACTCAGTAAGAGCAATGTCAACCTCAGTAGCACACTATCGTTCAGTTCCAATTGCTGAGATTTGTAAGGCTGCAACATGGAGCTCTCTTCACACCTTTGCAGCTCATTACTGCTTGGACAAGGAAGGATGACAAGATTCAGCCTACGGACAATCTGTCTTAAAGAACGTATTTCCAGTATAATCCCAACTCCTTCCACATCCAACCTGCTGTGATTTCAGGCTGCCTCATCTTTTCCAACAGTACACCAGTTGTTGTGCCTGTTGCACAAGTTGTACGCTGTTGGTCCACATCGAATATGACTCAGCCTGGTAGCTTGCTAATCACCCATATGTGAGGACTATCATCCTGCTTGTCCTTGGATAAAGCAAAATTGCTTACCTGTAATAGATGTTATCCCAGGACAGCAGGATGTAGTCCTCACAGAACCCACCCGCCACCCCGCGGAGTTGGGTCCAACACGTTTTATTATTTTATTTTTTGCTAACGCTTATTGCTACAGACGAGACTGAAGGGAGACCCCTGTGACTTGAGGGATCATGCTTGGGCTCAGTGTGCCAGTCAAAAGTTTCTAGAAACTTTGACAGAAAGTTTTCCAAGATAGGGCTTCGTCCAGTGATGTCACCCATATGTGAGGACTACATCCTGCTGTCCTATTACAAGTAAGCAATTTTGCTTTCTACTGATTTGACCCATCAACAAGATATTTTGTTTTTGCACTAGGTACTCTGTTTTTTTTCCCCAGTTTAGCCTTAACTGTCCAGTGTGACAGGCGCATCATCTATGTTAAGAGGAGAGCATTGTCTTACACTTTATATGGTGTTGAGACATGACCATTCGATAAAGGTTTTCTTTCAGTACATTCTGTTTTGTGTGCCAACTTTTGTTTGCGTATATGAATTCTTGCACAGATATTTTTTTATCTGACTAAAGTGTTTTAGGACTTTGAGCTCTAGCAGTCCAGCTATATTGAGGTGACAGATGCAAATTTGATCTTGTTGTGTCATGGAAGATTCTGTTTTGTTCCATGCAGTGACAATGAAAATACTTTCAAAATCCTGGTTGCCACAGATATTCACCTGGGGTACATGGAGAAAGATGCAGCGCGTGGAAATGACACATTTGTGACCTTTGCTGAAATTTTGCAGCTTGCTCAGGACCATGAGGTGAGTGTTTGATGCAGCTGAGCTCTCCAGTGTGCTGAGCTCTCTATTGGCTGAGGTACAAACTTATAGGGTCATTCATCAAAATGCATTATGGCATCAGCACCCGCGATAACGCCATAACTCATGCATTAATACCATAATGCATGCGATAATAACAGTATCGCATTTCGCAAATGCACATTTTTTGAAAGGGGGGGGGGGGCATTATTGGACCGTGCAATAGCATAACACATGCTATTGCATGTTTTTAATGCCATAAATAACTACACCTTTTTCCCTGGCGTTAAGCTGTGCAATATACTCGAAATGGCTATAACGCAATTTGCGATAAAGATTGCAAATTGCATTTCAGCCATTTCTGGGCTTTGGGAGGGCAGAGGGGAGTGGACTGCAGTGGAGTAAAGGGAGAGAGAGAGAGAGAACCTCTGGGGAGGCCTTCACAGTATTCAACTATTTATATCACTATAGGAGGGCCAGCTAATAACTCGAGGAGAGGTTTCGGTGGTGGTTTAGCGCATGGTATGGTAAGTCTAAAATGACCTTAAACAGTTCCCTTTTTCTATTTACTAAAAGTTTTTCTTTTGTTTTGTGTTTATGGGGAAAAATGCCTAGTAAATAGGACCCTTAGATTGTAAACCATGTGGGGACAGGGAAATATCTATTGTACCTGAATGTAATTCATTATGAAGTGCCTGAAAGGCAGAATATAAATAAAATAAATACAAATTGAGTTCTTTCTGAATGTGAAATACTTGAAGAGTTCTTGCTAGCAACGAGCAATTTATTGTAGTTGACATAAATAACCATGCCACTTTAAAAACTTTTTTTTTTTTTTTACTATTTTCATATTGGATGATGGAGCGCTGTGTACACTGATGGAACTCTATAGCCATGTACATCGTCATCTTTAGATAATTCTTGTATTGGGTTTACCAAAGGTGTCATAATCTGCAAGAATCTGGACCCCTGCCCTCTTGCAATAATAACGGAGCCTCATGTGCAAGTTCACACAAGCATTTGAATGTCTGAAACTGTCAAATGATTCAGAAAACATGAAATAAGTAGATCATTCGCTGCAATGGCTTTGTAGCTCTCGGGATCTTGCATGATAATGTGCTGTGCTTTGTTTTCTGCCTAGGTGGATTTTATGCTTCTGGGTGGGGACCTTTTCCATGAAAACAAGCCCTCCCGAAGAACCCTGCACACATGTTTTGAGCTGCTAAGAAAACATTGCATGGGCGATCGCCCCATACAGTTTGAAATTTTGAGTGATCAGTCTATTAATTTTGGTTTTAGCAAGTAAGTATTTTATGCTTGTATAGAAACATAGTTTATATTGTTTGTTCATTAATTTAAAATCATAAAAAAACATCTGGATGTAAAGATTTCTATTTTGTTGCAGTTTGATATTGCATGTCACTCGCTCCTTCACCCCAGGAGTCTTTGCCATTGCGCGACAGCAGCGCTGCAGTTGGGACCTGTGTGTGATTCTGCCGGAAGCTGCAGTCTGGCTTCTTACCCGAGGTTGTTTGTTCTGATGACCGGGCTATTGAGGGAGGAGGATGAAGGAATAAAATAGGGGTAAAAATGCGGGATATGTATGCATGAAGGTTTATGGCACCATAGCCCTAAGCAGATTCTGGTGGATCAGAAAGCCTCCAGGGCAAAAAAAAAAAAAATAATAATATTAATAAAGTGAAATTTGACTATTTAAGATATTCTGGGTAGGTTTATTTTAACCAGCCCACTAAAAATGGGAATTTTCCTCTCTGAAGCTTCTTGCGCAATACACTGCAGAATACATGTATAGAAAAGTGGCTTTTCAGTAGCTATTCAGTACCTGTTAGGTATGCTCCTAGTTATGTAATACCTCTAGTGTTCTACTTAAACTCTCCAGCATGATGGTAGTGATCTGGATGGCCATATTGTCTGGCTTGAGCTGATTCGCTGTAATCAACACCCATCTGAATTTCTTTAGGACTCGAATTATACCCATTAATGAGGTGACTGGGGGCAGGGAAGGATGTAATCAACATGCAAAACAAATTTATTCATTGACATGGGTACCCTAAAGCCCTCTAGAGCCCCTGAATGAAGAATGATGGCTGCTAAAGGTCCAATGACCAGTTTAGATTGAATTTGTGAGGCAAATCATACTGCTTTATATATATTTTTATTTATTTTATTTTTATTAATTTCATCCCAAACAAGCAAGAAAATATTTTACTACAGAAAATACAAATGCCTCCAGAAAAAAAGACATGAAATATTAAATAAAGAAACATCTATCTTAATTACATCATTTTTCTCAAAGGCAAAATTTGTTGAGGGGCCAGTATACAAGGGGAGAAATAAGGAAATATTATCTTTAGAAATAAGCTTAACGTGCTCGGCAGGTACATTTTATCTAGGGATCTACTATTCCCCAGTATGTAATAGTATTATACTTCTGGAATTTATTAAAGATTTTAGTTGCTCCAGTAGAAAGAATACAAAACATTCATTTTGACCATGAATTACACATTTACATGGATATCTTAAAACAAATGTGTATCCCAATGCTATAACCTGCGGTCTCATGATAAGAAAATCTTGTATCCTAATTTGGGTAACCCTTGCAAAATCTGGAAATATACGTATAGACTATCCATAAAAGGTAAGAGAGATATTTTTAAAATATCTCCTCAAAACCTCATTCAGGTCTTGTTCCATAACAAAAGAAACAAGGAGAGTTGATCGCTCTGTAATCTGAGCTATTGAGTCCTCCAGAAATTGAGTTAGATTAGTAAGAGCTTCGGTGTGGCCCCCTTTGGAAAAATTCTATTTACTGGCACCAGAAAGAAAAAGTGCTTTATTTATTGAGGGAATCTTCTCCATTTCAAACTTCAGGATCTCATGAAAAAATGTTTTCAGAGTGCTGTATATATCCTCACCTAGCACTCTGGGAAAATTTCAAAAAGCGCAAATTCAAATACCTAATATGATTTTCTAGGATTTCCAATCTATGAGAACAGTTCCCAAAGTCTTTAACCAGTTTGAAATTACAAGCCTGAGTTTGAGATATAGCTTTCTCTGAGGACAGCATTTGGTTCTTAAGATCTTGAATTTGACCTCCAAATTTAAGGAATTCACATTTGTTGTTAGAGTCTCAGTCTTAATTTGGCAGTCTTTCACTTAGCTTCCAAAACTTACTATTAGATCCCACAACGCTTCGAGTATTACAATAGCTGTTTTGGGAGGGGGTTGAAAGAACTCACCCCCAACAACAGAAGAAGCCACTCCTAAGGGACCCACTGCCGATATCGCTGATATTCTTTCCCGTTCCTCCTGTGCTTCCACGGGAGATGAAGAAATAACCGAAGTAGCAAATTCCACAAGCAACACTGACTCCAGCAAGCTAGAGGAAAGCTGGGAGAAAGGCAGTATACCTCTGCTCTGACCCCCATTTGCCATCGTAGAAATTATGTTATCAGCCTGCGCGACAAGCCTGAGGGGAGGCTCGCCGGGTACTGGAGCCGGCGGCAAACAATAATCCGGGGGACTCAGCGTGACTTCCCCAAGCAACTCTGGTGCTCCCTTGCCAGTCATCGCAGCGGGGAAAGGTACCCCTTCTTTTCCTACCAAACCAGACGCAAGTGTTGTAATAAGTCACTGTCCAGTAGTAGAGTCCAGGGGAAAGACACAAATTTTGCCTTTCCGTTTGGAAGGCATTCCCAGGAAAATAGAAAAATGTTAGGAAGAGCGTTCCTGTGCGTCTGGTCACGCAGCCATCTTGGCCCCCTGGAATTCCATCAATACTGCTTTATATTTTTAGCCAGCTTAAGTTCTGAGATGTTGTACACAGACAGTGAAACTAGAGTGCCGAGATGGTTATTGTGGGTGCTAGTAAACATTGAAGACCAACAGCTAGTAAGAGAAAAATCTTTTATAATAAGATATCTTATAACAAGAGCAGTGCTTACCAAACAATGCAGATTAAACCTTCAGCTCAGCTCTTCTGAGCCATTACACTCAGTTAAACATGTCATCGTTTCTAACTTACCAATGAGTTAATTTGTTTTCTTAATATTTCCTAAATGGTTGGCATTACAGCTTTATCTCATATATGCTAATAAGACTGAATTCTTATAAGTCGTATGATTTCTTGTCAATTGAACCCAGAAAGCAGAAACAAAACTCAATAGTAACCTTCAACATACTTTTTTTTTTAGCATTTCAACATCCTCGGCTATTCCAACAAACCTGATCAGTGCAATCACATTGTGCTGTATTTATCTTTCCCTGTACATACCCAGATTAGTCCAGACTCATGGGTTTTGCATCCCTGCCAGCAGATGGAGACAGACAAAGTTTCACTGATGCTGTACTTAACAGTACTGCAGTCCCTCAGTTTTCCTCTGTCTCCAGCAGATGATAGATGATGTAAAACCTGCAGTCTGGAGAGATATGAAAAAGAAAAATAATTTCAGATTGAAGAGAACATTTCCTTATCCTCCCAGGGGGTTGTGAGGTCCTGGTAGGGCCATCCCCCCTGGTTTTGAGGTGGATGAGCAGGGGGTTGGTGACCCTTCTGGTACTTGTCTGGAGGTACTGTGGGGTGGACATCTGGTGTTCCAGATCCCTCATTTCCCATGAGGTAGTGGTTGTCTCGGCTGATGGCTCTGCAAGTACAATTCTGAACAGGGAAGTATCCTTTATTCTTGTTTTGTAAGTTATTTAAGTTGAGCTGAAAAAAAAAAAATAAAAAGCAGAGTCTTTGTCCGTTTTCGATTGCTGAGGCTTGCTGGGTAGTTGAGAGATAAGAAGCAGAAGCTTGGGCGGTTGTCCGACAGGTTCCCCAACGGGGTTAAGTTTTTACCGCAATACTGCTCTCTGGCTGGGGCGCGTTTCTTCAGACCTTGTGGCTTGCTGTGTCTTTGGGGGATCACACGGCAGACTTAATAGGCAGGGGCAATGCTTAGGTTATGTAGAGGGAGGAGAGGGCTCTTTGGGGGTCTCTCTACCTGGTCCTCGATATGCTGTAGCATCCCAGGTCTCCTTCAGTGGGTGAATGGCAGCCATTTTGTCCAAGTCAGCTAGGGCGGCAGCAGCAGCAGAACGAGTAGCAGGGAGATCCCCCTCCAACGCTATCCTCTGCAGTTCCATAAGAACATAAGAAAATGCCATACTGGGTCAGACCAAGGGTCCATCAAGCCCAGCATCCTGTTTCCAACAGTGGCCAATCCAGGCCATAAGAACCTGGCAAGTACCCACCATAAGAACCTGGCAAGTACCTGACATGGCTGGAGGCCAGAGTGGCCCTGAAGGGGATGATCTTCCTCTTGGTAAGGACGATTTGAATCCTAGTAATTTTCCTCTGGGGGGATGAGGGAGGATTACCATTTTTTTTTTCCTCAGATTTTGTCCTCTTGTTGCATAAAGCGTATTTGGCCAAGAAGGTGGCAGAAGAATGCGAGGCCAGGTTGGGTGGAAAATCTGGGTCCCGGTCTGATGGAAAGTATGGTTCCGTCCAAAAAGAGGCATACAAAGGGCGTTCACAGGTCTTTAGTTCTGTTTTCAGTGCTTGGCGATCCACAGGGGGACACAGATGACCCTGATGTAGCTCCAGGAGTGCCCCTTGGGGCAGGTCCTTTGGCAGATGGCTCAGCAGATATGGATGCCGAGCCATCCATATCTGCTATGGATGAGGAGGTGCCTGTGGCAGAGGGTGATGACCCCAAGGTTGTGAGGCTTTTCTGTAGGGAGGAACTTTGGCCTTTCAATTCCGATGATGGTCTAGGAGTTAGGAATCAAGGTGTCCCAGAAGGAGTCCAATTTGGAGGGCGCAGATCCCATCCTGGACGGGTTGTGTCGCCCCGCAAAGACTTTGCCTAGTGGATTGCAAGTGGTACACTCTAGAATCTGGCTTGAGGGTCAGAAGAGCTATCTCCAAGCTTTATCCATTATTGGAGAAGACCTTAGAGCTTTTTGCTCTTCCCAAGGTTGATGCCTCGGTTTCAGCAGTCACCAAGAAAACTACCATTTTGGTAATGGGGTCGGTAGTGCTGCAGGATGCGCAGGATCGTAAGCTGGAGTTCCATCTCAAAAGAAGTTTTGAGGTTTTATCCTTGGCTGTTAGGATGGCAGTTTGTAGCAGTTTTATGGAGAGGGCCTGTTTGCACTGGGTCTAGCAAATGCAAGAGATGCAGGCTACGTCAGGAGCGGCAGTGGAGAAGGCAGAGTGCCTGGAGCCGCGGTGGCTTATGGAGCAGATTCTTTTTATGATCTTATCAGAACCTCCTTCAGGATTATGATATCTATGGTGTCGGCCAGAAGATTGCTGTGGTTGAAAAATTGGTCAGCAGATGTGTGGTCCAAAGCTCAGTTAGGGGCTTTATCCTTCAAGGGCAAGCTTTTGTTTGGAGAGAACCTAGAGTAGATTATGACATATCTGGGGTAGTCTAAGGTGCATAAGTTGCCGGAGGATAAACCTAAAGGAAGAGGTGTTTTTCTAGCTTGGCCTAGATTTTGAGAAAGGCAGAGATTTTGCCAAACTAGTGGATCCGGTGGGCCTGAAATGCAGCCTGTGGTAAGATCTCAGTCTTGGGGTCAGTCCTTTTGGAGTGGCAGGAAGTCATTCAGGGACAACATGGGTGCAGGAGCAGGGGTAGCAAAGTCCTCGCAATGAAGCAAGGCTGGTCCACTTTTCAGTTCTGGCTGTTGGGGGATGTCTAATTCTCTTTTTCGAGGAGTGGACCAAGATTACCACGGACCAGTGGGTCCTAAGGTGATAAAACATAGCTATGCATTAGAATTTGGTTGTCCCATTCGAGATGCGTTTCTAGTGTATCCTTGTGGTCCTCTCTCCAAGTGTGTGAGTGGACCACCACAGACAATTGGGGGCCATAATACTGGTTCCACGAGGAGAGCAACGGACTGGGAAGTACTCCATTTATTTTGTGTTGCCAAAGAAAAAGGGGTCCTTTTGCCCAATTCTGGACCTGAAAAGGGTGAATGTAGCCCTCAAAGTTTCATATTATCGCATGGAGACTCTGCAGTTGGTTATTGCGGCAGTGTGAAAAGGAGTGTTCCTGGCATTGCTAGATCTAACGGAAGCTTATGTACATATAACCATCAGACATGAGCACCAGAGGTTTCTCTACTTTATGATTCTAGGAGAACATTTCCAGTTTCAGGCACTTCAGTTCGGTTCGGCAACGGTGCTGTGATCATTTACCAAGGTAATTGTAGTGGTGGCAGCGGCCTTGCGAAAGGAAGGTGTGCTGGTGCACTCATATCTGGACAACTGGCTAATTCGAGCAAAGTCAGAAGAGCGCTGCTGGCAGTCTGTGCAGAAGGTGCTGCAACAATTACAGTCATTAGGCTGGGTAGTGAACTAGGCGAAGAGTCATCTTACCCCTGCCCAGATGCTGGAGTATATGGGGGCTCAGTTTGTTACGCAGGAAGGGAAAATATTCCTGATGGAAGAGAGGATCTCGAAATTGCAGGGGCAGGTCCATCACCTGCTGGACCTGGAGATCCCCAGAGCATGGGACTATTGGCTTCAGCATTGGCATTGGTCCCTTGGGCTTTCACTCACATGCGGCCTCTTCAGAGGGCTCTCCTATCCAGGTGGAATCCATTATCAGAAGAGTTTCATTTTCCTCTCCCGCTTGCGGGAAAAGACAGGGAGAGTCCCTCGTGATGGCTTCTGCATACCAGTCTGGAACGGGGTGTGTAACTTGAAGTTCTGGATTGGATGTTAGTTACTACTGATGCCAGCCTCTCGGGCTGGGGAGCGGTGTGTCAGGATCGGTTGGTGCTGGCCAGTGGTCGAAGAAAGAGGCTGGTTGGTCTATCAATCGATTAGAGACCAGAACATTCAATCTCGCTTTATGTGTCTTTCTGCCGTTGGTGTGCGGGTGTCCGGTCAGAGGTTTGATTGACGACACAACAATGGTGACTTACATCAACCAACAGGGGAGTGCCAAGAGTCGGGCAGTGGCTCAGGAGGCTTAGGAATTGATATCTGGATAGAGCAGCACTTGGAGCAAATAGCATCCTCTCACATTGCCAGGGTAGACAATGTCCAGTCGGACTTTCTGAGTTGGAAGAAATTGGATCCTGGAAGTGGGAGTTGTTGGAAAGGGCCATGGGTCTAATTCGTGATAGATTGGGGTTTCCCCATCTGGACCTAATAGCAACCAGGCGGAATGCCAAGGTCTCCTGTTTTTTCAACAGGCGGAGGGAGCACGGGGTGGAGGGTGTTGATGCCCTGGTTTTACTGTGACCCTGATAAATTCTACTTTGTGCTTCTCTCATGGCCACTAGTGGACAAGGTGATACAGCAGATAGAGAAACATCCAGGCGACGACGTGATCCTGGTGGCTCTGGAGTTGCCCTGTTATCCATGGTTTGCAGATCTCGTAAATAAAGCCATAGAAGGGCTTCGGTCATCTACTGAATCTTCTCCATCAAGGTCCAATCATTTTGGATCAGGCGGCTCGCTTTTGTCTCACAGCCTGACTTTTGAGAGGAGAAGCTTGAGGAGGAAAGGTTATCCCGAACCGGTCATTACCAAATTGTTGCAGGCCAGGTGGTCCTCCACGTCCTTAGCATGTGTACATGTTTGGAAGGTCTTTGACTCCTTGTGTATCGCTAACAGAGTGCAATCGCTAGAGGCTTCCGTATCACATTTATTTATTTATTTATTTTTAATTTTTATATACCGAAGTTCTTGTAGGGACTACAAATCACTCCGGTTTACATAAAACGAAGAACTGCTCAACAGAGAGCGGAGCTTTACATGGAACCGTAGAACATATGGAACAGTATAACTGGTTGACAATTTAACATAATACTAAATAAAGTGATAATAGTTTAACTGGAAATAAATAAAGAAATATAATATTTTATATATAAGAAGTATAACTATTTAACGTAGCAATAAATATAAAAATAAGCAATGCCAAATAAATATATGAAATAAAGTGAATTTTTGAGCTCCAAGATAATTCTGTTTTTGAGCTCCAACATATTCTGTTTTTTCTGCAGGAGGATTTGATCAAAGGTCTGGCTTATAACTCTCTTAGAGTACAGGTGGCAGCTTTGTGCTGTCTGAGTTAATTTGCAGGGCCATGCTCTGGCGGCGCATCCAGATGTCATATGTTTTCCTGCGGGGAGTGAAGAATTTGTGGCCTCCAATAAAGGAAGGTGTGTCCATCCTGGAATCTTAATCTGGTCCTTAAGGGATTGTGTGAGGCTCTGTTTGTCCACTGAGAAGGGCATCGTTGAAGAACTTGACTATGAAGGTGGTCTTCCTGGTAGCTATGTGCTCGGCCAGGAGGATTTTAGAGATCCAGGCTTTGTCGTGTCAGGATCCCTTTCTTCAGATTTTGAGTCAGGGGTGTCATTGTATACGGTACCTTCCTTCCTGCCCAAAGTGGTTTCATTGTTTCATGTCATTCAGACTGGATCTTCCAGCATTTCCATATTTGAATTCCTCCTCACCTCATGCAAAGGAGCTTAGGCTGTTGGATGTGAGGAGGGAATAATTTTCATAGATCAGACCACCTTTTCATTCACTGCAATGGGCCAAGTAAGGGGTGTCAAGCCTCTAAGGCTAAGATCGCGCACTCGACACATGTTCAGGCAGCCTCTTGGGCTGAGGCGAAGCAAGTGTCTCCTCAGGAGATTTTCAGGGCAGCTACTTTGAAGTTGCTGCATGCTTTTGCCAGACACTATTGCTTAGATGTCAGGTCTCCGAACTCCGGGAGTTTTGGTGAGTGTTCTATGAGTGGGACTCTCAGGATCCCATTCAGTTTAGGGGTGCTTAGGTACATCCCAGGAGTCTGGACTGATCTGGGTACGTACAGGAAAAGGAAAATTTGGTTCTTACCTGCTAATTTTCATTCCTGTAGAATTTTCCGTTCGTTTGGATGTTGCAGAATTATTACTGGTTACCGCATTGGGTTGTCTATATCCTCTTTATGGATCAGAGTTTTCAGTTGATTTAAGTCACCAGCCTCCTCTTCATTGAGTTTGAGAACTCATCTTGGCTTGGTTACAGGTCAATACTGAGGGACTCTAGGTGGCACACTGTGTTAAGTACAGCGTCAGTGAAACATTGGCTGCTCCATCTGCTGGCAGGGATGCAAAACCCAGGAGTCTGGAATGATCTGTGGTACTACAGGAATAAAATTTAGCAGGTAAGAACCAATTTTCCTTTATTTCTCCACTACCACCAAACTAGTCTGGCTTCATAGAAAACCTTCTCAAAGCACCTTACATGATCGCATGTTGCCATTCGCCAGTGGCAAAAGAGGTATTCAGAACCAGTCTCTCTGGTATCCTAAACAATAAGGATCCATGCCATCCAGCCAAACGCATTCTCTAGGTCAGTGTCTGGAAGTGAGGCTTGTTCCTACCCTGATCAGGCAGAGCAGCTGAAACCCCAAACCCTTCCCAGCTTTTCAGAGGCATGCAGTGCATTTCAGAAAATGCTTTCTTCTTTGTAAATGTGGGGAGCCGAGGAACTTTCTTCAGGCTTGAGGCCACTGCTTGTATGGTAGTGTTGGCCTAATTAAAGCAGGACAGTCCTTGCTCAGCGGAAACAAGATGATGGCACCGTACATGGAGCAGGTAGTTTCAGCACACCTTACAAAGATTTATAATAATTTGGTTATAAAAAGAGAAGGGGTTACAATAACATAGTAACTGAGGGCAGATAAAGGCCAAAACAGTTCATTTTGACTTCCTAGCATATGCTTAGAGTTGTAATTGCAGTCAGTTTTCTGATTAAACTAACTGATGCTGACTCCATCCAGACTCGGTTATCAACTCTGTGAAGTTTTTAGTGGTCAAATGGTTGTCCTTATTTAGCTCTGTAAGAATATTTGAGAAGGTTCTTGACCTCTCCTGCTGCGGCAGGAAAATGAGTTTCTTGGAGATTAACATGAGTTGGTTTGGTTGTATCTGCGCTCTGAGAGCAATATTGGAGACTCATATAGAAATGTAAGACTCCTCCTGAGTCATTAATTGGTCCCCCTGGCTGCCATTTTCCTGTTATCACTTTCATTGTCCTTTAACTAACTTGCTAGCAGCTTGCCTGCCTTATTACTTTTCTCATAAAATGTATTCTGAAGTTCTCTGGTGGATTCCATTCTCCACGGCTGAATCTAATGAGTTATGTAAGAGATTAGGAGAGGTTATACTGTTTTGCTCTGCATGCTTTGGCTTTCTGAAGTAACTGCAATTCAATGATGTTTTGTTAATAGAGCTGTTAGTCGAATCTTAGTTTTCTTTTCTCCTTGAGGAGATGCTAATCAAATTCACCCCACTGATCTGCTTTAGTAGCTTCCTAAACCGCAGTAATCCCAATCTCACCAGAGTCCTTTTTCATGTAATCATTCTATTAAGTTTGGTCAGTTACTGCTAGATCATTGATAATCAAAATTAGCATTTCCAGTGCATTAGAAGAGATTCAGACCCTCATGCTGTTTTCAGCAAGTGGTGCATTCTGGGGCAGAGAGCTTGACCATGTGAACCCGAGCAGGCCCTAAGGTTGGAAAGCCCCTGTGAAAGCCACATTTGTAAAGACCTAAAGGCGGCACTGAGGTGTGGGCCAGCGGTAGCAGAGATGCTGGTTGTCTGGCAGGCCCAAAAGAAAGGGCAACATGAGCAGTGAAATGTCATTGCATTTTATGCAGGGCTGCCAGGAGAAGTTATGCATTCTTGGGGGAGAGCCAACTCTTGCACAGGGCCGGCAGGAGGGGGTGCGCTGCATTGGGCAACGCAAGGAGGTGCATCATGTTGGAAGAACCAGCTCTCGCACAGGGCTGTCAGGAGGGGAATTGTGCTAGGTGAGGGGAGAGGCAGCATCTGTATGAGCTGACTGCAGGAGACATGCCGTGTCAAGAAGAGCTGGATCCCCTGTTTGGGGCTACCAGGAGGAGTCATGCATGTCACCGAAGACCTGGTTGGCAGGAGCAGGTGTGCCTTATCCTGGAAGAGTACAGGCTGGTGCAGAGCTGACAGCCAGAAGCACTAGCAGAGGAGCAGTGGGAAGAAGAAAAGGGAGGAAGGAGGCAAGAGGGAGAAATTAAAGTTTCTTCTCCCTCCCTCTATATGTATGCATGTATGTTTTAAAATGACACATATATGATGTATATGTAAGTGTCTAATGAAATGCTGAACCAGGCCCTGCTCCCAGCGCAGTATTTATTAATCATATTTGCCATTTCTCTCTGAGCTCGTCTCCTGATACTGAATAATATGTGAATTCCCTTAACATCCAGGCGACTCTCTCTCTCCAGATGTCCACAAAGTCTCTGCTCTTCATTTCAGAATAAATAGTTTTTACTGTTAGTTTCGTTATTTCCCCCTTAGGTCATGCCTAGATTTAACCGCATTACTCTCGAGTGTTGCGTTGTATTCTACCCTAAGGCAGCTCAGCCTGTACCCCAGAATAACCTGCTGGCAGTGCACAAGCATTCCTAGTAGTGAAAGCAGAAATCCTAAAACCTAGCACTACCCAATACAAGTTTTTCCTGTGTTCAGAAGTTGTGTGAGCCAAGGACCAGTTAACCCTATAATTTATTTTGTCCTGCAGTGTGTGCAGTGACAGTGATATTTCCCTGCAGGCCTCGTTAAGAGCATCTAATGCTGTAAAGCATTAGATGCTCTTAACGAGGGCTGGCATGGCAACAGAGCAAAGTGTCAAGGTGAAGTGCAACCAAGAGAGATGACGTGCGCCTCTACCCACAAGGTTAAGTGTGCAATGGAGAAAGGACAGAAGGTCAGGAGGAGATGAGGGGAACAGAAGAAGGGTCACTGTAGAGCTCTTTCATGCACTCATTGGTTTGTTGTTGAAACTTTCTTGGAACAGAATTTCTTTGGAAGAAAATAGCTCGTGATCTCGCTGATGGCAGAACTCTGCTGATAACCATGTATTTTTTTTCTTTGTTTCTCATCCAGATTTCCTTGGGTGAATTATCAAGATGGGAATCTGAACATTTCCCTTCCAGTCTTTAGTGTTCATGGCAACCACGACGATCCGACAGGGGTAATTATAAAACTCAGAAGGAAAAGAAATAAGGCTGTGATGGAGGGGGCATTCGGAGACAAGCTATTTTAAGGACTTGCCAAAGTGCAGTCCATTTTTCCTCCCATCCAGCCCTTCTTACATTATTATTTTATAGTTTAGGTTTTTATCACTGCAGATTGCAGGTTTTAGGTGACAGGTAAAATGAATGTGAGATGGTGAAGATACAAACCCAGGAAGGTGGGAGGAAGTACACTGGTGAGAGAATAGGAGGCAGGCGAGCAATCCAGGCTAGGCGTTCTTGAGAAGAGCGTTTAATTTCTCTGGAAGTTTTCTAGCTGGTATTAGCTGCTCTTAGCATTGCTTTTATTGGAAACTGACTTCCCATTGGCTGAACAACAAGGGGCGGAAGGCGTTTGGGGATGCCCGATAACGCTCTGCATAAAACCAGTTTAAAGAAGCATAGCAGCTGTAAACCCATATAAAATTAGGAAAACTTGTAAAAGTGTGGATAAATATCTGATGGCGAGAAATTTCAGAAGATTGCTTCTGGCAAGGAAGAGCTCTAGTAACTGTCATGAACCTGGAGAAAACAGGAGCCTTAATAGGCTAAGGCAGTAAAAAAAAAAAAAAAAAGGCAGTGCTACATGAGCTCACACCTGAAGATAGCGTCTGTGTGGTCATATGCTAGAGTGTCTGTTTTGCTCCAGCGAAAGGTAGGGGGCTGTGTGTGGGTTCCAGCCTTTCTGCTAGTGCATGAAGGCATATTGCAACTTTTTGTACATGTCCGTGGGAAATCTGCTGTACCAAACGGTTTTGTCATCTGGTTAATTGAAATTGCTCTCGTGCCTTACAGCCCTCGCAAGTCAAGTTTAAGTGAAACGTGCTTTTGCATCGCATGGTCCAGCCGCGGTAAGTTTGCCAGAAGAGGTGCCATGTGTGTTCTAATTTGCTGTGCTGTACTGTCTCCTCTAGGCAGATGCACTCTGTGCCCTGGACATCCTAAGCAGTGCCGGGCTGGTGAATCACTTTGGCCGCTCATCCTCAGTAGAAAAGATAGACATTAGCCCTGTCTTGCTTCAGAAAGGCTCCTCGAAGATTGCCCTGTATGGATTAGGTAAGAGTCCGACCACTTTTTCACTGAAGGAGGCAAACGTCTGCCATTTAACCGAGGGTTTGCAGATGTATTAAGATGGTGTCTATTGGTTCGTTAATTACAAAGAATGACAAATTATTTCTGCAGATGTTAAATCAATATGAATACTATTACTTTATAACAGACTTACAAAAGACTTATTTTATTAAGCCTTTTATATAAAAAATGCTTTTTCCCCCCACTTGGCAGACATTGTGATTTGCATGCATTGTACTGCTTTCTGGCATCCTTAAAATTATTTGTGACACTTTAATTTTTAAAAATCCCCTTGTGGAACTGTACTTGTGATTTAATATTTGAGTGACGCCAGCATCTCTGGGTACAAAAGGTTTAATAATTACAGTGTGCTTCAGGAAGTAAATTATAAGCAGATATTGCATCTTGTGAAACCTTTGATGTAACTCCATGCCAGTTCTACTACTACCTAACACTTCTTCTCTAGCGCTACCTGACATTCATAGTGCTGTACAAAAAAGTGTAAGAGAAAGTCCCTTCTCAGTAGAGCTTACAGTCTTATCAAGACAAGCATAAAGGGCAAAAGAGACTTTGGGAGTTTATTTTATTAAGAAAATGGTTAAAAATTGAGTGGAATAATCAGGGGTTAAGATTTAAAAGCAACCTCAAAAAGGTGGGTTTTTAGATGGGATTTAAGTAAGGCAAGAAAGGAAGCCTGACGCACCAACTCAGAAAGTCTGTTTCAAGTACAAGGTGCAACTAGGTGGAAAGCACAGAGATGGGAATTGGTGGTATAGATAGGAGAGGCTCGCCTGATGAGCGGAGTGCACGAGGAGGGGTGTAGGGAAAGAGATGAGGACTGAAGGCTCTTGTAGGTGCATAAGTGGAGCTTGCAGGAACAGATAAGAGGCCAGTGTAGTGGCTTGAGAAGAGGGGTGTTATGGGTGTAGCAACTTTGGTGAAAGATAAGACACGCAGCTGAATTTTGTAGATTGTAGTGGAGAGAGATGGCTCACTGGGAGACCTGTGAGGAGCAGGTTGCAGTCGTCTTGGGAGATGATGAGAGAGTGGATAAGGGTTCTGATAGTGTGTTCAGAAAGGAAAGGATGGATTTTGATGATTATAGAGAAATAAATGACATTTTAAAAGTGTTTTGGATGTGTGTTAAAGAAGGAGAGAAGAGAGTCAAAGGTGACCCCTAGGTTATGGACTGAAGGAGCTGAGAGATGACAGTGTTGTCCACAGAAAAAAAGAGCTAAAAGGAGAGGTGGGCTTGGGGAAAGATAAGGAGCTCTGTTTTGGCCATATAGAGTTTAAGATGGCGGCGGGACATCCAGGCAACAGTGTCAGACAGGCAGATTGAGATTTGGGACTGGATTCCTGATGACATTTTTGGTGTAGAGAGGTAAATCTGGGAATCAGCATAAAGAGGATATTGATATCCATGAGAGCAGATCAGAGCACCAAGGGAATTAGTGTAGAGAGAGGAGAGAATCCTGAGGCACACCAGTTAATGGTGGGATGGCAGTAGAGGAAGATTCGCCAGAAGATACACTAAGAATATGAAGAGAACCAAGACAGGACAGAGTCCCGAAATCCAAGTGAGGACGGAGTATCAAGGAGTAGATGGTGATTAACAATGTCAAGGAGGATAAGGATTTAGTAAAGGTCTTTACTCACAGCCAGGAACAACTCATTGGAGACATTGGCAAGGGCCGTTTCTGTGGAATGTAGAGGTCAAAAACCAGACTGGAGTGGATTGAGAATGGCTTGAGATGGAAGAAAGTCAAGACAATGGTGGTGAGCAAAACGTTCAAACAGTTTGGAAGCAAAAGGGAGGAGGAAGGTGGGACAATAGTTAGCAGGGCAGATAGGGTCCAGTGAGGGTTTTGTAAGGAGTGGTGTGATCACAACATGTTTGAAGGCAGCGGGAACTGTCGCAGTGGAAAGTGGTAGACCGAAGATGTAAGAGATGGAAGGAATGACTGTAGGGGAAATAGAGTTGAGAGGCTGGGTGGGAATGGGGTCAGAGGATCAAGTAATGATTTTGGAAGGGGACAGAAGGTGGACAGTTTCCTCCACTGATTTCAGAGAAGGAGGAGAGGGGAGTGAGGGCCAAGGGGGAGAGAAGAAGAAGGAAGTGGTGACCTGGACGAGAGCTGGAGACTAGTTTTGAGAACTTTGTCAGCCGTAGTCTGAGCAGAGGGTAAAGGGGTGGGGCTGGGAGGCGAAGGCAGTTTGAGGAGGGAATTGAGTGTGGTTAAGAGACGGCAGGGTTGGATGCCACAGTTTGTCAGATGGACATGGCAAGTGCAATAGCAGACTGGAAGGAGTTTGGCAGAGTTATCAGGAGACACTGCAAATGCAGGCTTTCACGTGCACACAGGAGTTTAAAGAAGTAATGTTGATGTAATGATGATATCTAGTATGTGTAGTCAGAATTCTTTTATTGAATTTCAGTATCCTCTATCACATGACTAGACATTTTACATAGCTGCTCTCAAACTGTTGTATGCAGTTGAACAGTAGAGGGCAGTATTTGGTTCATTGCACTGCCGTGGTGGACTGGAAGTGCAAGACACTGTAGCCAGTATCAGGGAATTTCTGTAGGTTTCCCTTATTCAAGCAGCAGAATATACTGACCCAGGCCCCAGTAAATGTGCATGCCACTAACCCATTGTTTTATATATTCTTCTTTGGAGTTCATCTGCTTTATTAAAGTTAACTCTGTTTCTCACATCTACGAATTGGGAACGTTTATTTACACTTTATGTGGTATCTGTCTTGAGGAATGTTGCTATTGAAAATAAAATCTAGAGCCATGGTGGCTTTGCAGAAGCTGGCCCTGTGGTTTGGTGGCAAAGGTTATAAGTCTAACACAGGGCGGCAGAGTTTGGGGGTGGGGTCTCTTGTCTGTCATGTCTGGCAGGTTGGAACGTGACGTAGAGGTGAAGCACTTTGGCTCTGTGCAGAGGATTCGTGACTTTGAGTCATAGGGTCAAACCCTCGGGGTCAAAAATGGGCATTGACTGGGTCAGCACAAGAGGAAGCTTCCCATTTGAAGTCTTGGCCGGCGGAGGATTTTGCCTCAGTCCCTATGATTGATAGGAAATGAGATCAATGACTGAAAGAAATGTTCAGAAGGGCCAAACGTGGCAGCAGAGGCCGATCCTGCTGCTGAAGTATGTCTGTCTGTACTCCGCCACCATGACCATGAATGCACGTTAGCTTGTTTCAGGTTCCTGTTTCACCAGCTTTAGCTGTTCTGCTTTCAGGAATTTGATGAAGGTCTCAAAGTGAAACGTGGCACGGGGAAACAAACCTGGCTGTGTGCTCTGAGCACTACATTTACACCATTTGACCTCTCTGTATTATGAATTTGAATTGTTATGGGTTATTTTAAGCCCTATCAGGCAGATCATGTTAAGAACATAAGAACATGCCATACTGGGTCAGACCAAGGGTCCATCAAGCCCAGCATCCTGTTTCCAACAGTGGCCAATCCAGGCCATAAGAACCTGGCAAGTACCCAAAATCTAAGTCTATTCCATGTTACTGTTGCTAGTAATAGCAATGGCTATTTTCTAAGTCAACTTAATTAATAGCAGGTAATGGACTTCTCCTCCAAGAACTTATCCAATCCTTTTTTAAACATAGCTATACTAACTGCACTAACCACATCCTCTACGTCATCATTTACTGCTATACATTCTAATTCTCCCATCTTACTTCTTAGACTTCTGGCATTAGCATACAAACATTTCAAAGTTTGTTTTTTGTTTGTATTTTCATTCTGCTTTTTAATTGATAGGGATAAGTTAGAATTTTTTAGCTCAGGTGAGTTTTTAATTACAGGCACTTGGACTACGTTTCTTATTATTAGAACCTCACTGTCAGGATGCCCTAATTCTAATGCATCATTAGTATCCTTTGAAGATACCTCTCTCCGAACCATGCGCTGCTGAGCGACTGTCGGCTTTCCCCTTTGTTCTAGTTTAAAAGCTGCTGTATCTCCTTTTTAAAGGTTAGCGCCAGCAGTCTGGTTCCACCCTGGTTAAGGTGGAGCCCATCCCTTCGGAAGAGACTCCCCTTGTGCTGCTGGTTGTTATAAAATCAGCGGGTGAGCACATTACAGCCTAAGAGTCGTCGTTAATGCTGGCCTTCTGGCCCAGTAATAAGTCACTGTTAAATCGGGAAATATTTGTGGCGTCCAGGGGCAGAGGGTGTAGCCTCTTTCACTTACTGGATTCATGCATTTGTGATAGGAGGACAGATGGGGGGTGTTATTACTGAGCTGTATAACTGCAATATAGTGTATAGTATAAGACTGGAAAAATGACTACAGATTCTTACTTCAGTAGAAAATGTTAGGCGCCAGTAAGAAAGACTGTGTCCCTCCCCTCTGCTCCCTTCGCCATCTTTCTCCTTACCTCCATCTGGCTGCAGCAGGCGCAGAGACGTGTTGAGCGAGCGCTCCCTTCCTGGCCCCGCGGCTGCTCTTGGGGCAGGAGCAGGTGCTGCATGGCTGCTGAGTGTGCTGGGGGAGCGGGAGGAAGCAGGTCCTTCCTCTTCCCTTTGACAGCTGTGGCCACAGGCATTTCCCTTCCTCCTCGCCAGACTCAACATAGGGCGGGGAGGTGCCATGCAGAGTATTGGACCGCCCCCCCTTTGTGCTGTAGATACCAGCCCTCCTATTTTAGGCTCTCGTTTTGACCAGGCTGGGGAGATTGCCAGCCCTGGTAGTAGAAAGTAGTTGCATGATGGGTGAAGGTGTGAGAGAGAGATTTGAGTCATTTCTAGTCACCTACCCAATGGCTAGCTACATTTTGAGATATTTTATGCATTGTATACTGCATCCCACAAAACAGATGACGTTAAACTGTTTCCATTTTTAATATAAGTTCCCTGTAGATACCCGGATCAGTCCAGACTCCTGGGTTTATTCATCCGTGCCAGCAGATGGAGACAGAGAAAGTAAAACTGACACTGCTTCATAGACCCTGGTGCCTCCTGCAGTTCCTCTGTATTTCTCTGTCTCCAGCAGATGGTGGCTGGTGCATAAACCTGCAGGTTCTTTAGTCGGCCCAGCATTTGTTTTCTAACTTTTTATTCTTTTGAGCCTTCCTCCCAGGGGTCGGGGTTCCTAGTGAAGGATCCCTACCCTGTTTTGTTGAGGCGGATGGGCTGGGGGTTGAGTATCCTTTTGTACGCCCGGTCCAGGGTTAGTCGTGGGGTGCACATCTGGTGGGCCAGATCCCTCCCCTTCACGAGGTCACTTAGGTGACTTTTCCTTTGGCTCACTTAGCTGCTCTCATTTTGCCTTTTTCCTCTCCTTTTCTTAATTTTGCTGAATTGAGCTGGACAGCTGTCTTCAGTGAACTATGGTGAGGCTGATTAAAGTTAAAAAAAAAACCAAAAAACAAACAAACCCCAAAACAAAAGCGAAGCAGGCAGGAGCAGCGGTAAGGACAGCTCTTTCTCGTCCTTCCCCTCCCCCGTGCGCTGCTTTCCCATGAGGCAGTGTTCAAATATTTTTTGATATGGGTATAAGACTGAAGAATTTCTTTTGAAAATTAAACTTGAACATTGAATTTATGGCAGATTGATAAGACGGGGAACTTTTTTGATTTTCATGAAGGGGCAATTAATGTCAGCTTTGACTCATCGCAAAGCTTTCAGGGAGGAGAGAGAAGTGAAGCTCAGATCCTGACTTAAGACGAGTGTCACTTCAGAAGGTCTTGCATCGGCCAGTGCTGGGATTGGGGCTGCCATGGAGATGGGGGGAAGATTGCTTAGCTGCCGTTATCAGGTTGTTTTTCCACTTGTATGTGGTTGAGCTAGAAAAATCACAGCAAATTAGTGACATAGTAAATATTCTGGGGGCATCTTGGAACACTTACATTACAAAGGAAGTGAGACTAAGGGAAATGATTACTGGTTATATGTAAAGTAGTAAGATGGAGAGGATACCTTGATATGGCTAAAGAATGTTTTTAAAGATACCTTTGATATTTTATCTGCCTGCTGACTTGTTTTCTATCCTTGTATTTGCCCTACTTTTATGCTTCTGGTCATCCAGAAAACACATCTGGATGTATTTCAGGAAACAGAAACAAAGCAGGTCCCTTAAATTGAACTGCTGGCCCACTGTGAAAATCTGCTCTAAGGCAGCGTTTCTCCGTCACCGGTCTGGGGACCGCCAGCGGACCTCGGCATCACTTTTGCTGATCTGCGGAGTGGCAGTCATTGCGGGAAGAAGCAGACCCATGCTGCGGCCGCCCTTTGCGGCCACACGGATACCAGCTCCTGCCTGGTCGCCTGCGGCCGTGAGCGGGACATTCTCTACTGCTCTAAACCTCCGGGCTAAAATGTCCCAGTAGTGGCTTCAGCTCAGCGCTGCACACTGCTGGCAGTCCCCAGTTCTACACTGCCACTGCTATGGAACAATTGATTGGGCCGGTAGACTGAACATGAATATTAGTCTCAGCTGATCCCCGGACTCTCCTTACCCCGGCTCTGGTATCTATTAAGCAGTGGCTGACTACCAGTAAATTGGCAGTGAATTTAGAGAAGGCTGAACTGGTCGTTCTTGGAAGGTCATTGCCTCCACATACTGTATTTCTTCAGTGTTACAGAGATTGATCATTCATCAAATTGTATCAGTGTTTCCCAACCTTTTAAAGCCCAAGGCCACGCTTGCATTAACAAAAATGGTATCATACATCAGCCAATCGCACAAAACGTAACCTCAGTAGAACATAATTTTTCTTTTAAACAGGTAAAGTTTGTAGGACCTTCATGACCTCAGTTTGCAATCATCACAAACTGTATAGACCTCTGGTCCACTTTATTCTTTAATATTTTCCAGACTCACTTCAGAGTAATTATTTTTATGTAAGATTTTTTAATTTTTTCTAAAAAGTCATGAAAGTCCTCCGGGCAAAATAGATCATTTCCTATTTATTTCATAAGGAAAGAGAGCATTTGCTATCAAACACTTAACTTCAATGTCCAATCCGTACATCACCCCGACATGGCCATGTTTCGATTGTTCTCTGCCTCAGGGGGTCTTCACATCCAAATTAAAATTGCTCTCAGTCACTGCCTCTGTATTCTTGACATCCAGATCTATCCCCATGGCGCAGGCAGTGTGGGCATAGAGAAGACACGTATGGTCAAAAAAAGAGCTAGGGAAGCACTGAAAGGGAGAGAGGGGAGAGACGCACATCATGAACCCATTTCCCTCTGTACACACAAGACCAGAAGACATTTGTGGGGTGCGGGCAGCCAGCTCGGTTATGTTGGCTGCCACTAGTGGCTGCCAAAGCTCTGTTGCTGCTGCCGCTCCCAGCACTCAGACTGAGTCACATCCAGTGCTCAGTGTGCACTTCTCCCTGTCTCGCGCAGCCCGGGGGTAAGGCAGATGCTGGTAGGACTTTAGAAGAAGATGAGCTAGTGCTGTGTGCACTGTGGGTGCTGCACAAAATGAGGCCCAGCTATCCATGCCCTGCATGCTGCCCATTAATTACCACGCTGCGTGGCTCGTGCTGTAGGAAGGAAGAAGAGGCATGCACGGTTATGCATGTTCTTAGAAAGGAGCTCCTACACGTTTAAGAGCCACCGCTGGCGACTCTTGTTGCTGTGCGGGACTGAGAGCAGAGTCCCGGTGCTGGCCTGGCTCTGAGCATCAGGCAGTGGTGACTTTTCCATAGCACAGCTGTTCAGGACCGAAGGCGCATTAGTTGGGAATCACTGCTGTATATCAATGTCTGCTTGTAACCTAGGAGTGATCATTGATTCATCACTGCCAATGAGACAACACATCAAGGCTATCGTTAAATCAGCTTTTTCAGGCTTCTTTTGCTACACAAACTGAAACTTTACTTTAGTGTTACTGGTTTTCATTCAGTTCTACATGCCTTGGTTGTCTCTCTGCTAGACTATTGTAATTTCCTGTATTTGGGTCTGCCTGCTTGTATTTTAAAAGCATTACAATTAGTTCAAAATACTGCTGCTCGCACACTAACTGGAACAAGTATTGCTGAGCATATTTCATCTGTTCTTGCATCTTTACATTGGTCATCTATTCAGTGGTGAGTAAAGATTTAAGATCTTGGTATTAATTCATAAAGCTTTAAATGGAGAAACTCCTGCCTTTCTTTTTAGCATATTGTCAAAGATTTATAGGTGCCCATTTAAGATCTGTGGGACAGAAGAGGCTGGCAATTCCTTCTCCTCGAGTAGCTCACTAATGTGAGACGAGTCAAGAACGGTTCTGTTTCCTGGTCCTCGCTTATGGAACCAACGCCTGTATGGTTTGCACACCTTAAGGCATTTGTTTTTACCCAGGTGTTCGAGTCCTTGATATGAAGTAAGGATCTGATTTTGTAAACTTAAGAGCATGCAGTTGAACGATGTCTAGGCACAATGGCTGTATTCTGTATGCATGGACTTTTTGTTTTATAATTTTTATGGCTGTGAAGTTTGCACTTTGCTTAGAACACTGGATAATCGTGAGTCATAAAAAGTTTAAATAAATAAAATCCAGCATGTTGCTGGGTATGCAGCCATGAAGACTGCAGAATCTGCCCTCACTGCCACCAGCGTAAGTATTTTTTTGCCCCTGGCTACACTATCCCCTGGAATGAGAAGATTTTTCCTTCCCTTGCTCTGGCTGTAAGAAGCACAGCTCCTTTGTCAAAATTCTTGTGAAAACATTAGGGGGGATAACTCGGTTGAGAATGGAGGAGGTCCTGAAGGATGGGGAGCTCTTTCCTGTCCCTCCCCCTCCACACCCAGTTTAGTCATGGAGGGGACCCCCATGTTCTTCAGCCACAGGAGGCAACTCTGTCTCCCTCAACTCTACCAGCTTAGCTGGTGCAGGTCAGTTTAGGAGGCTGGCCAGTCGGTCCCTGGCATCACAGAAGGTTGAAAAGCACTGCTGTAGGGTGAACTCCCTTCCTAAGCGGCGTTTCACTTCTGTGAAGCCTGCCACTGCTTCTCACACGCTGAGTGCGATCCGGCCTGTGCATGCTTTGCAGTCTGCACCATAGCAGTCGGCTGTTCAGCAGCTCCTCGCATGCACGACACGTCACCTGCAAAGAGTTTCATGGCCACTGCCAGGCACACAGAACCAGGAGGGAGATCACTTCCTAGCAGGACCTTAACATATAGAGAACGTGGCAGCTGTGGGAAGGCGAGTGGTGCTGAAAATAGCAATACAGTCATCCATTTTGGAGTGGAAAGAATGGGTATGAATCATTTTGCTGGTGATGCCCGGTGGTAAAAACTGAAAATAGGAGAATTTAAATATAGGCGTACAAAAGGAAGAAAACCCATAAAATGTAACGAACAACAAAAGAAGACAAATCGTCTTCCAAGCACAGATCAGCAGCGACTTTGGAGACGGCAGATTATGCGTAACACAGATGCTGTCCAGGTGCATCATTAGACACTCGCATCAAAGAGGTTCAAGTGGGAAAAAATGTTAAAAGGAATTCATTAGAATTTCAATAAGAAGAGCCGTCATGTTGTAGGGAGATTGTCCTGAAGTGTCTGCGTGACTGCTTGCTCAGGGGAAGCCTTCACAGTGGAACTGAAATATAAAATTAAAAGCTAGCAGGGTTTTGAAAATCTCCTCGCTTGGAGTTAGTGGAGCACCTTCAACCCCATTTAGGGGGCCCTCAGAAGAAACGGGAGAATCTTTTGGTCTTGATTGTGGGGAGGGTTTTTGGGGGAGTAAAAAGAGGCTTCTTCAGCTTGGGAAGACAGAAGGGGAGGGGAGAGTAAAGAAGGAGCCAGAGGGGGATTTAGAAGAGCCTGAGGAGGGAAGGCTGAGAGGGCTGTGAGGAGATGGGGCTGGAGGAGGAGAGAGGTCTGCATTTAGGTGGAGTGGGGGAATGGAGGAGGAGAGTGGGAGGGCTGCCTGGGGACTTGCCAGGGGAAAAAAAAACATTCACCTTGTACGCTGGCCATTCCCCTCCAAAAAACAAAACAAGAAAATGAGCGATGGGAGTTCATGGCAGGTGCATTTTGTCTCTGGAGGAATTTTAGAATCCTTGGAGACTAGGGATGGAACTAGGAACAAGTGGATGACCATTTGAATGGACTCTAGTGAAGTGTCCATGGACGGACTGTTTCTTGCGGCCTGTATAAAAGCAGCTTTGCATGCTTTTTTCCATCATGCACACATGCTCTTGTTTTGGTTTTGGTTAATAGTTCTTACACGATTTTGAATTTTGATCTGAGTAGCACCAAAAATGTATGGATATGCCAGATATTCTCTCTGCCTTCCATACCATGAGCAGTAGAGAAATAATCTACTGCTCATGCTATGGAATTTAGTAAAATACGAAGGAAGTCAGGAGCTGATGTGAGCAAGAGGCAAACAAAGCACCGTACCTGTTTCTGGCTCCCATTATCTGGGCTTATAAAAATAAGTTCAGTAGTGGTGCTAATTCTTTTGAAACTGGCCGAGGCAAACATTTTTTTCCATCTCGACTAGCCTAAAGGTTGGCTGTGCTGCTGCGCAGCGGAAGTGTTGTTCTGTACGGAAGTATGTAAAAAGTGAAGCAGCCTCTGCCGCCGTTGGGATGGCACACAGCAGGATGACTGCCTTCCCTCCACTCTTGTTGTCTGACCTCTCTGATCAGCACGCCAGAGTCTTCTCCCTCCCTCTCCTGCCCCTCAAATTCAGGTGAGCTTTAAGAGGGCAATTTTCAAAGGGACTTCTGGGAGATAAAAAAACAGTTTTTAGGTGCAGATTGCCTGCCCGATGTGCAGGTAAACTTGTGCGTGTATATCGTGCTTGTGCGTGAGTTTACCCAGCCTGAGTGGAGGCTGAGGAATACTTTTTGGATTTTAACACGTCTCAGGTAAATTTTCAGGGAAGATTTGTGTCCAGGTAGATTTGGTGGGATCATTTTTGAAACAGACTTATGTGCATGAGTCTGCTTTGAAAGACGATGTAGCTTTTGTGCGTTTTTACCAACATTTCTTTTGCAGGCTGTTTGAAAATTACCCCCTAAGAGCATGCACAGAGCATAATGGATATATCTGTTGGGGCTGAACTGGCTTCCATTAGATAAATAGAAGGGCATGTGTATGTCAGTAGCCTGCAGACTGCAAATGCAGTTTCTTTTGATGGTTAATGTTACCTCTGAGGAAAGTATAACACTATGTATTGTGGAATTCTAAACACCATTACCTTTGCATCCCATGGCACGTAATTTCATGTTACAACTCAAGGGTATATTGCAGTGAAATGCATAGCGGGTTTTAACAGTGACACCAAAAGCTATGGTTCAGAACCTCCAGTACTGTGGATGCAGGCATAATATTGCTATGGGGAATATTTGGTATTCAGTGGTAATGGTGCAGTACACCCACGTCTGAGCCATTTTCAGTAAAGTTCATTCTTGTGGACTGGGACACCACTATGCTTGGGTATTTGCAGCAGTCCGTGGAGGTGGTGAATAACTGGGGGAATTGGCAGGGAAGGTTGGAGGAGGAAGTGCAGTGTTGGGTGCAGCACAATGCACTTTTGAGCTAAAAAGGCTGCGGGAGCTGCTTTAGAATGGCGGGCTGATTGTAAAAAAACAAAAAAAGGGGGGGGGGAGGGAGAGTAAGCTGAGAATGCTTTGGGGCCACAGGTGCGTCATCTGTGGAGCAAAAAGGTTCCCTAATGCAGCTGGGTCTTTCTGTTTCATATGATAGAGGGCCTGGCCCATCTATTCCAAATAGGCCCAATGAGGAGCCTCTCCATGTAGGGGATGAACTATGGGAGGGGCTGGGCTGGCAGCTGCCTCACCACCCATTACTCAGGAGGAGAAGCTGCCACCTCTTGGCCAAGCAAGCCCGGCATCATCCCAGGCAGAAGTGTGACCTAGCAAACGGACAAGAGATAGGTCAATGTTTTTCAGTGCAGGGTGTTGGGCTAGAGTCTGCAAGGGGCCCATTGGGAGTTCACCCTGTGAGGTTTTCTCCAAACTTCATGTTAGTGATACACCAGGTTTTCTATGCAGAAGCCTTGCTCCATTGTTGGTTCAAGATAGAAGGCAAGGGTGGGGCTCCTAAGCGCCTGCGGAATGCGCTTGCTCCCAAAGCATCACCCATTTGCACAGCCATGCCAGACTCTGTAGAAGGGGATTGGTCAGTGGATATATCAGAGCCCAGTGCACCCTGAAGCTCTTAGGAGGAGGGGCGGTGTTCATCAGAGTAGGAGAGTTCATTCAGTGTAGACTGTTTTGGAAAGAGTAGCTATTGGCCCTCATTACCAGTTTGCAGGCAGCCCTGAAGATTTCAGGTTGCAGATTGGAAGATACAACTGAAGGTGACCTCATACTTCATGGGATGAGTAGACCTTCAAAAACTGTCCTCCTATATGAGGTCCTATGATGGATGGTGCTGGCAGAGTGGGACTCTCCACAGAAGAGGAGGCAGGTGATGGGGAAGTTGTATCCCCTCCCGGAGGTGGAGAACAAAACATTACGGATTCCAAGGGCAATGCACTGGTTTCAGAGCTAGTCTGTAGAATCCCCATCCCGTTGGAAGGAGGCACATTCTTAAAGGACCCTAAGGAATATTGAAGCCATCTTGAAATGGGTATTTTTCACATGGCTATTCAGGCCTCGAACTGTGGAGGTTATGTAGCTTGAGTGGCATTATCAGCAGTTGCCTGAGAGCGAAGAAATGATACAGCTGGAGTCAGCAGTGGCCTTTTTGCAGACGCATTGTATGATTTGATCAGACTATCCTCTCGGTCGGTCACCTCGGTGGTTGTGCCCAGGAGGCTTCTTTGGCTCTGCAATTGGGCAGTGGACTTGGCATCCAAGTCATGCCTCTGCAAACTCTCCTTTAAGGGAAGACTACCATTTGGAGAAGGTTTAGAAAAGTTGGTGCAGGATTTGGGAGATTCTAAGCCCCAAAACTCGCTGAAGATAGAGACCAAAACAGCATGCATAGTCTGTGACGGCAGTATTTCAAATATCAATGTAGGGGAAAGAGTGCAGGGCTGATGACCTTGCATATGGGGGCGAGGGAAATCTCAGTCCTCTCAAGGAGCCAAAAGATCAAGGGAGGGGGGGGGGGACCTGCCTGCCCACAACTGCAGGAAGCAGTCACCCTCCACAATGATATCTAGCTGGGTCCCAGATTATCATGGACCCAGTGGGTCCTGAATATAATTTTAAAGGAGTAAGTGCCTGATTGCACCTTTCCGATACCAAATGCCATTATGATTTCCCTCTCGTGTCGCAAGCCAAAAGAGAAGTGGTGGAAGCGACTACAAAAGTTATGGGACTTAGAAGCCTTAGTCCCAGTCCTGGCCAAGGAAAGGGGGCAGGGAACATATTCAATTTATTTTGTAGTCTCAAAGAAGGATGGGACCTTTTTCCCTGTGTTAGGTTTTAAAGGGGCCAAAAGGTGTTTGAAGATAGCCCACTTCAGAATGGAGACCCTCTACTTGTTTATGGAAATGGTAAGGAAAGGAGAATATCTATCATTGTTGGACTTGGCAGAAGCCTATCTCCATCTACTTATCAAGGTGGCATTCCAAAGGCACCTGTGCTTTTGCCAGATTTTCAGGTTCAGGCTTGCAACTGCTCCAAGGGTCTTTACAAAGGTCATGGTACTCATGGCATCAGCTTTTTATGATTGGCTCTTCAGAGCAAAAACCGCCCAGGAGAACCGGCAGGCCTCAGCCTTGGTCATCCAACTTCTGGAAAGTTTGGGCTGGGTGGTGAATTATGTGAAAAGCAAGTTAGAGCCTTCACAGTCACTGGGGTTCTTAGATGCTGTTATGGACATGGTAGAAGGATGGGTGACCCTCCTGCCCAAGAGGTCACCAAAATACTAGACCAAGTAGGTACCTTTCGCATCCTGAGCTCCCCAGGGCTTGGGACTAACTGCAGCTATTGGGACCAACAATAATCACCATAGATATAGTTTTCTGGGCCAGGGCATGTGTCTATAGCAACAGATGCTACTAGCCTGCTGTTCTCAAGCCTACCAAAACTACAGCCATCAGCTACGGGTGCCACAGATGTCAAAGGAGAGCCTGGACTGGTGGTTGGATCCCTTCAACCTCACAAAAGGGATAGACTTAGAATCGCCAACTGCGCTGTGCTAACTAGAGATGCCAGCCAGAGTGGGTGGGAAGTTTATTGCCAGGGCCAAGGGATCTGGTTAGAGGAGGAAGCTCTTTGACCCATAAACAGGTTAGAGTTAAGAGCCATCAAGGATGTGGTTAAGGCAGTTAGTTTAGTTGGGTTTAAAAAAGGTTTGGAAAAGTTTCTGGAGGAAAAGTCCATAAACTGCTATTAATCAATAGGAAATAGCCACTGCTCATTGCTGGCATTAGTAGAATGGGATCTACTTATTGTTTGGGTATTTGCCAGATACTTGTGGTTTGGATTTGGCCTCTGTAGGAAACAGGATGCTGGGCTTCATGGACCCTCGGTCTGACCCAGTATGGCAACTTCTTATGTGGTTTTTTTTATACCTCTTTTTGGCACTTCAAAGCAGATTACATTCGGGCACTGTAAGTATTTCCCTAATCCCCAGAGGGTTTACAACCTATATTCTTATGTTCTTAAATTGCCACTTCCGGTCTTCCTACTCAGATTAAAAGGAATGATGATGCAAGTCATCTCGGACAGCACCACAGCAGTAGCATATGTAAACAAGCAGGGGGAGGTGCTCGCAGCCCCATGCTTGCAGAAGTGAGCAAGATTCTCAGCTGGTCAGAGAAGAATCTGGCCCAGTTATCGTTATCTCACAATGCAGGAAAAGAAAATATGCAGGTAGATTTTCTCAGCAGGAACAAGCTAGACCCAGGCAAGTGGGAACTCAGCCAGAAGGCCTTTCACATGATAGTGGACTGGAGGGATCCACCGATAGTCAATTTACTGATGTCCTGGGTCAATGCCAAAGGTAGACAGGTTCTTCAGTTGATGGAAGGAGGCAGTATCAAGGGAGATAGAGGTCCTGATCTGTGCCTGGCCAAAGGGCAGGTGTCTGTATGTGTTTCAATTTTGGCAACTGATAGGCAAGGTGATACTGGTGGCCCTGGACTAGCCAAGGAGGCCTTGGTATGCAGATCTGATATGGCTTCTAGTGGGGACCCCTTTACAGCTCCCAGAAAGCAGGGCTTGCTCTGGCAGGGTCCAATGGAAGATTCAGCTCCATTCTGTCTTATGGCCTGGCCCTGGAGAGGGTATGGCTATGAGGCAAAGGTTATTCCCAAGCATTCGTGACAACCATGCTGAAATCTCGAGGAATTAAGCCTTATTATCCTATCTATGAATTTGGAGGCTATTTGAAGCTTATTCTAAGGATCATAAGATATCCCATGAATTCTAGATTTGTTGCATAAGGGCCTGGATAAAGGCCATTTTATAAGCAAAACAAAATTTACACCAATCCAATATTTCAGAAATGAATAAAAATACTATGTGACTATATCGCAATGCGTGTCTTTTTTTTTTTTTTTAAGAAGAGATTGATGGTTTCATATAAGGTAAAGGCTGTTACCATCCCGGTACTCAAAGCCCCAAAATTCAATATAATCATGAACCACCAACCACCTTCCTCCTTATAAATATTCATTTAAAAAAAAAAAATTTTAATTTCAAAAAAATCCTTAACACTGTGCAAAGATGTTGCTCCTACATTAATTTGGTATCAGTGTTAAATTCGTGAAATAATCTTCTAGCGTCAAGATGATAAGAAATAAGAACGGCATCTTACTGCCCTCCCAAGTTTCTTCTTTACTACGGTGCCGGTTATACGTTGCTTTAATCCAAATCTCCTTCACTTAAGAGCTGAAACACTGAATTCACAAATAGAGTGTTAACTAATGTCCATTTCTCTATTTATATATCCATCATTTATTTATTTATTTTATTTAAAAGTATTTATATACTGCTTTATAAAAAATACATTTTTGTCAAAATGGTTTACATTAATTAAAGTAAAGTTTTAAAAGAACAATCAAATTAAAATAAATTAAAAATACAAAAATTAGTCAATAGCTAGAAAAATTCTGGCTTGAAAATAAATCAAATTAATTATTTATTATTAATTTTTTAAATTTTTATATACCGAAGTTCTTGTAAGAACTACAAATCACTCCGGTTTACATAAAACGATGAAATGCCCAAAAAAGAGAAAGGGGCTTTACATGGAACAATAAAACCGAATGCCAGTTTAACATAGTAATAAATAAATATTATAGATACAATTTAACAATTTAACGTAGTAATAATGATATATTAAAGGAACAATATAAATACAAGAAACGTTTGAACTCAAAAATTGTTGTACAGTTAGAAAGTCATGATAGTAAAACTTGGTGAGGTATCCCATAATTTAGGATATCCTCCCGTCTAGGTAGCATTAAGAGTCTGGGAAGGCTTGTTGGAAAAGCCAGGTCTTCAGTTTTTTTTTTGAACTCTTGATGACTGGGTTCTAGTCTTAGATCTGGGGGGATCGCGTTCCACTGGTGGGGGCCTGCTGAAGATAGTGCACGTTTGCTCAATGATGATTTTATTTGTGGGGCATGCAGTGTGCCTTTGTATGCGCTTCTAATTGGTCTGGAAGATGTATGCGGTTGAAGTTGAGAGCTTAACATGATAGGAGCCAGTTTGTATGTCGCTTTGTGGACGATAGTGAGTACCTTTACTCGAAAATAAAAATAAAGATTTGTTGCCATAGGACTTGCTATTGCAGGAAAAGGGGGGAGGGGAAAGGGGCATGATAAAAATGGAGACGTAACTAAAATAGAAGGAATGAAGAAGTGGTAAAGGGGATGGAGGGGGAAAAGAGTGATGTGAGTATGATGAATGTGGCAATAGGGTGAGATGAATATTATATTTGGTCTTGAGTAAGTGTTTGAAATGCGAGTTGGAACAAATGAGTTTTAAGTGATTTTTTGAAATGAGAAGGATTTGAAATTGATCGGAGAGGGTTTGGGAGTGAATTCCAAAGGATAGGACCGGCTATTGAGAAAGCTCTCTTTCTGGTGACATCTAATCTGGCTTGTTTGGGTGAGGGAATATCTAGGAGAGTTTGGGTAAGTGATCTTAAGTGTCTTGTAGGTTTGTAAATCCGCAATAAGGAGCAGAGCCAGGTGGAAGTTGGATTGTGAATTAAACCATGAATAGTGGAAAGAATTTTATATTTTATCCTAAACTTTATGGGAAGCCAATGTAATGATTGGAGAATTGGAATAATGTGGTGGTGTAGAGGAGTTCTAGTTAGTATTCGGGCTGCACTGTTTTGAATTATCATGTGGATTGGTGTCAATTTTGTTTTGTTTATATTAGCACACTTCCTTGTGGTAATTTTTATATATTGGTTAGCCATTTTATTAAGAACATAAGACCTGCCATACTTGGTCAGACCAAATATCTATTAAGCCCATCATCTTGTTACCAACAGGGGCCAATCTAGGTCACAAGTACCTGGCAGGATCCTAGACAGTAATTCTCAAAGGCATTTCTGCAGGTAAAACCATGCCTTTGCTCTCTGACATGGCCTGCTATAAAATTGCCTGCCTGATATATGGGTGAAGTTACATGGTGTATCCTGCACGCCCATATGTTTACCTGGACTGAGCGGAGGAGGTCCAGAGGGGAGTGCTCTCACATTTATTTTTTTTATTTCCAGACATTTGATATTCTACCTTTCTGGAAGTCTGCTTCAAAGCGGATTACAATCAAAATGGGATGATTCTAGGCATGGTGTGACCAAGGGTAGGGATACAAGTAATACATTTGTTCCAGGGTCATGTGCAGTTTGTTGAGTCATTCTCGGCAGCATGGTGGGTGTTTCTACCACTAGTAAATAAGTTCTGGAAAGGCCTGGATGAACAGCCATGCCTTTGCTTTCTTCTAGAAGGTGAGCTAGGATGGTTGAGAATGCAACATATTTTTGCACTTTCAAACATATGTGCATAAAATTCCCTCCAAAATGTCTGTGCATATGGTAGCAGCTGTAAGTGCATGTGGGCAGTTTTTTGGTGGGATAATTTCCAAAACAAATATATGCATGTAAGTGCATTTTTGAAACTTGGTGTAACCTAGATGCATATTTGATGTAAAATTCATGTGGCCTGTTACAAACTTATTTATACTTTTAGCCAACCTCATGAAAACATGTTGGCTGTTTGGCATTGGAAACAGAAGCAAAGTAATTTTGGACTCCTCTATCACTGTGGTGCCAAATCGTTGACAGTATAGATTGAAAGCAAGCATTTGTACAGGCATTCAGGATGTTCTAGTTTGAAACCAGTTTCACAGGCAATGCAGAGAAAAATTAAAACATGCATGCATATATGGGTGCGCTCGCTTATCATGCGCACAAATACACATGCACAATGTAAAATACCTACAACATGCTTGCATATGTAAAACATACTCAGCATACTTTTTCAATATAGCTGGATAAGTTCTGACTTACCCAGCTAAGTGGCGGCCGCATTAAAGGGACCCAGGTAGCCGCATAACTGGATGTAGTGCACTTTTTAAAAGGGGTGAAGGCTAGATGTCTACTTTTCAGGCCTATCGTGCTTCGGTAACCTGAACTTGATCCTTAGAGAGGGCACCCCTTAAAGCAAGCGTCCATTAAGGATCTGACGTTAAAAACTTCCTTTCTGGTAGCGATTTGCTCCACCACACTTATTTCAGAGTTGCAGTTCCTTTCGTACAAAGAACCATACTTGCTGATTTTTGCACATTCTATTAACCTTCTAGCCTGTGCCCTCATTCCTGCCAAAGGTAGTGTCACCCTTCCATCTGAACCAAACTGTGTCATTACCAGACTTTTGCAGAAAGAAATATAAAGACGAAAGACTGCACCTCCTGGACTTCATTGTGGGGGTCTTAAAGATACTTGAAGGTGACGAACTCCTTCAGAAAATCTGATAGTTTTATCGTGGTGTTTGGGGGACCATGAAAGGGAGAAGTAGCCTCCAAGACCACTTGCAAAATTGATTTTTTTAAATCTATTATTTTAGACTACATGGTTAATAGTGACAAGCACCAGGGTGCTTTGTGCTCACTCTACAAAGGTGCAGTCAGCATCCTGGGGGAGGAGCATCATTGGTTTTCCGAGGTGAAATCTGCAAGGCTGCTACCTGGTCATCCCTGCATTCATTTTACAGACACTACAGGCTGGACATACAAGTGAAGGAGGACACTGCCTTTGGGTCTGGGCTCCTTACAGTACCCCTATCTTCCTCCCATTCAGCCTAAGGGAAGCTTTTGTATCTCTCAAGTATAATGGACTGGTGTAGCAGGCGAAAAGGAAGGTAAAATTATTCTCTAATATTTTTCTTTCTTTGAGTCCCGCTAGACCAGGAATACAGAGGCCTTAGACAGAGATGGTTGAGGTAATCTGGCTTGTCTTTTGCTCTCTCTTCCCCTTTTTCTCTTTTCTCTTCTCACCCTCCCTCAAGAGCAGAGGAACTTTGAGGGACAGCAAAAAGAGTAAAACAAAAAGTTTTCTAAATGGAGATAAATGGTAAGGAGGGCATCCTTGTTCGGTTGCTTTGACAGTAAGCTACTGGCAAGGGCCTGCGGCCTTCCCCTCTTTATAACCAAGAATGAGGTTATCAAAGGGGTGTACCCTCTGTCTCTGACAGCTGAGGAGGAGGAGGAGTAAGATTCCAGGTATAATGAACTGGTCTAGCAGGATTCAAGGAAAGGAAATTATCAGGTAAGAATTTTACCTTAGATTAGTAATGATGTGCCACACCATGCTGTTGAATGGTGGTAAAATTGAAGTGTCCTGAGGAAGCAAATTAATATTTTGTCTTGAGATTTGTCTTGAAATTTTCTAAATCAGAACAAATGTTGAATGTGTAAATTCCATATTTGTAAAGACAGAAGAAAAATAATTTCAGCATTTATCTTCTTTAATCTTCTGCCCTGTTGTAGAAATCCTCCATTATTTTCAGATTGTAATAATTTTGTTGGACTAACATGAGACGTTGACATGAACTTCCAAAATCATGTAGGTTCCTTCTACAGATGCCGTTGAAATCTCGTTTGTTTGTATCTGAATTAACATCCTTTCCCTTTGCTGGAGGTCTGTGTAATAGTCCTGTGTACATCAAATATTTTGCAGGTTTTCCAAGGCAACCCCCAGTAAATCAGTCTCCCTGCTTTCCATTTATTTTAATGGCTACTGTTGTGTTGCTGATATTAAAGAGCTTTTCCCTCTTCCCCCCACAGACTTTCTTTACATACTCTCTTCCGAAGAGATTGAAACCAGGGATGGTCTTGTCTCAATCCTGGCTTCCTTTGTACCAAGGCTCTGAGTTTGCAATTATATCAAATTGGACTTTGCGTATTTGCACCACATGGTTTCTCTAAGACAATGCCGACTCCTGGGAGAATTCTGCACACAAAAACTTAAAATTCTGCATACTTTATATTGGCTAAAATAACACAATATATGTCACAGTCTTTGAGTAGTTAATTTAAAGTGTAATACAGAAAAGTTATGCAAAGATGCAGTTTTAAATATTTTGAGCAGAATTCCCCTAGAAGTACACGGTAAAGAATGTCCCTTCCACATCTTTCCCTACTCCCCTGGCCAAACCTCTTTCACTCTGCCCTCTCAGGCCCCAACTCCTCCACCCTCTATCTCTCCCCTCCCACTCCAGGCTCAACTCCTTCCACTCTATTTCCACCCCCAGCTGTGTACTCCCACAGTTTGACCTCTCTCTCTCTCTCGTACAACCCCTCACAGGCTTGCTCTGTCGCTCTCATACACAGGCTCTCTCTCTCTCTCTCTTGCATGCACATCCTCACCCAGCCTTCCTTTCTCTCTCACACACTTCCCCGCCCCCATCTCACAGGTTCCTTTTCTTCCACTCACACAGGCTCCCTCTCTCTGTTGCACACACACGAACACACGGACAGCCTCTATTATAGGCTCCCTCTGTACCTTTTTCATACAGGCTTCCTTTGTACCTCGCACATATGCACGCCCACACACACACACACACATGCGTGCGTGCTACCTTTTCTCACACACACAGCCTTTCACACAGACTCTCTCTCACACACACACACACCTGACAGCATACTCACACATGCTCGCAAGTGCTGCTGCACTTGCTTCTCAAGTTGGGCCTTCTCTGCTGCCGGGCCTTCCTATCTTTGCCATGAGCTGGATGGGCTCTGCTTGCGGCCCGTTGGCTATCCTGATCTTTCTGATCTTTGTCTGTGTGTGGGATGGGGGTCCGCTTGTGGCCCACTGGGCCTTGTTATTTCTCGGCCACGAGCGGAATGGGCTCCGCTCGCAGCCCGCCAGCAATCCTGATATTTGTCTGTGAGTGGGATGGGGTTGGCTCATGGCCACTGGACCTTGTTATTCCTCGGCCGTGGCTTCGTGATGATCTACTGGCCATCCTGATCTTTAGCCACGAGCAGGATGGGCTCCACTCATGGCCTGCTGAGCCTTCCTCCAAATCCTGCGTAGAAAATACAAATTTTGTGCGGGAGGGCAATTCTGCGCAGAATTCCCCCAGGAGTAAATGCTTTGCTTCCCTCTCTATGTCCTTTTTTCTCTTTTTTTTTTTTTCTCCCCCCATTAGCTACTTTTGGTAGCTCTGTCTCCTCTTTTGCTTTCTGTCTCCTGTACGATGATGTCTGCTTTATTTTGGACTTTTAACTCTTCAAGGCTTGCCTCGTTTACCTTGCCTGTTTCCTAGCGTGTAGCAGATGGACTCAGGACCAATGAGTATAGTGTGCTCCTGATAGCAGTTGGAGACGGAGTCAGATTTCAATCTGACATCAGCACTACATATACCCCTGCAGGAAGCTTTGCTCTTCAGTATTTCTCCGTCTCCTTAGCAGTTTGTGACGCTACACACGCTTGCTCAGCGTTAGGAAATCCAAACCAAAGAAGAAAGAAATTTCCAAAATCTTAGCTCTACAAGACGAGCCCCGCTCTCCTGCGGTGATACCTAAGTGTCCCTCCCCAAGTCGAGAATTCCTGAGGTGATTTCTGAGATCCCTCAGAGGTAAGCCTCGGTCCGGTAACCGGTTCCTGGTGTGGACTTAGCCCCCAGGAGGGAGCGGCTGAGAGGCAGCCGGGTGCAAGACTGAGTGCGGCGGTGAAGGTATTTCCCTCTCCCCCCGCTGCCGGAGACCGCCTGGCACGAGACCGGGAAGCGCCGAGACAAGGTAGAAAACTTTTCTCAAAGTCTCTGGTCTCCGAGGCTGGGATAGCTGCACAGATCGCCCGTCTGCGTCTGTTCCATCGGGTTGAACAGCCCTGCCCAGGCTAGACCCCGATTCGGTACGAGGGTCCTCCCTTGTGGTGACCCTGCGGGGGGTCGCCATCTTGCCCGCATGATCACCGGCACCATCTCCCCCTCTTGATCGCCGTATTGTCCGCACAAGTGAGACGTGCGCATAGCAGCGAGCCGGGTGCATAAATTACTTGTGCGCATAGCGGTGTGCGCACCTGTGCCGTGCGCACTGCGACGTGCACAAAGGTGCCGGGCGCACAGTGGCATGCTCAATGGCGCTGGGTGCACAAACCAAGCCGGTGCGCGCAGTGGCGCGCACATAGCGGCCTGCACGCACATTTTCCGCAGATTGCATGCACATCTTTGACGCACCCGGAGCGCATATCTAAACCTACCGGCTCGCGCACATAGTCGGTCAACGAGCTTTGAACGACTCCACATGCCCAAATCATGGTACCACCAGTCAAGAAAGCCAAGGGACAAGCTCTCTGCCCAGCCTGCCACCTGAGAGCGGCACAACAGGAAATGGCTTCGGCCCTGTGCCTGCAGTGCGAAGAGGCCATGGGGGAACCAGGACAAGGCCCCCCCGGCCAGTAGAGGAATCCGGCTCCACCAACGACAGTACACTGGACCTCTCTATCCCCGGCTCAGTCCCTACTCAATTGGGCACCTCGGGAACACTACTGGCTTCAGTATGGACCCAGGAACCTTTTCCTGGGTAGAATTCTTTAAAGGGCTGCAAACCTTTTTCCGGGCACAATTGGTGCCACCGGCGACACAGCCACAGCCTCCACCAGAAGACCAGAACCTTCCAGGCCCCTCCTGGCCTCCCCGAGACGTGCCCCCTCCAGACAAAAGTCTCCTCTTAGGGGACACAGACACCTTGGAGAAAGAACCAGACTCCCCAGAGGAAGGAGAAATCCCTCCAGGAACGGAACCATACCGAACCATGATGCGTTTCTTCTCCAGAGATGAATTACCAGACCTCATGTTTCTGAGTTTGAAGGAACTGGCCATCCCAGGCACAAGCATCACAGCGGAGCCAAAGACAAACCCTCTGCTGGTTGGGCTCTGTCAGGCCTCATGCCAATTCCCATTACTACAGGCCACACAACAACTGATCGACTTGGAATGGAATGCCCCGGAGGCCAGTTTCAAAGGAGGATGGGCCCTAGAAGCCCTATGTCCACTGGAGCCCTCAACCAAAGAACTCCTGGTGTTCCCTAAAGTAGACACCATGGTCTGCGCTGTCACGAAGCACACTACCATTCCAGTTGAAGGAGGAGCGGCACTCAAGGATACCCAGGACAGACATCAGGAATCCATCCTTAAACAGTCATTTGATGCAGCAGCTATGACACTACAGATGTCCCCACGGCCTGCTGTGCCGTGGTGACACGGGCCTGCTTATCTCTTGCCTGGAACACTACCACGCCCGTCGAAACATTAGAACCAGCGATATCCTTCCTCACGCATGCGACGTCCAACCTGGTGCGCACCTCAGCCAGGGGCGTCTCATCCATTGTAGCAGCCAGAAGACAAGTCTGGCTCCGAAGCTGGTCAGCCGACGTGACCTCCAAGACGAAACTCACGAGAATGCCTTTTAAAGGAGCCCTCCTGTTCGGAAGCCAACTGGCGAAGTTAGCAGACAAATGGGGCGAATCCCCAGTACCTCGGCTATCGGAGGACAAGAACAAAAGACGCCATCGCCCCTCTCCCCGAACATCCAAGGGCAGAGGATCACAGCGCTTCAGACCGTACAGGAATACATACCAAGCACCTCGCCCTTCAGGCAGAGACCAGTCCTTTCGGAGCAAACACAACAAGAGGGGAGCCGGCTCAGGTCCAGGCCTCAGCCACACCCCACAATAAGAATCAACAGACCCATCCACAGGAAGAAGCTATAGGGGGCAGGCTTGCCCTGTTCTTCCAAAGATGGGTCAAGATAATGTCGGACAAGTGGGTCCTAACCATCATTCGAGAGGGATACTATTTGGACTTCCATAGCATTCCCCCCAGACAAATTTGTGAAATCCCCTTGCCACTCCCCCTCCAAGAGGATAGCAGTGGAAACCACACTGACAAAATTGCTCTCCCTAGAGGCTATAACACTGGTGCCCACGCACCAACGAAATACAGGACACTATTCCATCTATTTTATCGTCCTCAAGAAAGAGGGAATGATTCGGCCCATCCTGGACTTCAAGTCTTTATTTAGCACTATGTTTTATTTAGCACTATGTTTTATTTAGCACTTTATTTAGCACTATGTTAAATTGTCAACCAGTTATACTGTTCCATATGTTATACGGTTCCATGTAAAGCTCCGCTATCTGTTGAGCAGTTCTTCGTTTTATGTAAACCGGAGTGATTTGTAGTCCCTACTAGAACTTCGGTATATAAAAATTAAAAATAAATAAATAAATAAATAAATAAGTCTGTCAACCGCTACCTGAGGGTACATCACTTCCACATGGAAACCTTAACGCTCGGTCATAAGGGCAGTACAGCCGGGAGAATTTCTGACCTCCCTGGACCTGTTAGAAGCCTATCTGCACATACCGGTCCATCATGACCACCAGCGCTTCCTACGCTTCACGATCAAGGACCACCACTACCAGTTCCGGGCGCTACCCTTAGGACTAGCTATTGCCCCTTGGACATTCACCAAAATCATGGTGGTAGTGGCAGCAACACTGAGGAAAGAAGGAATCCTTGTACACCTGTACCTGGACGATTGGCTGGTCAGAGCAAAATCTCCAGAAGAGAGTCATCAGGCGACCACCAGAGTCAAGAATCTACTGCAGAATCTCGGATGGGTTGTCAACACAACCAAGAGCTGCCTGCAGCCGTCCCAATCACTAGAATACCTGGGAGTCCGTTTCGACACCCAAGACAAGGTTGTCCTTCCCCCTACAAGGAGAAGGAAATTGATGGACCAGTTGAGAAAACTGATGAACAGCGCTCACCCCATGGTATGAGACTACCTCCAAGTCCTCGGCCTCATGACATCGACCCTAGAAGTCGTCCCATGGGCAAGGGCCCACAATCAACCACTACAACGTTCCCTACTGTCAAGATGGAACCCGATGTCCCAGGACTACACCGTTCGCCTCCAGCTCCTATGGTGGCTACAAGAACACCATCTGAGCAAGGGAGTAAGGTTATCCCTACCGACCTGGGTCTTGCTCACCACGGATGCGAGCCTACGAGGGTGGGGAGCCCACTGCCAGGAACTGACGGCCCAGGGGCGATGGGACAAGTAAGAGTCGGGATGGAACATCAACCGACTGGAAGCCCGAGCAGTCAGACTAACCCGCCTGCGATTCAGCCACAGACTCTGGGGAGAATCGGTCAGAGTCATGTCGGATGCCACAACAGTGGCCTACATGAACCGACAGGGAGGAACCAGAAGCCAACAGGTGTCCCTGGAAATAGATCCCCTGATGGCATGGGCAGAAGCAAACCTGCAAGGGATCTCAGCCGCCCACATTGCAGGAAAAGACAACGTCACTGTGGATTACCTCAGCAGAGAAAGTCTAGACCCAGGGGAATGGATGCTGTCGACCACAACCTTCCAGTTGATAGTAAACCACTGGGGAACACTAGCCATGGATCTTCTGGCAAACCGGTCCAACGCCAAAGTTCCCAAGTTCTTCAGCCGCAGACGAGAACCACAATCCCAGGGGATTGACGCCCTCGTCCAGACCTGGCCACAGGAAGACCTGTGTACGCCTTTCCTCCATGGCCACTACTAGGCAGGATCATCTGCAAGATAGAACACCACAGGGGGCTAGTATGTCTAGTGGCCCCGGACTGGCCAAGAAGGCCGTGGTACGCAGACATGCGAAGGCTTGTGGCGGGGAACCCTCTGTGTCTACCTCCACACAGGGACCTGCTCCAGCAAGGACCAATCCTCCACGAAGACCCAACTCGATTCTCACTTACGGTCTGGCCATTGAGAGGACTTGCCTAAAGAAGAGTGGATACTCGGGGGCAGTGATTGACATCTTGCTCGGAGCACGTAAGTTTTCGACATCCTTAACTTACATACGAATATGGAGAATATTCGAAGCCTGGTGTGAAGACTGCGACATCTTTCCGCGGACATGAGAGGTCTAGAACGGGTAGATGTGAATCGGTTATTTACTCTTTCGGATAGTAGAAGGACTAGGGGACACTCCATGAAGTTAGCATGGGGCACATTTAAAACTAATCGGAGAAAGTTCTTTTTTACTCAACGCACAATTAAACTCTGGAATTTGTTGCCAGAGAATGTGGTTCGTGCAGTTAGTATAGCTGTGTTTAAAAAAGGATTGGATAAGTTCTTGGAGGAGAAGTCCATTACCTGCTATTAAGTTCACTTAGAGAATAGCCACTGCCATTAGCAATGGTTACATGGAATAGACTTAGTTTTTGGGTACTTGCCAGGTTCTTATGGCCTGGATTGGCCACTGTTGGAAACGGGATGCTGGGCTTGATGGACCCTTGGTCTGACCCAGTATGGCATTTTCTTATGTTCTTATGTTCTTACAATCAAAATTCCCATGATCCTGGAATTTCTGCAGGACGGCTTGAAGAAGGGGTTATCTCTCAACTCCATCAAGGTTCAACTGGCCGCGCTGGCCTGCTTCAGAGCCAAAATGGATGGCATCAGTCTATCTTCCCATCCAGACGTCTCCCGCTTCCTAAAAGGAGTCAAGCAAATCCGACCACCACTTAAGTGGCCAGTACCCCTATGGAATCTCAATCTAGTACTCGACTTCCTTGCAGGAGCTTCTTTCAGACCTTTACGCGGTCTGTCCCTACGGCTCCTGACCTTGAAGACTGCTTTCCTAGTGGCAACATGTTCAGCCCGTCGCATCTCCGAACTTCAAGCACTATCCTGTCAGGAACCGTTCCTCAGATTCACACTGTCCCCTCCTTTCTTCCAAAGGTGGTTTCTCATTTCCATCTAAACCAAACCATCTCGCTGCCATCTCCAGATGAGCATAAGGACTCAGAAGACTCATGCCTTCTTCGCCATCTTAACGTCAGCAGACTCCTGGCCTGATACCTGGAAAGATCGGAATCCGTACGAAAGATGGACCATCTATTTGTCCTTCACAGTGGGAAGAAACCAGGGGAAGCGGCCTCGCGGGCAACCATAGCCCGCTGGATCAAAGAAGTAATCAAGGCGGCCTACGTAGAGGCAGGCAGGCCTCCACCTCTACAAATCAAGGCCCATTCCACCAGAGCCCAGGCAGTGTCCTGGGCAGAACCCAAGATGCTGTCACCTGCCGAGATCTGAAGGGTGGCGACATGGTCTTCCATTCACACCTTCTCGAGTTTCTACCGCCTGGATGTTCAGGCCCGGGAGGACACAGCATTCGCAAGGGCAGCACTAAGTGGGCCATGGGCAGCCTCCCACCCAGTTCGAGAGTAGCTTTTGTACATCTCATTGGTCCTGAGACCATCTGCTACATGCTAGGAAATTACCTGATAATTTCGTTTTCCTTAGTGTAGACAGATGGACTCAGTATCCCGCTCATGGCTGCCTCAGAATATGGAAACCTCGGGGGACAATCCCCAAGAGCAAGACAAGCACGGGTAAGCCACGCTTTACCCCTAGTTAGGACACCCATAGTTACCGGGTGTCGATGTTTCTCGGTTGTGTGCACTGGCGGTCTCCAGCATAAATTCACACCAACCAGGTCAAGTTGATCAAGTTAACCAAGTTAATCAAGTTATTCAAACACACATATATCCACAATTGCTTTTCGAGGAGAATACTGAAGAGCATAGCTTCCTGCAGGGGTATATGTAGTGCTGACGTCAGATTGAAATCTGACTCTGTCTCCAACTGCTATCAGGAGCACACTATACCCATTGATCCTGAGTCCATCTGTTTACACTAAGGAAAACGAAATTATCAGGTAAGTAATTTCTCCATTTTTGCTTGTGGGGCGAGCAGTTGGTGCCTTCCTCCTTGCTTAGTTTATCTGCCAATTGAGGTTGGAATTGAAATGGCAGTGGAGTACTGTATTACTCTGCATAAAGGGAAACCATCCCTTTTGTATTACTCTGCATAAAGGGAAACCATCTTTACAAAATTCCCTTCATCAGTCTTTCCACTATGAATTAAAGTTCCTTCGTGATGGCAGCTCATTCTGCTCCCCTGTTTAAGGCAGTAGCACTTCTGAAAAGGTGACTCGCCCTGTGACTAAAATTGCATCTGAGATATTCTGTAGGTGCTGAATAGTGTAGTTATGTCATTTAAGGACTTGATTTGGCTATGGCATTCCTGGCGGGATTCATTGGTAAGTGAAGGAGAGTGCAGGCGTTCAGACGCAGAGCAGAGACGCACACTTCATTACTCAGGCATCTTGCTGAAAGGTTCTGTTTGGCTTTTGATCTTTAATTTTCTTTCCTATTTCTTCATGTTTTGTTTTTTTTTATCCAGCAAATGTCCTGGCTTTATTGTTTGCTCTTCTTCATTGCAGGATCCATTCCGGATGAAAGGCTGTATCGAATGTTTGTCAATAAGCAAGTAACGATGCTTCGGCCGAAAGAACACGAAGACAGCTGGTTTAACTTGTTTGTGATTCATCAGAACAGGTAACACCGTGACTTTCCTGTGGGAGGGCCTATGATGGCTAACCCTTTTGGCCCTAGTCTTTTTTTAAATTTATTTTCTATATAATGTAATTTATAAATATACAGCCTTGGGGGGAAAAAAAAGAAACAGCAAGTTCTTAATAAAAGTACAAAATACAATCAAAATAAATAGAAAGCACTTGTGCAGGCAGTAGTATCCTGTCAAGCCCAAAAATGGAGGGGGTGGGGTTTCCAGTTAAAAGAGGAAAAAAAAAATAATCTTCGATCAAATTTTAAAACATGGCCTGGCTTGGTTCTGTCGTCCTCCGAGGACTGCGTGGACATTCACCACTCTCTGGGGTTTGATGGCATGCAGTGGCCGAGTATTAAAAAAAAAAAAAAAAAAAAAAAGCCGAGTCTCTAAATCTACGCATATAAATTAGGTGCCTATTTTCTGCTGAAAATGTACCTAAATTTAGGCTCCTAAACTTAGGGCTGCTAATAATTTGCCTAGATTTAGGTTCCTAAGTTGAGTCCCTAGAGCTGAAAATCAGTGCTAAGCAGCTAGCTCTGTTTCCTAGCCCTGACTCTCCCCCCATAGTCGTCCACAGTTTAGGATTCTAAATGTAGGTATTAAATGGCAGTAATATTTTCAAACAGGCTAATTTAGGACCCCCAATTCCCAAAGTTAAATGTAAATTGTAAATGGACTCTTAGCTGATCATTAGGCCTTCTCGCTTGTATGTAGTGCACTCTCTGGACCTTTGATACTTTGGGGAAATACTTCCTCAGCCTAGCCAAAGGAAAACTGTCATTCTGGGGAAGATTAATACTTCTCAAATTATTCCTTCTTTCAGTTTTCTTCAGCAGCTCGATTTTATTATGCGACACTGAAGAATCTTGAAGAACCAAAACATTCACATCACGTAGAGTGGACACTTCTCTAAAGTATCCAATCTAGACACAGATTGCTTTAAAACTTCTGTATCCTGAAAAAGGACTTAACACTCTACCTTTCTGGTTGAATTGAAAAGCAGAGTAATCTTAACTGACAAGGAAAACTCCATCTTGCCTATAGCTTCCAGGATGGCTTAAGGTGGGAGGCTGAGATCTCTGCAGAGAGATTTCTGCTTTTGAAAAGGGGAAAAGAAACGCTCACCGTACTATCTCAGCTCCTGCAGAAACCTCCTGCAGAATATTTGCTTTCCTTCATTGTGGCTGCACAGCGCCAATACTTGCTCTGGCCCCAGTGATCAAAAGGGAATCGGGGGGACGACGACTTGTTTCCTATGATTTTGTCTCGCTGGCTTCACCACTGAATCTCCCGCCACAGCTTCCGCCAGCCGGATACTCCGATTACAGGGGTGAAAGCCCACTCCTCTCTGGAAATGCCAAACTGGTAGAGCAGCAGGGAGCTCCAGCCTCCCAGTCTCAACAAAGTCTGTCCGTCGGGAGGGAAGGATGCTGCCGAGCCCCCAATCCTTACGGTGACTGCACTTGGAGGTACGGGCGGCTGGTGAAAAACAAGCTGGTCCAGTGGGCCTGGGAGAAGACTGCTGGGTAGCTCTTGATTTTGCCTGTCCACGTGACTATCCTGCAGTTGACTTCAGAAAGCAAACATGTTCCATAAAAAGGTTAAATGAAGAAGCTCAGCCAGCACAAATGCTGGCATTGACGTCTAAAATCTTGCTTTGCACCCCCCAGCCCCCTTCCCCGTTACTTATACTTTTCATATCAAAACCACCAGTTATGTTATTCTCTTCTTCAAATTTGATGGATCTTTTGGTTACCTGCAGTAAATTTGTAAGTTGTCAAGTGCCAAGGTTACCATGCATGGCATGTAGAAGATGCCAGGGTAATCCTGCAAGGGGATCACAAGAATACGATGAACAGCCTGGTAGGAAATCTGTGCTCAAGAGGGTCATGCAGAGGTGATATACATGGTGTCTATGAATGGAACGGGAGACATCCTTTTCTGTTAACTCCTGGATAACTGTGCTGGCTAAGGCAGCCTATGGCATTTATGTAATCTCAGTGAGATCACCTTAACCATTGCTTTTATTTTTGAAAATATAAATTTGTTCTGAAAAATTGATCAGTGGTCATTGCTAATGTTTCTCCTTTTTTTCATTTGGTTTTTCTTTCCCTAATTTTCTTCTACTTTTAACCCCTCTCTCTTCTTCCAGACGAGTGGTTTGAGCTCTTTCCTGGGCTAGGGCTGCAGTGAAGTCTTATCCAAGATTCAACTGCTCTGTCCTGCTCTGTTGACTGGTGGGAGTCGCCCCTGTAGCAGCAGCAGCTGCCGCTTTCTTTATCTGAAGCTCAAGTGTATCACCTGCATGACACTCTCAAGCCTTTCCAGCCCCATAAGATCGGAGACTCAAATCCTGGCCCCCTAACCCTACAGGCAGCACTTCGTCTATTCAGACCAAAGCCATGAGCGGCGAGATTAATATTGGCATGCCTTCAACTGTGTTACAACCCTACAGCATAGGCTGTAGGCTGGCTTATTGTAATTAGAAGATGATTTTAAAAATCATTGTATAATGTTTGGTGGCTACCTGTACAATTATGTGGAATTGACAGTATGGGGTGACCTTTTTGGCAGCCAGTCATGAAGCAGGACATTTTTCTACTGCAGTATTTAGAATGTAGAGTAATGCATTCTCAACTGTGGGCCCTCACCAGTGTTTTTGATGACATTCGGTGCCTCAGTTACTCAGTAGTTTGAGTGAATTGCAAGGTTAAATAAGTATTTGAGGATAACAGACTTCAGTAATTTTTTCATAAGTTTTTAAAGACTCTTTTATGGCCATCTCACCCTTCGTGGATTTCTTCCAACCTGCTAGGTCATCCCAGATTGTCGGTGGCTGAACTTTAGTTGGTGGATTCCAGTCAAAATACATTATGCCAGGGCATTTATATAACTCTGAGCTTCCTTTTGAAATATGCTTTGGACACCTGGTGGGATGCTGGGGTTCCATTTTTATGTGAGCACAGGGGTTCATTACAGTGAATGAGAAGAGCAAATGCGCTGTCATTGGCGATCTGGGCCTAACCTTTAGGTAGGGCATTTTGTTCAAGTGAAAGTAAATTTTGTCTAGTGAACTTTGACATATGTATAGCAAGAAGCTCTGCTAGTTCACTATTCTGTGCATCATTTCCCCCCTGCAGAAGTACGTCTTAAGGCATGCTGAGCATTTGGCACGCGTGCATTACTGTAGCGGTTCTAATGTCAGGTAAAAATAGAAATAATTTGCAGTCCAGAAAGCCTAGTTGGAGCAGTCTGTAAGTGTTTTGGAATCTGTTCATTGCTATGTGTTTGTGTGACTATATTAATTGACAGACGGAGGTTGGCGGCATGCCATCTTGTGGACATGTGAATGAGTCCAGGTGTTTCTGCGTTGGATGGGGAGGGTGCTCCATCCTAACTATCTTCTTTTCCTTGCCTTTGGAACAGAAGCAAACATGGGGCCACCAATTACATTCCTGAGCAGTTCTTGGATGACTTCCTTGACCTTATCATTTGGGGTCATGAGCACGAGTGTAAAATTTCACCGGCCAGGAACGAGCAGCAGCTCTTCTACGTATCTCAGCCAGGAAGCTCGGTGGTGACTTCGCTGTCCCCAGGGGAGGCCGCCAAGAAGTAGGTCTCCTTTGTCTCAGATTTTTTTTTTTTTGTTTCTTCCTTGTTTGTAGCTCAGAGTTCTGTTGTCCCCTAACTGTTTCTTTTTAGGGAGGAAGCACATTTTAATAGGGCTATCCAAGATTTAATTTTTTTTCTCAAACATAGCGTACCATTTCCTGACAGATCCTAGGTCGCTTATCTGGTAGTCCATTCACAGTTTGCCAAGCGGCATAATGCATGACACAGTCTCAACATCAAGGTGGTTTTCTGAGGGAAATCTCTCAATATTAAGATCAGATGATGGGAAGAAGGCATGAAAATATTTTTAGAAATAATTTGCAGAGCCCTATTAAAGCGTTCTTAGGCTCCTTATTTCCTTTTGATTTAAGTTTGCATGACTGGGTACTAGGTAATATGAATGATTTGAGTGCTAAAATTTTAAAGTGCTTTCAAGTCTGTCTTTATTATAAGATGCAGTGAAAATCCAAAGTGATTAGTGCTGTTAATAGATATATTAGAGATGTGCTTTGTTTTTATCTGCCGGGTCGGGCGACCCGTGGAAAACTTCATCTTTTTTTCCCCCCAGCAATTTTCGCCAAAAAAAACCGGGAAAAAAACAACCCACCCCAACCCTTCAAATTTACTTAAATACAACACCCCCTCACCATCCCAATCTCTCCCTAAGACTTACTAAAAGCCCTGGTGGTCCAGCGGGGTCCCAGGAGCGATCTCTCCCTCTCGGGGCATCGGCTGCCAGTAAACAAAATGGCGCCGGTGGCCCTTTGCCCTTATCATGTGACAGGGGCTACCGGTGCCATTGGTTGGCCCCTGTTTGGGCTACCGGTGCCATTGGTCGGCCCCTGTCACATGGAAGGGGCCGACCAATGGCACTGTTGAAATTGCCTAATTCATAATAAATTAATACCCATTCTTAATATATATCTATATCTCTCTATATATAAATATATATATACATAGATAAATATAGAGAGATATAGATAAATATGCAAATATATATATATATATATATACAAAATTTGAATTTAATACAATCAAAAAAATTCTTAGAAACATTACAAAAAATATTGAAAATACAAAAATACACAAAACTTTCATAAAATACGCATACATACTGCACTCATTTTCTCTCTCTCTGGTTGAGGAGGGTGAAAGGAGAATCTAATTGTTTACAGTAACAGATTAAGTATGGAAAATGTTACAAGCGGAAACAGTTGAAGGCACTGAAGGCTTCTTGTGCCTTCAGATTTCATTCTAGTGATCACCACAAGAAGCCTTCATGCTTTAAACATCTGTAGCTATGCTGCACATACTTATTCCTTTCATTCTGATTTTCCTTGGCCGTACTGTAGACTCTGCATTCTCTTGTTCTGCATTGTTGATTATGGGGTGCATTTCTAATCATTTTCTGTATATTTACTAAGTCCTGCACAGGATGTGCACCAGAGCACTGAAGCCTCTGGATGATTCTGAGGGTTGAACATGATTGGTTGGCATTTGGTACTGGTGTTGTGAGCCTGGGGTTCTAAAGACTTCAGTTCTGCTGTATGCATGGACAGCAATTTTTGTTTGAGCATGTTGATTTTTTGTTTGTTTATTTTTGTATTTATTCATTACACATATAACTAGCATTCCTCTACTGACCCAATGCAGGAAGGGAAAAACATGCCAGAAATCACTAAAACCACGAAGCATGCCTCCATTCCTTCTATCTTAACTCATATCACTTTCATTTTATGTGCCTGTCCTTGCTCTCTTCTGCCCTTGCTTACAAGTTGATTTTTCATTGAATGCTAGTAATTTACAAAAGTGTGATTGTTTTCCCGAGCAGCCAGACTCAAGAGATGACTCTGCGCCAGTAGTCAGATTATTGCCCTAGAACCTAGATCATTATTTTTGAATCAAGGAGGGATCTGGCTCCATGAACCTTCATTTGCAAATATTCTGAATTTTTTTTTCCCTCTATTTTATATCTCCTCCCAACATACTTTAGTCCAGTCTTTGCAGAGACCACTCTCAGCTAGGGACCATGCACCAGTGCTCCTTCCAGAGCCCTGCAGCCATAAATCTGGCCATGCCATGACTCACTCACCCACTTGTGGGACTGGGAACGTGCTCTTTGCAGCCTCTCTGGCCGTGGCTGACCCAGGGAGTGGAAGCCCTCCCTGAGCCAGGGATTAAACCCAGGGCTTCAGCATGGCAGTGTGCGGCGCTGCCAGTAAGCTACCAGGCCAGCGAATCAGAAAATTATTTGACAGGATTTCAGACTCTTCCCCACTGACCTCAGGCAGGCTGATTTTTTATTTCTTTCTACTTCAGCTTACCCAACTTCATTTGAGTAATGAATAAATACATTGTTTCATTCTTATCGTCCCCATCGGAAGATCTCATGCAACACGTGCACGAAAGAATGACTGCATGGCTGCTTGCCCTCCAAGCAGGATGCATGTCTGGAGTGCTGGACTGTAAAGTTTGGTGGAGTTCTGCTTCTTTGAAAGAAGCGAGATGATTATTTATTGCTTTGTGTGGCACATTCCAGATGTACACAGCTCTATACAGAGGCACAGAATGGACAGTCCCTACTCCTTGGAGCTTAAAGTCTAATCAGGACACACAACCGCCGCCGCCCCCCCCCCCCCCCCCCCCCCCCCCCCAAAATATGAGCCTTTGAGCTGAAACAGTAAGATCATGGCTGAGAAGAGTTAAAGTAGCCGGGTATAGGTGGGTTTAAATTGAGGATATATAATGTAGTGTCATGAAATATGTAAATATTTAATTGAGATCTCTAGTTTTGTACATTTTCACTATTGTCTTTCTTAATGTAAATAGGCATAGAATATCTATCTCCATTCCGTGTAAGAAACTGAGAAATAGAGCCCAGATAGATTAATCTAGCCTCCAATTTATTAATACAAACCGTGCACGTACTAAGAAAAGGGTACACCTTTATTCTGTAGTCATTAAATTAGAGGTGCCTGATCCCTTGCGGAGGAGCCAGTGTTCCGATAAGTACCCAAACATGCTGGAGCTGAGCATGGAAAGGGCAAAGCGCAGCCCTGTTAAGCAGGGGACACTCATTTTCCATGCAGCTCTTCCTCCTTCTGTTTTTGGTATGTGGTGTGGTGTGGTGCGTGTTGGGAGTGGGGGGCTCTGGGTTGTGCAGTGATGCTTGCTGGCTCTGCTGCAGGCACGTCGGCTTGCTGCGCATTCAGGGGAAGAAAATGAACATGCAGAAGATTGCACTGCGGACGGTACGACAGTTCCTCATCGATGATCTGGTCCTCGCTGACCACCCGGACCTTTTCAACCCCGACAATCCAAAAGTGACGCAAGCCATAGAAGCTTTCTGTGTTGAGAAGGTATGTACGCTTTGTTGTAGAAATGTGCCTCACTCTTTTTTTTTTTCTTCTTTTCCTCTCGGAGGTGTGATAAATGATAAACATAGTTTAGAGAACGAGATTGGATTTTTCAGAATTTACTATCCAATCAAAGATAATGTAAAATGATTTTGAAAATCAAATTCTACGCATGCCATCTTATTCTCTGGGGGAGAAAAAAAGGAGAGGCTGATTCACATTTATTATTTATAGGAATGCGGCACAATTGTAATAAATAAAAATGATGGGAATAAAAATTTGCGTATCAGATTGGAATAGAGAGGTAGTAGCATAGAATCACAATCCTAAATCCCGCCTCCTCCCGTGGGTGGGGTTTATTGCAGTGTGATCACCGACCATGATCGTATCAACACAGGAGACCGGAAAGAGGACAAAGTTATAACCCCAGTTTCCTAGGCTTGTGCTGTGATCATGATTTGATAAACTTCTATGATAAAAAGGGTGAGGAATGGGATCACCATTATTTGTCTCAGCTACTCTGGTGCTTATGTTCAGCACATCAAAGTTCAGGTCAAGCCTCTCAAACAGACATGGAAAGACAGCCGATGTGAGCTCCCTGTTGTGTCTGATCACTAAATGTTATTTGAGCCTTACTCAACGCACATATACACAACCCTCTTGATAGGAGACAAAATACATTCACTCCTAGCTTGTCTCCTATATGCACAAATAGAACAACTGAGGAGCCTAAAGCCATAATAAAACAGCTGTAACTAATCCAAAAAGTGGTAACAAACAAACTTAAAAGGTTAAGAACTGTAAGCAAAATATTCAGCAATAATAATTTTGAAAAAAAAATGTAAAAATGATTTACATTGATTTTATACTCCATCATGGAATTTTATCATTTTTATTTTTTTGGAAAATGTATAAGTTTTTATAAGGGATTTATGATTATATGAAAAATTGTGCACAGTTGTGAGTGAGCTGTGAGAAATGTATTCTTTTTATAAACACAGTGCACTCATTGTAATTGCTATGCATAATTCTTCATATAATAAATGCCTTATAAAAACATAGATTTTCCCCAAAAATTAAAATGATAAAATTCCATGTTTGAGCATAAAAAGTCTGTTGCAGAAGATTAAAATTCTCTTCAAAACAACAAACAATTTTCTTTGACCTTCACTGGCTACAAAACTTTAGAAATGGTTATGAGTAGTACTGCACATTTAAATAAACCAATAATGTGAAAACAATTTTCTCTTCGGTTCATCCAAAATTACATACCCCATCAAAATTCAGCCCAAGTTTTAAAAGATGGAAGAGAGGAGTATGAAACACGTTGATCTGCCGAAACTTACTGAATTCATTCTTTCTGAAGGCATATGAACTCCTTCCATTGTCAAATGTCAAGTGTGGGAGTCAGTGTTCTTGTCAGCCTATATTGTACTTATTCATTGGTTCACTTCACATTCAAACTCAATGTCATTTGTTCTGATAGTTAGTACAGTGGTTTCCAACCTGTTCTTGCTGGTCTGGTTTCCAGAATAACTACAGTGAATATGCGTGAGAGACAATTAGATGTGCTGCCTCCATACTATGCAAATCTCACTCTCACATATTCGTTCTGGATATCCTGGAAACCAGACTGGCTAGGTGTACTAAAGGACTAGGTTAATGAGCATATCTACTAAACCAGTTTGTTATTGTAATTGCATTCAGACTCTGATTGATAAATGCATCATCTTGATATTAGTTTCAGTATTGTAATCACAGTAATGTAATATCAAAACCTAAAATGACAAAGGAAAATGGACAATGATAATATTCAAACCCATTGGCCCTATGCAGTTCAGTTTATATATATATATATATATATATATATATATACACATACACACATTGTCGCTCCATTCTTGCAAGACCATTGTCTCCATCTTGATGCTGCAAGTCCTGCTAAACCCTCTCAAGGGCCAGACCATAAGATGAAACAGATTCAGATCCTTGTGTGCTACGGGGCCCTGGATGAGTAGAGCCCTTAGGGATGACAACCGCAGAGGACTGTCACACAAGAGGTGCAACAAATCCACATACCACATTCGCCAAAGGCAATCTGGGGCCACCAAAACTACTAGACCCAGATGGCGCTGCAATCTTCTGCAGAACTCTGCCTATCATATGCCAAGGGGAGGAAGACTTATAATGTCTTGATCTCTGGCCACTCCTGAACCAGCTCATCGATGCCAGAGGACTTCATGTCCCTCTTGTGACTGAAGAACCTGTGTACCTATGCATTCCACTGTCTCGCCATCAAATCCATGAAAGGCCAACTCCAATGCTCCACTAATAGGGCAAAGACCTTATCTGAGACAGACCATTAAAAAAATCTCAAATCTTCAACTTAATGCTCTAGATCAGCGATTCTCAACCAGGGTTTTGCCAAGCACCAGCAGGTGTGTTGTAGCGCCCGGTGTCCCCCTGCCCCAGTTGTGCTTCCCTTCTCCCCAGGGGTGGACTGGCCTATCAGGGGATTGATCATCCCCCGGTGGGCTGATGCAGTAGGCCGGCGGTGGCTGAAGAGTGGAGAGGTGCTATGTGCTGCCGCCGGAGGCCAGGCTGCTGGAGGCTGAAGAGCAGAGAGATGCTGTGTGCTACCACCAAAGGCCATACCAGTGGCGGCTGAAAAGCGGAGGCCAGGCTTATTGAGCTAAACAATGAGAAGAGGCTCCACATGAGAGAGGAAACTTGCTTGTGTGTGGATGTGAGTGACAGCTTTGTGTGTGTATATGTGTGAGTGGCAGCTTTGTGTGTGTGTGGTAGAATGGGTGCCTGGGTTCGTGAGTGGCAGCTTTGTTTGTATGTGGTAGAATTGGGTGCCTGGGTGCATGAATGGCAGCTTTGTGAGTGTGTGGTAGAATTGGGTGCCTGGGTGCGTGAGTGGCAGCTTTGTGAGTGTGTGGTAGAATTGGGTGCCTGGGTGCGTGAGTGGCAGCTTTGTGAGTGTGTGGTAGAATTGGGTGCCTGGATGCGTGAGAGGAAGCTTTTTGTGTTTGTAGTAGAAAGGGAGCAAGAGCATTTGTGTGTGATTAAGTGAGAGAGCATGTGTGTAATTGAGCGAGAGACTGGTTGGAGGTGATGTGTTTTGTGAGAGAGAGAGACTGCTCAGGGAGGTGATGTGTTTCTATGTGAGAGGCAGAGACTGGTCAGGGAGGTGACTGGTGTATGTGTGAGAGAGAGACTGGTCGGGGAAGTGACTGGTGTGTGTGTGAGAGACAGAGACTGGTCAGGGAGGTGACTGGTGTGTGTGTGTGAGACAGACTGGTCGGGGAGGTGACTTGTGTGAGTGTGAGAGAGACTGGTCGGGGAAGTGCCTGGTATATGTGTGTGAGACAGAGACTCTGTGAGTGACTGGGTGTGGTTCCTAAGGAAGAGAACTGTGAGGACAGAACTTCAGCAGCCACTGTTGCTTCTGGTGTGTGCTTTTGGCCTGCAAGGGAAAGAAGTAGGAGAGTTGCTGGAGAGGGTAAGTAAAGGTGGCTTTTTAAGTTTATTTTTCTTGATTGACTACCTTTTTAATTATTGGGTATTATGCGATGTCTGCTGTTTTGAAATATTTTATTGATATTTGGATAATTTTTATGAGTTTTTAATTGTTAGATGGTATTCTGTTCATCAGCTGTTTTGTAACATTTATTAGTATAGATTTACAGTTATTTCTGTGTGGGGAGATACAGCAGCTTGGCTTGTTCTGTTTTCCTAATTGGGGATGTATTAGTGTTTAGGGCCTGGTTTACATTTTTGTAGAGTTGCCTTTTCATAGATAGGGTTGATACTGTTTGTGTGTGTTCCATCATATGAGTGTAACTTTGTGCGGATTAGTTTGTGTGCATTATTGCAGATGCTGGGAGTGTTAGGTGCTATATTTCTTTTTCCATTTCTCCAGGTTTGCACTGCATGCAGAGTGGCTTTTTTGGTTTTCCATTCCAGTTTCTGTCTCCATATTTATAATTTGTGGTCTTTCTGTACTTGGTGAAGGTCAGTTCTGTGTGTGTGACCGAGGTGAGGTATTTTACCAGCATGTAGGCATTTGTATCAATCTTATTTGTTGTGGGTTCTCAATAAGACATGCATTAGTGGTAAATTACTGTCTTTTCATAAGGAGGGGTATTGTGCCTGCCAGTAAAGGGAGTTTGTTTTGCTGAGATGTCATCAGAACCAGAATACCCGTATAACTCACCATACAAAAAAGATATTTCCCTAGTTCTGCTCTGCACCGATTGTTGGGTCAAGGGAGCTCCTGAGGATGCAGAATGTATGTTTACATTTAGCCCCATGACGGTCACATGTTAGTGTGTCACACATTTATTTATTTATTTATTTATTTATTTAACAACTTTTAATATACCGGTGTTCGTGCGGGCACATCACGCCGGTTTACAATAAAACTTGAGAAAGGAGGAAAATTACAAAAAAACAGGGAGCGGGTGAGAAAGGGGGGCGGGAGTGAGGGGGATAGATAGAGGAGGAAGGGATAGCAGCTGAGAAAGTAGAGGAGAGTAACCATAATTGAGGTGGAGGTATTTACAGGAGGAGGTATTTACAGCAGGAGGACTGCAGAGGTGTGATAATTTAAAAACTATAACTTATTTACATTGTACATTCTACACCTTATAACTTATTTACAGCAGTGAGTGATACAATTAACTTATGTCAAGCTAATTCAAGTGGCATGTTAGAGAGAAATCCATAGGAGCGTACAGGAAATGCGGTGGGGGGGGGGGAAGGGGGAGGCGGGGAGTCTAGGGGGGGTGGTGTCTAGGGGGTTGGCTTCATGGGGGGGGGGGACATACACATGACAGGTATGTCCCAGCCGAAAAAAGGTTGAGAACCACTGCTCTAGATGAAGACAGTAACTCACCAAAGGTGAGTGGTATTCCACATTCCTGATGTCTCCTGCCCATTTTGATTTTCCTGTATGGAGTAGACGATAGAGGATGATGCAACTTCTGAATTATAATTAGTAAATTACCTCTGATAAAATAGTCATTTGTGATTCTACAGATTCATGCAAATGGAACAACTCTTGTTTTTGAAATGGCCAGTGGATCCTGATAGCCTCTAATTTCTATCTATGGTATTCATTGATTTCAGCACTGAAGAAACCATAAGATCCTTTTAGATTGTGAGCATGAGAAAATTCCACCTTGGTCAGATCTTGCAGTACTTTATGCAGCTGTACTACATGCAGTATTTAAAAAGAATCTGTCAGATATTTCTTAAGAATATAAGATTTGTCATACTAGGTCAGATCAAAGGTTCATTAAGCCCAGTATCCTTATTCCGACATGGCCAATTCAGGTTAAAAGTACCTGGCAGGATCTCAAAAAGTCGATAGATTCCATGATGCTTATCCCAGGGATAAGCAATGGATTTCCCCAAGTCCATCTTAATAATGTAACTCACCTTGAGCTACAATGAAAAGGCGTGAGCTAAATACACTAAATGGTTTATGTACTTTTCTTTCAGGAGCTTGTCTAAACCTTTTTTAAACTCAGCTACACTAATAGCTTTCACCATATATTCTGACAACGAATTCCAGAGTTTAATATTGCATGGATTAAAAAAATATTTTCTCCTATTGGTCTTAAATGTATCACTTAGTAATGTCATTGAATGTCCCCTAGTCTTTGTACTTTTTGAAAGAATAAAGAACCAATTCGTGTTTACCCATTCCAATCCACTCCTCATTTTATAGACCTCTATCATATCTCTCCTCAGCCGTCTCTTCTCCAAACTGAAGAGCCCTAGCTTCTTTAGCCTTTCCTCATAGGTGAATCGTTCCATTCCGTGTATCATTTTGGTCGCACTTCTCTGTACCTTTTCTAATTCTGCTATGTCTTTTTTGAGATGTGGTGACCATAAAAGAACACAGTACTCAAGGCGTGGTCTCACCATGGAGTGACATAGAGGCACTAGAATATTCTCTGTTTTATTCTCCATTTTTTTCATAATAATTTCTAGCATTCTATTTGCTTTCTTGGCTGCCACTGCCACACACTGAGCAAAGGATTTCAATATATTGTCCACGATGATGTCTGCATCCATTTCCAGGGTGGTGACTTCCAAAGTGAACATAATAAGACATAAGATATACCATATTGGATCAGACCAAGGGTCCATCAAGCCCAATATCCTATTTCCAACAGTGGCCAGTCCAAGTCACAAGTACCTGGCAAGTACCCAAACATTAGATAAATCACAAGGACTAGGGGGCGCTCCTTGAAATTTGCAAGTAGCACATTTAAGACAAATTGGAGAAAATTCTTTTTCACTCAATGCACAATTAAGCTCTGGAATTTGTTGCCAGTGATGTGGTTAGTGCAGTTAGTGTAGCTGGGTTTAAAAAAGGTTTGGATAAGTTCTTGGAGGAGAAGTCCATTAACTGCTATTAATCAAGCTGACTTAGGGAATGGTCTCTGCTCTTACTGGCATCAGTAAGATGGGATCTTCTTGGTGTTTAGTCTTGTTTAGATGTAAATTCCAAAAAGCAGGTGCTATGTCTTATGTATGGCTGTATAGTGCTGTGTACATCTGGTAGTGCTATGCAAATGAATAATAATAATTTGATTACATGAAAAATTGTGTACAGCTATTGCTGTGAGTGTAGTTTGAGAAATATGATCCTTTTTAAAAATTTCTCTAGATTTTTTTTTGTTTTAAGGATTTAGGAGAGAATGGAGGAAGAGGGCAGGAGCACTCTCAGTCCTATGTATTTCAGGTGAATCAACTGTTTCCGACTTGACCTCCGGAAATCATACCTGTATATCAGAACTTGCAATGTTACTTTGTTGTTTAAGTTAAGTTTGTATGAAACTCAATAAATAAATGTTCACAAAAAAATTACTATTGAATATTTTATCTACAGCTCTTAAGTTTAAGTCTTTTACCACATTTTCAGGCCGATGCAAAAAAACAGCGCTGAAAGTGGGTGCTGAAAAGTCAGCGTCCGCTTTCTTAACATGTGCGTGGTGCCCTCAAGGGGAGCGCCATGCTATAAACAAATTAGGGGGTCGCGCTAGCAAGGAGGCGTTAGGGTCGCTTGTGCAATCTTAGTGCCTCCTTGCTAACGCGACCCCACCGCAGCTGCCGGTTACAAAAACTGATGCCGGTAAACTTGGCATTGTTTTTCATAACCGGCCGTCTGCCAGTAATGAAAACAGTCATTATGAAAACTGATGCCGAGTTTATCGACGTTGGTCTTCATAACTCGGCGGTCTGCTGAGGTATTTTTTTTTGTAAGTAAAATAAAAAAAAAAAGTACAGAAAAGCAGTTTTTTCTGTTTTTCTGTACTTCTTTTACATGCGCTCAGAACTTTTTTTTTAATGCACAGTGAATGAGTAATAGGCTCATTCACATGCATTTGTATATGATGAGCTATCGCATTCACTCCGCGTCGGACGCGTGTTAAATAGGCGCTAATCCCCCTGTTGCATTTGGGGGTGGATTAGTGCCTATTTAACCCGCGTCCGAGTGCGGGTTATACAGTGCGCTTGGCTGAGCGCACTGTATTGCATTGGCCCCTTTGGATTTGTGTTTCCCAAATGCCTCTGGCCAAGCAAAATGAAAATATGGAGAAGCACCTTGAACAAGATTGGAAACGTGTACTTCATGGGGTACATGCAGTTTCTAAAGGTGTTCTTTACCTCCAGCAGTTACATTTGTGTGTGAGAGAGGAGTATGGGGCGTGGCATATACATGTGTGTTTTGGGTGGGGAGGATAAGAGGGGTACGGGGATGTGTTTAGGAGAGGATTGGGAGGTAGGAGAAGTGTGTGAGTATGTGTGTAGAGGGCATGTATTTGCAGGAGGGTCTTCTTTATTTTAGAGCTGGGATGTTATTTTTAGAGGCATTGAGTATGGGAAGAATGTATAGTTAAAAAGTAAAACGAAATCCAACTTAAGGCACAATGCTCACACAGGATAAGTAGAATACCAAACCAGCAAAGCCTCCTTATTGTAGATTTGTTATTTTAAAATTCTTATATTCTGCATTGTTCGTTGCAGCTTGCAAGCGCACATACATAATCACATTAAATTGATTCAATACATATAAACTTTAACTAAATAGCACCAGTAGATATTACATAAATGGCATTTTTTTAAGCAGCATGCAGAGTTTAACAGGTGCAAAATGTCCTGATCTCCATGCGATGATCCCTAGCAACCCAGCTTTGAAGTGGCATGATATATTGTTAGCCCTTTGGAAATGCATATAACAGGATTTTGTTTGTCCCCCCTCTTCCCCCACATTCACACTCACACGCTCTTTCTCCCTCTCATAGCAGTGTTGGCCCGCATGTTTCTTCCTGGATTTAGTAGATTAATCCTAAAAATGTTGTGATGATTATCTTGTATTCCAAACTGATTTGTAACCCAAATCACTGCAGAAATGTCCTTCCCATCTTGTAATCTCATAGCAATGATGCTCTTTTTGGAAAGGGGAGGAGAAAGGCACTGTACCCAGAGCAGCTGTGATAAAATGAAACCTGCATTATACAAGCATGCAAAGGCATTCTTGAATTTATTATAGGGCAGCTGTGATGTTTCTTAGATGTAGGTTGGCCGCAGAAATTGCTGAGAATAAAAGTGGAAGTAGAAATTTGGATCGAAAAATGACAATATTAACATTTAGTCTTCTTGCATTTAGATTGAAACCATGCTTGACAATGCTGAGCGAGAACGGCTGGGAAATACTCGGCAGCCGGATAAACCACTCATAAGATTACGAGTAAGACTGACTTGCTTAAAGTATAAGACTTTACAATAATCCTGCTCCGTGCATACCGATTTTGTGTTTGCTCTGTTTAGGGTCTGTCTGCCCTTTTGGAGAATAAAAAGTGAATTAACCCTTTCACACTGATTCTTCTAGATGTGTTCATTTTCTAACAGAATATTTTTCTGCTTTTACCAAAATAAGCAGTAGATATTGCCACTACAAATGCATTCAGCTTTCTAAACTTTTAATGTCAGAAAATGACTGTAACTGTAAATGGCAAAAGAATGTCTTTTTGGGATTAAGCGTATGGCTGTGAGCAAGAAGAAATCTAGAGATCAGGGTCTGAATCCCTGCTTTGCTTGCCTCACCTCAGAAAGTGCCCTTGGACGAGTCACTTTATTTGCCTTTGTTCTACTTTCACTAATTATAATCAAGTAATAGTAACACTGCTTCTTCCCTTCCACTTCACTGTTACCCAGTCCATGAATAGGATATGTATTGCTCTGGAGAGCAGAACCGAAGAACCATGGGCTTGAAAAGCTCATCAAGAGCAGATTAGTCTGCCCCTGTAACTCCTGGACCATTGCAGACGGATGCTTCCCTAACCTGTACTTGAAAAAAAAAATTGCAGTGATGGAGATGAAACCACCACTTCTACATTTAACTTTTTGCAGTGCTTAACTACCCTTACAGTTAGAAGGTTCTTTATGTCCATCAATATTGGAGGTTTAATAAGTTTGTAAATAGTGTAATGGAAAAAGCATATTGGCATCCTGTTAAGAGGAAAATTTTTATTATATAAACAAAAGTGACTACTATTGTTAATGTAGCTATCCTGTCCTTTGCTGTAAATTGGAGCATAGTTATTCACACTTTATTTTATTTTATTTTTTTTATTACTGCTGATTTATTTTTTCTCCTGTGTGTTATTTCAGCCTCATGCTTCTCTAGTATCCGTAAACTGTCAGCAGTAGGGCACAGCATGTTTCTGTCCCCTCTGTAATGTGAAGGATGAGTCTTTTGAGATCTGGACAATCTCATTCACTTACTGTCTTTTTTTTTTTTTTTTGGTTTCCCTTGTGTTTTGCCTCAGGTTGATTACAGTGGCGGCTTTGAGCCATTTAGTATACTTCGGTTCAGCCAGAAGTTTGTACAAAGGACTGCTAACCCAAAAGACATAATCCATTTCTTCCGACATAGAGAGCAGAAAGAGAAAAAGGGTAAGATGGAACAACCCTACCTTTTTTTGTCAGTGAATGCAGAAAAAAAATGCTATAATGTAACATGGCTAGATCAGGCTCTGTACTATTGTATCAGGAATGGTCAGATCTGATGGGTCTAAACTGCACTCATCTTTTTTTATTTATTTAGAAACAATTCTATACCACTTTCTTGATCAAAAAGCTGCCCAAAATGGTATAAAGCCTGCAACATAGAATAACATAAACATAAAATAAATCAATCCCTTACAAAAAGAAAATCAAAACACACAAAAAAATGTAAGTTAGAATGAAAATATAATAAACTGAAAACACAATAACCATAACAAACATAATAAAATCAACACGACCTAACCATCAGCCCACTGCCTCCTAACCTTCAGGAAAACCAAGCCTTCACCTTTGTTTGGCATGTAATATTCATAAGGTAATTCATCTCTTGCCTAATCTCCACCAGAAGCTTATTCCACAGTGTAGGCACCACTGCTGAAAAGGCCTTGCCCCTACCTAGAATGCATCACACTGTCCTATATGAGGGCACCTGAAGTAATGCCCCTTGGCTTGAACTCAGGGTCAATTCCAATTTGTCAAATAAAGATGACCGTTACCCACAATAGTCTAAATGATAGGGCCAAGATCTTAAATTAAGAACATAAGAAGAACATAAGAAAATGCCATACTGGGTCAGACCAAGGGTCCATCAAGCCCAGCATCCTGTTTCCAACAGTGGCCAATCCAGGCCATAAGAACCTGGCAAGTACCCAAAAACTAAGTCTAGTCCATGTTACCATTGCTAATGGCAGTGGCTATTCTCTAAGTGAACTTAATAGCAGGTAATGGACGCTCCTCCAAGAACTTATCCAATCCTTTTTTAAACACAGCTATACTAACTGCACTAACCACATCCTCTGGCAACAAATTCCAGAGTTTAATTGTGCGTTGAGTAAAAAAGAACTTTCTCCGATTAGTTTTAAATGTGCCCCATGCTAACTTCATGGAGTGCCCCCTAGTCTTTCTACTATCCGAAAGCGTAAATAACCGATTCACATCTACCTGTTCTAGACCTCTCATGATTTTAAACACCTCTATCATATCCCCCCTCAGTCGTCTCTTCTCCAAGCTGAAAAGTCCTAACCTCTTTAGTCTTTCCTCATAGGGGAGTTGTTCCATTCCCCTTATCATTTTGGTAGCCCTTCTCTGTACCTTCTCCATCGAAATTATTTCTTTTTTGAGATGCGGCGACCAGAATTGTACACAGTATTCAAGGTGCGGTCTCACCATGGAGCGATACAGAGGCATTATGACATTTTCCGTTTTATTCACCATTCCCTTTCTAATAATTCCCAACATTCTGTTTGCTTTTTTGACTGCCGCAGCATACTGAACCGACAATTTCAATGTGTTATTCACTATGACACCTAGATCTCTTTCTTGGGTTGTAGCACCTAATATGGAACCCAACATTGTGTAATTATTGCATGGGTTATTTTTCCCTATATGCATCACCTTGCACTTATCCACATTAAATTTCATCTGCCATTTGGATGCCCAATTTTCCAGTCTCACAAGGTCTTCCTGCAATTTATCACAATCTGCTTGTGATTTAACTAATCTGAACAATTTTGTGTCATCTGCAAATTTGATTATATCACTCGTCGTATTTCTTTCTAGATCATTTATAAATATATTGAAAAGTAAGGGTCCCAATACAGATCCTTGAGGCACTCCACTGACCGCTCCCTTCCACTGAGAAAATTGTCCATGTAATCCTACTCTCTGTTTCTTGTCTTTTAGCCAGTTTGCAATCCACGAAAGGACATCGCCACCTATCCCGTGACTTTTTACTTTTCCTAGAAGCCTCTCATGAGGAACTTTGTCAAACGCCTTCTGAAAATCCAAGTATACTATATCTACCGGTTCACCAAATTGGAATTGGAATTGGTCCACTATCGAAAACCAGTGATGCGTGCCCTAAGCATCTCCAGTGAAGGCATCTGTCTAGAACAGGTTGCTACTACTCTAGCAGCTGCATTTTGAACAACTTGTAGCCTATGTTATGCGAGAGCTGCTAAGGCCCACATGCAGGTTTCTGTATATAGTTTAGGAAGAAGGTTTCATGATCGGAGAGCATCAACCTGGTGCAGCAGGAAAGGATCCTGTAGCAAGGACCTGCTTTCCAGGTGGTGTATTGTCCTCTCGCACTGAGGATGTCTCTCCCAAGGCTACTGCCCAGGAGGGAAGGGTTAAGTTGGCCGTCATAGTTGGTGATTCGATTATTAGGAATGTAGACATCTGGGTGGCTGGTGGACGTGAGGATTGCCTGGTAACATGCCTAACTGATGTGAAGGTGGCGGACCTCATGCGTCACCTAGATAGGATTTTAGACAGTGCTGGGGAGGAGCCGGCTGTCGTGGTACATGTGGGCACCAACGACATAGGAAAATGTGGGAGGGAGGTTCTGGAAGCCAAATTAGGCTCTTAGGTAGAAAGCTTAAATCCAGAACCTCCAGGGTAGCATTCTCTGAAATGCTCCCTGTTCCATGCGCAGGTCCCCAGAGGCAGGCAGAGCTCTGGAGTCTCAATGCGTGGATGAAACAATGGAGCAAGGAAGAGGGATTCAGTTTTGTAAGGAATTGGGGAACCTTTTGGGGAAGGGGAGAGTCTTTTCCGAAGGGATGGGCTCCACCTTAATCAGGGTGGAACCAAGCTGCTGGCACTAACCTTTAAAAAGGAGATAGAACAACTTTTAAACTAGAACAAAGGGGATAGCTGACAGTCGCTCAGCAGCACATGGTTCAGAGGGAGGTATCTTCAAAGGATACTAATGACGCATTAGAATTAGAGCATCCCAACAGTGAGGTTCCAATAATAAGAAAAGTAGTCCAAGTGCCTGGAATTAAAAACTCACCTGAGCTAAAAGATTTCAATTTATCCCTATCAATTAAAAAGCAGAATGAAAATACAAACAAAAAACAAACTTTGAAATGTTTGTATGCTAATGCCAGAAGTCTAAGAAGTAAGATGGGAGAATTAGAATGTAAAGCAGTGAATGATGACATAGACTTAATTGGCATCTCAGAGACATGGTGGAAGGAGGATAACCAATGGGACTGTGCTATACCGGGGTACAAATTATATCGTGATGACAGAGAGGAGCATCTGGGAGGTGTGGTGGCGCTTTATGTCCAGGATGGCATAGAGTCCAACAGGATAAAGATCCTGCCAGAAACTAAACTTTTGAAAAGGGAAACTTTGAAAACATAAGACCAGAAGAAATTGCCATGATGGGTCAGACCAAGGGTCCATCAAGCCCAGCATTCTGTTTCCAACAGAGGCCAAACCAGGCCACAAGAACCTGGCAAGTACCTAAACACCGAGAAGATCCCATGCTACTGATGCCAGTAATAGCAGAGGCCATTCCCTAAGTCAGCTTGATTAATAGCAGTTAATGGACTTCTCCTCCAAGAACTTATCCAAACCTTTTTTGAACCCAGCTACACTAACTGCACTAACCACATCCTCTGGCAACAAATTCCAGAGCTTAATAGTGCGTTGAGTGAAAAAGAATTTTCTCTGATTAGTCTTAAAAGTGCTACTTGCTAACTTCATGAAGTGTCCCCTAGTCCTATTATCCGAAAGTGTAAATAACCAATTCATATCTACTCTCATGATTTTAAAGACCTTTATTATATCCCCCCCCCTCGGCTGTTTCTTCTCCAAGCTGAACAGCCCTAACCTCTTCAGCCTTTCCTCATAGGGGAGTTGTTCCATCCCCTTTATCATTTTGGTTGCCCTTCTCTGTACCTTCTCCATCGCAACAATATCTTTTTTGAAATGCATCAACCAGAATTGTACAAAGTATTCAAGGTGTGGACTCACCATGGAGCGATACAGAGGCATTATGACATTTTCTTTTTTATGAATCATTCCCTTCCTAATAATTCGTAACATTCTGTTTGCTTTTTTGACTGCTGCAGCACACTGAGCTGACGATTTTAAAGTATTATCCACTATGATGCCTAGATCTTTTTCCTGGGTGGTAGCTCCTAATATGGAACCTAACATCGTGTAACTACAGCAAGGGTTATTTTTCCCTATATGTACACCTTGCACTTGTCCACATTAAATTTCATCTGCCATTTGGATGCCCAATCTTCCAAGCTCACAAGGTCCTCCTGTAATGTATCACAATCTGCTTGTGATTTAACTACTCTGTCTAATTTTGTATCATCCACAAATTTGATAACTTCACTCATTATATTCCTTTCCAGATCATTTATAAATACAGCGGGCCCTTGAGTTACGTCCAGCTCGAGTTACGACCAATTCCGGTTACGACCAACTTTCCCGGTCTTGAGTTATGACCAAATTTCGGGTTACGAACAAAATTCTGGTTTTGAGTTGCGAATAGATCTCATGTTACAACCAAAATATTTCCATGAGAGAGAGAGAGCGAGAGCCTAGCCATAATGCCTTCAAACTAGATAGGTATTTATATCTCTATGGGAGGCTCACCTAGTAACTTGAGGTGAGGTGAAGGGGTTAGGGGCCACTTTGACATGCAGTGTGTGGCGTACAAACAGAACAATGCACTCTTGTGAAGATTTGATGACCTTCGGAGTGAGGAAACTTACGGAAAGATGAGATTTATGCAGTGTTCTCTCAACCTAGCTTGATGTCCATATGCAGATATCATAAAGGAACTGGTTGGAGGAGGTGAAATTGCTGTTTCTGGTAGGCTAGGAACATTTTATAACATTTTGGTGAGTACACTAGGAAATGTTTGGTGTTTCTGGTAATTACAGATATTATACAACCATTTTTTATTATAGAAATGGTTAGGTAAGGGGTGCTTTTGTGAGGTTTGGAACGCATTATGGGTATTTCCATTATTTCCTATGGAAAAAATAGTCTTGACTTACAACCAACTTGAGTTACAACAAGCCCTCTGGAACCAATTGAGTTCATAAGTCAAGGGACCACTGTACATTGAAAAGCACCGGTCCAAGTACAGATCCCTGAGGCACTCCACTGTTTATCCTTTCCCACTGAGAAAATTGACCATTTAATCCTACTCTCTGTTTCCTGTCTTTTAACCAGTTTGTAATCCACGAAAAGACATTGCCTCCTATCCCATGACTTTTTAGCTTTCTTAGAAGCCTCTCATGAGGGACTTTGTCAAATGCTTTCTGAAAATCCAAATACACTACATCTACCAGTTCATCTTTATCCACATGTTTATTAACCCCTTCAAAAAAAAAAAAAGCAGATTTTTAAGGCAAGACGTCCCTTGGGTTAAATCCATGTTGACTGTGTTCCATTAAACCATGTCTTTCTATATGGTCTACGATTTTGATCTTTAGAATAGTTTCCACTATTTTTCCCGGCACTGAAGTCAGGCTCACTGGTATATAGTTTCCTGGATCGTCCCTGGAGCCCTTCTTAAATATTGGGGTTACACTGGCCACCCTCTAGTCTTCAGGTACAATGGATGATTTTAATGATAGGTTACAAATTTTAACTAATAGATCAGAAATTTCATTTTTGAGTTCCTTCAGTACCCTAGGATGCATACCTAGCAGATGATACAAAATTATTCAGAATAGTTAAATCACAAGCGGATTGTGGTGAATTGCAGTAGGACATTGTGAGATTTGAAAATTGGGCATCCAAATGGGAGATGAAATTTAATGTTGGTAAGTACAAGGTGATGCATATAGGGAAAAGTAACCCATGCTGTAGTTACATGATGTTAGGTTTCATATCAGGAGCTACCACCCAGGAAAGAGATCTAGGCATCATAGTGGATAATACTTTGAAACTGTCGCTTCCTCCTCCTGGGTGGAGTGTTCCTAGGGTCTGCAGACTTTTCTGCAAGGGTGCCGAACGAAGGTGAAGCAACCTACTATGTAGGGATCATGTGCTTGGGCCTCCCATTTTTTCAGTCATGGCAGGCAAATACCGCAGGGAGGCTGTCCCTGGTAATGTTCAAGGATCCTGAGACATTGTAGGATTCTGATGGGGAATTGGTTTTCTCATTTCTAGAAGAGGGAGAAATTGTATCTGATTGAGTGCTGCTTTGGACTCTACTTAGATTCTTTCTTTTTTCACAGAGATGTCTTGCTGAGTTTGTTGGCTCAGACCCTGAACACACTTAGTTGGCCAGAAGTCAATTTTAAGTTAAGCATCCTGTTTTTTTCCCCCCTGTATACAATTAAAGAGATATTGGATTTAAAGAAGGCAAATGCAGCTCTCAAGGTTTCCCGTTTCCGTATGGAAACTAAGATCCAACTCTGAGGTCCATCATAGCAGTGATACGCAAGGGAGAGTTCTTGGCATCTCTTGCCTTGATAGAGGCATATCTGCACATAGCTATCAGGCCGGAGCACCAGAGATTCCTGAGAATCATGGTCCTAAGGGAACATTTTTGGTTTCGAGCCCTTTCCTTCGGCTGGCTACAGCTCCATGTACCTTCACTAAGGTGATGGTAGTAGGGGCAGCCACATTGCAAAAGGAGGGTGTGTTGGTGTATCCTTATCTGGATAACTGGCTCATTCATGTGAAACCAAATGTCCTCTGTCGACAATTGGTACAAAAGGTACCGAAGTGCTTGAAGTCTCTAGGATGGGTGGTGAACCTAGCAATGAGCCATTTAGTTCTCTTACAAATTTTGGAGTATCTGGGAGTTCAGTTTGACACACTGGTGGAGAGAGTGTTTCTCATGGAGAGAGATTGCTGAAATTGCAGAGTCAGGTTAGGCTTCTGCTAGAGCTTTCAGTGCCCAGACTCTGGGATTGTTTATAGGTCTGGGTTCTATAGCATCGACATTGGAATTAATGCATTGGGCATTCGCACATATGCAGCCTCTGCAGGGGCTTGTCTCCCGCTGGAATCCGTTATTGGAAGAGTTTCATCTTTCTTGTCCATTAGAGAGGGAAGCCAGGGACAGTCTTTTGTAGTGCTTACTTGCACCAATCTTGTGCATAGTTCGGAATTGGCGATTCCGAACTGGATAATAGTCACCACTGATGCAAGCCCCTCTGGATAGAGAATGGTGTGGCAAGATCAGTTGACACAGGGCCAGTGGTTGAAACAGGAAGCATCATGGCCTATCAGTTGGTTAGAGACGAGAGCGGTGCATTTCACTTTGCTTGCCTGTCTGCCAAGTTTATGTGGCCATCTTGTATGGATCCTATCAGACAATGTGACGACTGTGGATTACATCAACCATCAAGGCAGAACCATAATCAGACAGTGGCTCAAGACGCCCGAGAGTTGATTCTCTGGGCAGAACAGCATATGGAGCAGATGGCAGCAGATCACATCGCCGGAGTGAGCAACGTTCAAGAGGATGTTATCAGTCGGAGAAAGTTAGACCCCAGGGAATGAGAGCTGTCGGAGGCAACAATGTGTCTCATTCAAGGAAGATGGGGATATCCCGACCAAAGAGGAACACCAAGGCATCGCAATTTTACAGTTCCTGAACAGAACACGGTACAAAGGAATCGGAGCTCTGGTGCTGCCATGGACTTGAGGGATTCTTCTTTGTCTTCCGTCCCATGGCCTCTGGTGGACAAGGGATTATGGCGGTTAGAGAAACATCCAGGCAACGTGATCCTGGTAGCTCCAAAGTGGCTGTATTGACCATGCTTCCCAGATCTGATCAACATGGCCAGCGATGGGCCCTGAGGTTCGGACATTGGTGAACTGTTTTCCACCAGGGCCCAATATTTTTGGGTTAGGCAGCTCACTTCTGTCTGGCAGTTTCACTTCTGAAAGGAAACAACTGAAATGGAGGGGATATTCTGAAGTGGTTATTTCCACCTTCTACATCCTTGACATATGTTTGAATTTGGAGGATTTTCAAGTCCTGATCTACTGGTCACAGAGTGCAGCCTCAGTCTGTTTAGCTATGGTGTCTTATATTTTGGCTTTTCTACAGAAAGGTTCTGGTCAAGGGACTGGCCTTTAATTCTCTGAGTGTCCAGGTAGCAACATTGGGTTGTCTCTGGGATAAGGTGCAAGGGTCTCTTCTTCTGCAGATCAGATGTTCTGTGGTTCCTTCAGGGAGCTAAGAACTTGCATCCTCAGTTACAGAACATTTGTCCATCTTGAAACCTGAATCTAGTCCTTAGAGGATCGTGTGAGGCTTGGTTTGAACCACTAAAGAGAACTACGGTTAAGGACTTGACTCTAAAGTGGTTTTCTTGGTGGCTATTTGTTCAATCAGGAGAATTTCGGAGCTCTAGGCGTTGTCATGTCAAGGTCCCCCTTCCTACAGATGTCTGATTCAAGGGTATCTTTGTGCATAGTGCCTTCTTTTCTGCCTAAGATAGCGTTCCATCTTAGACAGTAGAGCTTCCAGCTTTTATGGATTTTGATTCCTCTACGCCTCATGCGGGAGAGCTTAGATTGGAGGCATGCAATATTGAGGTATCTAAAGGTCACTTATGATTTCCATAAATCGCATCACCTCTTTTTAGATCGTATCACCTCTTTGTACTGTGGAGTGGTCCAAAGAAGGGAAATAAGTTATCTAAGGCTACAGTTGTGCGGTGGCTGAAGGAAGCGATTGAGTCAGTTTACATTTCTAAAAAGGGTGCCCAACACCAGGGGGGTTTGGGGCGCACTTGACGCATTCTCAGGCGACTTCCTGGAATGAATCACAGCTGGTGTCTCTGCATGAAATTTGCTGGGTGGCTACTGGGAGTCGTTGCCCACTTTTGCTAGACATTATCACTTGGATGTCAGGGCTCCAGTTTCCATGTGTTTTAGTGAGAGTGTTCTACAAGTGGAACTCTCCACAACCCACCCAAGTTAAGAGGAGCTTAGGTACATCCATGGAGTCTGGAATGATCTGGGTATGTACAGGGAAAGGAAAATTGGTTCTTACCTGATAATTTTCGTTCCTCTAGTACCATAGATCAGTCCAGAGACTGGCCCATTTACTGGGGGGGGGGGAGGGGAGTCTGAGTCTGCTGCTCATACTTTTGCTTTGAATATAGTGTGGAGTTGTTGAAGGTTTTCAGTGCTGATCGCTTATGTTGAATTTGGGAAATGAATTATCTTTTTGGGCAACTTCACCTTCTTCTGGCTCATTGGCGGGGAGCGAGTATGATTAGATCCTTGCTTAGAAATTTATGGTTGTTGTCATCTTGGTACAGGTCAATATTGAGGGACTGCAGGTGGCACACTGGGAGTGGAGGAGTAACGTAGTGGTTAGTGCAGCAGGATATCAACCAGGAAACCAGGGTGCGAGTCCCACTGTTGCTCCTTGTGACCTTGGGCAAGTCACTTTACCCTCCATTGCTTCAGGTACAAACTTAAATTGTAAGCCCCCTGGGGATAGGGAAAATACCTACAGTACCTGAATATAATCTGCTTTGAAGTGCTGCAAAAAGTGGAATATAGAAAAATCTAAATAAATAAATGTACAGTGTCAATTAGACTTTCTCTGTTGCCATTTGCTGGCAGGGAGGCAAAACCCAGGAGTCTGGAATGAAAATCAGTAGGTAAGAACCAATTTTCCTTTATTTAAGATCACAACTTACTTTTCCCAATCACTTCCTTTCTGGATGCTGAAGAATTTACACTGAGGCGGTTGTTTTTCTGACAAGGTATGGTCAAAACAATTTTTCCAATAATTGATAGCTAGTGGTGGAGGAAGGAGAGAGGTGGGAACTGTACAAGATACATGTGAGCAAGCACAGCTCAGGAATCTAATCCCATGATCTTGCCATTTTTGGCTGGATAGATTCTTTCTTTCTTTCTTCCAGCAGTTGGATTTGCTTTGCTGAAATACCACATGGTGGGAGATGATGTGAGCACCTATGCCCTAGCTGAAGCCACGGGCATCATGGAATGCAAACTTTTGTAGGGTATTAGGACCAGTTGTAGGGTATTGGGACCAGTTGTAGGGTATTGGGACCAGTTTCTCTGAATATGGCTGCCATAGTTGGTCTTTGGACTTACAAACACCACAGATGTATTGTTGCCCTATAAGCTTGATTAATGGTAGGAAACTATCTCTTCAGGGCAGACGTTGCCAGACTTGTCTACGGTACGGAAAGCAATTAAGTATTTGGAAACTAGACAAAAGATTTTGATTTTTATTGAGAAGAAACTGAGGAGTAAATTAAAAGTCTAAAAATAAGTCGATTTGGTTAATCAGCGCTGTCACCCAGACATAGCTGTGATAATGACTTTGGAGCGCAGAATTCCTTCAAATTAAAGACAGGCATGAGTATGTGATAAGTCTCAAAGCAAGAATATAAGGATAATTGGTGTGAAAGACTGTGTTGAAAATAATTACGCTGGCAGAATAAATGTTGCTTTGTTAAGTTAGTTATTGGAGACAGAATCAGAGCAAGGCAAAAGGGTGGCTACGTTTTGCCAGATACCGAATATCCACTTTTGGTGCTGCTCTGAAAAAAAAGTTCCTTTTTCAGTAGCTCTGAAGAAAAACTGGCAGGAAAAGGCATGTTAGTGCAGAACAATAATGTTTTTGTTTTTTTTAAACCTGAAGGAACACTGTTCATGAGGTTTGAAGCAGATGCTAAGGAACATGCTGAGAAATTGGTTAAGCAGGAAGCTGTTGTCAGCACATGAGGGACAGAGGTTTGATATTTACCCAGGCTTATCTTTGTAACCACTAACAGAAGGGAAAATACTTCATTTAGGTTTTCATCAGAAGTGGCAGTTTTGTACTCTGCAACTGTTAGTTCTGTGAAAAAAAAAAAGATATATTTGGTGGTTACCTTGATATTGAGCTTTTTTTGGGAAAAGGACTTGTGAAAGCCCAAGGGTATTAGCATTGACACTGTGAAAAAAAGACTTTATTTATTTATTTATTTATTTATTTCAGATTTTTATATACCGGCATTCGAGACAGCAGTCACATCATGCTGGTTCACATAAAACAGGGGTGCATAGTAAACATAACTATAACAAGGTGTTGAAAAGGCAGTTACATAAAACAGGGTGATACGAACTTGGCTGAGAAGGAAGAGAAAGGACAGGTTATTAATTCACAAATATCAAACAATAGAAGATATGGTTAACCAAGATATGGTTAACTTTACATGGCTCCTTTTGAATCATGTCAGCTAACAATGTTTAAGTTGGTTTTGTCTTGTACAGGGTTGTGTTTTTTTCCCCAACTTTTTTTTTCAGTCTTTAATTTCTGATTTGCTCTGTTGACTGTTCCAGTTTTTGTTTGATGCACAGTATCCATGGGCTTATGTGTGTATTAATCTAAAGACTGATTTAATGAAATAGAGCGCAGAATCTTTCTATTCCCACAAACTGTGAATAAGGTTTATTTTTAAATTTGAGGAGGATCTGCATTTTTAACTTTCATTTTATCTTGTTGGCATTCCTTGTGTAAATTGCTTATTTTCTTGTATTTGTTGACTTTTCAAAAACAAAAAAAAAAAAACCCCAGTAAAAATAAGCGATGACCATCAGTCAAGAGATTGACATTTTCCCTTATGAGAACCTCTGTGGTGCCACGAAGGGCCGCATTGGCCTTTTAGATGATGCCAGGACCTTAGCAAGTAAGGTCCTGGCATAGCAAATAGAACAAGAGTTCCATCAGGATTTCAATCTACATCTGAAAGTTTGAAATGTTAAAAGCTCCAACTGCCTGCCTGCTTTTGTTTTAGTATCTTTTTTTTTCTCCCAGAAATAAAATGCTGCAGCCGTGCTATGCCAGTCTGACATTGCTCCTCTTGCCCAGTACGACTGCGCTCTTCTCTCTTAAGAACTTCTGTGATGCTCGGTTTTAAATATCTGCCACTATAATTGTGATAATCATAAGTGGGGGAGGGGGGGCACATAAATCACATGGCACTACCTTTTGGAGAAATGGGCGTTTGGGGTGAAGTGGGCCTTAGCAAAGGGTTTTTGACACAGCCCAGGTGATTAAGATCTGATACACCAGTACAGAGAGACAGCTGGTAGTGCCCGGTAAGTACAAAACAGCAATGAGAAATATATAATGTATAATTTTTATTTCATTTGTTTGGAGGAAGTTTGTTTGGCAAAATCTACCACACAAATACAAATATCGGGCCTGATTTTCAAAAGCATTTACTTGGGTAAATGGCTTTTGAAAATTGATATGATAGTATGTTGCATTTACGTGCGCAACTCCTTTGAAAATTACCCCCATTGCCAACATTGGGAGTTCATGTTCCCATGGAGTCCAGGCATCGACAGTGTGGGTAAAGAACCTAGGGTTCTAGTCTGTTGTTTTGTTTGGGAACTTGCCAGGTTCTTGTGGCCTGGTTTTGGCCTCTGTTGGAAACAGGATCCTAGGCTTGATGAACCCTTGGTCTGACTCAGCATGGCAATTTCTTATGTTCTTATGTACTCTGCTTTCCTCCCAAAATAGACTCAGTGACTTACATCATTACAGACATTTGGACATATTTGCCTATTTTTGTTGGCCAGCTACTTATTTATTTTTATTTTATTTATTTATTTTTATATAGTGGTGTTCGATTTTACATATCATATCGGTTTACATTCAAACAAAAATGCAGGAAATCAGGCGTTTCCTTTGTCTAATACATTGTTGAAATCGTCTTTTTTTTTTTTTTTTTTTTTAGCCAGAGTCCCACATTGAACATTTTGTTTGAAATTCATTTGGAAAATTATCTTTTCAGTTTAGGGTCCTTATCCGTGGTCTTGGTTTTTGTTTCGTCCTCCTCGTGGACAATGATTTGTTTCTCCCATTGATGCAACTGACAGTTTGTTCCTATTTTTGTATATTCTTGTTAAGCATTTCCCTGCTTACATTATCACAGTCTTGCAGGGGACAATAATCAAAGCTTTTTATGTGGGTAAAAAAGTATTTAGCCATGTATAAAAAAAAGTCTTCGCTTTATTGCCCCCTCCATCCCCTGTCTGTGGGTACAAGTATGTTTGCTGTTAATAGCATGTATACGCCCCTCCCCCTCCCAAAAATGGGGCAGGGACAGGTTGGGGGAGGGGGATTTGCATTTTCAGACCATCATGCATGCTCTCTGGTGGATACTTAGCACATGTTTGGGTGCGGGCGTAAAGTATGCAGGAACATTTGTATCTGTGTTGTGCACACCAGTGGGATTTTCAAAGGGAAACTCCGTGAAGTTTCCCTTTGAAAATGAGTTTCCTTGTAGGGAGGTCTGCCGTTGCCCTCTATACAAATACCACAATTGCTTATTCCATATCAGCATCAAGCTCATTCCTCACAGTTATATCTCTGTGCACATCCATAGGTCTGGTACTCTCATTCTCTCCATGTACACACTAAAAGCAATAGTGAACACTCAACAAACTAATTCTTAACCTTCAAGATACCAAACACACTTCTGTCAAAAATTCATCTGACTCAGTTCAGTAGTCAAGGCATGCAAGTGTGGCACATTTTAATTTAACTTGTGCTTTATTTTCAGGAGATGAAGAGATTAATTTGGGAAAACTCGTTAGCAGGTCTGCTTCAGAAGGGATGACCCTAAGGGTAGAGGACCTGGTGAAACAATATTTTCAAACTGCAGAGAAGGTAAATCCTTTATTTTGTTTTTTGTTTGTTTGTTTTGTTTGTGTGGTTGAGTAATTTTTTTTTTTTTTTTAAATTAAGGGCTTGATTTGCCACTGGAGGTTTGGGGGACCACTAGGTGAAAAGCATATAAATATATATTTATTTGTATTCATTTCATATTCTGCCTTTTCAGAGGAGAAGGAAGATTACTTGAAATGGTCTGAGAAACATTGTCACAGGAAGAAGGAGAGCAGGGCACAAGTTAGGGGAGAGTCAAGTATTGGTAAAAGAAGAAGACTGCAAGGAGGGACCCCATGTTATAGAGGGTGCGGACAGGAAAGGCGGGGGACGGTGACCCCACCAAGAGTCTAAGGGACAGGCAATCAAGTACTGCGAGGCCAGGGGAGACTAAAACATTCTAACAAATGGGGAGGGGGGTAGACAGGGAGGTAGAGGTAATCAGGTGGTACAGGAAGATATAGGGGAAATATCTACAGTCCACTATTTCATGACTTTCAAAACATTCCAAAATGTCTTCAGAAGGGTCCAAAAAATATTCAGAGCACAGGAAGAGGAAGGGCCAGCTTATACACTCCATTATCAGTCTTTGCTCCGCCTCTGGCCACGCCCATAAAAGGTTAGCTTGCCCACCTAGACGTGTGAAGGTCTAGGTGCAGCTCTGCTCATTAGCTGGAGGGGCCGCTCTTTGCAGGGGCGGCTGCATGCTCTGGGCCACCACGGATAAAGATGAGTGGGAAGAGACTCTGATAGAAAAGGGTTAGCTGAGAAGCATGAATGTGGAATGCAGAGGCAGGATGTGGAGAAGAGAGCAGATGGACAGTGTAACCAAGAAAGAGAAGCACCTGTGGAGGTGCTTTGAAATGTTTTGTGGTGATAATTTTTGAGCACCAAACATTTTTCCTTTTCTTAACATTTGTGTTTGATTGCTTGCTTTTCGCTCTGTTTTTTTTCTTGCTCTTACTCCATTCTCTGTCAATTGCTGCTTTAGACCTAAGGCAGCTCTTAATACCATTTTTCAAATAACTTTCCCTAGGCTATCAAGTACAAGTACGTGACTCCACTTGCAAGCATGTTCTTGATCCAAAAGTTGAAATTTAGTAACAGTATAGCAGAAATAATGAATGTACTAGTACCCTCCCTTGGTTGCTAGCTTGGATAACTGGTTTCTAGGCATGAATATCTTCCCCCATACTTTAATTCCCTTTGTTCATAAAGGTCCCCCATTCCCCTATCTAGGATTGATAATTAGCTGTCAAACTAAATTGAGGCCTATTGTTGGGACTTCTCTCAAATACTAACCTCAATTATCACATACTTCCATACTACGGAATAGAAAAACTGTAAACATTTTCTTGCTTGAAATTTCTCTGTGCCAACCTCGTGCTTTATTGGCTTGTTTTCTAAAACCAGTCTCTGAAAAGAGCATGTTTGGGGTACTGTTTCACCTTCAAATTACCACAGCCATGTGTTCCTTGACAGAACTTTTCAGTTCTATTAAAAAAAAATGTAGAAATCCAAGGCCAAGAAGCCTGCTGGCAGCTCTTCTAATGCATGTGTATGTGGACAAGGATGCCCATTACATGTACCTATTCTGTCTGCTATCGCTGCTTAGGTCCAGATCATGACTCTTCTAACTATTGTAGTTGTGGCTTGATGTCCATGAGGGCACATCAGTACCAAGCCTGGAAGATACAGGCCTGCAGAAGATGCTGTCAGATAAGAGCCCGATGCCTTGGAGGGAGGCCAGACAGTGGAGCAGCTCCTCCTCCCAGAGCACGGCGGCACTGGATTTTTGACACCACATGAAGTCAAAGCAGGATCCTGCTTCTCCTCATTCCTGTAAGTCAGAGAGAATTCTCCCCCCGTAGTAGTACCATCTCTTGGATCCAATACAGATCATGACTTGAGCGAGACTTGGAAGACTTTTGTGCCAAATGAGGAGCTCATAAGAGCAGCTAAGCAACATGAGGGATTCCCTCCATGGCTGTCTCCCTTGGCGCTGAGGAAACTACTGTGATTGGCACAGGGCTCTGCTACAGTGGATCCATCCTAAGAAGCTTAGACAAGGTCTCCCTGACTGTAAGTGCTATCATCCTTCATGGTGCAGAAGATTTTTCTGGGGCTGTATCATTTGTTCTATCCAGATCCCAAGCCGACCAGGGTGTTGTCAGCCCATTGCTGTGGAGTGCACGCTCCAGGATGTGGTCAGTCCTCTTGGCATGTCATGCTAATCTCTGCATCTGTTCCAGTGCGTAACCTCATCAGTGATATGCAAATGAGGATATGGCAGGCTCTGACATGTCTTCTGGTGGCTCAAAAGCTTGATCTGAAGTATAGAGTCCAGCTAGTGCACCACACTGCAGTGGTGGTGAAGGGTGTTGAAGCGTATGAAATGCACCCAGAATCATTCTTACATGCCTTCTGGCAAGAAAGTCTTTCTGAGATCCATGTTAGTGCTCAGATTACAGCTCATCAGTTGTATATGATGTAGTATTTTACAAATGTGTGCAAAAGCTGAAACCTTTGATGAAATTGTCTGACCTAGATCATGTAGCGTTCCTTCGAGTCATGGAAGAATGTGAGCAGTAATGGTGGTGGGGCCATTTGGCAACAGTGTTCATAACATGATCAAATTTAAACTAATAACTGGAAGGGGGACAATAAGTAAATCTGCAGCTCTAACACTAAATTTTAAAAAGGGAAACTTTGATAAAATGAGAAAAATAGAAAAAAACTGAAAGGTGCAGCTGCAAAGGTTAAAAGTGTCAACAGGCATGGACATTGTTTAAAAATACAATCCTAGAGGCACAGTCCATAAGTATTCTGCACATTAAGAAAGGTGGAAGGAAGGCAAAACGATTATCGTCATGGTTAAAAGGTGAGGTGAAAGAGGCTATTTTAGCCAAAATAAATCCTTCAAAAATTGGAAGAAGGATCCATCTGAAGAAAATAGGATAAAACATAAGCATTGTCAAGCTAAGTGTAAAACATTGATAAGATAGGCGAAGAGAGAATTTGAAATGAAATTGGCCATAGAGGCAAAAACTCATAATAAAAACTTTTTAAAATATATCCAAAGCAAGAAATCTGTGAGGGAGTCGGTTGGACCATTAGATGTCAGAGGGGTTAAAGGGGCTCTTAGGGAAGATAAGGCCATTGCAGAAAGACTAAATTAATTCTTTGCCTCCGTGTTTACCAATGAGGATGTTGGGGAGAAACCAGTTCCGGAGATGGTTTTCAGGGGTGATGACTCAGACGAACTGAACGAAATCACTGTGAACCTGGAAGATGTAGTAGGCCAGATTGACAAACTAAAGAGTAGCAAATCACCTGGACCGGGATGGTAAGCATCCTAGGGTTCTGAAGGAACTCAAAAATGAAATTTCTGATCTATTAGTTAAAATTTGTAACCTATCATTAAGATCATCCATTGTACCTGAAGACTGGAGGCTGGCCAATGTAACCCCAATATTTAAAAAAGGCTCCAGGGGCGATCCGGGTAACTATAGACCAGTGAGCCTGACTTCAGTGCCGGGAAAAATAGTGGAAACTATTCTCATGAACAAAATTGTAAAGCATATAGAAATAAGCGGGGAGTAGCTGGCTTGTTACGGCGGTTACTACCCCAAACCAAATGTGCCTGATACTTCACTTTCGATGCATATCCAGCATAGCTCTCTGCTTCAACGGCAGGGGAGAAGAAAAAAACTGATACCTCACGCATATCCAGCATAGCTCCCTGCTTCAACGGCAGGGGAGAAGATAAACAACCAATAAGGGCTGTATAACATAATCTGGGTAAAAACAAATAAGCATGGGTGTAGCTTGCTTATTGCGGCGGTTACTACCCCTACTACCTCTAACTAATCAAGCTAGATATTTCACTTGGATGCAGCTCCATCACCGCTCTCTACATTAATGGCGGGGGTGGAAGGGAATTAGAACAAAGAGCTAAGAGAAACAGATAAGTATGGGAGAAGAAATGAGGGAAGCTTGCTGGGCAGACTGGATGGGCCATTTGGTCTTCTTCTGCCGTCATTTCTATGTTTCTATGTTTCATGATTTAATGGAACATAGTCAACATGGATTTACCCAAGGGAAGTCTTGCCTAACAAATCTGCTTCATTTTTTTGAAGGGGTTAATAAACATGTGGATAAAAGTGAACCGGTAGATGGTAGTGTATTTGGATTTTCAGAAGGCGTTTGACAAAGTCCTTCATGAGAGGCTTCTACGAAAACTAAAAAGTCATGGGTTAGGAGGCGATGTCCTTTCGTGGATTACAAGCTGGTTAAAAGACAGGAAACAGAGAGTAGGATTAAATGGTCAGTTTTCTCAGTGGAAAAGGGTAAACAGTGGAGTGCCTCAGGGATCTGTACTTGGACCGGTGCTTTTCAATATATATATAAATGATCTAGAAAGTAATACGACGAGTGAGGTTATCAAATTTGCAGATGATACAAAATTATTCAGAGTAGTTAAATCACAAGCAGACTGTGCTACATTGCAGGAGGACCTTGCAAGACTGGAAGATTGGGCATCCAAATGGCAGATGAAATTTAATGTGGACAAGTGCAAGGTGTTGCATATAGGGAAAAATAACCATTTCTGTAGTTACACGATGTTAGGTTCCATATTAGGAGCTACCACCCAGGAAAAAGATCTAGGCATCATAGTGGATAATACTTTAAAATCGTCAGCTCAGTGTGCTGCAGCAGTCAAAAAAGCAAATAGAATGTTAGGAATTATTAGGAAGGGAATGGTTAATAGAACGGAAAATGTCATAATGCCTCTATATCGCTCCATGGTGAGACCACACCTTGAATACTGTGTACAATTCTGGTCGCCACATCTCAAAAAAGATATAGTTGCGATGGTGAAGGTACAGAGAAGGGCAACCAAAATGATAAAAGGGATGGAACAGCTCCCCTATGAGGAAAGGCTGAAGAGGTTAGGTCTGTTCAGCTTGGAGAAGAGACGGCTGAGGGGAGATATGATAGAGGTCTTTTAAGATCATGAGAGGTCTTGAACGAGTAGATGTGACTCGGTTATTTTCACTTTCGAATAATAGAAGGACTAGGGGCGTTCCATGAAGTTAGCAAGTAGCACATTTAAGACTAATCAGAAAAAATTCTTTTTCACTCAACGCACAATAAAGCTCTGGAATTTGTTGCCAGAGGATGTGGTTAGTGCAGTTAGTGTAGCTGGGTTCAAAAAAGGTTTGGATAAGTTCTTGGCGGAGAAGTCCATTAACGGCTATTAATCAAGTTTACTTAGGGAATAGCCACTGTTATTAATTGCATCAGTAGCATGGGATCTTCTTAGTGTTTGGGTAATTGCCAGGTTCTTGTGGCCTGGTTTTGGCCTCTGTTGGAAACAGGATGCTGGGCTTGATGGACCCTTGGTCTGACCCAGCATGGCAATTTCTTATGTTCTTATGTTCTTATCTTATCTGCTCCATATGTGAAGCTTTCAACGCTGTAGCCAGAAATTCAGCTGCTTCTGTAGGAGCACAAAGGCTCATGTAGTTGCGAGTGAGTGGCCTTTCTGTTTGGTGGATGTACCATGTACAGGGGGCAACCTGTTCATGGATAACATATAGGAGATGGTAGCTTTGATTAAGAAGCATCAATTCTCCCTGCAGCCATTGTCAGCAGCAGCAGGGGACCAGTTGGCCCTTCCAAAGATGTCCTTTCCTCTGTTTTCAACATCATTAAGCTCCTCCCTTTCTCTAGCAGCTGCCTCCTAGAAGTCAGTAGAGGAAAGGTGTCAACTAGAGGCCCAGCAGCAGTCACAGTCTAAGCCTGGGACCATTTTTCAATGTTTGTGAGTCACTCCTCCTCATCTGATGAGAGGGGAAAGGGTGCTTCCTTCCGGAATGGATCCAAGGGCAGGTTTGACCTGAAAATTGTGGAATACCTCTCTTGCCCTCCACTGACCCAGCAGATATCAGTCTTCAGTTCTGATCTCTCTGTCTGTTCAACTACAGCTGGAAGTAGCACCTCTCCTTCAACAAACAGTGATTGAGTTTCCCAGAAATGTGGCTAGGGATTCTATTCCTGGTATTTTCTAATTCCCAAGAAGTCGAGGGGATTGAAGCCTGTTCTGGATTTATGGAAACTGAGCAGATTGTTGGTTTGAGAGAGGTTCAAAATGAATTTCCTCCAGACAGTTCTTCTCCAAGGGATTGGATGTGCGCACTGAATCTGAAAAATGCTTTTGCACAGATTCCCATTATTCCCACTTACCTCATCACCAATACAAAGTACTTTCCTTTGACCTCTTGGTAGCTCTCCGTGTGTTCACAAAATGCCTAGCAGTCATTGTTTCACAGCTTCATTGGCAGGAAGTTTGTGTATTCCAGTACCTACGTAATTGGATAGTGATGATTCCATTTCCAGTTGGAGTCCCCTGAAAGGAGCCATGTGAGGACCAAAGCAGTAAATTTGAGATGCAGACATCCCTTATTTATGTATTTAAAAGGACTTATTGTGTGTACACATCGCAAATGTTCATGGCGGACTACATATAAAAACATTCATAATAAAATCACAACAAATTAAAAAAAAAACCCCAAAAAAACCCCTGATAAAATATAGAGATCAATATAACCCAGCTTCCACAGGGAGAGAACAATCAGTTATGTTAAAGCTTCATGGCCGAAGGCTAATTTGAACAGATGTGCTTTCAGGGCTTTTCGAAATGTTCTGAAACAGGTTGTTAATTGGAGTGGCTCAGGAAGCAAATTCCAAAAAGGGGTCCATCATCTGAAAAGGCCCTTTGGACATCTCCAGATGTGCAAGTTTGACTGACAGAACCTTTAATAGATTTTTGTTTGCTGTTTAATTGGCTAGCACCCTGTTATGCGCTGGACTCTGTCAAGACTCATCAGATGAGAGCCATGGTGACTTCACTGGCTCATCTCATTGCAACTGCCATTAAAGACATCTGCAGAGCTGTTACTTGGTCATCAATCCACATCTTTATGCCCCACTACTGTCTAGACAACATGTCCTGAGGAGAGTAACTTTGGACAAGCATTTCTGTGCAGCTTGTTCACCTAGTAGTCCATTCTCCACTGGTGAGCTCTGCCTTGTTTCGCAATGCAACCTTCTACTTGGGACTCCCCACATGTTATGACTGTTTCATGTCTTCTTGTTGATGGAGAAAGCAAGTATGCTTACCTGTAAATAGAGTTTTTCTTAGTCAGCAGGATGAATGAACCTCCCTGGAGAGTCAACTTCCTTGCTAAAGCTTACACTCTGGAAATGACTGAGGGCCTTTTGAGGAGCATGCGCATGTGAGAGCTCTAGTACATGCTCTAAGATTTTTATTGAGCTCTGAGTGCTGGGTCTGTGTTGGTGCCATCGGATGACATCACCCATTTGTTATGACTGATTCATCCTGTCGACAGAAAACCTTGTTTACAGGTACGCAAACTTGCTATGTTTTTTTAAATCTTTTTTTTTTTCTTAATGTAGTTTATAAAATTTATCATTTTCCCTTCAAATATTTTACTTCAGTATTCTCACACTTCTTTAATTTTTAGCAACCCATGCAACTTTCTTAAAATAACATATGCCTCTTAAGTTTGAATTCAAGGTATCAGCCATATTTATGGCCAGCTTTGCTTTGACCTAATAAGGAAAGCTAATATTGAAGAGCTGTTTCATTGTATGTGTTCTAATCTTTCCAGTATTCCTGACTTCAAAATAATATCTCATTTGCCCTTTGCTGCTAAACAGGGGGAAAAGCAGGTCTTCCTGCTGAGGGAATAAAGTCCAGCTCCTTACAACACTCTGCAAAAAAGAGGCGGAGGCTTATCAGAACAAGTCCCTTCCTCCCACTCACGCAGGGAGGCCTCCCCTGTCTCCACCTCCATACTGCTCCCTAGTTCCACCCCTTTCTCTATCCTCTTCCCCCTTCCATTGTTTGAGCTGTTATGGCCTCTCTTTTGTGATTACTGGAGGCTTCCTTCGTGCTGTCCATAGTAACTGCGTCAGAGCTGAAATAGGGTGCAGCCATCAGATTGGAGGTTTCTCATGACTGGGATGCCTTCTTACTGGGGCTTCACCTACCTAAAAAGCCACAGCAGGTTTTGCAACTGGTCGCTCCATTAACCTGCTTCTGTGCAGATGGATGGGCTGGTCAACCTTTTCTAAACTTGCAACATGGCTGATAATTGAAAGATGACATTTTCTGGAGGATCCAGTTCGGAGAATGATTTTTCATCCATCTGCCTATAGTAGAAAGTGGAAAGCATTTTTTCTTTTTTACTTTTCAAGTGAAGCAGCAAACATGTAATCATGTTTTCACATTTTGTGAAGTACTTAATCATCTTTTCCTTAAAAAGAAAAAAATTAGGACTTCCATTGTAATTGCCTGAAAATGGCCTTGCAATTAAGTTACAGCTGGATGGATTTGAACTGAAATTGTGCATACACATTCTCACACCATAGTAAGAGAGTCAGCCTGCCATTAGAGAGTGGGGTGGGGGGGGGGGGGGGGCGGGAAGGCCTATTGAATTTTAGTGGTATGGTTCCTCCTTAGTGGTGAGTGTAAAAGTCACTGGTTGTGTGTAGCTTTTTCTTTAATATAGAACAGCCTGTAAAAGAATTATTTGTACTGTTATTTTTCACAACAGTTATTTCTAGTCCAGCATGATAATAAGGTGAGCAGATGGCCCATTATTTCCTGGTCAAATCCCAACACAAAGAGCATTCAATAGGTCCTAAAAAATCAAAACCAAATAACCACAAAAGGCACCTCTTCTAACAATTATAAATCACATAAGGCGCGCAACAAAAACATTTTTGAAAACTTAGAAGAGTTTTGTCTTAAGGTAAGAGCCGCATCTGCAAGCCTGGCGATGTGTCTAACCTCACCGGGTCAAACCGTCCGGTCTATTCTTCATTTATAGCTCTTACCCGGCCGTGAAGCCTGACTGTTGTTAATATGGGCTAAAAAGCCTAAAGAGGTTTTTTTTAGATAACAATTGCTGTTGGAAAATGATAAACAATGTCCCAGTGTCCCGGTAAATGTCTGTAACAAACTTCCTGACAGCGGCCGGTGTTTCGCTGCATAACTTGCAGTTTCATCAGGGGTAACAACCTTTTAAAAGAAGAAAAAGAATCAACTCTTGGCAGAAGACTGCGCCTTCTGCCAAGAGTTCCCTTGTTTTTAGTTACTCATAGTTTTTCTTAGTAAACTCACCAAGCGCTTTGTTGCAAAAAAAACCAAACAAACCTTTCTTTGCACCGTGCAAAGAATTTAAATACAGACCGCCATTCAACATTGAAACATTAGGAAACGAACTAGACGAAAAACTAACAGAATTTGAGTTCAAAGATGCCCACTCAGCAACAAAAACATGGACAGAAACAATGAATAAACTAACAGACGAAATCAACCCGATGAAACACACCCTCATCAAAGAACCAAAACAAGCAAACCCATGGTACAACCAAAAAATAAAAGAAATCAAACAAAATCTGAGAAAAAAAGAAAAAGACTGGAAGAAACACAAAACCAATGAAAACCTATCTAGATATAGAAAACATCTAGCCTACTATAAACAAACAATCCTTGATGCCAAAAAACAGTACTATAGGACAAAAATTGAAAAGTTCTCAAACAATCCTAGAACGTTATTCACCATAGTCAAAAACCTTACCAATGACTCAGCAGAAGTTCCCACAGAGTTACCTGAAAACAAATGTAATGATATAGCTCATTACTTCGATGACAAAATTAGAAACCTGAAAAATAAAATCCCAAACACAACAAAACAAGAAATCAAAATGCACACAAGGGACAGTGCACATTGGGCCACATTTGAGGAAACAACAGAAACTGAAGTTGAAAACATACTAAAAAAGATAAACCCAGCCCTACATATAATTGACACCATACCAACTAACGACATCAAAAAATTAGCTAACATAGTCTCCCCTACATTAACAAAAATCATAAACCTCTCCTTAGAGGAAGGATCCCTTCCAGATATCCTAAAAGGAGCAATAATTAAACCAATAATAAAGAAAAAGAACAGTGACCCACTCATACTGAGTAATTACAGACCAGTATCAAATCTGCCACTAATAGCAAAATTAATAGAAAAAATCGTTCAGAAACAATTAGCTGAACACCTAGACAACAATAATATACTGTACCCATCACAGCACGGATTTCGCAAACATTACAGCACCGAAACCTTACTTCTCTCATTGACTGACAGCATAATGAGAGGTTTTGACAACGGTAAACATTACATCCTTCTAATGCTTGACCTATCCTCTGCCTTTGACACAGTAAATCATGACATATTGCTAAAAAGACTTGACGAAATTGGATTAAAGGAAAAAACTAAAGCTTGGTTCAGATCATACCTAAGTAACAGATATTATCAAGTTCAAATAAAAAACACATTGTCAGAGAAAATAAATCTAGTAACTGGAGTACCACAAGGATCAGCACTCTCCGCCACACTCTTTAATATCTACCTACTTCCACTATGCCATGTGCTAGCGGGCATGGGTATTATACACTACATATACGCGGATGATATTCAAATATTACTACCAATCGAAGACTCACTAGAAAAAACACTAAACCTAGCAATCATGTACCTTGACATCATTAAACAACTACTAAATCAAATGGAGCTAGTCATTAACATACAAAAAACCGAATTCCTCCATCTTGAACGAAAAAACATGACAGTCATCCAATCTCCGATACTACTAAAAAAACAATCAGAAAATTGAAATAGCCGAGAAAGTACGGAACCTCGGTGTAATAATAGAGACTGAACTCAACCTCAAGCAACACATATCATTAAAAGTCAAAGAAGGATATGCCAAACTAATGGTCCTCAGAAAACTTAAACCGTTACTAAATCAAACTAACTTCCGAACTGTCCTACAAGCTTTAATATTTGCAGCACCGACTACTGTAATGCCCTACTATTAGGATTACCATACACGACAATAAGACCACTCCAAATATTCCAAAACTCAGCCGCAAGACTTTTAACAGGCAAAAGAAAAAGAGATCATATCACTGAAACACTGGCTGAACTACACTGGCTGCCAATTGAATACAGGGTAAAATATAAAACCCTTTGCACTATACATAAGCTAATCCATGACGAGAAAGCTGAATGGCTAAACACAGCACTCCGCGTCCATGTCCCACACAGGAACCTGAGATCTGCCAACAAAGCTCTCCTAACCATCCCCTCAGTAAAAACTGCAAAACTAACACAAGTCAGAGAAAGAGCACTATCATTGGCCGGGCCGATACTATGGAACACCATGCCCACATAGGTAAGATTACAGAGAGATTTCAAGACTTTCAAAAAGAGCCTAAAGACATGGCTCTTTAGAGAAGCCTTTTCACAAAGAGAGCGAGAAAGAGAGAAACGCTGAAAGCTGTACACACAAAATCTTTATACAACACTAGCACATTATATGTATGTACGTCATGGTTTGTTTACTACACCCTTAATTGAATGTATAAATTAACAGTCCTTATTGTAGTCATAGGTCAGATTAAACATCACTGAACATATAGCCTTTATTATGAAACTATGTTACCGAGCTTATAAGGCACCTCCACTACCAATATGAACATATACATGTATAATTTACTATATGTGCCTCTATGTAAACCGTTGTGACGGTAATATACTGAACGATGGTATAGAAAAGATTTTAAATAAATAAATAAATTATGTTTGTTTTAATGCAACTTTCTTAAAAGTTTTTTATGTTCATGGTAAAAAGTAGGTTTGGCTGGCTGTGTGACTGAGGAATGCAGTCCCCCCTGCCTCACCCCAGCAAACGGATGATCTGTTGTCGTCTGCTCTTTCTCTCCCAGAATGTCCAGCTATCCCTGCTCACTGAAAGGGGCATGGGGGAGGCCGTGCAAGAGTTTGTGGATAAAGAGGAGAAAGACGCCATAGAGGAGCTGGTAAAGTTCCAGCTGGAAAAGACCCAGAGGTTCCTGAAAGAGCGCCGCATTGAGGAAGAGAAAATTGACGAGGAGGTGAGTTTGGGATTACCGCTGCTCCGGCGCTTGCAGGGCACGTGTCAGAGCCTCTCTGCAGGTGCATGGCAGGGTGCCCTGGGAGGGAATGGAGGCCGTGGTTTGACCTAGCAAATTGTCTGCACCGTTTTTGCTGGGTTCGTGAGTAGCCTGTTGAAAACTCGTGTGAATTCCCGAAGCAAAGGTAGATTTTAAAACGAGTGTCGCATGCACACATGGACGCTATTATTTTATAATATGCGCATGTCGCCACGCGCATGTTATAAAATGCGATATTCGCGTGCACATGTGTGGATGGCCCGCGACTCGCACAAGCAGGAGGGGAGAATATTCTAAAGTACTCGCGGCGACGCAATCAGGCCTTTGCCTAATTCCTATACCCCTACCTACCTGTCCTCCCTTTTCCCCTAAACTATCCCTAGCTATCCCCTATTTTTTTGTTTCAATACATACTTCTAATTTGGAGGAGCAGTATCTTCCATGCGCTGGCCGGCTGCTGGTGTGCGCTTCCCTGGGACAGCGTCTAATGGCGCTGTCCCTGCCTGCCCTGCTCCTCCCTGCCCAGACCATGCCCCCTGGCCTGCCCCTTTCAGACAGGCCAGCACTTCGGTGTTTATCGGGGGATACGTGCGTGGCTGGGCCTGTTGTAAAATGCGCGCAGGCCTTTTTAAAATCTGGCCTTTAGATTTTGCGAACTGAATTTTATGAAGTCTAAGAAATGATTACAGTATTTCACTTAATCGTGATTCTAATACAGTGAGCAAAATGCTGATTATGTTGTGTCCAGTTGCAAACTTGTGGTTGGGGCATTGCCCAAGCAGTCCAAAAAGCCGTGCTGTATTAGAAACCGGGCCGCGGTGCGGGGATGTCTAATTTTTCACCCATTTGCCTTGTAAACACTGTACTCCAGGGGATGTCCAGTTTTGTATCTGTTTGCCTTGTAAGTGTTTTACTGCAGAGGCTGGGCAGTGAGAGGGTGTCCTAATGTAAACCCATTTGAATTGTACGTTCTTAACTCCGGAGGCTGGGGGATGAGGAGATGTCCAGTTTGGCTTCACCAGTATTTTCAAGAACCTAGCGTGCATTTGTAAAAATCCTCCAGCAGCAGGAACAGAACAGAGTAGAGAAATGAAAGCCTACAGAAGAAAAGGTGTACTGAAGAGAAAATATCAGAAAAATAATAAAGCTGTTTTTCTGGCACGTAGAAATAGCATTCCATACTTAAAACTTCCTGGAGCCTCCATGTCACCTTGGATTTCTGTTAACAGAGAATTTATTTTTCAGGTTTTCAAAAGGGGTCCTAAGTTACCGAATTCTGTTTATGAGATTTAGCTGCGGGGCATTGCACACAGTATTTTCTTATTTTCAGTTTCAAAGCAGCCCAGTTTGAAGCCAGGCTTTAGGTAATTATGGGGATTAAACTATTGTTCCCTAAGGAAATGTGACTTAAAACCATTAGCGGAGAGACCTTTTGCCTAGATGTGAATGAGGGGCCAGGCAGGTCTATGGGGAAACTTCTGCACCAAACTTGGCACACTGCACCACGTAAGATATTGAACAGACACTGCCAGCATTAGTCTCCAGAAAATTAGCGATTGGTTTGCAAATGCCAGAGGCTTTTCAGATGGTGTGTGGTGTGGCTTCTTTGTGTCTCTTTCTCCCTCCCGCCTGAACCCTAGGTCTACCAAACTTTGCATGAAGATAGATCCTCTTGGGTGGGGGAGAGGGAGGACGATGTCAGCCATTTCTACTTTTCAACAAAATGCATGGGGGCGGGAGGGGGGGTGTTTGAACCAAGGCTTATCTAGAATGTCATGTTTCCAACTGCTTTTGGCTAACTTTTGGACTAAAAGGTGCTTTTTTCTGAACATTTGGTCCTTTCAGCATGCAGAAAATGCTCAGTAGCTATGAGTGAGGGCAGCTATGGCTCTGCCTAGAAAGGAAAAGTAAAGATCATTTTATTGAAAAGTTTCTATTTTCCCTGGCAAGAGGGAGTGAGCAATGTAGTTTAGTACTGTTCACCCACCAGGAGCATTTCAACTTGGCCTTTCTTCAACTAATTCGACCTGATCCTTCAGGAAGTTTTCTTTACTCTTAATTGGATCCAGTACCATCTAAGCGCAAGTGGTATTACCATACCGGAATAAATACCTTGAAAAGAGTAAAGGTGCAGAGAATAATTTGTTGTTCTCCTCTTCCTCCTCCTGGGCTTTGCTATGGTCTAGGTTCGACGATTTAGGGAGACAAGAAGGACGAATGCTACAGAAGAGGATGAAGAAGTGCGAGAGGTAATTTCCCAGTGCATGCCGGTTTCTGGGTGCTGCTGGGGGATGAGCTCATGAAGGAGGTGATGGAAGGGATGGGAGTGTGTGGGGACAGTGCTGGTGGGGGGTGAGCTCGTGAGGGAGGTGATGGAAGGGGGGATGGGGGTGTGGGGATAGTGCTGGTGGGGGATGTACTCGTGAGGGAGGAGATGGAAGGGATGGGAGTATGTGGTGCGTGATGAGCTCATGCTAGTGTGGGATGAGCTCATGAGGGAGGTGATGGAAGGGATGGGAGTGTGTGGGGATAGTGCTGGTGGGGGATGAGCTCGTGAGGGAGGTGATGGAAGGGATGGGAGTGTGTGGGGAAAGTGCTGCTGGGGGATGAGCTCGTGAGGGATGGAAGGGATGGGAGCGTGTGGGGACAGTGCTGGTGGGGGATGAGCTCGTGAGGGAGGTGATGGGAGTGTGTGGGGACAGTGCTGCTGGGGGATGTGCTCGTGAGGGAGGTGATGGAAGGGATGGGAGTGTGTGGGGACAGTGCTGCTGGGGGATGTGCTCATGAGGGAGGTGATGGAAGGGATGGGAGTGTGTGGGGACAGTGCTGGTGGGGGATGAGCTCGTGAGGGAGGTGATGGAAGGGATGGGAGTGTGTGGGGACAGTGCTTGGGGGTGAGCTCGTGAGGGAGGTGATGGGAGTGTGTGGGGACAGTGCTGGTGGGGGATGAGCTCGTGAGGGAGGTGATGGAAGGGATGGGAGTGTGGGTACAGTGCTGGTGGGGGATGAGCTCGTGAGGGAGGTGATTGAAGGGATGGGAGTGTGTGGGTACAGTGCTGGTGGGGGATGAGCTCGTGAGGGAGGTGATGGATGGGATGGGAGTGTGTGGGGACAGTGCTGGTGCGGGATGAGCTCGTGAGGGAGGTGATGGGAGTGTGTGGGGACAGTGCTGTTGGGGGATGAGCTCGTGAGGGAGGTGATGGGAGTGTGTGGGGACAGTGCTGGTGGGGGATGAGCTCATGAGGGAGGTGATGGATGGGATGGGAGTGTGTGGGGACAGTGCGGGGACAGTGCTGGTGCGGGATGAGCTCGTGAGGGAGGTGATGGAAGGGATGGGAGTGTGTGGGGACAGTTCTGGTGGGGGATGAGCTCGTGAGGGAGGAGATGGAAGGGATGGGAGTGTGTGGGGACAGTACTGCTGAGGGATGAGCTCGTGAGAGAGGTGATGGAAGGGATGGGAGTGTTTGGGGACAGTGCTGCTGGGGGATGAGCTCGTGAAGGAGGTGATGGAAGGGGGGATGGGGGTGTGGGGATAGTGCTGGTGGGGGATGAGCTCCTGAGGGAGGTGATGGAAGGGATGGGAGTGTGTGGGGAAAGTGCTGCTGGGGGATGAGCTCGTGAGGGATGGAAGGGATGGGAGTGTGTGGGGACAGTGCTGGTGGGGGATGAGCTCGTGAGGGAGGTGATGGGAGTGTGTGGGGACAGTGCTGCTGGGGGATGTGCTCGTGAGGGAGGTGATGGAAGGGATGGGAGTGTGTGGGGACAGTGCTGCTGGGGGATGTGCTCATGAGGGAGGTGATGGAAGGGATGGGAGTGTGTGGGGACAGTGCTGGTGGGGGATGAGCTCGTGAGGGAGGTGATGGAAGGGATGGGAGTGTGTGGGGACAGTGCTTGTGGGGGGTGAGCTCGTGAGGGAGGTGATGGGAGTGTGTGGGGACAGTGCTGGTGGGGATGAGCTCGTGAGGGAGGTGATGGAAGGGATGGGAGTGTGTGGGTACAGTGCTGGTGGGGGATGAGCTCGTGAGGGAGGTGATGGAAGGGATGGGAGTGTGTGGGTACAGTGCTGGTGGGGGATGAGCTCGTGAGGGAGGTGATGGATGGGATGGGAGTGTGTGGGGACAGTGCTGGTGCGGGATGAGCTCGTGAGGGAGGTGATGGGAGTGTGTGGGGACAGTGCTGCTGGGGGATGAGCTCGTGAGGGAGGTGATGGGAGTGTGTGGGGACAGTGCTGGTGGGGGATGAGCTCATGAGGGAGGTGATGGATGGGATGGGAGTGTGTGGGGACAGTGCGGGGACAGTGCTGGTGCGGGATGAGCTCGTGAGGGAGGTGATGGAAGGGATGGGAGTGTGTGGGGACAGTTCTGGTGGGGGATGAGCTCGTGAGGGAGGTGATGGAAGGGATGGGAGTGTGTGGGGACAGTGCTGCTGAGGGATGAGCTCGTGAGGGAGGTGATGGAAGGGATGGGAGTGTGTGGGGACAGTGCGGGGACAGTGCTGGTGCGGGATGAGCTCGTGAGGGAGGTGATGGGAGTGTGTGGGGACAGTGCTGCTGAGGGATGAGCTCGTGAGGGAGGTGATGGAATGGATGGGTGTGTGTGGGGACAGTGCTGCTGGGGGATGAGCTCGTGAGGGAGGTGATGGAAGGGATGAGAGTGTGTGGGGACAGTGCTGCTGGGGGATGAGCTCGTGGGGGAGGTGATGGAAGGGATGGGAGTGTGTGGGGATAGTGCTGGTGGGGAATGAGTTCGTGAGGGAGGTCATGGAAGGGGGGTGGGGGTATGGGGACAGTGCTGGTGGGGGATGAGCTCGTGAGGGAGGTGATGGAAGGGATGGGAGTGTGTGGGTACAGTGCTGGTGGGGGATGAGCTCGTGAGGGAGGTGATGGATGGGATGGGAGTGTGTGGGGACAGTGCTGGTGCGGGATGAGCTCGTGAGGGAGGTGATGGGAGTGTGTGGGGACAGTGCTGCTGGGGGATGAGCTCGTGAGGGAGGTGATGGGAGTGTGTGGGGACAGTGCTGGTGGGGGATGAGCTCATGAGGGAGGTGATGGATGGGATGGGAGTGTGTGGGGACAGTGCGGGGACAGTGCTGGTGCGGGATGAGCTCGTGAGGGAGGTGATGGAAGGGATGGGAGTGTGTGGGGACAGTTCTGGTGGGGGATGAGCTCGTGAGGGAGGTGATGGAAGGGATGGGAGTATGTGGGGACAGTGCTGCTGAGGGATGAGCTCGTGAGGGAGGTAATGGAAGGGATGGGAGTGTGTGGGGACAGTGCGGGGACAGTGCTGGTGCGGGATGAGCTCGTGAGGGAGGTGATGGGAGTGTGTGGGGACAGTGCTTCTGAGGGATGAGCTCGTGAGGGAGGTGATGGAACGGATGGGTGTGTGTGGGGACAGTGCTGCTGGGGGATGAGCTCGTGAGGGAGGTCATGGAAGGGGGGTGGGGGTATGGGGACAGTGCTGGTGGGGGATGAGCTCGTGAGGGAGGTGATGGAAGGGATGGGAGTGTGTGGGGACAGTGCTGGTGGGGGATGAGCTCGTGAGGGAGGTGATGGAAGGGATGGGAGTGTGTGGGGACAGTGCTGTTGAGGGATGAGCTCGTGAGGGAGGTGATGGAAGGGGGATGGGAGTGTGTGGGGACAGTGCTGCTGGGGGATGAGCTCGTGAGGGAGGTGATGGAAGGGATGGGAGTGTGTAGGGACAGTGCTGCTGGGGGATGAGCTCGTGAGGGAGGTGATGGAAGGGATGGGAGTGTGTGGGGACAGTGCTGGTGGGGGATGAGCTCGTGAGAGAGGTGATGGAAGGGATGGGAATATGTGGGGATAGTGGGGTTAGAGGTTGATAGCTTGGAGTTTGGGAGGAAGCAGAAATGCGGGGGGATGAATAAAATTGATGACCTAATCTGTTACAGTGCAGGTAATCTTCAGTTAATTTTATTTATTTTATTCAATTTTTTTATTACTTAGTCTTTTTTTGTCTTTAATTTTGTTTGCTTTTGTTTTTTAATATTATGTATATAATCAAGTTATGTAAACCACTTTGACCACCTCCTGGTGTAACAACGGTATACAAATAATTTTTAATAAATAATCTGTACTGTGGTATCACTTTGGTAAGCAATGGATTGTAATACAATAATGTGAACAAGCATGAAGTAATTACATGAGACATTTTTAACTTTTTTTTTTTTGCTGTTAATGGAATCAATGGATTCCTTTTTTAGGAAAAAATTGCTTAATTGATAGCAGATTACTTTTGCAATTTATAATTGAATACTTTTTGAAAAGTGATAGTAATTTAGGATTTGCACCCTAAACTGTTTGCATTTGAATAATGTTTGTTAATGATATATTGGCAATGTATGAAGATTTTCTAATAGTTGTTACAGAGGGAAAGGGGTAAAATGTGACAGTGTGTTCTGGTTCTGCAAGTATTATATGCATTTTTGCAAAATCTTAATAAACAAATTCTGAAAAAAAGCTTTAATCCACTGGGAATAGTGGACGTAATCTAGTCTGCAAACTCCATGTACTGGAGCTAATTTAGCAAACCCACATGTTTTACACAGGCTGACTGACCTAATCTTGATCCAAATATGAATGCACAGCTTCCTGCAGACATAAGAAATGGTATAGTGGCCTTTAATTAAATAAGTTTAAAACCACTTGCATCTGTTTCTAGCTTGTCCAGACTAGAAATAGGTTTCTCTAGTGATATCATCACAGAAATTAAAGTTAAATAAAGGAAAATATAACAATTCAAACAATTAAAGCATTCAGAAAAGTGTAGTGACAGTTTAAGCCGTGTCACTTCTTGTCCCTCCCGATGCAACCTACGGCGACACATGGAACCATGTTGGGGAGCGCACAGATGATTGACCTGTTTAAGACTTGACAAAAGGAGCCTTTTGACAATAAAAATATTTTGCATGAATTTTGTTCCAAAGAATTATTTTACTGAAGCGGAGCTCAAGATTATCGCACTTTCCTTTATTTAACTTTAACTTTATCAAGTGTGGTAAAGTATTTCTTACCACAGAGATTAAAACCAGATCCGGCCTTTTACTGTTTTTTCCCTTTGCAGTCATTAAAAATGTATTGAACAAAATCTTTTACCTGTCAGTTTCAGTGGCCTAGACAGGACTAATATTTTGGCAGGGCCCAAAGTTAACTTGGGTGGGCTCAGGGCAAAATCTTGGGAGAGGAGTCCATCTAGGATTTGCTCCTCTCCCTCCTCTTACCATCCATCCCCATAGCCCCCCTTCCTGAGCAGTCTTCCTCCTATACCCCAGTGGATCTTTCCTAGTACCTCTCCCTCCTAGTCTCCAAAATCCTTTTCTCTCTTATTCCTCCCATGGCCCCTCTCTCTTCTATTCCCTTACCTCTCCCCCCATAGCCCCTCTTCCTGTTTATGTAACTTATGAACTACCCTTCCAAAAGTTCAAGATGGTGAATAAACATAAAATAGCAACATACAAAGGTGACGATTAACATTATAATAAAATAACACAATCCCTGGTCTCTTTCCTCTTGTTCCTTTTGGAGTTCCCACCCAGTTGGAACTGACCTTTACTGGGGCTGTGGTACCATGAGTCTTCATTCGCAACAACTCCTGTTTTTTTCCTTCATTATTAAATCCCCCCTTTCGATCTAGCCCAACCATTGTTATGACAGTCATCCAGCCAGGGGTCACAGATTATAGTTCCCTCCAGAACCTGGTATGCCTGAGTTTTATTAGGTGCTTTTGTGACTCAATGTCTGGGACTACCTCTCCTAGCTCTGGCCTGCCCAAGGAGCAGAAGCCGGACCTAGGAGTCAATTCTTGATCTCCTACATGACAGCACTTGACACCATCACTAAACCATTTGGTAGATCCATCTGACATCCTTTCTAAAGGCATTAGTTGATCTATCCAACTGTCCTGGCAGATGAAATACATTTCATTGTTGTAGTAACTTAGTAGGTGACTGAAAGACCAACTGATTCATCCAGTCTGCCCAGTTATTCCTGTCCACATTGCCAGCTGTAGAGCATAAGAACTTGTAAGATATCACTCCTTATCAAGACTTGTCCTCCTTATATGTAGTCCACAGTCTTGGGTAGATGAGCCTACTAGATCCTCTATTTATTTAGTTCAGATTTAGCTCCCCCATTCCTTTCCATGTCTTAACCACAAAGCTTCGTAATAATTTCAATAGCTAGCAACACTAGCATGGTTGTTGCCCTTACACCCGGCCTCTTCAGGTCCCTTGGCCTTTCTTGATAGTCCTTAATCACCAACTTTTCCAGCACTGAGCCAGCTGCTCTCTGGGGATTGTAGCTTTATTTACATAATTGCAAATCTAATAATCTTCATATTACATTTCTATACCTAGCTGTTGGGATCTCACTCTTATTGTTCATTGGTTATTCTACACAGTCTTAAGTCCAGTTGTTTACTACTAATTCTATGCAGCTTGCCAGGCAGACCCAGCCTATTCCCTAATTTGCTGGCACTGTAAATATTCTGGTCGTGTGTGGCAGGCTGCGGCAGCCCTTCATTGATCTTGGTGAAACTGCAATAGCAATTTGGAGTGAAATCACATAACACCATTTCTTGATATTGATTTTATTCTCCATTCATCAAAAGGGCTGTCAGGTAATAGAAGAGTGGCTGACATTTCCTGCTAAAACCGTTTTTCATCTTGTTTCATGTGGGTGATTTTCATTTAAACATCAATGCTGGTGTGGTTTAATAAGCGGTGAGTCTGGGAGTTGTGGTTTTCACAAATACTTGGCATTTTCTATAGCAGGCGTGGGTAAACTGTGGTCCATGGACCAAATCTGGTCCGTCCTTCTGGCTAGTCAAGTCTTTTGTAAATAGTATTAGGTGCGCCCGCCAAGTCTTTTGACACCCAAAGAGGCCTAACCACCATGGATCCCATACTGCGATGGTGAAAGAGGACCACCTGCAGCAAGGCCACCAGAGATCCCATCTCATGGTGGCCAAAGAAGAAGGCCTGTATTAGCGCGGCTGCCGTGGATCCCAGAGGTAGATTTGCAAACCACTGAATTAGCTGTTAATTGGTAGAATACTACTTGCCAAACCGTTTATGATAGCGTGGCTTTGCAAAAGACAATCCTTAAACATTCCCATACACAATCTGCCTCTTGGTATACGCAGGAATTAATTCAAACAAGAAGCGGTAAGAGGTTTAGAGAAGAAATGGTGTAAATCTACTTTTGAATCTGATAAACACAATTATGAGTCAGCCTTTGCAGTCTACAAATGAAGCGTGTATAAGACTAGGATAGAATATTATTAGGGTTTGATCAGGAAATCCATGAATAAACCATTAGAGTTGTTTGTAGTAGTTAAAAATGTGATGCAACAACCAAAGAAGGAAAAATCAGCTGCCGCTAGTAGTTGGTAATTGGCTAATTATTTCAAAGAGAAAGAAATGGATTTAAGGAACCGATTCTCAGGCAATATTTCCAAGGAATCTGGAGTTGAACAATCCAGAGTTTTAGTTGCCAAGTGGGAACAATTTGTTCCAATCACAAGCCAGGGGACTTGAAGATATAGTTACCCAAATAAAGATTTCTTTTTGTAGCCTAGATCCTTGCTGATTCTGGGTAATTCAGAATAAGTTGCATTCATTTAAAAAGAGATGTTAATACAGGTAATGAATCTGTCTTTGGATCATGGGGCGTGTCCTACAGTGTAGAAACGAGCCGTTGTTAGACCAGTTTTAAAGGATGAGTCTGGCATATTATCTATCTCCCCATCTCTAATCTGTCTACACTAAGTAAAATATTGGAAAAGGCTGTATTCAAGCAGCTGGATGAGTTTATTGAGAAAAATAAAGTCTATGTAAAGAGCAAGTTGGGTTCCAGAAGAATTACAGAACAGAAACATTAATATTATCTTTATTGGATAATGATTATTCGTTAGATGAAATAGAAACTGGAATTTTAGTCCAACTTGCTGTACGATCTGCCTTTGACAGCATCTGTCATAAATCATTGTTAGCCAGTTTAGGAAACCTTGGCGCTGGTGGTAAAATACTTCATTGGCTTTCCTCCTTTCTAGATCAAAGGAAGCAGCCAATGATTATTAAGCCAGATTGTTCTGAGTGGTTTTTAAATGAGATTGGAATCCCTTGAAGGTCTGTGCTTTCAGCGCTTCTTTTTAATGTGTATATGCAGCCACTAGGTTCTCTCTTAGCCTCGTTAGGTATATGGTATAAAATTTATGCAGACGACATGCAATTTTTTGTTCCTAGTAAAGAGTGTAAAGGAATCTTGAGTGATATTTTCTGCAGATATTTGGGAATCATACAAGGCTGATTATTGAACAATGCGATGGTTTTAAAAAGACATGAAACCAGCATCTTGTGGTTTTGCTGTAATGGATTGCCACCACAGTCTTGGAAGAAAATGTGGGAGATATCATCCTGAAAATAAAAGATAAATCCCATAATCTAGAGGTACTTCTAGATTAAAATTTTTATCTCTGAAAAATCAAGTGAAGAAGATGGCTGGAATAGCTTTTTACAAGCTTAGATTAATTCATCCTCTTAAAATTTTATTTACCAACTGATGAGTTTTGATTAGTAGTCCAAGCTAATGTGTTTAGCCACCTTAACTAATGCAGTTCACTTTATCTAGGGATATCAAATTTTCTGCAGCAAGTTTTGCAGTTAGTCCAGAATTCGGCAATTTGTTTAATTTACAATCTTCCATGGGGAATAAATGTGAAATCTTTTATGAAAAGTTTACCTTGGCTGCTGATTGCAGAGCGGGTGCAGTTTAAGATATATTAGATTATGCATAAGTTTATTTTGGGGGAAGCTCATTGTTTGAAAGAAAAACATCATAGATATGTTCCTGCATGCTTGCTTTGCTTGCTGTCCCAGAAAATGCTAGAATTGCCAAGTTTTAAGGATTATTCACTCCAGATCATTAGAAAGAGAGCTTTCTCACTGCCAGCACTCACACTTTGGAATAGTTTACCATTAGAAATACATATGGAGATAGACTATTTAAAATTTTGGAAGAAGGTTAAGGCAATGTTATTTGTCCAGGCTTTGGGTAAAACAGATTAACTCTGCTCATTCATTCAATTGTTTATGCATTTAACTGTTCATGTACTGTAAATTTGTAAGTTTTAATAATCTTGTAATATTTTAACATTATTTTAGTATTGACTTTATTACTGTCATATTATGTATGTGAAATTTGTAATCTGCATTGAACTTGTAGTAGAATTGCGGAAAAGAAGACTTGTAAATAAATAAATAATCTTGCGATAGCCGAAGGAGAAGGCCTGCATCGGTGAAGAAGAGGATTGCACCTTGCAGTGGTCGAAGGAGAAGGTCTGTGTCAGCAAGGCCGCTGTGGATCCCATTTCGCAGCAACCAAAGGAGAAGACCTGTGTCAGTGAAGAAAATGACTTGCACCTTGCAACAGCCAAAGGAGAAGGCCTGTGGCAGCAAGGCCACCATGGATCTCAATCATGGTGGCTGAAGGAAAAGGCTTGTGGCAATGAAGAAGAGGACTTGCATTTCACAGAGGCCAAAGGAGAAGGCCTGCTGCAGTGAGGCTGCTGTGGATCCTATCTTGCGGCAGCCTAAGGAGAAGGCCTGCACAGGAAGGCCACCACGGATCCCATCCCGCAGTGGCTGAAGAAGCCATATGTATATGTGTATGAGAATGGGAGTATTTTTATGTGTGAGAGAGAGAGACAGTTGAAGCCTGCATCTGTATGAGAGCTTCCATGTGTGAGTAGTAGATTAATAGCCTATATGTGGGGTGGGGTGGGGGGCACAGCATGTGAAAATAAGAGCTTGTGTGTGTGTATATGAGCAAGCATGTGTGTATATGAGCTTGTGTATGGAGTGGAGAGCTTTATGTGTGTGTGGGGAAAGCATGTAAAAGAGAGTGTGAAAGAGTATGTGTAGAACATGTAGGACAGCTTGTTTGTGTGGGCGAGCATGTGGAGTAAGCTTGTGTGTAGGTATGCATGTGATTGTGTGTGTTGGAGAGCATGTGAGAGTGAGAGCTTGTGTGTGTTAGCATGAGTAAGAATGTGAGTGGGAGAGAGAGAGCATGTGATTGAGCTTGTGTGCATGTGGAAAAGCATGCGAGAGTGAGCTTGTGTGTGTGTGGGAGAGCATGTAAGAGAGAGAGCTTGCATGTATATATGAGGGAGCCTGTGAAAAAGCATGAGCCTGTTTTGGTGTGTGAGGGAGGAATGGAAAAAGATAAGAGGATAAAGAAGAAAAAGAAAGAGAAGAGAGACCCTGAAAAAAGAATTAGGAGAAGACTAACAAGGGAAAAGTAGAAAAAAGATATTAGCAGCAATCGATTAGAAAAAAAATGATCAGACAACAAAAGTATTTGCCATCTTTGGGATTGTGCATGTCTTATAATTTTGTTCTTTCTTTAGAGTACCACTGTTCAGAGTCAGGTTTTTTAGGCTTTCTATTTTGGTTTGTCTGCATATTTCTGTTTCTAATTTTTTCTATTAATATTTTTATTGAAATTTTCATAATATACAAATTAAATATAAATTCAATTAGACAATAACAATTTTCTTTAAAAATTTTACAATTAAAATGTAATTGGTAATTCTTTCCCAATTATTAATTTTCCAAACTATTATTCCCCTTTTATTACTAATTCCACCCAACTATTTCCCCCCCTTTTATTACTAAGTCCTCCTAAATACTTTTCCTTATATTTATAATAAAGAATTGGTTTTAAATAAATAACATCAATATATTTTTCTATTCTAAACAATATACTAATTATTATAAACATTCTCCTTTAAATATATTTAAGTAATATATAGCAAAACATTTTTCCATAATTGGAAATATTTTCTTTGTTTTATGTGTTTCTAATTTGTAGTCTCTTATTTCTGTATTAGATAAGGGTCAGTCTTCATTCTGCATGTGACTGAGGTGCAGTATTTCTACTAGTATGTAGTTTCTCTGTAGAGATTTGTAGCAGTCCGGCTTATTCTGTTATTCTAATAGGTATTCTATTAGTTTTCTGATGCCTAGTGTAATATATGTATTGCTGCCTTTTTATAATTGTTTGCTTCTGTTTGAGTCCTGAGAGTCAGTGCTTTAATTGTATTATATGGCAAGATTCTAGATGTCTTTTTTTTTTTTTTTGCAGGGGTTTATGTTACAGTTCAAAAATGTTTAGCAATGAGGGATTCTGTTTTACTTAGGTGACATCAGAATTTGAATATATATAATGCTTTGCTGTTGGGTTGTAATATGAACTGTCCTAATTCTGCTCTGCTCCATTCTATGATGAACTCCAAGGCTCTCCCCCCTCTCCAGCCCAAATCATGTACAACAATGTTTAGTGTAGCTTTAGCACAAAAAGGTTTGCCTACCCCTGTTCTGTAGTGATGGTGCCTCCAAAGCAGAAACTTATTAACCTTTTCTCTTGGCTGCTATTCTGTATCTGGAGTTCATTCTGCAGTTCGTTGTGCGCTCCCCTGGCCATTGAGCGCTCCCCTGGCCCATCAAGTCTGTTTTATCCAGGACCATTAATTGTGTCCCGCCATGTGCTTGTTTCTTATTTCGGAGTACATCAGGAAGTCAAGACTGCAGTGTGGTTTGTTTATACCTGTGGTGAGGGGCATAATGCCTTTCTTGGATTAAGTATTTCCTGCCACTAAATTAATTTAGTATTTGAACAAAAAGAATTAGCTTCTGGGTTGTTTGCCGAACAGAAGTGTGTGTCGGTGAGTAATTGGGAGATTTAGTAACTGGCTCACTCAGCTAAAAGGTTAATTTTGAAATCATCCAGAAGTTCTTGGGATGTGGTCTGTTCTGAGTCACGCAGTTAAAACCTGAAAAAACTGCCTGCGTATTTTCTGCTGCTTCTTGTTCCCATGCATCCAGCAAAGTCTTGATTAGACCTGCTGTAGACCCTAGTGACCGGGATCAGCAACAGTAAACCCCACTCCCTTTTCTCAGGCCCCCCACAGGCTATTCTGTGGAAGTTAAGTCATGAATACAGGGATGTTTACAAGTTAAAAGAGCAGAAAAGAGAGAGGAAACAAAAGCTTGACTGTGCTCACTGTAGAACTTTAATTCATTGGTCATCTTAAGAAAACTGTAAACCTCTTTGAATAATTTTTTGACCTTGTGGGAACGAGCAGTGATTCTCACAGGACTGGAGACAAACTAGTCTGATTCCAGCCTTGCTTAAAACAGTATATCTTTATTACAGCTTCACAGATGCACAACATAGCACAATGTAGCACAATGTAGAGAGCAGCTCCATCACTGCTCTCTACATTAATGGTGGGGGTGGAAGGGGAATAGAACCAAGGAGCTAAGAGAAACAGATAAGAATGAGAGAAAAAATGTGTGAGGCTTGCTGGGCAGACTGGATGGGCCATTCGGTCTTCTTCTGCCGTCATTTCTATGTTTCTATGTTTCTCTCAGTATGCACAGTTCAGCTTCATCTTAGCTCAGAGTTTGGACAGTGTTACATTACAGGAGTTGCCTTCTTCCTAGAGACCTGACTTGGTCCGGTTATCCCCATCTGTATCCCAGCTCTTATTCCCCAGTCTCTGGTTATGCCCTCTGAACTTCACCTGCCCCGCAGGATCCCACCCACAGAGCATACTTTCCTTAGTGGATTTAAGGTGGACCAGGCATCTAGCCTGGTCCTGCACAAATAGGGGAACACTAGGGGTCCTTTCTTATATCGGGCCAAGCATCCCTACTCCCTTCTGGATCCCATCCAGGAAAGTCCAAGACATCCCATTCCCCTTCCTCCATGTTTCCACCAGCTACACTTGGGAATGGGGACCTAATGACATGCTCATTTCCATCTCTTAGGGTTACCCTTGGCAGCACCACGACTACCATCCAGTGTGCTGTTTGTGCAGTACACATCCCCAGTCCTTTAAGTTCTTTGCTGGCTCCGGGTTCGAATTCCACCCAATGGAGCTTTATAGACTGACTGGGGACATACCAGTGCTAGTTCCTCTATAACTATACGCAGACGATACTTATACGCAGACGATGTTCAGATGTTGTTCAGATACTGATTCCAATTACTGAATCTCTCCAAAAAACTCTGGACTTCTGGAACTCTTGCCAACAAGCCATCAACAACTTACTTACTAGCCTCAACCTGATCCTTAATCAAAACAAAACAGAATATCTCCTCATCTCCCAAAACGGAACCTACACACTTCCAAGTACCATCATGTCTACTCAATTAACAATGACCCCACAAGTCAGAAATCTAGGAGTTATACTTGACAATCAAATGAATTACAGATCACTCATAAATAACATCGTAAAGGACGGATTCTTCAAATTACAAGTCCTAAAAAGACTGAGACCTCTCCTACATTTAAAGACTTCCGATTAGTTCTACAAGCAATCATTCTCACGAAAATAGATTACTGCAACTCACTTCTACTGGGTCTCCCTGCCAACGCCATAAAACCGCTACAGATGCTGCAAAACGCTGCAGCGAGGATCTTAACCAAGTCCAACAAAAGAGACCACATCTCACCCATCTTAAAAAGCCTACACTGGCTTCCCGTCAAATTCAGAATACTTTTCAAAGTGCTCTCAGTAACCCACAAGGCACTACACAACCTGGCACCACTCGAGCTCAAATTCCCTCTCCAACTCCACACCTCTACCAGACCAGTGAGACAAGCCTACAAAAACAACCTTCAAATCCCACCGATGAAGTCAGCATTAAGTAAAAGAGCTTTCTCCACAGCTGGTCCCAAAATCTGGAACACTCTCCTGACAGATCTCAGATCAGTGCAATGCTCCACTACATTTAAAAAACGACTCAAGACTTGGTTATTCAACCAAGCTTTCCCATAACATCAACTTGCGGAATATCCCTGCCAATGATCCCCTCCGTGGTAACACGCTAGAGAACTATATAGACCTTCTCTAGAAATCACATATTCTTTGGCAGTCTAATATCTAATAACATTATACTACCACCTGTTTATCTAGACTACATTAGGCACCGTACCTTTTAATTATGTTATTAACCCCATATATCTTAATCCAAGTTAATTCGACCTGTTCATTGTAAGACATTTACTTGTCATTGTTATTGTTTAGAATGTAAACCGAATTGATCAATAATTCTGTTATTGGAAAGTCAGTATAGAAAAATGCTAAATAAATAAACTATCTGCACCCACTTCCTGGCATCTGGTATCTCTGATGTAGAGCCTTCCTTGGCTGCTCTGTATCCTCAGTTGCTGGAGTCTTCACAGTGCCATCCTCTGGGCTCTCCATGGATGCTTCCTCCAGGTTCTCTGCAGTGCCTTCTTCTGGGCTCTCTGTGGTTTCCTCCTCGGCACCCTATGCAACACCTCCTCCTGGGCTGTCCACAGTTTCCTCATCTGTAAACTCTTCAGCGCATCCCTCTGGGCTCTCAGCAGTTTCCACCTCTGTACATTCTGGCCACTCACCCCTGCTGGTTGCTGGCTGCTCTGCACTTGTTGGGGTCTCTGCAGCACCACTCTCTGGGCTCTCCATGGCAATTCTCTCTTGCCTTTCCTTGCCTTCTCTGGGCTTCTCATGGGAGTTGACTCTGGATTGCCGGTAGTATTTGAGCTCCCTACAGGGTCTTCCTCGGGACCTCCTGTAGCGCCAACTTCCAACTTCTCAATACTATCGCCTCCTGGGCAGTCTGTGTTGCCCTTTCCAGGGCTCTCTCTGATCCTGAATTCTTCAACACCCCCTTCTCAGGGCTTCTCATAGGAGCAGTCTCTGGACTCCGAGTAGTTTTTGGGCACCCTACAGGGTCTTCCTCAGGACCACGTGTAGCACCATTCTCTGGTCAATCGATGTTGCTGCCCGCTGACCACTCTGTGGTGTCCCCTTTTGGGCACTCTGTGTTGCAACTTCTTGACAAGGCAACAAGGCTCCACACCAAAATGGAAGTTAACCACGGCCCAATGTGCTTTCTGGTTCTGTTTTTGCTCAGCTCAGGCTCATTGACTCTCTTGTAACTTTCTATCTCCCTCCTGGAGATTCTGGAAGAGTGCTTGCCAGCTTCCTTCAGTCACGCTCTGACTGCTGCATTCTGGCAGCTTCACTCCAGGCTTTCTCCAGACTGCATACCTTCCCTGCAGAGTGGCTTGCTTGCGGAAGAGGGCCCTGCCCTGTTTCCATTCGCTGCACTCACAGCCCACTCTGGCAGCTTTTCCAGGGCCACACCCTATTCAGCTCAGCCCTGCTGCACCAGTGTTCTTTCCTCTTTTCTTTTTTCAAGGCAAAAGTTAAAAAAAAAAAAAAAGCCTGCATAACCAGCAATAAATAAATCACTTTTAATCCCTATTTTCCTCCATTGGGCTTCTCCCATTAGCCAGTGCAAACCTACCATTTCCTGACTGTCTCTGCAACCAGGCCCACTTACAGTTTCCTCTCTACCTGAAACCCTTAAACTTTGTTTTGGTTTTTTTCCTTCAGTGCAGCTTCTGAGCCACACCCTTTCACAAGCTACCATGTTCTGTGCCCCCCTGCGCTCTGTACTTTGTTTTAGAGCCACAGGGCCCCTGTGTTGTGAACTATGTTTAGAACCACAGGCCCTCTTTACAACTCTTTCTGTACTCCAGGCACTTTCTTGGAGGCTGGAGTTTTTTTTTCTGTGCAAAGCTTTAGAAAAAATCCCATACATGAAACCATTTGTGGGAATGAGCGGTGATTCCCACAGGCCTGGAGACAAACTAGTCTGATTCAAGCCTTGCTGAAAACAGTATATCTTTATTACAACTTCACACATGCACAACAGTAGACTGTCTTCCCTTCAGAACAGTGTATTCTCTTTACTTGCAGTTCAGCACTGCTTCCCTCAGTACTTATACTTCAGATTTGTCTCAGCTCAGTGTTTGGATAGTGTTACCTTACAGGAGCTGCCTTCTTCCTGGGAGCCTGGGTCTGATCTGGTTAACCCCACTTCGATCCCAGCTCTTATTCCCCAGTCTCTGGTTACACCCTCTGAGCGCCACCTGCCCCACAGTCTCCTGCCCCGAGAGCATACTCTTCTTAGTGGATTTAAGGTGGCCAGGCCCTATCTTACAGACCAATTATCTTTTTTTTTTTTTTTTTTTTTTTTTTTAAAGCAACCAAATGAATGAAATCAATCTGCTTTTTTTTTCATTATCTTCTAGGGTTTCCATGTCAGACAATCTGAAACATGGATTCCAGTGGTGTGGCAGAAATGTAAGCATGAATAGTTACATGGCCAGCATTTTTCATCACTGTTTGCCCAAATGACCACCAGGCTTTAGAGAGATTTCTGCTGCTCTAGATTCCTGTAAGTGAGGAGTTGGCCGCTCCGTCCTGGATTGCCGTATACAAGTCTGGTTTTCAGGATGTCCACAGTGAATATGCACGAGGTATATTTGCATTATTTACCTCAATTGTATACAAATCTATCTCATACATATTCATTGGGGATGTCCTGAAAATCAGACCTGTTTGTGGCACTCCAGGACCAGAGATGCCTCCCCCGCTGTAAATGTTACCGTCATTGCAGGATTCCTTGCAGGTATGGTATTGGATCACAAGAAGAGTTATTGAAGTATGAGAACGTTCTTAGTAAGTTTTCGAGACCAGAATGGGGTACATCTGAAGAAGCAACCTGTCTGGTCTGAAACACATTTACAGCATTATCTTTGGATAATTCTGATGTTGGTTCAGTATAAGGTATCAAACCAAACTAATGTACTGGTATATGCTATAAAGCACCTTAATACCGAACAAACTTTTGTTAGACCCTTTATTCACGAGTAGGTATCAATCAGTCCATCTCGTTTTTTATAAGGGGTCTCATTGCTTTAATTTTCAATCTCATCAATTTTTTACTTTTTAGAATTATTCTTAAAAACAGTCCCGACAAAAATTCATGGGGAAAACTCCCAACTAATAAATCCAAAACCGGTAATGTAGATACTTATCTACTATGAATAGGTCCCAAACGTCCTGACATGGCCATGTTTCGGACCGTAGTCCTGCTTCAGGGGAAATGCTGGAAGATGAAATCCAATTCAACGGAAAGAATAGTCCAAGACTGCGATTATAATTCGTGCATTTCCTTCGTTGAATTGGATTTCATCTTCCAGCGTTTCCCCTGAAGCAGGACTACGGTCCGAAACATGGCCATGTCGGGACGTTTGGGACCTATTCATAGTAGATAAGTATCTACATTACTGGTTTTGGATTTATTAGTTGGGAGTTTTCCCCATGAATTTTTGTCGGGACTGTTTTTAAGAATAATTCTAAAAAGTAAAAAATTGATGGGACTGAAAATTAAAGCAATGAGACCCCTTATAAAAAATGAGATGGACTGATCGATGCCTACTCGTGAATAAAGGGTCTAACAAAAGTTTGTTCAGTATTAAGGTGCTTTATAGCATATACCAGTACATTAGTTTGGTTGTTGTTTACATAGTAGTGTACTGGAATACACGGGTGGTGTGAGTGGGTTTTTTGTATGATTGATATCAGTATAAGGTATCACAACCTGCTAAGAATCTTGATTTTTTTTCCGGAACCAATACAGTTCCTACACCATGTGTAGCATTTCCAAGTACTGAACAGCTGACCACAATAGTGAGATGAAACTTGCAAGTCTGGAGGAAGTGATGTCACCTAAATGTGAGCTCCCAACCAAACTGTGAAATATTTGCTGAATTCTTTGCCATCGGTAGCTGTATGGTGAGACAGAGGCTTGATATTTGTCCTGCTCCAGAGCAAGATGATAGATAAAAAGAAATCAATTGATTTCAAGTAATTCTCATATTTTAAAATTGCAGTGGGAGTGGGGGTCAAGACTGCCTCGCCGGATGGCACAGGCTGTGATTCTCTGGAGGTATGCCTGTTGGAACAGCCAATCCTTTCAATGTGGCGTGTAGCGATCTATCCTCCCGAGATGAATTTTGCAATTGGTTTTGCGACCAGCGACGTGATATGAAAGCAATTAAAACTGAAATTATGGGTATGGTCTCAGAGCTTAAGGAAGGAATGTTGGAAATTGGCAGACATGTAGAAGAGTCAGAAGTGAGACTAGACACTCATACAGAGAAACTAGAGAAGCTGCAGCGGGCAGATCAGGAGTTTAGTCAAGAATAGCAGATCCTCATGGATAAACTAGAAGACTTGGAGAATTTTTCACGGAGGACAAATTTGCAGATTAAGGGGGTGCCAGAGACCTCTGAATTTGCTGACGCGTGGTTGGTGGCACTGGACATCAGCAAAGCTATTCTATCAGGGGTTGACTTGAGCTCTGTGGATACAAGAGATATCATTGAGCTTGAGGGAATACATTGTACTCTGGGTCCAAAGTTAGCTAATCAACCATGGGACATACTTGTTTACTATAATAAATATGCAGCGAAAGAGCATATTTTGAAAGCTGCTTGACAAGCCTCGAACTTGGCTTGGCAGGGCCATAAAATTGCAATTTTTGCCGACTTGGCTTCTGCAAACCTCAAGAGGAGATCGGAAATGAAATGTGTTACCCTGGCTCTTCAGAATGAGCAAGCCTGATACAAGAACATAAGAAATTGCCATGCTGGGTCAGACTAAGGGGCCATCAAGCCCAGCATCCTGTTTCCAACAGAGGCCAAACCAGGCCACAAGAACCTGGCAATTACCCAAACACTAAGAAGATCTCATGCTACTGATGCAATTAATAGCAGTGGCTATTCCCTAAGTAAACTTGATTAATAGCCATTAATGGACTTCTCCAAGAACCTATCCAAACCTTTTTTGAACCCAGCTACACTAACTGCATTGACCACATCCTCTGGCAACAAATTCCAGAGCTTTATTGTGCAATGAGTGAAAAAGAATTTTCTCCGATTAGTCTTAAATGTGCTACTTGCTAACTTCATGGTCCTTCTATTATTCGAAAGTGTAAATAACCAATTCACATATACTCGTTCAAGAGCTCTCATGATCTTAAAGACCTCTATCATATCCCCCCTCAGCCGTCTCTTCTCCAAGCTGAACAGCCCTAACCTCTTAAGCCTTTCCTCACAGGGGAGCTGTTCCATCCCCTTTATCATTTTGGTTGCCCTTCTCTGTACCTTCTCCAACGCAACTATATCTTTTTTGAGATGCGGCGACCAGAATTGTACACAGTATTCAAGGTGCAATCTCACCATGGAGCAATATAGAGGCATTATGACATTTTCCGTTTTAATAACCATTCCCTTCCTAATAATTCCTAACATTCTGTTTGCTTTTTTAACTGCTGCAGCACACTGAGCTGAGGATTTTAAAGTATTATCCACTATGATGCCTAGATCTTTTTCCTGGGTGGTTGCTCCTAATATGGAACCTAACTTTGTGTAACTACAGCAAGGGTTATTTTTCCCTATATGCAACACCTTGCACTTGTCCACATTAAATTTCATCTGCCATTTGGATGCCCAGTCTTGCAAGGTCCTCCTGTAATGTATCACAGTCCGCTTGCGATTTAACTACTCTGAATAATTTTGTATCAGCCGCAAATTTGATAGCCTCACTCGTCGTATTCCTTTCCAGATCATTTATATATATATATTGAAAAGCACCGGTCCAAGTACAGATCCCTGAGGCACTCCCCTGTTTACCCTTTTCCACTGAGAAAATTGACCATTTAATCCTACTGTTTGTTTCCTGACTTTTAACTAGTTTGTAATCCACGAAAGGACATCGCCTCCTATCCCATGACTTTCTAGTTTTCTTAGAAGCCGCTCATGAGGGACTTTGTCAAACGCCTTCTGAAAATCCAAATACATTACATCTACCGGTTCACCTTTATCCACATGTTTATTAACCCCTTCAAAAAAAGGAAGCAGATTTGTTAGGCAAGACTTTCCTTGGGTAAATCCATGTTGACTGTGTTCCATTAAACCATGTCTTTCTATATGCTCTACGATTTTGTTCTTGAGAATAGTTTCCACTATTTTCCCCGGCACTGAAGTCAGGCTCACTGGTCTATAGTTACCCGGATCGCCCCTAGAGCATTTTTAAATATTGGTGTTACATTATCCACCCTCCAGTCTTCAGGTACAATGGATGATTTTAATGAAAGGTTACAAATTTTAACTAATAGATCAGAAATGTCATTTTTTAGTTCCTTCAGTACCCTAGGATGCATACCATCCGGTCCAGGTGATGTGCTACTCTTTAATTTTTCAATCTGGCCTACTACATCTTCCAGGTTCACAGAGATTTCGTTCAGTTCATCTGTCTCATCACCCCTGAAAACCATCTCCGAAACTGGTATCTCCCCAACATCCTCATTAGTAAACACGGAAGCAAAGAATTCATTTAGTCTTTCTGTAATGGCCTTATCTTCCCTAAGAACCCCTTTAACCCCTCGGTCATCTAATGGTCCAACCGACTCCCTCACAGGTTTCTTGCTTCGGATATATTTTTTAAAGTTTTTATTATGAGTTTTTGCCTCTATGGCCAACTTCATTTCAAATTCTCTCTTCGCCTGTCTTATCAATGTTTTACACTTAACTTGACAATGCTTAAGTTTTATCCTATTTTCTTCAGATGGATCCTTCTTTCAAATTTTGAAGGATTTTTTTTGGCTAAAACAGCCTCTTTTACCTCACCTTTTAATCATGACAATAATTGTTTTGCCTTCCTTCCACCTTTCTTAATGTGTGGAATACATATGGACTGCACTTCTAGGATGGTATTTTTAAACAATGTCCATGCCTGTTGAACACTTTTAACCTTTGCAGCTGCACCTTTCAGTTTTTTCTATTTTCCTCATTTTATCAAAGTTTCCCTTTTGAAAATTTAGTGTTAGAGCTGCAGATTTACTTATTGTCCCCCTTCCAGTTATTAGTTTAAATTTGATCATGTTATGATCACTGTTGCCAAGTGGCCCCATCACCATTACCTCTCTCACCAAATCCTGTGTTCCACTAAGAATTAAATCTAAAAAAGCTCCCTCTCTTGTTGGTTCCTGAACCAATTGCTCCATGAAGCAGTCATTTATTACATCCAGGAACTTTGTCTCTAGCAAGTCCTGATGGTACATTTACCCAGTCAATATTGGGGTAATTGAAATCTAACTTAATCAAAGGGAGTTGGCGGTTAACCACAACAACCAAAGACAAGAACAAAAAATGTGGAACCCAGGAAATATTTTAAATAATAGCCTAAGAAGGTGTCAGCAAGCCTGACGTTGTGTGACTTCTAAATAAAAGACACCAACCAGTCTTCTCAATCATTCACCTTCATCAACTTTTATTAAAAGTTGCACACATACAATCTCTCTAAAAAATCATACATGTGGCACTCAGTGCAAAAGACTGGAAAGCCCCCCCCCCCCCCCCTCTTACTGCTGGACTGCTGCCTTCATCTTAGTTTTATTGAGTTCCTAGTTAAGTTTAGGGTACTAAGGGAGTTGGAATAAGAGTACTTTAAATTTACAGGTGAATTTACTAATTAATCAGCTAGTGTCCTACAAGGGGATGATTCAACTTTCAATAAGGGCTGCCCCTTTGGTTTGGATGTCACCCTGAATGGTGTCACTTCCTGAACAGAAATGGCTGTGAAGGCTGCAAATATTCTCCATGCCGCTGGTTTACAGGTGACTGGTAATACGGATACCTCTGCCACTTCGAATTTTTCTGCCCCAAATGATCAACTCAAATGTCAGACAGCAGGCAAGGGTGGCAAACAGCTTTGAAGGCAATGGGAGGGGAGGGGAGATCCACCTCTTTGAAAGACACTAATACTTGAAGTATAATAAAGCTTTGGAGGGACCTTGTGTCTGTTTGGTTGTTATAAAGAGGGAGGAGGTTGGGTTACGACGGGTGAATTGGAAGTTTCATATACTTGAATCATTATGCTTCTTGGGGCTTGCTACTTTTTTTGTGAGATATGCTACACTGTTGTATTACTTGGTAATATGCATATCACTGGCAAAGATTGAGATGCAATGTGTTGGGCAGAAACAATTTCCTGTGATGCTATTTTGTTTTTTTTCTTTTACATTGTTCAATATGTTCCTATCTCATCTATGGGTTAGGGAGTTGGAAATTGGGGTGTGGTTGTGTGACGATGACGTTTTCCCCATGTAGGAGAGTTCTGCGAATTTGGAAAAGCAGATCAGAGTTATGGAAGGGGAGGTTTGGGAGATGAGAGAATGCTTGTTAGTGAAGGAATGGGGAGAGCTGTTTGTTTAGAGGAGTGTGTTTGAAGCTGGAGGACTTGGGAGACCTTTTTTGGGAATCTGAGTACAGTGCCTTTGAGATAGGACATGAGTACACTTATAATTGCTGATATGATGGATTTTATAATCATTTCATTAAATGTTAAAGGTTTAAATATCCTCCCAGAAGAGAGAACTAATGCTCCTGTGGGTCACAATAGTATCTATTCAAGAGACACATTTGAAAAAAAAAGAAAAAAAGGTTTGAGAGCTTGTTATGATCCCTTCAGTATCCTCTTAGGATTTTAGTTGCTAGCACACCCTGGAATAAATAGGCAGGAGTGGGAGTCCTGATTGCAAGGTATTTTCAATGTGAAATCTTCTGGTTTTAGGTGATCCATTGCAGAGATTTATACTTGTTCAGATTAAGGTGAGAAATGAGAAATTTACTTTGGATGTTTATGCACCAAATAAAGGGCAGGGTGACTTTTTTTCCAGTCTCTCAGAAGCATTATCATTGTGAATAGAGGGTTATTTGATCATTAGGGGAGATTTGGGTAAGGAGATTGAGGAATACTTGAAATACAATGATATCGAGGATACTCTCCACTCGGTAGTATGGGAATGCCTAATGGTGGTGACTCGTGGAAAGTTAATCTCATGAGCCTCCTATAAGAAAAATGAGAAAAAAGCAAAAGATATGAATTTAGGGAGAGAACTGGCTAAGTTAGTGTTAGTACATAAAAACACTCTAACCCCTAAGACTTGTGCTCAACTGCTACAGATATGAGATGAGCTGTTGTCATTGGAATCTGATAGGATAGCTCACCAGTTAGATTTAGTTGATCAACAATTCATTTGAGTATAGGAATAAAGTGAATAAAATTCTAGCTAGACATCTTAAAAATAAATTCTCTCAAAGCCAAATTATTAAAATTAAAACTCCAGGTGGGGACCTATGTAAGACTAATACAGAAATTAGACAGTGTTTTCTTCAGATTTGTACAAAGCAGATGATTTGATTTGAGGATGGCAAAAATATGGGTTAATTAGCTGATAGTCCCCTTCCAGTGTTATCCTCAGATCACCAAGGGTGGTTAGAGGTGGAAATTGCAACTGTAGCAGTTTTGCAAGCCATCAAAACCTTGAAGCCTGATGAAGCACCTCGGTTAGATGGTTTTACAGGGCTTTTTATAAGCAATTTGCTCCCTTTCTGTTGATCCAATTTACTAACATATTTAACTTTTTGAGTGGGATGGGTTTTCTACCTAGGGGGTCTAATCAGGCAGAAATAACAGTAAAGACCCAACTCATTGTGGTTCATAGAGATCGTAATATTGATATAAAATTATTAGCGAAGATATTAGCAGATCAGTTGAACCAAATGATAAGCTCACAAATACATTCGAAGCAGGCTGGATTTATCCCTGGGCACCTGGCAGCCGATAATGTAAGGAAAATTTGTGATTTTATTTGGTGAGCTAGGAAAGAGAAGATCCCATCCTTTTTGTTAACCACAGATGCCGAGAAGGCATTTGATAGGGTCCACTGGGCCTTCCTCTTCATGACTCTAGAAAAGATCTATTTTGGTCCCAAATTTTGTACTTGAATCAGAAAGCTATATGATAATCCGGAAGCTTGCATCTGGGTGAATGTGGGGTATTCTGGCTGTTCCCATTTTGTAGGGGCACTCGACAGGGATGCCCGCTATCTCCTCTACTGTTTGCTCTATTTTTTGAGAACTTCACAGTGTAGATTCGTGACAATGTGGGGATAAAGGGAATTCCAATAGGGGGCAGCAACTAGAAATAGTCCTTATTTGCTGATAACATGTTAACAGATCCATTGAACTCTCTATGTTGTTGGTTGAAACAGATAGCTTTAGTCAGCTATCAGGCTTTAAAATTAATGCCAACAAATCAGAAGGGTTGGAATCTTTTTTGGATAAAAGTCTGGTGGATGTTGCAAAGAAACACTTCCCTTTTAAGTGGGCAAAAACCAAGATTAAGTACCTGAGCATAAATATTGGCATAGCTAATGAAAACTCCAGTTGAATTATACACCTTTGCTAGAGCAAATTGGTAAAGACCTTCAGACGTGGAAGAGATTCGATCTTTCCTGGTTAGGCAGAAAGCCACCATATAAATGAATGCATTGCCCACTTAATGCATCTTTTTCAGACAATATCTATACAGATACCTAATAAAATGCTCAAATTGTGGCAAAAACACATTTTTTATTTCATTTGGAGGAGGAGACCATCAAGAGTAGCGCAGGCAGTAATGTATTTATCTATGATGAGAGGGGGCTTAGACGTCCCCAACCTTCAGTGGTGGTATGGGGCCTCTCAGCTATGGGTGGCTGTAGGTTGGCATTGGCGGAGAGAGACAACATAATGGGTTGACATAGAGCAAAGCATAATGGGACCTATGTGTTTAAGAGCAGTATTATGGCAACCCAAATGTACCTGGCGGCTTATTGTTGACATATCACCATTTACTGCCAATACACTGAGAGTTTGGGCGCACTGGAAAGACAGAATTATAGGCCAATGGGATCATTTATTTCTTTTGCTCAGTTCTGTTTCACAACGTAGAATTCCTCCCAGGATTGTCTCCAAGGTTGTCTTATAGGTGTGGTACTAAAGGGGTTTGTAGGTTGGAACATTTATGGGAAGGGGGTGCTATTCTTCCTTTTGAACATCTCACTAGACAGTGTGGCTTCTCAAATCAAGATTTATTTACATATATGCAAGTAAAACATTTTATACAGCAGAGAAATGTTGTAGCTGATCTCTGCAGGTGCAAACATTCTTTGAGATATTCTGTGATAGGACTGATAATAGCAAAGGGGTGATTTCTCAGATATATTCCCTGTTGGATCTTTCAATCAAACTGACTCAAATAAAGGCTTGAGAAGCAGATTTGAGGGAGATCCTTTCGGATGCAATTTGTTCTTTCTAACAGCCAGCAAGAGTTCAATTGCTGTGTCCCTTGTGGAGAATAGTTACAAGGTTCTAATGGAATGGTACCTGACACCAGTTAGGCTCCACTAAATGTTCCCAGAGGTGTTTGATATTTGATGGAGGGGATGCAGGGGAAAGGGAACCTTTTTTCATATGTGGTGGGAGTGCTTGCAGATAGATTTGGTCTAATTAAAGGAATTTCGGGTGAATCAGTGATCAAAGACCCAAAAGTTACCTTGCTGGGAATCCCTATGTCTCATTTTTCTATACATTTACAACTGCTTGTTCAACAAATCTGTAAAGCAACTCTTCATGAGATTGAATTTCATTGGAGGAGACCAGTGCCTCCATTACTGGAGACAGTTATATTAAGATTAAACTAGGTGCAGTACCTTCAAAAGCTGATGGCTAAATGGCATAAGTCGGTGGGTAAATTTGAGAAACTCCAGGAGCATTATGACAAATGGAAAAAGTCCAGTGTGGCTCTGAGGTCATTGGAGGTGGTGGAGACCTTCAGGCCTGCTACTCTGGCATGCTCAGTACTTCTAATACTTTTTCAGAACTCATTTTAATTCCTGGAATCTCTATCCTATGGACATAGCTATTAATTTGAAGGGGTGGAGAAGGGGGGGTGTTCATGTAACTATGTTTGATAATATGCTTTTGTAACCATATGGCTTTTTGGTATGCTGTTTGTTCATGGATTCATGCCTAATAAAAATCTTAATGGAAAAAAAACCCCACCTGCAAGGCTTTCCAGAGCAGAGTATGACAAATAGAAATTCAGTCAGCTTAAGGGACTGTCATGCAGAAAACCACTAAGGGGAATCTTTATCTTCTAACAGTAGAAGAATTAGGGATATGGCAAAATAAGGAATTCTTAAGGGGAGATGTTCAAGGGCTATTGATGAGGTCATCAGAGGCTGTCAGGACCTGAGGGCTAGCAGGGAACATTTTGTCCCAAGACAAAGGCAAAAAAAAAATGTTGGGTCCTTTGTGGTCAGTGGCTGAACTGTATAGAAGTGGGAGTTTAAAAATGGGTGAAAAGTTTTGTCTAGCTGTGAAGGTAGGATCATGGCACCTTCGCCCCACTAGAGGCAAGCTCTGTTTGAACTGGAAGCAAGAGAGCATTGCCAGATCAAAGATAATCCATTCTGCTTTGTTCTATTATAAATCTGCTGAATATGAATGTTTTTTTTAACATATGCTATATGCCAAGCATACCATACATGTAGTGATGATATTCCTCCCAGGCTATGAGTCGGGCCAGAGCTCACAGATCAAATGCAGATGATCCTGCCTCTCTCATGAGCGATGACGATATGATAGAAAAGGGAGCCTCAGACTCTGAGGACAACAGCCCAGCAGTATCTGGTAGCTTAAGAGGCAGAGGAAGAGGTCGAGCAAGAGGAGGAAGAGGGCAAAGTGCAGCACCAAGGGGGACGTCAAAGAGAGGAAGAGGTGAGAGAAGGCTTTTGAAGCCATTCAGCTGTAACTGCAGAAGTACAGCAAGCATCGCTTTCTATGATGTTAATACAGGTTATGGGTAAAAAAAGGTTTTTCCTTGTAATAGAAATACTTAATAATAATTACACTTCTGTGTCATGCTTTTCTTTATGTACTCCTCACATGAATATTACTCAACATTGGGCAAGAGAGACAGCCTAAATGATAAATCATGATGTTCATTTCAACCATTTTCTAACATCTTAAGTATGCCTTTTTATAGCAAATGTTTTTGCCATGTATACATAATCAAATTTTGTGGTGCTGAATGTTAAGTGAAAATGTCAGGTAGAAACCACAGCATTCTGGCACATCAACTTTATGTATTACCTTGGAAAACCATACATCAGCATATTAAATCATTCTCTTGCCATGGATATATGGTATGGATGGGGTTCATGTCATTGTGGATGCTAATCATAATATATCATTGCAAAGCTCACAAATAGTAACTGTCACTGCTGCTATTTGTAGCAGTACTGTATCACCATAGACGCTCTTATGAACAATAAAGGCTAATTGGTGAAGGATCATAGAGTCTAAGCCTTGCTAGTCCTTGGAATTAATTCTTTCACCCACTATGATGGAGGCTTCGCACGACTCTGACCTTCCATCCTAGGAAGATGATTATATTGATGCAAATGGTTATTACATGGTGATTGTCATTGCTTCTTAGTGTCAACATTCCTGTACAGAGAGGTCAGATTTGAAGTCCATATCTATCAGATCTTCATGGAGACCAATACTAACTTGTTCTGTAGATGATCATGTCAATATAGTATCATGCAAGTCAGTTTGGACAGTAAACAAAACTAAAGAGCAATATTGGACAAACATTGCAAATAAACTTTGTTAGAGAACAATACATTGTCTGAAAATTGAGAATGATGGACATCCCAATAGTCATGTTTCTCACAGGACAAGCAGGATGGTAGTCCTCACAAATGGGTGACATCGAGGATGGAGCCCTGTACGGAAAACTTTTCTGTCAAAGTTTCAACAAGCTTTGACTGACACTGGCACACTGGGTGCACTGAGCATGCCCAGCCTGCAATTATCCCTGTGAGCCACAGGTGTCTCCCTCAGTCTTCTTTTTTCCGCTCTGCAGTCAGCATAGCGGTTGGAGCTCTGTGAGGATTTTTTAACTAATTACCTCATGGAAACACTTAACTTTTCACTTCAAAAAACACTTTTCCCTGCACAGGTCTCCCTCCGCGTACGTTTTTACGACGCTCGGTGAGTACTAATTCTTATTTTTTGGTCGGTTCCTGTCACTATCTTAAGGCTGTTAACTGACTGAAGCCTTCCCTTCCCCCATTTTTCAGTTAGCTTTAAACAGCTTGCGAGTATCTCTGTGACACTCTGCTTGCTTATGCTAGTGGGGTAGGGATTTTTTCCTTAACTTTAGGACCTCTGTAGCTTCAAGTCCTTCGTTCCCTGGTACCCTCACGCAGTCGATACCCTATCTCTACACCGGGACCCTCCTAAACCGCCCTGGGCTTTTATATGTCATCAGCGCCCCTCCCCCCACGGTGCCCTGATGCCTTTATCCATGTTTTTTGCTTTTCAGTGCTACCAGGCTTTTTCCTCCTACGCACTGTTTTTTTCCTTGGGCTTCCTCGGTGCCGTCCCTACCCGGATGCATGCCATTGACGCACACGCTGTTAGTCACTGCCATGCATACTCGGGTCGCCGCCACCGCTGCCTGAGACACTTTTTAACGATCCCAGGGTCACTTCATCGATGCCACCCCCCCTTTTGGGGATGCCATCGATGCCCCATCCTCCCCACCGATGTCCAGCCCTTTTCCATCGGTGGGCATCGGTGCCACATCGATTCGTCGGTGGGCATCGATGCCGGATGGTCCCCATCGGTGGACATCGGTGCCGGATGGTCCCCATCGATGGACATCGGTGCCGGATGGCTTGTCCGTCGATGGCATTGGTGCCGGATGGCCGTCCGTCGATGGCATCGGTGCCGGGTCCTTTTGCATCGATGGACACCGATGCCCAGGTGTTTCATCCATGGGCATCTATGTTAGAATGCATCCATCGAGGGCAGTCGATGCCAGGCTGCTCCCATCGGTGAAATTCGATGCCCAGGTGGGTCCCATTGGTGGGTATCCATGCCGGCTCGATTCCGTGGATGGGCGTTGATGCCAATGCCAGCCTTATGGCTGGCATCGATGCCCATGCCGATTCCAGGACTGGCGTTGATGCCGGGATGGAATTCATCGACTGGGAGATCCATGCCATCGATTCCATACGTGTCCATATCGATGCCACCGACACACGTGTCTGGGGCACCGATGCCATGTACACTTGGAAATCTGAGTCTGTCCAAATCGATACCGTCAACGTCTGTGGCCCTATAGTTGATGCCCGTGGCCATGCCACAAACGGCATAAATGCCCGCCTCCATGCATCGATGCCCTCGACACCTCCGTTTTCCTTCGGTGTCCTTGACGCCCTATTGATTCGACTTCGACTCAGTCGATGCCGGTATCTTTTTCAATAACGGCAATGTTTTTCGATTATTCGATTCCACATCGTTTCAAAGATACCTATGCCACTGCTGTCAGTGCCCGTCACTGTCATCATTCTCCTGGCCAGTCATCGACGATTTTTCATACCCATTTTGATGATATCCTCGAAGCCCCTTAGGTTGCCTTCAATATCGTCAATACCGACATAGCACCGCCACATAATACCCTCGCCTCCTCACATTGCTCCACGCTTTGGGTTCTTTTTTAAGCCCCGTATTAGCTTAAGACACTCCATTGTGTCAGGAGCAGAGCAGGCGTGCTGACAGTTCGTCATCGATCGCCTTCCAGGACGACGAGGGCTTCCATCTCGGCGCTGGGGAAAGACCGGGCCGAGCACCGTGGCACCCATCATCGCCGACATCGTGATCGTCCGCCGCTGACGCCATCCAGCACATCGGTGCCATCCTTCTCCAGGCTGGACAACGCTCGGGCAGAGCGACATCACCACTGCCATCAGCACTGTTCCTACAGTTTTGGCAGTCCTTGGTGATCCAGAACTTCCGGATCCAGGTCCGACAGCTTCTGCATTGGCGTCACGACACATCGAGCCGCTGTGACGAGGGAAGGGAACATGAGTTCCGTTAGGGCTCCTCTGTTCCTGGCGTGCCCCACCGTCAAGTGGTGTGGGACTATGGCCATCTGTTACACTTAGCAGTCTAAACGCCACTCACGCCTGGCCTGTCTCCTCTGTACCTGTGCCACCATACCGGGTTTCAGAGCGAGATGGACGTTTACGTCCCCGGCCTTACCCTCGAGGACTCCGGAGACCGTCGGAGTCAACAATCTTCACCGGCTCGTCTTGCGGCGATCCACGTCGGATGGTAAGTACCCGCTTCGGCGGCATTCCCATAGAGTTGTGTTCTCCCATTCGGACCGTGGTTCGAAAAGTTCTGGGTCATGTGCCTTTTAGAACTGTATTAGTGTCACATATCGCTATGTTAGCTATGTTAGCCACAATATCAGGAGAACCCCTCTATCTTCTTGGGATTGCAGCAGGGCTTCTTCTCTTGTCAGTAACAAGTCCCTGTGCCGACCAATGCTCTGACTCTTGGTTCCCTCCCAACCAAGGTCCAGCTGCATTGGCTGATCTGCTAAACATGAGATTCAGCAACCATTGCCCCATGTACAAGTCCACCTTGAGGCCTGGCCACAGGTCTCAGTGTCTCCTTGTACAGCATACAGAAATGCGGGTACCACTAACCGCTCACACACCTGCAGGAGCCTACATGATATCCTCCATTGGGACACCTCCTGGTCTCCCATCTGGTCAGATATCAGAGCGGCCACCCCACCTTGTACCAAAGTCCCGGTACACTCCCCCAGGCGCTACGAAGTGCAGAGGGGAGAAGGGAGGGGGGTTGGGGAGTTTTAATTGCACTATTCTTTCTTTTAACAGAAAATAGTTACTCTCCGCACATCCTGGACCTAAGAAAATCCAACTTTCTTTAGACGTCACAGGTACAATGGTATCTTTGGTTACCATCACTCCATACTGCAGTAAGTACATTATTTTAATGTTTCTATGTGCTTTATGGTGAGTCAACATTACAACCCCAAGCTCTGCTGCTGGCACCAGCTTCGGTAAGTGAACTGTCTCTTGCATCACTGTTGGTGAATGCTGTTTTCTCTGCGGAGTGTAACATCATCACTTTCCTTGCATAGACTACTGCTAACCACTTTCAGTACATGCAAGGAGCTCTCACTTTTTTCAGGACTCACTATACATTTACTAACTGGGATTACTGTCACTGCCATAAATCCCTTCTGTAACACTTCTGGACACCACAGTCTTAAGACCCTCTTGTCCAGCATGCGCACAGACATTCTGATTCATTGTTATATGTCCCTGCGCATATTTTCCATAACCTCAGCCTTTCAACTTTTCATGGTTGGGCTATGGGGTTTCTTCCCACTATGCATTTTTCTCATAATTCAAAACTGCTATGGGTTATATTCAGTGACATTCTATACTCAATGGACCTAAGTGGTTTCATTGCTTTCGTCCCTGATTCTTATCCAAGTTCGAACTAGGACCTAGTCTCCTTCGACTCATGCTCGCAATTCCTTAGGGTTATAAAGTTTCTCCTGAAAGCTGTCAACCCATTATGCATCTATTGCACTCCAGCATAGTTTCTCATAAACTTCCTGGACGTTGCACCCATGAGTTATGCCCTTATGCCTTCCAATACTGCTTTTGCAACAATTCTTTGTGCATACAGACAGACAGCATAGGGACAATGTGCTTTCCAACTCATAAGCACGCATTACCTCTTAGCTGCTCTGCTAGACAGCTGCGCAGCTCTACCCTTGGCCCTTGTTCACTTCATGCGTCCTTGGGCCACATATCTAAGAGATTTAATGAACGCTCTATCAGACCTTCTCCACGTAGGTTCTATCCTCTCGAATGGTCTCAATTACATGTGTACAGGGCAAATCTTTTAACGCTGAGTTTAACTAAACTTTCCTCGGCGTCTGCATCATTCCATACGATGCACAGGTTCTGCTCCCTGCACATGTTTCCTATGCGTTCCCTTAGATGCCTTTTCTTCCATCAAAGGCCTCTTCAATATATCTCTTCTGCTGCCTCTCGTAGCCAGCATTCTTCTAATGTTGAACTGGGATGGGGTTCAGTATTCTTTTCCCCACTCCCTGACTGAGATCAGTATGCTTTCCGATACTTCTCAATCCATCATATCAGTAACCTTTTATTCTCTCACCAGTCAGTCCCAAATCATAGACTTACTGATGTTCTTAGGTTCTGGTAGCGTCACAAAACCTTCTAAACATAAATCTTGCCGTTTAATATGGCAGGCTTTACCTCCTGACGCTAAAAAAAAAAAAAAGAGGTATTACCCCTTTTACTTTTCCACCATTTTTTCTTACTCCCTCGGATTCTGTTCTCCAGACATCCTCCACATAGATACACCTTTCTCTTAGGAGGTGTATCGTTTTGGGAGTTGGGTTCCCGTTTTCGGTAATCCTCTCTGAGTCGGCTTACCATGGATTATCCACTGATCAAGCCGCCTCTATTTCTCTAATCACGGAATGAACATATATATTCTCCTTATAAGTCTCATACATTCTACGTTTGAGCCTTTCCATTCCTCTCTTCCACAGTTTGGCAAGGGAACTTCTTTCCCTCTTAATGTCATTCCTGCCAGCAGGGTCCGTGAGTTATGCACTCTTTCCATACTCACCTGACTCCGTTCCTCTGCCACTGAGTAGTTCTACGCATTCAACTTTCTATCCTTTTCAGGTAGATGTTGTATCTCCTTTCCTCAGGAAATACTCTATTAATTTTTCCTAACCTCTCTCTCTCGCCCTAGGGAGAGACTGGGTTTTCCACATTCCTGGACAGTAATGCTGCGCTTACATTCTATCTACATTGCACTGCATTCCATGTGAATTCCATTTGACTCTTTCCTTCATGCAAGGGTCAAACTGCTACTTCCAGTGGCCACACAGACCTAATCCTTCTGATTAAGTGGTCTATATTTCCTTTCCTACCAACAAGCAGACATTTCACTACAACACTGTGGGTATCCACATACTGTTGTGTCCGTCTTAGCCTTAACAGCTTCTCTTTGGTTACTGCTGCTTGTACTTTTTTATCAGGTTGCAGCCTGGAGTCCTCTCCATACCTTCGCAGCCTATTATTGCTTACATTTGACTAGCCGGCATGCTCCATGTTTGGCCAGTCCGCCTACTCTTACTTTTTTCAATTCACTACCCAACATCCTTCCACGAACCCATTATGGTGTTGCGGATGCCCTCCGTTCCCATTTCCACCTCAGTCATTACGCCTTTGCGCATCTGCGGTGTATCTGGTGCATTCCCGGGCATCCTCAGCTCGGTACTCACCCATTTGTGAGGACTACCATCCTGCTTGTCCTGTGAGAAAGCAAATGTTGCTTACCTGATGTAACAGGTGTTCTCACAGGACAGCAGGATGTTAGTCCTCACGAAACCCGCCCGCCACCCCGCGGAGTTGGGTCTGCATACTTTTATTTTAGTTTCGCTTGCGCTTTTTAGCTATAAGACGAGACTGAGGGAGACACCTGTGGCTCACAGGGATAATTGCAGGCTGGGCATGCTCAGTGCACCCAGTGTGCCAGTGTCAGTCAAAGCTTGTTGAAACTTTGACAGAAAAGTTTTCCGTACAGGGCTCCATCCTCGATGTCACCCATTTGTGAGGACTAACATCCTGCTGTCCTGTGAGAACACCTGTTACATCAGGTAAGCAACATTTGCTTTATGTCAATGATTGTAATCCACCTTGTACAATATTGTTGAAAAAGCAGAACATAAATTTTAAAAAAATCATAGTTCAGTCCTCATTTATATGATAATTACATCACAAATGGTTTTCTAGGCCAGGACCTCATTCCAAAAGTACATGAATTGTAAACTCTCTCAGTTCTTTCTCATCTAGAAATATATGTATTTGGATTCCAACATAAAATACCACTGGGCACCGTTTTATCAGTAGAGTACAGAGAAATAAGTCTTTGGAAGTAATAAGAATTGTGTACACAAAAATTTGTATGAGAAGTAAAGTTAATGAGAAGTTGTAGCATATATGATCTTTTGAGATCGGTTTTTCATATATAGATTCAAAATCGGTGCAGTGTCTTATTAAAATGTCTCAGCATTATCAAGAAAAGAGAACAAACACAATTTATGGGCAAACCAGCTTACTCTCCAGTATAAAAAAGGTGTCAGCAAGCCAGATGGTCTGCCTTCCCACCCAGACTGTTCAGTCATCCACCTTCAAGGACCAAAAACCTTTCAAAGTCCTTTTTTTTTTTTTTTTTTTTTTTTTTTTTAAAGGAACTGTTTCTTTGTAAATTTGTTTTTTAAGATAAATAATTTCAAATCAATGTCAATATAATATAAATGGTCTGAAATCGATATCATATCCTAGCCCAACACAGCTGAGTTTCACAATAAGCTTCTTCAGGGGCTAATTTATACATATCACAGTGAAGTGCATAATGCGAACAATGTCTTCTAAAATATAAACAATAAAATGTCAATGATAACATGTCAAAAAATAATATAATAAGTGGAATTCCTATGTGTCACCAGAATTACCATTCCCTAGAAGGATGACCATCGCGTCTCGAACCTTCAAAATGGAGTGCCAAAGGGCAATGTTGGATGTCATTAAAAATTATTTATGATGTAATTACAGTGTGAAAAGATGCTCAGTTTTGTTTGCTGGGATAATCATAACAGAATTTTGTTTTCTGGAGGTTTAGTTACAAGCACAACCTTCCCGTAATGATGTGTTTTTGTCTTATCCTTTATTCTGATATGTAGGCCTCTCAGATATCATGATAATGAGTAGTATCACAGCAATGAAATACTCTAACTATAGTTAATTTAGGCACTTTTTCAATAGAATGTGTTAACTGAATGAAGTAAAGGCATAGTGTGAATATTAACCTCATAACATTTTTCCTTACAGGGAACGTAAACCAGGAAGTCTCCTCCAGTGGGAGGACTTCAAAGACTGTGGGGACTACATCGGGCAAGACAATGTCCATCATGGATGGTATGTGCCACAGTAGCAATTTGCTGCAAGCTTTTTAAAATTCTTTGTGAATGTAGAAAGAAGGGTAAACAATCAAGTTGCTGGCTATACAAGCTGCAATAAGGCTATAACGCACATAAAATGTTTATTGTGCGATATAGCCATTTCCTCTTCCTTCTGTTCCACCAGTCCCGAACCTATGGGTTATCATCTCATCCAGCACACATGGAGGCAGAGTTCAACTTTTTTTCTTTTTTTTTTAAATGTCATTACCAGCTTATATGTCATATCTAGAACTAATTCAGCCAATGTTCTCTGCCTCCAGCTACTGAGTGGATGGTTTTGAGTTCAGTCTGTGTAGAACAGAAGATTTTATTTAGGAGGAATAACCTCACTATTTTCTTAGCGTGAGTTTTAAGGCTATATATATGGGCCATACTCCTGTGGATGTTTCTCCTGCAGTGAAGCATGCTCAGAAGGCGTTTATTTCTCTGCTCCCTTCTCTCTTATTTGGCACAGTTGAGAAATTTGGTTTGTTTTTTACAATTTAATTCTGACAAAGAAAGAGGAAAAAGGTAGTTAGTACTTTGATAAGCTGATTGCCTTGTTACAGCCTTATACTTGACATTTTTCAAGTTGATTCGATGGCAGAGAAAAGTCATTGCTGCATTGTTTGTAGTGCTAAGTGCACATCTGCTGAAGGAAGTCTGTATTCTCTTTGCCACGATAAATCTGAATTGCCCTATTTGACCCAGGTAGCTACTTCCACTAAAAGGACTACCTCCTCTGAGGCTCCTGGCACACAAAAGTCTTTCCCTAGGAAGATTTCTGCCTCTGGAGAGCTATTAGCTTCAGCCGTTCCAACGGCTGACTTGGTTGTGGCAGCCATCTTGAATCAGCCTCCTGGAACATCTGCATCCAGGGTAGGACCTGTGTCAGGTCAGGGATCACCTAAATTACTGCCAGGGCTGGACTTCCTTCATGAAACAAAGCAGGAAGTTGTTCCTTGCAATAGTGCGGGTGCTTTTTCTCCTGACTTTTAAGTTTTTGCATCAGGTTGTTCAAGCCTTACAGGATCAGGGAGAAGGTGAAATTTCAGCTGCTGAAATTTCCAAGTCTCAAAAGAGAAGGAGATTGGAATCAGAAGATCAGGAGCTCCCTTCTTGGAGGTGGATTGTCCCTCTTATTTAATATTTGAAGATGATAGAGGTGAAAGTGGACTGGACTCATTGGAAGAAGGTGAGATTCAGTCGAGAGAAGATGATGAGGAACAGATCAGATTGTTCTATAAGGAGGAAATGTCAGCACTAATTTTGCATGTTATGTCTGCGTTATGCCTTGAGGAATAATTTGAGGAGTCTCCAGGTTAGGATCCAATCTTGAGAGGTACATGGAAGACAGCTTCTTCATTTCTTCTGCACTCGGAGATTGAAGCTATGATTAGGTCAGAGTGGGAATCTCCACAGGCAGACTATAGGTGCCTAAAAGTTTTTAATAGGCTATATCCTAAGCCACCAAAGGTGTTGGATCAACTTTACCAACAACCAAGAGTAAATGCGACGGTCGCTGCAGTAGCCAGGACAACTACCATCCCTGTGAAGGGGAGTGCAACCCTTCAGGATGCTCAAGATAGGAAGCTAGAGTCTTAAGCATCTTTTTTTCCACAGGCTTCTTTGTGCTTCAGGGAGTAGTTGTGCTAGTTATGTTTCTAGATCTTTGCTCCGCTGGATTCAGCAGTTATCTGAGATTGAAAGCACTGCAAAGTTAATCGGCTACTGCCTATTTGTCTGATACTTTATATGACATAATTAGAATTGCAGCTAGGTCTGTAGCTCTTTCTATAGGCGACAGACATCTTCTATGGCTAAGAAATTGGTCTGCTGTCTTATACTCCAAATCCAGACTTTTGCATTTACCCTTTAAGGGTAAATATCTCTTTGGTGAGGAGCAGGATCATTTGATAAAAAATCTAGTTGATCTAAAAGTTCAAAGGTTACCTGAAGATAAAACCCATATCAATTTTCAACCATACCAGGGTCATAGTCAATTAATGGAAGCTAAGAGATATGGACCGAGTAAGCGAGGAATTCCTCAGTTTTCAAGAGTTAAAGGTAGATCTCAGCCCTTTCGAGGGGCAAGAAGACCAGGAGGCAATTCTACCCAGTCCACTGGAGCTTCACAGAGTACACAATGAAGCCCAGAGGATTCATTCTCTAGGGGAGCCTATAGGGGACAGGTTATAGGCTTTTCTTGGGGAATGGATCCACACTTCCTTAGATAATGGGTTTTGGATTGATAAGAGATCATTTTGTTATAAGAACTGCCCATACTCCAATCAGGATTGCCGCAATTCATTGGTGATTGAATAAGTTGATTAAATTGCAGGCAATTTGACTGGTTCCTTTCAAGGAACATTGTGATTCCAAAAAAGGATGGTTCATTCAGACCCATTTTAAATCTAAAGGGTGTAAATAAAAAAAAAAATATATATATATATTCCTCGATTCCATATGGAATCTCTTTGCACATTTATCACTTCAGTTCATAAGGGTGCATAATCCCTCGATTTAAAAGCTTATGTTCATATTCCAATGAAATTGTATTTCCAAAAATTTCTCCATTTTTGTATAGTCGATCAACATTACCAGTTTGTTGCCCTACCTTTTGGGCTGGCAATAGCACCAAGATCGTTTACAAAAGTCATGGTTGTTGTAACTGCCTTTTTAAGAAGGAAGGGAATTTTTATTTATCCTTATTTGGACGTTTGGTTAATAAGGGCCAATTCATATTCTGAGGGAATAGCATCAAGAGAAGCAGTAGTTTCATTACTCCAACAATTAGGTTGGGTGATCAATTTTGCAAAACGTCATTGCAACCCTCCCAAACTATAGAACATTTAGGGGTGGTATTCAAAACGACCACAGGTATGTTATACCTACTACAAAAGAAAATCTCAAAGATTTGCTCCCAGGTAAAGAGTTTTTCGGTTCAGCAAGCACCAACTGCTTGTCATTACCTGCAGCTTCTAGGTTCAATGGCTTTGACTCTGGAATTAATTCATTGGGCAAAGGCTCATATGAGACTTCTACAGATCTCACTGCTTTCTAGATGGAATCCCAAACTTCTGCACTACAGTGTATGCTTTCCATTATCAAACGAGATTCAAGCGTGCCTAAAATGGTGGTCGGAATTTGCAAAAAGGAATGTCCTTGGAAAGTCCTGATTAGGATCTGCTGACAATGGATGCCAGTCTATTAGGCTGAGGAGCTCATTACAAGAATCATTTTACTCAGAGTCTCTGAAACCAGAGCGAGGGTCAATGGTCTATAAATCGCCTAGAAACCAGAGGCATCAGATTGGCTCTGTTACATTTTCAGAATCCTTTAGGAGAAGGCAGTGAGAGTTTTATGCAACAGTGCAACAGCAGTTGCATATATAAATAAGCAGAGCGGAACACACAGGGCATTTCGGGGGAGACAGATCTCTTGTTCACTTGGGCCGAGAATCATCTATTTCAGTTGACAGCTCAACATATAGTAGACTATCTAAATCAGAATATAATAGATCCTGGGCAGTGGGCATTTAGTCAGGGTGCCTGTTTTCAGACAGTGCAAAAATGGGGGCCACATCAGATAGATTTGAAGACCTCCAGTCAAAACAAGAAAGAAGGAAGGTTTTTTCAGTTACAGCAGAGAAGTAGGCAGCGAGGCGATAGATGCCTTTCAACAAAATTGGAAGAGATACAAGCTTTTCTATCTTTTTCCTCCATGGCTGCTAATAGCTTGTGTGTTGAGGAAAATAGAAAAGGAAAGCGTGTCATTGGTCTTAGTAGCTCCTGACTGGCCACAAAGGCCATGGTATGCAGACCTGAGGAGGATATTAGTGGCATCTGTGCTGCATTTATTGAGCAGCTAGAAGGCACCACCAACTATGTCCATCGGGGGGGCAAGGAGGAGCAAGAATAGAGGATTTAGTGGCATCAGATGGCGGTGCCCAAGATTTCTCTGATTTTTCTTCCCCAAGAACAGATCTAGGTTGGTCAATGGGAGTCTCAAGAATTTTTACTTACTAAACCTGCCACTATAACTCTGGACACAATCTGGGAAGCTAATGACAGGCTCTCAACTCAGCTGGATCTTTTTGTAGTTTTTCAGACAAATCTCTCAGAATCCTTACAAAAATCACAACAGTTTTCTGAATTCTTAGTTAAGGTTCTGGACTTTCAAGCTAAGATTTCTTTGGTGCAAGATAACGTGGGAACATTGTCTAAAGGACATTTAGTTCTCCAGAATAAAATGGAAGCCCTGGAAAATGCATTCAGATCTAAGAATATCAGACATAAATTTTCCCAAATAGAAATTGGTTTCTCCCTCACACTTGCTAAGACAGTTTTGTCTGGAGGTTTTAAAGATTCCTGAAAATATTTCCTCCTATAGCAAAGGCTTATTATTTGCCTCAAGCCAAGAGAGTTTTGAATCCGGATCCTGGATCCTAAATGTCTATGGATGCCTTGAATCTATCTGATTATTTACAACACTGTTTCTGAAGAGATTGTTCCATCTGCTTTTGTAGCCACTATGGTTGTAGATTCAGACAGATAGGATAATGAAGTATTTTTTCCAAAATAGGTTAATTCCTTTTTGGAATGCTGGGGTAATATCTTCCCAAATGTTGCCAAAGTAACCCAAAAAGAAGAGATTTCTACTTTTAAAACCTGTGGTACTGCAACTTGGGGCATTATTCTGGTTAAATTTACCTTGCAAATGTATGGCGAAATTACAAGGGGTCAAGAATAGTTTGGGGTTTTTTGACCCTCAGCAATTAAATTTTATTTCTCAAAAGTAATCACTGAATGTTCTGCTGTGTGCTTCTTTTCCTGGATTAGTGTCTCTTTCTGGAGTTAGTACTGCCTAAAAATAATTGTAGCTATGCAAAAGGTGCCTATTCCGGCAGTTTTCTTCTTATACATAGTTTTTGGGGGGTTTTTTCCCTCAAAATCTTTCTCTCTCTGATCATAGTAGACTAATAATTGATAGTTGTTTCCCTCTTACACAATGTAACTTGAAATTTGTGTTGTATTTCTGTACGAGATTTATTTTCTTGGATGTATATTCTAAAATCTATAAATAAATAAATAATCGTATATTTTTATAAGGTATGTATTTCCAAATATGTTAACTGGCAGCATTTCATTGCTTTAAGAGACCTGACTTGACAGGTAAAAGTCTATAAATAACATCTGAAGGTTCTGTGCAGGTCTGTGAAATACTTATCATTCTGTCCTGCCTTATCCATTCATATCCGTAGTGGCATCAGGGAAAGAAATGACGCATTTCATAGGTTTGATTATGCCAGGAACGAGAAATTGTACATTTCACTGATCTAAAAAGCTGTTGACAGCTTGTTTTCCAGTGTGGCTTTGTGATTTATTGTGCTGCCTTACATATACAGCTTTATGACTTTTCATCTGCCAGCACTGTGAAACACAACTAATCTCTCCTCAGTATTTATTGAGTTAGTTATCTGCCCACTGTTTTGGTAAAGATTCACTCAAGGCAGTATATGGCAGGTTAAAAACAGGAGCAGATGGTAAGAATGGTAAGGGTTTCAGTAAAAACGAGTACACAAAGCATTGAAACCAGTACAGGCAATGAATGAATATAATGCATATATAGGAAGAAAGGTGGTGCAGGGGAGATAGGAATCAGACCTTCAGATATCTGAAAGGTTTTAATGATACACAATCGTCAAACCTTTTCCTTGGAAAGAAATCAATAGAACTAGGGGTCATGAAATGAAACTCCAGGGAGGATGGCTCAGAACTAATGTCAGGAAATATTTCTTCACGGAGAGAGTGGTCAGTGCCTGGAATGCCCTTCGGGAGGAGGTGGTGAACTTGAAAACAGTGAAGGAATTCAAAGGGGCATGGGATAAACATTGTGGATCCTTAAAGGCTAGAGGATGGAATTAAAGATCAGCATGCATGGGGGTAACTGGGGGTAACTTGCTGGTATGGCAGCTGCTACCCTTAACAAATAAGCCTTGATACTATTAAGGCAACTCCATCATTGCTCTCTGCTTCAATGGCAGTGGGAAAGGGGGAATTGGATTCAGACAGGACTTTTACGGTTTGGGGAACAAATAAAAATGGGGGTAACTTGCTCAAGCAGCGCTTACTATCCTTAATCACTAACAGGCCGATACAGTAAAGTTCGCAGGAGAGCGGGCGAATGCCCGCTCTCCCGGAGCGCACACAGGCCAGTGTCCTGTGCGTGCGATTCAGTAATCTAAAATATTTAAATTAGGACCGGCGGTAAAAAGAGGCGCTAGGGACACTAGCACGTCCCTAGTGCCTCTTTTTGGACAGGAGCGGTGGCTGTCAGCGGGTTTGACAGCCGACGCTCAATTTTGCTGGCGTCAGTTCTCGAGCCCGCTGACAGCCACGGGTTTGAGAGTCCGGTTTTCAACCCGCAAGCCGCAGGCCCGTTTTAAATTAATTAAATGTTGTTGGTTTTTTTTTTAACTTTTTTTTAACTTTCTGGACCTTCAACTTAATATCGCCATGATATTAAGTCAGAGGGTGCCGGTGCCGGCAGAAATTAGCGCCTACCTTTAGGTAGGCGCTAATTTCTGAAAGTAAAATGTGCGGCTTGGCTGCACATTTTACTTTCTGATTCGCGCGGGAATAACTAATAGGGCCATCAACATGCATTTGCATGTTGCGGGCGCTATTAGTCTCGGGGGGGGGGGGGGGGGTGGACACGCGTTTTCGACGCGCTATTACCCCTTACTGAATAAGGGGTAAAGCTAGCACGTCGAAAACGCGCGTCCAAATGCAGGATAACAGTGCGCTCCACCGGAGCGCACTGTACTTGATTGGCCTGTAAACCTGATACTTTTGATGAAACTCTCTGCTTTCACTTCAACAGTTAAAAGAAATTGGATTCAAACAGCATCCGAGTGCCCTGACTTTTACGGTCTGGTAAACTGATAAGCATGCAGCAGATACTGGCATAAGCTTGCTGGGCAAACTGAATGGATCATTTGGTCCTTGTCTGCTGTCATTTCAGTGTTTCTATGTTTCTAGGATGTGATGCAAATAAAGTAAAACAACGTTAGAATAAGTAAAATGAAACAAACACATAAAGACAATAACATTTGTGCAAAGAAAAAGTAAACAAACTTTACAAATAAAATAACAGGTAAGTTAAAGTAGTATCTGCAACAGTAGATTGCCAAGTCAGCTATTTGGGATTCTGTCTAGTGTCTGTCAGCTATGTGGCAAATTATAGTCTGTGCCTGTGCGACCTGTACTCAAGTAATTTTCCTTCTCGCTATCACATCCGCTCGCAGAGTTAGTGAATTGCAGGCACTAGTTACTTACCTGCCTTACACTAAATTTCTGCATAATATTCTGCACTCACCCTAAATTTTTACCAAAGTTAGTATCAGAATTTCATCTAAATCAATCCATAATACTACCTACTTTCTTTCCCAGGTCCCATTCAAAGCCGTGAGAACAAGCTCTGCATTCCTTAGATTGTAAACGTGCCCTTGCCTTCTATCTAGAGCGCACGTCAACCCACAGGAAATCCAGTCAGTTGTTAGTTTCTTTTGATCCCATCAAACTCGGAAATCCTGTAGGCAAGCAGATCCTCTCCTCCTGGTTGGCGGACTGCATTTCTTTTTGCTACGAGCAAGCAGGCATTCTGTTACAAGACTGAAAGCACACACTATCAGGGCTATGGCGGCATCAGTAGCGCACCTTCGTTCAGTGCCGCTTGCTGACATTTGTAAAGCTGCTACCTGGAGTTCTCTCCATACCTTCGCAGCCCATTATTGCTTAGATAAGGCTGGCAGGCAAGACTCCATCTTTGGCCAGTCTGTTCTACGCAATTTATTTTCAGTTTAACTTCCCAACAACATTCCACCGACCCGTTCAGGATGCCCTCCTAATCAAATTTCACCCCTATTGTTGTGCCTGTTGCACATCTTTGGGTACATTTGGTGCATTGTTCGGGCATCCTCAGCTCGGTACTCGCCCATATGTGAGGACTACCATCCTGCTTGTCCTGTGAGAAAGCAGAGTTGCTTACCTGTAACAGGTGTTCTCACAGGACAGGAGGATGTTAGTCCTCACGAAACCCGCCCGCCTCCCCACAGTGCTGGGTTCGTTTGTTTTCTTATTTTATTTTTCGCACGTACTTTTTACTATAAGACGAGACTGAAAGGGGACCCCCTGCTGGATGCAGGGTTGGTGCTTTGCTGGGCATGCCCAGTTGGTGCCAGTCAAAGTTCTAGAAACTTTGACAAAGTGTTCCGTGATTGGGCTCCATCCTGTCATGTCACCCATATGTGAGGACTAACATCCTGCTGTCCTGTGAGATCACCTGTTACAGGTAAGCAACTCTGCTTTACCCAGCTAAGTAGCAGTAACCCACACCAGATAGATGGATAAGTCTGTACTTATGCGGGTAACTTACCAGCATAAGTAAGCTGCCTCCACATACCCAGATAAGTCTGTATTTATCCGCAGACATCTTAACTATTTTAAAACCTTTTTTCCTCCTATTGTAGGGGTTTCAAGTGCCTGTGCAATAGCGCTGGGAACTTAACTCCATCCCTGACCTGGAGTTAAATATCCAGCTCTAAAAAATGTGCGCTGGCCTGATGCAGTCTTTCTGCAACCGGGGGGAGGTCTCCGCTTAATGCCCTATTTGCACGGGATTTCCATGCGAGTGCGCTAAGCAGAACTCGCAATTAGAAGCAAGCAATCCGTGCGCAAAATTCCTTGCATAGGTAGTAAGTTTTGTGCACAGAAAATGCGTGCTGAAGTGCAGGCAAAAAGGTGCGTTCCACTGAACACGCCTTTTGGCATCGGCCTGTTAGTTTTTCCTAATTAACTCATTTCCTCATTTTATCCTAGTCCCCCCTTTTAAAGTAGCCAGAGAGCACTGAATGTCACTTACATTTCACCAGAATCAAGCAAGGAAGAGGAAAAGGCTAGGCCACTTTAAAATAATTGGCCTGTGCTAAATACTTTAAGTAGCCTTAGCTTCAATTAAAGTTATTTATTCTCTTGAGGTGAAGCTAAATCTGCCTTTGAAGTGTTCCCTTTGGAGCTGCAATCCAAACATGTATGCCATGTAATCAGTGGCTGGGAGCACTATGGCTGCTGAGTCATTTCACAAAGCCTGAGCACCATATCAATGAGATGATCCTTGTAAATGTTTATGCTTGAATGCAGCTAGATCACCTACAATGCAGTTCAGTCTTACAACTCCACTGTAGAGGCTGAGTGTTTTTCTTAATTATCCCCAAGGTTAAAGAACCTGGCAAGAGAGTTAGCCCTTTGCAGAAGTAAGGGGTATTTTGCATAAGCATGTTTTCTGATCTTCAGAGCAAAATTCCACTTGTTCAGAGGAAACAAGGCTCCCTTACAGGTGAATTTTCAAAGGAGTTATGTGTGTAAATGTAACATACTATCGGCAGTTTTCAAAAGCCATTTACACGTGTAACGTGCACATACACGTGTAAATCCTAGGGATAATTCAAAGGAATCTGTTGTAGCAATTTTCAAAAGTCCACTTTCATGGGTAAAGTGCGTTCACTTAAGTAGAACCCAGTTTTAAGTGTTTAAATGCTTTTGAAAATCAGGCCCATAATTTGTTGCTAATAGAGCCATAGCTATGATGAGATGAATTTCAGCTATGTAAACTTAGCTGCTTATTACACGATGGGATTTCATCAAAGGTTTTTTGGGGTATTTTTATTTCAGTTCTGTGAAAAGAGTTTTTGGTTTTTTTTCTAAATTTTCTATCTTATGCAGGGATATACGTCAGTGAGCGCCAGACATTGTTGCACTCCTGCTCACGGGCCCAGCCGCGAGCAGGCGCTTACTTTCACGGCCCGGAGGCTGCCGACATCTGCCCTGTCCCTCCGCGGTCCGGAGACCGCCCACCTTCCACTTCTGCACAGTGGGCCTTGCCACCGTGCCTTCCATGTGGCAGGAACCTGCTGCCATCATTGCTGCTGCCCTGCTGCCTGGAGGCTGCAGTCCTCGGTCTCCCTTACGGCAAGGAGCCGCAGCTTCCTCTTCGTGGCTTGAGAGCCGCCTCCCATGTCAGGCCTACCTGCGGCCTGTGCTTCCTGCTTCTACATGCAGCAGCAAGGATGCCGCTGTCCAGGGTGCTGCCCCTTCCTAAGGGACGAGGCCACATCTCTCTGCCACATTTAAAGGGCCTGTGGCCGGATATGCCCTGGGCCCCACCTCAACTCCTCCCAGGGTGTCTCCTCATCTTCAGCCCTAATTAAGGGCCCTGCTTCCACTTCTGCCTTGCCTTCACAAGGAGCCAGTTCAGGGGTTGGACTGCTCCTGGATCCTGTTCCAGCTCTCTGCTCCAGGAGTCTCCGATGACGTCGTCCTCCTCCTCTTCTTCAAGGCATTCCATTCCTTGTTGTCCTTGTCTTTGTTCTCTTGCTCCATGTCCTGATCTCTGCTGAAGTTCCATGTTCCTGTCCTGATGTCCCGAGTCATTTCAAGATCCAAGTCCTGATGTTCTGTGATCCGAGTCCTGATGTTCCGTGATCCAAGTCCTGATGTTCCTTGATCCAAGTCTCGGTGTTCTGTGATCCAAGTGCTGATGTTCCGTGATCCAAGTCCTGATGCTCCAGGTCCTGAATAACCCGTGCCTCTGGAGGATCCTTACTTTTAATTCCAAATTCCGGTTTCCAAGTTCCAAGTTTTAATCTTGAGTCTGTATCCTGTTCCGACTTCGGAGGATCCAAGGGGTTACTTCGTTCCTGAGCTGTGAAACGTCCTGAGCTTGTCCCGCTCCCTTTGTGGTCCATGACCAGCCATCCGGCTGTGTAGGGCGCGAGGGGACAGTATGGTCTGCGACCAGCCCACGGGCTGTGTAGGGCACCTGAGGGGCCTTGATTGTCCTAGTCTGTGTCTACGTTCCAAGTTCTTTGTCTGAGTCTACGTTCCAAGTTCTTTGTCTGAGTCTACGTTCCAAGTTCTTCGTCTGAGTCTACGTTCCAAGTCTCCACATCTGAGTCTTCTATTCTAGAGTCTTTGTCCGCCCTTGTCTCCTGTCCAGCCTGCCGCCTTTGCTGTTCCTAGCGGCAGGTCCGAAAGGGCTTGGAGTGGTCGGAGGACCACTCAGAGACCAACCTTGCATGGTTGGCCTCACCAAGGTTGTGCAGGTCGGTGGGGGCCTTGGCTTCCGGTCCTAGCCCAGATGGGACCTTGTCTCACCTGCCTCAGAGCTTCCTTGGAGCTCCTCTCCTGGTTCGCCGGGGCCCAAGGGCACACCTCTCCCTGGGATTGGGAGCGCTCCCTAGCGTTCCCTCCTACGGATCCCCAACAGACATGTTCAGGATCTGTACGTGCTTGTTTAAGAATGTGCCCTTTTGTGTCTTATACTCTGTGATGGTCCAAAAAAGCAAACCGGAAACCGATCCAAGATAGCAGTAGCGACCAAAACAAGAGGATCAGTGAACACCAAGAGTTCTTTTATTTCGCACAAAACATCATAAAAAGCCCGACTCAGGCCAAGTTTCGCTCTTTGAGCTGCTTCAGGGGCTGACAGAACAAAAATAAATAAAATCACGTATAAAAACATTTAAATGTGAATACAAACATAGATAAAAACACATACACCAAACAATGTTAATGAAATTAACATATTTATAAACATAAATATAAATTAACATATATATTTATAAACACAAAATATTTTTTACTAGACACTATTGAATGACAACGGTATTCTGACATGGTCTGAGAAATACCACTGATCAACCACTTATTAAGTAACAGCTACTTAGTTAATAAATAAATGTAATTTTGTATGATGCCAGTGGTTTGTCTCCATACAGCAGTTCAGCCTCTTTAGTAATGTTCAGACATTTACCTTCAAAATAAGCAGCAAGTAATATTGTAACACATCTTGAAACAATGAATTATATGGATACATAGTTGAAAAGGATACTAACATACAAAGGTGACTGAAGCTAAGAAAGAGCCCATAAATGAATATGAATCTCTTATGCCCTCATAAAATTTGGGTACAGCAGCGCCATAATATTAGTTTTGACCTGTCGTGTTTAAGTGCTAGTATCAAAAAAAAATTTTTAAACAATAAATAATGAAACCAGGAAACAAATGTCAAAATGAGTATGAAGAGACTCTGTCAGGCAAAATTAGCGCTGACACGCAGATGAAGGATTAATGTAAACCAACTGGACTCCTATGCTTGCCTGTGACAACACCATTGTATTAATTGTGGAAATACTAACAAGTAGCTTAAAAACTTAGGCATGCACTAAACACATTCAGTATGAAAAAGCACTGTCTACTAGAATTACAAAACCCCACGCTGACTCATAAAACAGGGTCTATTGTAAAAGAAGTCTTAATCAAAATATAAACACCATCTGCTAGATTTTATCCCGCTATGGTCTGGATATTAAAACATTAAAATTAAGACATAAAAAATTATTCAAAAGTATGGCTAAAATAAATTTCCCTGTACGTACCCGGATCAGTCCAGACTCCTGGGTTTTGCCCCCCCCCCCCCCCCCCCCTCTAGCAGATGGAGACTGAAGTTTACAAACTAAACTCCGCCTTATCTAGGCTGGTGCCACCTACAGTCTGGCAGTCTTCTTCTGTCTCCTAGCAGGTGGAGAGGGTGCAAAATCCTACAGTCTGAGCTGAGGCCTAGTTTAAAAAAAAAATAAAAAATAATATTATTCTAAGCTAAAGTAGAGAAAGTGCTAAGGAGTGCTAGGTAGGTAGAGGCTGAGTCCGCAGTTGGGTGCCTGCAGGTCCGGCCTCGTCTCCTCCCAGGCAGTGGTGAGGTTCCTTTGGGACCATCCCTCTGGGAGTTGAGGACACTGAAGGTGGGCTGGGGCCCTTGCCAGCGCTAGTGGTGGTTTCCTGTCCTGGGGGTGACACCGGGGAGCTCGGTTCACTCCCCCCAGGTGGACCCGGAGCCGGCGGCGAACGGTAAAAAAAAAAAAAGGAATGGCGGCTGTCAGCGTTGAGACAATGAAAGCAATCAAAATTACTACCGGAAATCCAAGGCTGCGCGTCAGGCTACCTCTTTAAACGCTTCCTTTTCCCGCCAAATTTTTACAAAAAGCACCAATACCGACTGAAAATACAGGAGACATACCACCATATGTAAGACAATTTTTTAGTGTACTTAAAAACCATGAGTGCAAATAGAGTATGCATATATATTGCAAATATATAAATAAATAAATGCTTACAATGAAATCTGATTAAATAAATGAAATCCTTGTCCACATAGAAAATAACTAGACCATGTCAGAATACCATTGTCATTCAATAGTGTCTAGTAAAAAATTATGTTTGTGTTTTTGATTTTATATAATTTATATAATTTCATTAACATTTATTTATTTATTTGTTTGTTTGGTGTATGTGTTTTTATCTATGTTTGTATTCACATTTAAATGTTTTTATACATGATTTTATTTATTTTTGTTCTGTCAGCCCCTGAAGCAGCTCAAAGAGCGAAACTCGGCCTGAGTCGGGCTTTTTATGATGTTTTGTGCGAAATAAAAGAACTCCTGGTGTTCACTGATCCTCTTGTTTTGGTTGCTTATACTCTGTGATGGGCAGCACCTGCAAGTCTTAGAGAACAGAACACAATGAGCCAAGCCTTCCCCGCTAGACCTAGGAACTGTGCAAAAAATCTAAAATGCATTTTTTAAAATTGCAAGCAAAAACCTGTGCAAAAAGCACTGTGGGACCATTGCCTTTTTATTTAAAAGTCAGATAGTAAGCTCAGCTGTACCAATCATAAGTCATATAAAAACCTCCAAAATATTTTTTTTTACATGAACAGAAAGTCACCAAGTCTTCAAAACATGAAAAATGTGCTTAGTTTTAGCAAATGGTATGTTTATAGAAGATTTATATGCATAGAAAAATGCATTCTCCAAGGACAAGCAGGATGGTAGTCTTCACACACGGGTGACATCATTGGATGGAACCCGGCACGGAAGACTCTTGTCAAAGCTTCTAGAAACCTTTGACAGGCACACTGAGCATGCCCAGCATGCCGCTAACCACGTGCAATGTGGGGTCCTTCTTCAGTCTCTTCTGCGGAACTGTCGCCTCGCAGTTTTGGAGCTTGCGCTTCCTTTTTGATAATTTACTACTGCAAAGTGATTTTATTTGCCTTCCACGCATCGCACAGGGTCCCTCATCCTTTTCGGCCTCCGGTTGGTAAGTTTTCAGATCCTTATGGTCGATTGCCGATGGCGTCTCCCTTTGGTACCTGCCGACCACTTTTTCCAATGGCATCAACCGGCTTCCACCGGTCCCACCAGTGCCCTCGGACTATGTCCATCACGGACCCCCACGAGGCCTATGTACTCTGCCTGGGGGCCTCCCATGATGTTTGCATCTGCGACCTTTGAGTCCAGATGACCCGCAAGGGCCCATCTCGACAAAATGGAAAAACTCTTCGAGTTCAAGCGGTCGGAGCTGTCCTCGGCATTGGGGACCTCCACCCCATTTGGTAAGGATGCCCTGGCTCTGTCAGGTTCTCCTCCCCCCTGCCCTGTCAGGTCCCGAGCTCAGCGTGGGGGAACCGACCGCTGTCCCTGTTGTCCCGTTCCCAATCAGGTTCCTCGAAGTCACCAACCAGCATCGGCAAGGACCACGGGGATCATCGAGAAAGGTCCAAGAAGCACCAGCATCGATCCTCTTCTTCCTCCAAACCAGACCGTGAGAAGGCATTGACTTCTGTGCCTCCTACGAAGTGGTCGAGGGCGAAGGAGGCCGTTTCTTCTGACCCCACCGAAGCCTCTGGGCAGCCTCCACCAGCACCGGTGGAGGGATCGGTTCCCCTTCAGCCAGGGGATGCACCGATTCCACCGGCGGCTCCTCAGCTCATTTTATCCTTGCAGGTGTTTGAGGAGGAGCTAGAGAGGCGTGTGTGGCTGGTGGTCAGCCAGGCTCTGCAGGGCCTCGAGCCACTGGTTCCCTGGGTACTGCCTTTGCCATAAGAGCCTGCTCAACCAGTGCTTGCGCCTTTACTGGAGTGGCTCAACATACTGCTTGGTGTTTTACCCACGCAGCCGGCTTCGGTGCCCCAAGCCCCTCGACGACCTCTGGGTGCACCGCTGCCATAGCCACCGGCTCCTATACTGGTCAACGACTCCTCTGAGGAGGAAGGCCATTGGGCTCGATGGCAGGCCAGAGAGATGCGGTGCCATCTCACCATCCAGCTCTCCCAGGGCCCTTGGGGTTGATTCCACCGATTTTCTTCAATACCCCCGATTCCGCCAACACCCTCGTTTCCCTCATCTCGGCGCGAGGCCCTCCAGTGCCTTTCTCAGTGCCATCAAAGACCAGGCTGCACACACAGAAGGGTCTTTGGCCCCCCACATTCCAAGAGGGTCGTAGCAAGGGTGAGGCCCCCTACGACCCCTGGGAGGGTGAGGCATCCGTATCATCTTAAGATGGATCTGCAATTTCTTGCCATCTGCTCGTGGGCCAGTTCATGAGGGGCTTGCTTCAACTGAAGCCTCCCACTTGCCCCCCCCAGCAGTTTCCTGGGATCTCAACGCAACTCATGAAACCTCTGAGCCGTTGCGTTCCTGGGATCTCAAGTATCTTTCATGGAAAGTGATCTTCTTGGTTGCTATTACATAGGCTCGTAGAGTAGGTAAGCTGCAAGCACTGGTGTCATATCCGCCCTATATGAAGTTTTGTCATGACAGGGTGGTCCTACAGACACACCCCAAGTTCCTACCCAAGGTGGTTTTGGAACTCCTTCTCAACCAATCCATTGTGCTGCCGTCATTTTTCCCAAGAGCTTACACTCACCGTGGTGAACGAGCTTTGCACACTTTGGATTGCAAGAGAGTGCTTGCCTTTTACTTGGAACGGACAGCGCTCCATCGCGCCTCTACTCAGCGGTTCATATTTTTTGACAAGAACAGATTAGGAGTCGCTGTCTCTAAGCCAGTGGTTCTCAATCCTGTCCTGGGGACCCCCCCAGCCAGTCGGGTTTTCAGGATATCTACAATGAATATGCATGAGAGAAAATTTGCATACACTGCCTCCATAACATGCAAATTTTCTCACATGCATATTCATTGTGGATATCCTGAAAACCCGACTGGCTGGGGGGGTCCCCAGGACAGGGTTGAGAACCACTGTTCTAAGCAGATGCTATCCCACTGGATTGCATCGCATTCTGCTGTGCCCAGGCGGGTTTACAACTTGATGGTCACATCAAAGCTCACTCTATCCGTGCCTTGTCAGTCTCGGTGGCTCACTTGCAGGCGGTTCCTATCCACGAGATCTGCAGAGCAGTAACCTGGAGTTCCCTCCACACTTTCGCCTTGCATTACTGCCTGGACAAGGATGGCAGACAGGACAGTCGTTTTGGACAGTCCATCCTCCGTAATCTCTTCCAGCTCTAAAAACCCAACTCTCCCTCTGTGGGCCCTATCCTTAGGTGCAGGCCTGCTCCTGTGTTGGGGCAGCTCTAGTTGTGCACATTTGCACCTGTTCTGGCTGCTCAGACTCGGAGCATCCTGGATCTACTTAATCACCCATGTGTGAGGACTGCCATCCTGCTTGCCCTTGGAGAAAGCAGAGTTGCTTACCTATAACAGGTGTTCTCCAAGGACAGCAGGATGTTAGTCATCATGAAGCCCACCCGCCTCCCTGCAGAGTTGGGTTTCTCTCAGTTCGTTATTTTGTTTTTCCGAACTCTGTTATAAGACTGAAGAGGGAACCCATTGGATGCGTGGTTTACCAGCATGCTGGGCATGCTCAGTGTGCCTGTCAAAGTTTCTAGAAACTTTGACAAGAGTTTTCTGTGCCAGGCTCCTTCCAATGATGTCACCCATATGTGAGGACTAACATCCTGCTATCCTTTGAGAACACCTGTTATAGGTAAGCAACTCTGCTATCCACCTAGAGGCCATTCTTGGCAAAAGGTGAAATATCAACTGTCTATAAATAAATAATGAACACACAGTTAAACTTTGGAATTTGTTGCCAGGGGATGTGGTTGGTGTAGTTAGTGTAGCTGAGTTTAAAAAAGGTTTGGATAAGTTCTTGGAGGAGAAGTCCATTACCTGCTGTTAATCAAGTTGACTTAGAAAATAGCCACTGCTATTACTAGCATCAGTAGCATGGGATATACTTAGTTTTTGTTTAGTTGCCTGGTACTTATAGCCTGTATTGGCCACTGTTGGAAACAGGATGCTGGGCTTGATGGACCCTTGGTCTGACCCAGTATGGCATGTTCTTATGTTCTTAATACCAAATAGATTTTTTTTATTACAACTGTTCAACCATTTATGAGCACGCATCAGTGCATTTAGTGTGCCTGAACATAAAACAAAAATATCAGTAAATCTCTTTCAAAACTGGATATGAGTAGAAAAAGGGAGAATGTGAGATTTCTTAGCATCCAGATAGATGAATCCAGAACCAGTGGGTTATGCACCTCTACCAGCAAATGGAGACGGAGCAAAGCTGACATCACAGTATATATACATCTGCACTGACAACTCGCTAGTATTCTCTGTCTCCAGCAGATGGTGGACATGCATCTCCCTACTGGGAATTGCTTCAAGCTTTAGAAGGAGAAAGAAGGAAATTTAATTCACCCCGCTCTCCTGCGGTGATACCAAATGGTCCCTCCCCCACTTGAGAATTCTTAAGGTATTTCCATGGTCCCTCAGACCAATACTTTGGTCCGGTTGCTGTTTTTTTCAGCCGGCATGGACTTAACTGTTGAAACAGCTGAAAGACATCGGGTACAGGAATCCGAGCCTGGCCCTCTCCCACCCCCCACCCCCCCTGCAGCCGGAGACCGAATCTATACTCAGCCGGGATGGGCTGAGCTCGGGTAAAGTTTAAAAAACAAAACAAAACAGAGAACAGAGAAGGAGGTTTTTTTGTAGGGCTTCCTCCTTCCTCCTGACTTCGTGCTTGGTGCGCCAATCTGACGATCATTCCCGCCTCCGGAAGAGCTTAAGGGACGTGGACAGCCTGGCAGGTTGAACAGCCCTTTTGGTCTAGGCCCCACTCTTAGGACTTTCTCTGTGCGCCGTGTTTTAGGCTGTGGTGGTGTTTTCGCATGTTTTCCCGCGCGTTAGGCTGCTCTCTTTAGGAGGGTAGATTTGTGCAAGTGCATCCGGCTGTGCGTCCAGTTGTGCACTCAGTTTTTGGATGCTTAGTTAGATGCCTGCTTGGGCGTCCAATTGGTGGTGGTGTGTGGTTTCCTTTACGCATAATCTGGGTGGCATTGAGGGCGCTCAGTTTTTGGGTGCTCATCGAGGCACAGGTTTGTACTCTTAAATTTTGGACGCCTATTTTTTACAGCACAAATTCAGCTCGATGCGCATCTTTCAGTCGCCTGTTAAGCATGCTGACAGACTGATGGCGTCTATAGCTAAGAAACCTAAGCGCATTACCCTCTGTGCTGTTTGTCATATTCTGGCATCTCAGCCTGCCTTCCCTCTAACTTATGCCAACGCTGCTTGGAGGCTCAGGGAGAATTGCCTTTGCCTGATTTTACTAAGACCGGTTCTTCCCAGCCTGATGAGGGCCTGGGTAAAGACGTGTCAGAAAGGGCGCCTGACCTTGGAACTCCCTTTACTGGCTCGTTAGAGGGGGAAGGTAGTTCAGTGGGCACAGGACAGGTGCCTCCTGGTTTCGGCAAGGATCCCTGTTGGTACCTTTCCTACTGCTGGATTGGAGGGATGTGCTGCATGCAGGGAGCAGTTAAGGGAGTCACAGTCAATTGGTGAATTGCCTTGCTTGCCCTGCTGTAACATTGGCCCGGCAATCGGGAAATACCAGCAGCATCCCTCCTTTCAGGGCACCCCTGGCAGCCGCCCAGCTTGCACTACCCAAAAGCTGACACTGTATTCACCTGTTGTTGATGGATCTTCTACTTATAGCCACAAAACCTGTAGTAACATAAAACATAGCCCACATGTAAGTTCATATAGACTTCTTTATCCAGTCAGGGTGCAGCCACCAACATTTCTGCTCAGCAGGTCATTTCCTGATGGTTGCTGCATTACACGCTTGTAACAAGACCATTGCAAAAGTACCAGCAGTGCAGGACTCCGAGGCACAGGAAAGAACTCACAGAAGTCTGTACACAAGCTGAGGCAGAAAAAAATAGCAGCCCAAGGCAAAGATGATCTCTTACCTCTCTCCTCCCTTCTCCTCCCCAAAAAAATAAATCTGGTTTAGCTTTACTTCAAGTTCATACAGATAGCAAGAGGAGAATTGGGAGGGACCGGCAAGACATGCAGTCCCAGAGTTGTTTTGCACATTTGAACTTGTGTCTTCAGGGTCGTTCTCTTTTCGTACATATCTATCGATCCGTAAATAGATTGAGATATAGATAGGTGAACCTTCATTTTATTACATCTGCCAGAAGTCAGCGCATGCGCTATTTTCTGCCCCTCTTCTTATTTCATCAGCACATCTTCAGACCCTCTGGGGAATGAACACGATACGGGAACCGACTTCCACTGCTCTTAGCTATTACTTCCCTAATGTTCTCTTGGAGTTTTCATAAGCATTCTTTCTATTCCTGTCAACAGATCGGATTTGAGACTCATTTTATTTATTTCATTGAACTTATTAACCGCTGAACCAGCAGGGCACAGGGCAGTGCACATAACATAAAACAAGCATCTTATTAAAAAAAAAAAAAAAATCACAATGAATTAACAATAAAAACAAGTACAAAAACAGTAACAAAAAATCTAAAGAATCATAATACAACATACAGACAGAATTAAATTGGCATTAAAAAACAAGCTTTAAAACACAGGACTGCAATTGAATAAAAATCGAGACCAGCATATCAGATAATACAGTAACCAGAGATGACAAAACAATTATGAAAATCATAACATGTCCAGAAAAGCTATAATGAAAAGCCAAGCCTTGCAAACTTTTCTGAAATATTAGTCATTTACTTTGCTAAGCTCATCAGGCATAGTGTTCCAAAGATGAGGCCCAGCATATAAATACAGGAACAAAGCAAGCATGGCTTTACCCAGGGCAAGTCTTGCCTCACAAATCTGCTTCACTTTTTTGAAGGAGTTAATAAACATGTGGATAAAGGTGAACCGGTAGATGTAGTGTACTTGGATTTTCAGAAAGCATTTGACAAAGTTCCTCATGAGAGGCTTCTAGGAAAAGTAAAAAGTCATGGGATAGGTGGCGATGTCCTTTCGTGGATTGCAAACTGGCTAAAAGACAGAAAACAGAGAGTAGGATTAAATGGGCAATTTTCTCAGTGGAAGGGAGTGGACAGTGGAGTGCCTCAGGGATCTGTATTGGGACCCTTACTTTTCAATATATTTATAAATGATCTGGAAAGAAATACGACGAGTGAGATAATCAAATTTGCAGATGACACAAAATTGTTCAGAGTAGTTAAATCACAAGCAGATTGTGATAAATTGCAGGAAGAACTTGTGAGACTGGAAAATTGGGCATCCGAATGGCAGATGAAATTTAATGTGGATAAGTGCAAGATGATGCATATAGGGAAAAATAACCCATGCTATAATTACACAATGTTGGGTTCCATATTAGGTGCTACAACCCAAGAAAGAGATCTAGGCGTCATAGTGGATAACAATTTGAAATCGTCGGTTCAGTGTGCTGCGGCAGTCAAAAAAGCAAATAGAATGTTGGGAATTATTAGAAAGGGAATGGTGAATAAAATGGAAAATGTCATAATGCCTCTGTATCGCTCCATGGTGAGACCGCACCTTGAATACTGTGTACAATTCTGGTCGCCGCATCTCAAAAAAGATATAATTGCGATGGAGAAGGTACAGAGAAGGGCTACTAAAATGATAAGGGGAATGGAACAGCTCCCCTATGAGGAAAGACTAAAGAGGTTAGGACTTTTCAGCTTGGAGAAGAGACGGCTGAGGGGGGATATGATAGAGATGTTTAAAATCATGAGAGGTCTAGAATGGGTAGATGTGAATCGGTTATTTACTCTTTCGGATAGTAGAAAGACTAGGGGACACTCCATGAAGTTAGCATGGGGCACATTTAAAACTAATCGGAGAAAGTTCTTTTTTACTCAACGCACAATTAAACTCTGGAATTTGTTGCCAGAGGATGTGGTTAGTGCAGTTAGTATAGCTGTGTTTAAAAAAGGATTGGATAAGTTCTTGTAGGAGAAATCCATTACCTGCTATTAAGTTCACTTAGAGAATAGCCACTGCCATTAGCAATGGTAACATGGAATAGACTTAGTTTTTGGGTACTTGCCAGGTTCTTATGGCCTGGATTGGCCACTGTTGAAAACAGGATGCTGGGCTTGATGGACCCTTGGTCTGACCCACTATGGCATTTTCTTATGTTCTTAAGCCCGTCTGATAATACAAATTGAATATTTATTAATAACAACATGGATTGTTCTATTATATACAATATGATGGCAGATAAGAACTGTAAAGTCCATCTAATCTACCTAATTTCCTCCCTGTTGCAAAAGCATAGAATCGGTCTCTGGCTTTATCTTCACTTCTTTGCAATTAATGATCCTTTGTGTTTAGCCTGTGCTTTTTTGCTTCTATCACCTTCCATGGGAGGCTATTTGCACCTGATCTGTGAAAAAATATTTCTTAATGTTATTTTGAACCTCATATCATGACCTCTTGTTCTACAACTTACATTCTTCTGAAAAAGTTTTGCTATTTGCACATTATTTTGAATTATTTGAATGTCTAACCCAACCCCTCCTCAAGTTTCTCTTCCCCTTTCTAGAGTATTTCTCATTTCTTAAGGCTGATGGGTTCAGATTGTGCACCATTTTGGTAGCCCTCTGTCTCTTTGTATATTCTTTCAGACGTAAGGCCTTTGGCCTGGACACAATATGCCAGAAAAGTTCTCACCTATGACCTGTATGGAGGCATTATTACCTTTCTTTTTTTTCTACAGGATGTATCTCTCTCCATGCACCTTAGCATTGCCCAGGCACTGGCCAGTGTCTTGTCGAACGGTTTTGCCACTTTGTGATCATCTGTCTTTGGTTCATATCCATATCTCATCTCCCATTATGTACTGTTCCCTTGGAATAATGCAACCCAAATGCATGACCCTACATTTTATAGCATTGAATCTTAGCTTCAAAGCACTTGTATTTTTTCTTGTATGTTTCATGCTTATGTTTTAATTGTTACCTTTGTGTCTGTTTTTATTGTAAGCCGTCGAAAGCAATGGATTGGCAGCATCTAAATGTCCAAACTAAATAACCTTGGTCATAATCTTTTTTTTTTTTTTGTTAAGTAAACTAATTTTCTTTTTTTTCATGCCTTTATTACAGCTTTTAAATCTTCAAGACAGCCATCTTCCAGAAATGTTTCTGCAAAGAATTATTCAGAGGTGAGTATTTGTTCTCCCTTTTAATAGAGGGTAAATTGTTCAGTCTTACACAGTATGTTATAGCCTGATGAACTGTTTTGAGGAGAAAAGAAGAAAATAGTGAATTAGAAAAAGTGCAGCTTTCAGACTGTCATTATTCAGCTTATTTCAGCTAGAAGAGCGTGCTTTCTGTAGTATTGTTAGAAGCATTCAGATACCTAGAGGATATAGAACAGGTGTAAGAAGCAAGCTTTTTTTTTTTTTTTTTTTTTGCTGGATAGCGTTTCTAGAACGAGCCATTGTACAAGGTGGGGGATGGTGAAGAAGCGGGAGATCGGGAATGCATAATGTTATAGAGCGGCCTCCCAAAGGAAGGGGAAGGAATTGTTATTAGAATTCAAACAGCCATGGACAGTTATGGCGCGTCCGTGGCCATAGAGAAGTGACAGTAAAGCCGCATGTAAAGTAGGCTGTGCAATATTGCAGCAGGTAAGAAAGTGGGCGGAGCGGATGGGTCTTCCTCCCAGAAATGCCTCTCTTCTCCTTTTACTTCCTTATACTCCCCCAGTTTCTCTTCAGGTTTCCCTCATATCGCTTTTTCTTTGCTCCTTCCCCAGTCTCTTTTTATTTTTCTCTGCATTACCTTTGCCACTCCCTTCAGTCATCTGACTTTCTCATCTCTCCATGCTTCTCTCCTCCCTTCCCTCCCATTTTGCACTGCCTTTCCCAACTCCCTCCTACGTATCGGTGCCCCTTCCTCCTCCCCCTGGCGATTATGCCTGCTGCTGTACTGTTCAGTTTGGCAGCTTAGAACTACGCTTTGCAGGCATTATTTCAGTGCTCTAGCAATTTCCTGCAAGAAAATGGACATCTTGCCAGGCCGCACAGCCCTGTGATAATGCAGAGAAGGAGTGGGGAAGAGCAGCAGTAGCAGGGCGGAGCATTGCAGAAAGGCGTTGGAGCACGGGGGGCAGAGAATGATGGCAGCGGCTGAGTGACAGGCAGTAGGAGGCCGGGCCCGCAGCTGAGCGAGCCAGATGCCGGTGCCCCTTGGCAAGAGTCGCATTCTGCAGCAGTTGCTGCGGAATCTTGACTAACTGGGAAGCCACGACTTAAGCTGCTCTCACATACCAGAGGAACCTACTATAGGCACACTAGTACCACGTTAGATGGACATTTGTAACTTTGCATCATCTGTGTGACGACTGAGGGTAAATGTAATTGTTTATTTTATTATTTTTATTGCAAGGGTTTGTTACTCTCCTGCTGGAGTACTCAGAGCAAAGTATAGGGCTACTGAATAATGTACTTACAGAATACATAGTGCATAAACTTTGCATGCATACATTCATCAATAATAGATAATAAATAGCACACATAATCTATAATACCTAAACATAGCTAAATATATAACAATCATAAACAGGTGGTAGAAAACAGTCAGGTCAAGGGCCCCGAAGTATTGGGGTGAGGGGAGGTCAGGAGCATGAGGTAGGGTTTTAGCGTTTTAGAACGGCAATGGGGATGTTCTGATAGGTGGACCCACAGATGAGGAGGAGGCCGGTGTTACTGGTAGGCTTGGCGGAGGAGCCAGCTCTTTGCCTTACGACAGAGTCAGTATGTCAGTGGCTGGGAGAGAGTTCCAGAGTCTGGGGATGAAAGAGGATGAGGCGTGCTTAAGGGTTTGGGCCAGGGATATCGCAATTCATTGTCTGCAGCGTCAGAATCCTTTCCATGACACTTGGGTTGTATTACCAGTGGAGCAGACAGGGAGAAGAGATTGTCTATAGAGACCTGAGTATAAGTCACACATATCAGTAGTAATGGATTACCCTAGCTCCTATGCCTTTATGGGCCCCGTGCTACTGCAGTAAATCCCTAGCATCACATCCTAAAGTCACGACCTCTCCCTACTGCTGCTTCTCCTCATTTCCACACCCATCTTCCCCTGGTGAATAAGAGCTGCTTGCCTCAGCACACTGGAGCCCAGAGGCATCTCCCTTCACAGCCCAGCCAGTAGATGAGCAGGCCAGCAGGTCCAGCACTTCTAACCTGCTCCTGCTGTTGTTTGTGTCTTCTCCTTCTCTCAGTACTCGTTCAGCTGATCTGACCAGCACAGGAGAGAGAGGAGCAGGCAGCAACAGGAGCAGGTTTAGAAGTATTGGACTGGCTGGCCCTGCTCTTCTGTTGGCTGGGCTGTGGAGAAGGGGTCATTGGGGAGAAGGGGAGAGGCTTCCAGGAGACAGAAGAGCAGCTGGAGGGGGGAGAGGGGCCCCCAGGAGGCAGAGGAATATCTGCTGGGGGGGGGGAGAGGCCCCCAGGAGGCAGAGGAGCAGCTGCTGAGGGGGAGGGGGAGGGGACCTCCAGGAGGCAGAGGAGCAGCTGCTGTGAGATGGAGAGGCCCCCAGAAAGCAGAGGAGCAGCTGCTGGGGAGGGGAGTGGGGGAGTGGAGGAGAGGACCCCAGGAGGCAGAGGTGCAGCTGCTGTGAAAGGGAGAGGACCCCAGGAGGCAGAGGAGCAACTTTCAAGATGCGGTCACAGGGGTTAAATGTGTGTGGGAGTGGGGTAGGGGGGATGAGATTGGGGAGCAGGGCTATCCTGCAGGGTGGAGAGGTGAATCTTGGCTACCCCTAACATCTTCTGGCAAGTCAGAAGGTATTGCAGGTATGGTTGACGAGGGGGGAACTCTCTCTCTCCCCCTTCAATCTCTGGCCCATTTGCCGTGGAGACTGGATGTGCAGAAAAAAAAAATTGCATACTAATAACTTTCCTGAGTGTTGCTGCAGCTTTAAAAAAAATCTGTTGGATAATTTACCCTCTTCAAAAATAAAAATGGTAACAAGTATATTGCAGTAGGTGTGTGTGTCGGGGGGAGGGGGAGGGGGGGGAATAAAATCCGATGTATACTGCTTGCCATGTCAGAAAAGCTCTGGTTGCCTGTAACGTTTAACGTGGAAGTGAAACAAACCTGCACTGACCCCTGTGGACGTTGTCTTTTCAGGACATTGAGGATGACGACTCTGATGTGGAAGAAGTTTCATTTACTCGTCCTTCCAAAGTGGATCGAAGGTAGGCTCGGGGCGCTGTCTCTGGAAACCTGGAGGCTACCGTTGTAAATGCCATTGAAGGACAAAGCTTCCCTTGCAGTTTTGGGGGAACACCATGGAGGGATGGGGGAATTCCAAGATAAACTCTAGTAGTGCGCTTCGTCACTAAGTGGCTGTAAGGTTCTTTTAAGATGGCACCACTCTGACATAATTGCAAGAATAGGGGGCTGGGAGGGCTAGCAGTTTCTGAGGATGGGGGGGGGGGGGGGCGGCGGCAAGTTGGCTCATTCTTCCAAATTTGGTGGTCCTTCAAGAAGGAGGAGGTTTACTTGGAGTGAGGTCATAAAACGGATCCAGAGCTTGACTGGAAAGGCACCTTCCTGGGGATCCTCTTGTATCAGTCAGAGTTGAAGAATGTAAACTAAGATGCACACTTATGATGACAACTGGAAGGATCATGCAAAAGTAGTGGAGTAAGACACAAGACAAGAATGAAATTCTGCTTCCACTGCCTATGGGATGGGGTGTGCAATGGAAAAGTGAATGTACCATACCAGAGAGAAGTATCCTAACCACGCTGTTGCATCCCTTTTTGGAGTTTGTCTCTCAGGGCCGCCCAGTGAGTCGTGGGCCCCCAAGCTTTGTCGTCTTTTTCTGTGCATTAATCATATGGAATTCTGGGCCGGTGAAGAGAAAGTAGGGTGTTCAAGCCCTTGAATCTGGCTACAGGATATAATATACAAGATAGTGCCCAACCTGAGGAATCAAAGAAATGCAAAAAGAACGTGTGGAAGTAAGATTAAAGAAAGACCTCAGGCAAAGCACTGTTTATTCTGTTTGTTTGCACTTTTATTCAGAGCAAGGTAAAGGAAGAAACATATATTACAGGGACATGTTCAATATGTATTCTTAACACAAAGAAAGAGCCAAGAAAATTGCCAAAAACAATGACTCCAAACACCAAAAAAGGCAAAATCAAACAATAGCAAATATCTAATTCGATCCTAATGTACCAGATGGTTAGTGCCTACTATAATACACACATCAGCTAGCCTGACGGCGTGCCCGTATTTCAATGGGCCACCTGGTCTGCCACATCATTTGCCTACTCTGAAAGTTTTTTTTTTCTTTCCCCCAGAAACATTGTATTTTTTTCAAAATATTTTTCTTGCACATAAAAAAAAGTAACAATGATCACAGCTGTGTATTTTTTGAAAAAAATACAATGTTTCTGGAAAAAAGAGACTTTCACAGTACGCAAATGATGTAGCAGACCGGGTGGCCCATTTAAATACGGGCACGCCGTCAGGCTTGCTGGTGCGTGTATTATAGTAGGCACTAACCATCTGGTACATTAGAATCTAATTTGATATTTGCCATTGTTCAATATATATTCCTGTCATTCTGGCTATGTTATATTGCACTCCCACACAGTTATATGCTGAATGATCAAAGCTTCTGTACAATGATCTAAAACAAACAAAAATAAAAGATTACATGAATTCATCAAAGCAGGGAACTTCTGGCGATTATAGCTGATGTGGTGTTAGTTGTAGGAGCACAACAGTGACTAGATTAATCATGTGATTAATATTCACCCACATAAGCGATTAGCTGCCAGCTACAAATTCTGAGTGCTGTTTTCTTGCAAAGACATTTTATTCTGGGTATTGCAAATTAAATTTAACATTTAGCATTTTTTATTGTAATTATATCCATGCGCTTTGCCACTTTTTAAATTCATGTTAGCTAGTGAGTGCAAAAACAGGTGAACAAATTCACTGTATTTTGCCTTTGTTTTTGTGATCTCACAAACTCTTGATGTTTGTAATGCATCAGTCAAGTACAGATTATTGATATAACCTTATCTAACGCAAGTTTTGATTTCAGATCACAAAGATAAATATAAGCTTTGATACTTTACTACCTGAATGGAGCTACGCTGTTCAAATTGTGCAGCATTCTAGTAGCCATATTGGCCCTTGAGAAAACATTTTTTTTCAGGTTTCAGTACTTATTAATGGACAAAGATCGGAATCATCCCAAGATGATGATGATGATGATATGCAGTCTTTCGAGACCACATAGATTCCTCCTCTCCTCCTCCTATCAGATCTTTGAATAATTCTTATACTAGTTTAATAAAAGGTATCACATCAGTTTATTTCCTGTACCTTAGAGTATGGCCACCTCCCACCTGGCCTGATCAGCCATCACTGCCCTCCTTTTTGCTCCACCCTGTTGCGTTGAGGTCTTTTATGGAGCACTCGCTTTCAGGCCACCTGATAGTATTCTAGAGATAAGCTGACAACTGATTGATAGTGTATAGCATATGTGTTCCCTATATACTGGCATCTCTGGGCTTAGAAAGGACACTCTCTGCAAACTTAAAGCAGCTGTGCTAGCTAGATTCTTTACCCTGCCAATCTGACTGTTTCTTGATTCTGTTGCTGCTTCCTTGAATTTATCCAGGCTCTGTTAAACATTACCATAGTAGTCCTAAAACCTAGTCTAGATGTGTTAGAGTATGTTTTCTCCTTTTCAGGACTTCAAGCACATCATCTTCCTATAGTAAAAGAAGCTCTCAGAGCCAGATGTCCAGGGGAATTACCTTTGATGACGACGATGAGGAGGTAGAATGTAAACCTTCATCTGTCACAGTACTTTAGTTTATTTTCAGTTTTTCCATTTGTGGTACTTTTATCCAAAATCCTATCATGTCAATAACAATAATAAATTGGATCAGGATCAAACTAGCATGAAATTAGGAAGATTATATAGTATTGTGATAGGGATGTTGAAAATATGCTTTTGAATCATTTATAAATAATGTTAAGTGAGTGTGAAAGATGAAGGCCTTGAGGTAATCTGTTCCATTATAAAGGGCTTGAACATGCCCTGAATCAGGAGGTAGAACATGGTGGTTTAAGAACCAAAAGGGTATAACAGAGGTGGACTCTTAACTGTCCAAGTGTTATCTGTGGTGAAGGCAATAATGATAGCAGAATTTGAGAGGTTACGATAAGTGTAGAAGGTCCCTAGCCACAAAGAAGTGAAGGAAAGCCTGAGATCAGCTGGAGTCTATGGCATGCAACACAAGAAGAATTTGGGCAAATTGTGGATGGTCCTTAGTGTCCTTATCTGCCATTGTATCCTATGTTTCTACGAACTAGTGACTGCAGCTAAGATGGTGCACATTCAGGGAGCAAACAATGTATAGATATAAGTAAATTTTAATTCATGTGACTAGCAGTCCATGCAGATCTCTTATTAAAGAGAAGATGCGAGAAGACCGGAAGGTTGAAAAGCTGCATTATTAAAATTTTTAATGTAAAGTCTGAAGCCTGAACCCAAGCATGCAAAAGTAACTTGGAGAATGCTATCAAAAGGCATTCATTGTTTTGAAACATTAAAATCAGTGGCACTGCTAGGATTTCAAATAGATTGGTGTCCAAAATGATAAAGGGGATGGAATGATTCCCCTATGAGGAAAGAATAAAGAAGTTAGAACTCTTCAGCTTGGAGAAGAGATGGCAAAGGGAAGGCTTGATAGAGGTCTATAAAATAATGAGCAGAGTGGAACTGGTTAACACAAATCGGTTGTTTACTCTTTCAAAAAGTACAAAGACTAGGGGATTTGCAATGAAGTTACTGGGCAATGCATTTAAGGCAAATAGATGAAAATATTTTTTTTATTTAACGTATATTTAAGCTCTGGAATTTGTTGCTAGAGGATGTGATGAAAGCTGTTAGTATAGCTTGGTTTAAAAAAGGATTGGACAAGCTCCTGGAGGAAACGTCCATAAACTATGATTAAGGTGGACTTAGAGAAATTCACAGCTTATCCCTGGGATAAGCAAGATGGAATCTATCTACCCTTTTGATATATTTCCTGGTACTTGTGATCTAGACTGGTCCCTGATGGAAACAGGATATTGGGTTTGATGGACCTTTGGTTGGATTCAGTATAGCAAGACTTTTGATCCTATTTTCCTTGAGCTTGAACTTGGTTAGTTGAAACTTTGCTCAGTGAAGGTCCTGTTACAGTATTCGGAAAAGCAAGTTTTTCCATTTCATTGGTGTTTACTTTTGAGATGATAGCAATTTATAATGAAAATAGCTTTGGTGCATTCAGAAAATGTTTTGTGAAAATTTCTCAAAGAAAAAATAATTTAGATGACATCTTCATGTAGATTAGACAAAATTTGTTTACAATGAAAGCAAAAGTGAATCCAGTGTAATACCATCTGTAAGCAGAAAAATGATTAACCATTAACAAGACGAGCAAAGAGAAATGCTAGAAATATCTAACAAAACTGGTGAAGACCAAAAGAAATCATGATTGACCATATTGAATATGGCCAGTCTTGGTATTATGATATAATTGAAAGATTTATGGAAAAAAGAAAGATCCAATACTGGGATCTGCTTATCTTCATTCTTTTGCTTAACTTCCTTTTATGGATAAGTGTTTTGGTAAAACACTTTTATTGGAGGCTTGGTTTTTATACTTAATTGCCACAAAAATAGTAATAAAAATGTTAACTCCTAAGGGCATGATACAGAACTGCATATAACTTAAACACTAACTTCAAACTTTATATCATATTGAATTTAAAGCTAGGAGGAGAGATAGGTAGCCCTTTAAAAATGTTTCCTCCTGGCAAGACCTAATCAGCTCTTCTCCTTAAAATGAGAATATTCATGCCTATTTATCATATTTAAAACTTCTTAATTTGCAGGAAATTTAAAAACAGATTACTTAATTTCTTGGACAACTGTTTTGTACACATAACGCTGCATGCTGTAATCACTTGTTTCTAAAACCATATCCATTACCATCCCCTGTTATTTCTTAATCTGAACACTTTTCTATACAGCACAATTATAAAAAGAGGCTTCATTATCTTCATTCAACTCTCCATGGTCCGGGGCATCTGGAACAATCCAGTTTGTCTCAGTATATAACTATGCTTTCTAACCACCGCCGCTGGGAAGAGATTTGTGCACTACCGTTACTGTTCTAGCCCTTGAAAATTTGGATCTGAATAATGTTACACCACAATGTCTTCTAGTAGAATATATTATATATAACCATCAACTTTGTAGTGCTTCCTACATGTGCCCTATCACAAGGGCATAGTGGTAAATAAATCACGAATTTGGCATTGCATGTGATGATTTGGGAGATCTTGCATTCCCTTTGTGTTCCAAGAATGTTAACGGATGAGGCTGTCTAGGTAAACAAACATATTTTGGGAAATGGCGATGGTTAAAATGTTTGATGTTTTGTTGGTATAAATGATGATTTTAAACTTAATATAAAATCCCTGAGGAAGAATAAGAGAAATGGTTTGAGCATTTGTAGTTGGGATTGCCTGCCTCCTCTTTTAAATCCAGAAAGTGATAACATTGAATTATTTCTACAGCCTGTGTGGTCCTAGACTTTGATGCACGATTTGCTTAGGTGAGGCTGAAAGCTGCTGTCGTACATAGATAACATGGCTGCATTTTAAACTTTGTGTCTATGTGCAATAAAAATCTTCACTCTTTTTTTTTTTTTTTAAATTAAATATTTTCATTAGTGTTCTATACATCATTATAGATGTTATGCATTTATTTTGCAGTTTATTAGTTGATTTACAAAATAGTATTTTACTGAATGCAATAGATGCAGACTAAAACATTATATAGCATGCATGCCTTCCTTTCTCTTAATGTATTGAGTGTGCACTGCTGTTCCCTGTACATACCTGGATCAGTCCAGACTCCTGGGTTTTGCCTCCCCTCCAGCAGATGGAGACAGAGAAGTTTTAACAAAACTCTGCCCTATATACCAAGGTGCCTCCTACAGTCCGTCAGTATTTCTCTGTCTCCAGCATTTGGTGGAGGTGCAAAACCTACAGTCTTTTCTGATTACCTAGTGTTGTAAAAAAAAAAAAAAGGATTTAGTCAGATAGATGTTTAAGGTGATGGTTGTGGTGGCAGCGCAGCTTCGGAGGGAAGGATTACAGGTGCATCCATACCTCGACGACTGGCTGATCAGAGACAAATCAGAAGTGCTTTGCCGGTCGGCGATTCACAGAGTACTGCAACTGTTGAGGTCCCTTGGTTGGGTGGTCAACCTTGCCAAAAGTTGTCTGCTTCCCTCTCAGTCCCTGGAATTTCTAAGAGCTCTGTTCGACACCAGGCAGGGCAGAGTTTTTTTCTTACTGCGGAGCGCATTGGCAAACTTCATGGGCAGATTCGGGATCTATTGGACAAACATCTTCCCAAAGTGCGGGATGACTTGAGGGTCCTAGGATTCATGACTTCCACTCTGGAGTTGGTGCCATGGGCCTTTGCGCATATGCATCCCTTACAATCAGCATTGCTGTCCCGGTGGAATCCCGTCTTCAATTTCATCTGCCCCTTCCTCTTACGGATTCAGCGAGGTCCAACCTAGATTGGTGGCTACTCTCGGACAACTTAGCCTGCGGAGTTCCATTAGTGGTCCCCGATTGGATGATAGTGACCACGGATGCCAGTCTCTCCGGCTGGGGAGCGGTTTATATGGAGAAATCTGTGCAGGGACAATGGTCCCAAAAGGAATCTCAGTGATCGATCAATCGCCTGGAGACCAGAGTGGTGTATTTGGCATTACAGGCTTTCTTTCCACTCCTTCAGGGGAGGTCGGCCAGGGTGCTGTCCGACAATGCGACCACGGTGGCGTACATCAATCGCCAGGGAGGGATCAAGAGCCAACCAGTAGCATTAGAAGCGCAACAGTTGATCCAATGGGCGGAGCAACATCTGGTCAGCATCCCACATAGCTGGCGTCGACAACGAACAGGTGGACTTCCTCAGTCGTTACCGTCTCTATCCCGGAGCGTGGGAGTTGGCCAGCGAAGCCTTTCAACTAATATGCGACACGTGGGGCACACCTTGCCTGGATCTGATGGCGACGTTCAAGAATGCCACGGCCCCGCATTTCTTCGGTCGCCGCAGAGAAACAGAAGCCGAAGGGGTGGACACTCTGGTTCTTCCTTGGCCAACAAACAAATTGCTGTATGTGTTTCACCCCTGGCCTTTGATTGGCAAGGTGCTCCGGCAAATAGAGCTCCATCCGGCGGAGGTGATTCTCATAGCTCCAGAGTGGCTGAGGCATCCATGGTTTGCGGATCTGCTTAATCAAGCCATAGCAGAACCTCTACGGTTTCGGGATTATTTATTTATTTATTTATTTATTTAGGAACTTTTACTATATCGACGTTCGTAGGGCACATCACGCCGGTTTTCAAATAACTGAAGCAGGTAGAAAATACATTGAACGGGGGGGGGGGGGGCGGGTAAGGGGAGCAGGCGAGAAAAGGGGAAGAGGGGAAGAGGGGATAAAGACAGCTGGAATTATAGAGGCAGCCTAGTGAAAAGTGACAGGAATTAACAATGATGAACAGTAACAAACAATAGAAAAATTAACTATTTTACATAATTTCCTTGGTACATGTCTAAGGCAGGCAGAGTAAGGTGGTGGAGGGGGGGGGGGGGGGAGGAGGAGGGACTCCAAAAAAACAAAAACCAAGGGCAGGGAGGGAAAGGGGGATAGGGGGGAGGTGGATGAGAGGGGGAGGAAGGGCTATGTTTAATTGATGTCTGGGTAGGCTTGTCTGAAGAGCCATGTCTTGATGCCTTTTTTGAAGTTGTGTAAGGAGGGTTCGAGTCGTAGGTGGGGAGGAAGGGAGTTCCAGAGTGTGGGGCCGGCGATAGTGAAAGCTCTCTCCCTGGTATTGGTAAGATGGGCGGTTCTGAGGGGTGGGGTGTACAGGGTGCCGGCGAGGGTGGTTCTAGTGGGGCGGTTTGAGATTCGGAAGCGAGGCATGTCCTTGAGCCATGTGGTGTTATTTTTGTGCAGTGTATTATGCAGGATGGTGAGGGTTTTATATTGAATACGGAAAGGGATTGGGAGCCAGTGCAAGTCCTTTAGAATGGGGGTTATGTGTTCAGTCTTGCGGGTATTGGTTATTATTCTTGCCATCGCATTCTGCAAGATTTGAAGCGGTTTGATGGTGGAGGAAGGGAGGCCTAACAGAAGGGCGTTGCAGTAGTCCAGTTTGGAAAGGATGGTCATCTGCAGGACTAAACGGAAGTCTTGGGCATGGAGGAGTGGCTTCAGTTTTTTGAGTATGTGGAGTTTGTAAAATCTCCTTTTAGTAGGGACTGAATGTGTGGTTTGAAGTTGAGGTGTTGGTCTAAAAGGACTCCGAGGTCTTTTACAGAGGAAAAGGTAGGGTGGGTTAGGGGGGGAGCAGAAATGGTGTGTATTCAGGTTGATTGGAGATGACGAGTATTTCAGTTTTTGCTGCATTGAGTGCAAGGTGGAGGTCGGCTAGTAGGGAATTAATGGTAGAAAGGCAGGATTCCCAATATTGTAAGGAGGCCTTGAGAGATGTTTGTATGGGGATGAGGATTTGTACATCATCAGCATACAGGAAAAAATTCAGACCTAGGTCAGACCTAGGTCAGATAGAAGATGGCACAGGGGGAGGAGATAGATATTGAAAAGTGTGGAGGATAGGGAAGATCCTTGGGGGACACCTTGTGTCAGAGGAATGTGTGAGGATTCACACATCAATTTGTATGACGTATTCTCTGTGGGTGAGATACGAGGAGAACCAGGATAAGGCCGGTTATTCTGCATCAAGGCCCTGTCTGTTTGGAAGAGGCGGATTATTTTTGTCTAGCGGCATGGCTTTTGAGAGGCAGCGTCTAAAGAACAAAGGATATTCTGACGCGGTGGTGGCTACACTTTTAAGATCATGCAAGCCATCCACTTTCCTGTCTTATGTCCGGGAGTGGAAAGTTTTTGAGTTGTGGTGCAGTGAACGCGAGGTGTCTCCAACCCAGGCGTCGGTTTCGGACATTTTGTGTTTCCTGAAAGCCAGTCTGTCTAAAGGTTTATCGTGTAGCTCGCTTAGAGTACAAGTATCAGCTCTCGGTTGTTTACGCAATTCTGTTGAGGGGGTAACATTAGCTACGCATCCGGATGTGGCGCTGTTCCTTAAAGGAGTGAAGCATCTATGTCCTCCAGTCCGACACCCTTGTCCTTCTTGGAATCTGAATTTAGTTCTCACAGTTATGTGTGCTTCGCCCTTTGAGCCTCTAAAAAGAGCGATGCTGAAAGATCTCACGTTAAAAGTTGTTTTTCTGGTAGCTATTTCTTCAGCGCGTAGAGGGTCGGAACAACAGGCGTTGTCTTGCAGGGAACCTTTCTTAAGAATTTCTGATTCCAGGATTTCCTTACGGACGGTTCCTTCTTTTCTTCCGAAGACAGTTTCCTCTTTTCACTTGAATCAGACGGTAGAGCTTCTGTCCTTTCCAGACTTGGACCTGGATTTTGTGTACTTTCAGAAAAATCTAAAAGTTATGCTTCGATATTAAATACAGCGTGAAAAGAAAAAGGTAGACCTTTGATCTGTCACAGTATTGCATGTCTTCTGTTCTTAGGTTCATTCTGTCAAGTTATGCGTAAATTAAACCCATTTGGAGAAACTGCCCCATGAGAAAGAATTGTTTCAGGGATGGATGATCCTTATTTTGTCTCATTTCAGAAATCTGACTTGTGACAGGATGTTTAAACTGTTTTCACGGGTGGAGTAGGCAGTGGCTAGCAGACAGCTTTGACACAAGCTATTGTTTACCATTTTCTTTTCATGCTGTATTTAAGATGGAAGCATAACTTAGATTTTTCTGAAAGTACACAAAATCCAGGTTTCAGAAATAAGTGAAATGTTTTGCTTTCCCAGAGCTTTTACTCAGAATCCTACCTGGACTGCAACAAAGTGTGGGACCATAGTGCATTTCAGTAACATTGCTCCTTTTATGTTGGCGGTAGAGCTGTCATCCATTTATTTTATCTAGTTTCAGGAAAAAAATGATTTGTGCCCTTTCTTGTTGTTCAGAGGCTCATTTCACGTAGAGAAGAAGGGCTGGATCTGTTTGACCCTTCCTAGGTGGTTTGTAAGCCACTGCTGGCTGTTTTGGACCTGCGTTCCCTATGAACAGTAAGACATCCTGCCATATGATATGGATTAGGATTTCAAGAAGAAATCTTTTTCCTCTTTTTTTTTTATCCATAAGATTTAGTTGTAGAATGATGGCAAGTTTCAGGGATAATCACAGCCCCCAGTTTTCTGCAACAGATTCTGCGGCAAGAGTTTGAAAATAAGAGCAGGAGAGTTTCTGCAATTCTGTGATGCATTTGCATAGCTGTGTATATTAATGCAATGTTTCTTTTCGTTTTTATACAAATTGTTTTCTGACATTCTTATGTGGTTCATTTTAGATGGGGGAAAAGAAATCTTAGAGATCAGTATAGGGAATAGAGGTAGAGAATATGGGGAGGGGAAGGGCTGATGGGGGAGTAGAGGGAGAAGGGATATCGGAGCCAGGGGGCAGGTTTGGGGGAGGATTAAAGAGGGGGAATTGGGGGGGAGGAAGGATCCCCTCTCTTGCATCCTTTCTCTACCTGGTGCAAATCCCCTCTTACTCCTCTCCACCTAGTGCAGATTTATTGACTTATTTGTCCTCACTCCCTTTCCACACCCAGTGCAGATCCCCTCTCTCTGTTTCACTCAGACTCAAGTCTTTCCTCTTACATTTCCCCTCCTCCAGCTGCTTTCCCCTCCCCCATCATCTCTCCACCCCAGTCCTCCTCCCTACAGCCGATTCCCTCCACTGAGACAGCAGAAGGGAGAGGAGGGGAGGCAGTATCTTGGGCCGTGTTGCCGTCCTCTGTTTTCCAGGGACCAAATTTGCAGTTTGAACCCGAGTGTCACTGGAGTAGTACGGGGTTCAAGCTACAAGTCTGGCTGGGGGGAAGCACAGGAGGCACTGGCACTCACCTCCTCGGCAGTGGCTGGAGGGGATGGAAGGGAGGCCCCCTGCTTTATTCAGATCCAGGCTAAAAGCCCACCTGTTTGAAAATCTTACCCTCTGGTTCTCCTGAGCACAGCCTGCTTGGTTTTAACCATTTTCTTAATACATGAAATTTACAGTCTTTTATTTGGTCTGTGTGTTTCTCTTGATTAGCCTGCGAGCACTCTGGCTATCTAGGAGCGCTATACACTTGATGATGAGTAGTAAGAATAGTGGCTTCCCATCCGTGGTTCATCCTGAGTCCGTGGGCACCGGGCAATTCCATGGCAAGGGCTGGATTTTTTCAATTCTTTGCCACAGTCGAAAAAATGCAGGAAACAAGGGGGGCCATTGTAGTAATACTCTGTTTAAGGGGGCCGTGGGATACAACGTTTTGCAGGGAGACAAGCCACCTATTCCCAAAACCTGCAGCCTGTGTAGTTTGTGAAACTATAACTTGTGGCTATCTGCTGCCTTGTGCGGGGGCTGTTTTCACAGGGAAGAGAGAGGATGCTTCCCATGTCTGGGCCCCACTGCCTTTTCCTTGTGTGTGTAAACAGTGAAGAATCCCGCCTTTTGCTGCATTTTCTGCTGTACTAAACATTTTACTGATAGGCACAGAGTAGAAAAACTCTTTAAAACAGGTTGGCAATATTTTATGACAAAGTGCCAAAGAATACGTGAAAGAGAGGTTGGCGTGCTTCCCGGGGTGCACATACCCTGATGAAATACAACTGTAGCAGCGAGGGGTAAAAGCCCCCTCCTCCTTCTCTTGCACTATCTTTTTACCCCCTGCTCCTCAGAAATTTCATGCTCGCCCTGCCACCAGAGTTCATCCACTCGCTTGCCCATCCCCCTGGCAAGCATTAAGAAAGCTCACAGGCCACCTGGGATGAGCATCATGCGGTTAGCCCACCTGGCCCACAATGATAGTGGTGCAGGAGCAGCAGGCTGGGAGGAAGAGTTTTGTGTGCTACCATGTGGCCCTCCTGCCAGAGATGCCAAGCACTGCTTTAGTACAACTAGCACAGAATGTTATAGAGAAGGATGTATGGTGCAGATTTCTTGTACAAAATATAATTACCCATACCCCTCTTCAGTCAAAGTAATGGCACTGTTTTCTGTACATGCTGTAATGATGCTTCATTGGATGATACTTATTTATTGTCTTTTTCTCTCTTCTGCTTTGGACAAAAACTTTTTTTTTTCTTTTTTAGAAAGGCAGCTTATAAATCAAACTAAATGCAGTCCTGTATACAGAAGTTTTGTAGTTTCAGAAAATAAAACGTGGGAGGATGCTTAACTATTTTTGCTGTATGTATTTTTGTATTTTGATGTCTGTTACACCATGGTTTTGGCTTAATTTGTAAAAGCAGGCAATCACATTTACATAATTAGTAAATCACTATTTGCTCAAGGAAGTTCCTGAACAAGTAGTAGACTTTTTAAAGGAAAAAGGGGTTTCCATTCTAGTCACTTCCCCGTGAAAACAATATCGAATCCTAAATGAAGAGAGGACCAGGCACTGAAATGTATTAATCCAACTGCAAGCGTCTGTCCTAATGGCAGACAACAGGTTACTTTGTGCCATGCAGACCAATTTGGGATCTTCTACAGTTTGATACGATGAGGGTCAAATGCAGCCCAGACATGCTATGACTGAGTAGCATTGCTGTCTGATAGCTTTTGGATCCTGTGTGTGCTAGGAAGAGGTGGTTTTAGTCGATCTGTGTTACATCACAAACATCTGCCAATGCAATCTGCACGTCTCTTACAAAACGCAGAACGGACAGGAAAGCGGCAGTATATCCATCACCTCTAGTAAAACTGGTCTTGCCAGATCAGAGGTGAGCTTCATTAGTGGGGTAGCATGCACTAAACCCTGGCAGTGTCGCGCCTGCTGGATGCACGACGGAAAGATTGAATTTCCCAATACTTCCAGGCTGGCCCCCTTCACAGGCACTAAATTCACTGCAGATCGTTGGCTGCTTCTATCTACAGGCCTTACATATTTCAAGTAACTCGCAAAGGGGTTTACTTTTCCATTTAATGCTGCAGTAAGGGAATATGAAAAGAATTATTGAACTCTGAGCAGAAAGTGTTGTATTTGCAGCTCACCTTTAAATATAGCTTCAACTGAAAGACAGCTTTAAAAATGCTTTAATAAAGTATCAAAGATGTAGATACAACAGTTCCTCTTTCTAACAGGCTGGGAGCCATCAGATTGATTTGTGTTAGCATAATTATACTTACGTAATAAATAGCAAGTCTATATATTTAAAAAATAATTTAGTACATGAATGGACCTCCGTAAAAGATTTTATCGTGTGTGTGTGTCTGTGTACATATGTTAGTGAATAATTACGTAAAGCTGAATAACTTGGTGATGCGGTGAAAGATATATATAGAGAGAAAGAGAGAGAGTATGTTGGATTTTAGGCTAATTCTTTCTTCAGCTCCTCAAGGTTCTGAAATAATCGAGGAACCTGTCACTTGTCATTTATTGCAGGATGAATTTGACCCCTTCAAGGGAGCTGCCCCTTCAAGAAGAAATCGAAGATGATCATTGAATAGCGTGACTTCCTGTACAGATATTCTCAGAACTAGATGAGAAATACTGGTGCAAGAACTTTTTTTTTTTTTTTTAGATCTCATTGATTAAGCTGCCCTCTCCATCCCGGTCTGGACATTTGCACCGTACCATCCAAGGCACCTAGGCTGAAAGGAAAAGCCTCTGTGAAGAGTGGCTGTTTCATTGTTATTTGTCCTGCAGAGGCTACTGGTCCTGGTCACAGCCACCAGCCTCCTCCCTGCACGTTAACACATGAAGTCAGCACCATGCCCAGTCTTCCAAATTTGTCTTCTACACTGCTGTATCAGCTCTCAGCTATACAACTAGTCAGATTTTATTGTCTTCTCTCTTTTGTTCTCAATCTCTGGGTAGGTGAGCATGCCCGTGCATTTCACCCAGCCTCAAACTTATTACCACCACTGCTCTCTGTATCCCAAGCATGCTTACATGTTGTCACTTAGTTTCTACCAACTCTTCTGGAAAGTTATTCCAGGCATCAGGCACCTTCTCAGTAAAGAAGTATTGCCACTGATAAATTCTTGCGCTGTATTGACTTTTGACTTTCTTTAACCTTGGGGCGTTCCTGGAATTGTAACCGGCATCTCTTGGATTTTGAGGCTGCCATCCTACCACTGAGCTACCCTCTGGCAGGTATAACTATGTGGCTTATCAAACTTTTCCCTTTCTCATTCTTCCCCATCTCTAGGCATTGAATATTTCTACCTATATATTTAAAATATTGCAAAATACGTTTCTGCTACATGTAGCATGATAACATTAATTTGGGGGTTAATTAAAGTTAGCGTTTGGCAAATTTTAAAAAGGGGTTTTTTTTCCTATTGCATAGTAATTCTCTTGCACCAGCATTCACTTCTTCCCTTATCTGTCTCATTAATAATTCCTAAAGTCGCAGGTTTGAATTTCAGTTCTTAACATGTGTGCAGACTAGTGGGTCACGCTTGGGAGCTTCCTTGTGAAATACCATTGGCAGGAAGTTAAAATTTTGACTTTCCACATCAACTCCTTGTCTAGTTTTAAATGTTTCGAAAGGAGGGGATGGTGAATGTTAGAAAGCATCTATATGGTAATTATACTACCAGGAAGGAGAGGACAGCATTTAAACCATGGGCTGAGCAGAAAAGAACAGGATTTCCTGAGCCCAGAGATTTCCGAGATTAAAGCTGATGGGGCATATCACAGGCAGGTTGTTCTTTAAGCACTCGAAAGACTGCAAAGGTGAACATTTTTCATCTGCTCTTACTTTTGGTGCATTTTTTTAATAAAGAGATCAAGAAGGGCCTAAAATGTTGGCATGAGATTACAGAGATCTCTTTACATCTGTGAGACTATGTGACTAGTCTGTTTATCATGATTGTTTTAATATCTGTTTTCTTCCATTAAAATATGTTTTGTGATCAGTGGATGGTTTATAATAATAGTAATCTCCCAGAGTCAGGCATTTCTTGTTAGTAACAAGACAGACCTTCATCTTTCCCCTGCAGAGCATTAATTGTTGTGGAAATATTGATCATTACTACTTATATCCTCCTCTCTATCTTCCTCTGTACTTTCATCCTTTGTATTTTCTCTTGCTGTCTAAAGACTGGTGTGTAAAATTACTTAAATGCAGAAAAGCATAATATTGATTATTGAGAGCATTTTGGTATCTTCTCTTTGAGCATTAAATCCTGGGAGGATATCAAGTACCTAACCATGAAAGTCCATTCCTTTTAAGATTTCTGAAGTCATGAAGACCGTCTTGTGTGTCCAGTGCCAGCATGCCCCACAAAGCCGTCTGGGTGGCCACTGGTTGCCACTTTGCTCAGCGCCATCTCTTTCCACTCCACACTGGGCGGCCATGGATCAGGTTGCCTGAATATGGGGACTGTGAACTGCCCTGTGGTTATGTGACTGTGCCTCCTGGACATGCTTCCAAAAAGGAGAAAAAGGGGGGCACAGCAGCACAGAGACTCAGCTCACATAACAGTTCACAGATCCTGCTTTCAGGAGGGATGGGAGGGAGGTGTCCTCAGCCATGTTGGATGCCCGGGATTGGAGGACACACTGGTGGCATTGTCACCAGTGCTGTGAAGGCTCAGGAGGGGAGAAGGAAGGGTGTTGTGATTGTCGGTGGAATTTCAGAGCAAAGCTTTGAAGCCCCCTACAGCAGCCAGAAACCTTGCACGGGCCCTGTATGTCTTAGTGCTTCCACGGCTCTGCCACTGTGCTTTACGGTTTTTCTCCATGGAGTAGACTGTTTGCTATAAGGTTGTGCAGGACAAGATAGATTTTTTGTACACCAAGACTTTACAATTTGTAGAACAGAGCAGTCAAAGGTGGTGAAATAGAACGATGTAATTCATACACATTTAATTTCTCTCTTCAAGAATGTTTATTGGCTGCAGCAAACATTTCTTCACTTCGAGCAGTATCTATTTTACAACAGCTACGCAAAACAAGATAGGGAACTTAAAAAAATTGTTAAATTCCTCCTTTTATTACAATTAATCAGTGGACTGTAGTTTCTTGCTTTGTATGTGCTTAACGACTAAATAAAATGTTCTTGTTTTTTAAAAAGTAGCCATATATGTATTTCTTCATCTAAGCTGGGCCAATTTTGGAAGCTGCTGTTGGACAGTAATCACTAAAAGCCCTTATCAAACTTTTTACCATGGGAACCTTATCCCCTGTATAGAATGGCAGGTTGGTCAATATAATGTTCTGCTTCCCCCCTTTCTCTCTCTCTTTCCTGTATGGAAGATGTCCGCTTTTCAGCAAAGGTTAAAAGAAAGTACTCAAATGTTTCCCTAAATGGTACAACCAAACACTTTTTAGTGGTGTACTCAGCAGAATATTATTTTTCTGCTTTTTGACTTGGAGTTGGCATTGTTAGAGTAGATGCATAGCAAAACCACCCAATTGTATTTTTCTAGCTGCAAAACGGAAGAGCAATCAGGAAGACACAGATTTAGATGGATATCTGATTGTATTCATTCCTGTTTGTAAGTTATGTTATGATATATTTCTGTTTTATCTTTTATTCTTTAATTTGTATCCCATTCTGAGTAGAACCATGGAAGGATGAGTAAGAAAATGAATAAAATAACATAAAACAAGTGCATCCCACTTGGCTTTTAAAAAGACTAATCAGAGTCGACAGAGTTGTGTATGGTTAAAAGAGAGCCCATCCAGATGCTAATGTGAGTTTTACTTGTGTGTTTGACTAATCTGAGGCTGCCATGGATCAGACAGCTTCTGTTTAATGATCCAGATGGATGTGCTTTTCTTGAAGAAAAGAACACTTACTTGCTGGAGGCAATATTTCACAAGGGCACAGGACAATTAGTAATATACACCCTGTACTGAAGAATAATTTGATTTTTTTAATGTTATTCCTCTGTAATGCTTCTGAACTCTTGGAAAGAGCCATCTTTGGAACAATATAAGAAAGAACATAAGAGCATAAGAAAATGCCATACTGGGTCAGACCCAAGGGTCCATCAAGCCCAGAAAAGGGAGATCTGATTTTAACAATCCATCCTGACCATGATTTTTCACAGATTAATTCACATTCTCTTGGACTGATTGGGCTAAATAAGTGGTATACACACAATACACTCTGATACCATTTTATGACCTACATTGGAACGAATTTTAATTGAATCCTAAGCTCTAGAAGACACTCTGTGGAGATAGTGACTTACACATCAAGTGTTGTGATATTCCTCCTTTTTTCCACTGTTTTAGTTTCACTTATTAAATTCTCAGAGGACTAGCAAGATGGCAGTCCTCACACATGGGTGACATTCTTGGATGGAGCACGGCACGGAAAATTTATGTCAAGGTTTCTAGAACTTTGACTGAACCTTATTGAGCATGGTCAGGCATGCATTATACTTTCCGAGATCCCCTTCAGTCTCTCCTTTTCTTCAAGGACAAGTAGGATGGTAGTCCTCACCCATGGGTGACCATCACATGGAGCCCGGCACAGAAGACTTTTGTCAAAGTTTCTAGAAACTTTGACAGACACACTGAGCATGCCCAGCATGCCGCCGTCCACGCGGGGTCCTCCTTCAGTGTTTTTCCGCGAAACTGAAGCCCCGCGGCTGTGAAGCTCGCGCTTTTTTGCTGTGGAAAATAACTTTTTTCTTCCTTCCCGAGTCCTATCAGGTCCCTCTGCGTGTTTCCGGGTCTTTTCTCACGGTATCGGTAAGTTTTTGTGGTACTTTGCGTCTATTACAGATTGTGTCGCCTCCTGGTGGCCACCGGGCATCGACTGCTTGCTGCATTCTTTTAGCCAAGGCATCATCCGGCTTCCACTACTGCCCCCAGTGCCCCTGGACCATGTCCATCACCGACCCCCACAAGGTCTGTGTCCTGTGCCTGGGGGCATTGCATGATGTCTGTTGCTGTGACCTTTGTGCCCAGATGACCTCCAAGGGTCGTTGGGCACGCCTGGACAAAATGGTGAAACTCTTCAGTGCTAAAAATTCGGAACCATTGACTTCAGCGTCTGGGGCTTCAACGCTGCAGGGAAAGGGAGTCTCGTCCATGACCCCCTTGGTATCCCCTCCACTACCGAGTCCCGATCCAGAGGTAGGGGCAGGGGATCAAATGAGATCTATATCCTCGCATTCCGATTGATTTCTCTGCATCTCCATCAGTTCTGGGGAAGGACCGAGATGAGCACTGGGAAAAGTCCAGGAAGCACCAACATCAGTCTTCCTCCTCAAAGATGTCTGACCACGGGAAGGCACAGATGCGTCTATGCCTCCCCTAAAGTAGTCCCATGCGAAGGATGTTATGCCCTCCGGACATCCTGAGGAATCTCAGCAGTCTACACAGATACTGGTGGAGGGTTTGGTCCCCCCATCCCGTCCCCCCCCATGATTCCGGGGCAATCCGATTCTGCTGTCTCCTCCTTCTCAAGCCATCATGTCCTCAGCAGCCTTTGAGGAGGAGTTGGAGAGATGCGTTCGGCTGGCGGTCGGCTGGGCCCTGCAGGGCATTAAGCCTCTGGTTCCACCAGGACCACCACCACCGCAGGAGCAGACCCCAGTGGTGCTTGCACTTCTGTTGGAGCAGCTGGACCTACTGCTCTGTCTTACCTACATAGCCAGCCCCAATGCCATGAGTCCCTTCACTATTGAAGGGTGTATTGCCACTGCCTCTACTGGTTCCCATTCCGGAGTGATTCCTCGGACGAGGAAGGTCCATCGGGGTCGATGGTGCCCAGACTGCACACAACGCCCTGACAGGCGCTAGCCTCCCAGGACCTTTGAGTCCAGTACCCTCGGAGTACCATCAATGCCGATGCCTTTGGTGCTGACTTCGATTCCACCGATGCTCCTGAGGCCTCCGGTGAGGGCTCCACTTCACGTGTCTCCGGGCATTCAAAGTGAGGAGGAAGCCCCATACAATCCTTGGAGAGGCATCAGTTTCCTCCATAGAGGAATCTGAGGACTTGCCTTCTGAACCTTCTCCACCAGAGGAGAGGCTTAAAGCCCCACCAGAGGATCATACTTTTGCTGGGTTTGTGAAGGCCATGGCGGAATCTGTGCCTTTCCAGTTCTTCACAGAGCAGGATTCTAGACATAAAATGTTAGAGATCCTGCAATTTATTGACGCTCCTAAAGAAGTGGTGGCTGTGCCAGTACATGACATTTTTAAGGAACTAGTCATCTGACTCTGGGAACATCCCATCCCTCCAGTGAACCGGAAGACAGATGCGGTCTATCTAGTCCAGCCCACCACTGGTTTTGAACGCCGGCAGCTTCCACACCAGTCGATGGTAATGAAATTGACCTTGAAGAAGGCAAAGAGGCTGCGGACTCATGCTTCAGCCCCCCCTCCCCCTCCAGATCTTGAGCACAGAGCTCTGGATGCTCTTGGATGGTGGGTACTCCAGGGCTCAATGTTGGCAGCCGGGATTGCCTGCTATCAACTTTATATGGGCCAATACTCCAGAAACCTCTGGAAACAAGTCCAAGATTTGGTGGATCACCTTACACAACAATTTCAGGACGAGTTCCAGAAGGTAATTCAACAGGCCTGGAATGTGACAAACACAGAGTCCGCTATGAGTATGATGTGTTTGAAACCACAATGAGGGTTGCAGCAGCTGGCATTGGGGCTAGTCGCATAGCCTGGCTGCGCGCTTCTGACCTCCGCCCCAAAGTGCAGGATCGTCTGGAGGATCTTCCCTGTACAAAATTAGAGGCAGTAGCACAACTGAAGGATTATCACAAAACCCTTCAACAGTTGTCAGCCAGCACTTCGTACACTCAGCCCTCAGGCAAGAAGCCTCCCAGACAATCTGACCCACTTCATATACCAGATGACATTCAAATATTAATTCCAATAAACAACTCATTGGAAGAAACATACAAAAAAACAGCCACTTACCTAAACAAACTAAAACAGCTACTAACCAACATGAAACTCATACTAAACTTCGATAAGACTGAAATAATAATCCTGGATAGAAAAAACAACACCTCTCAACTACCACCACTAAAACTAATGAACCAAAAAGTGGCTATCTCTCCGGTCAATCATGCACGCAACCTTGGAATCATAATTGACAAAGAACTTTCCTTCAAGAACCACATCACAACTAAAATCAAAGATGGATATCACAAACTTCTAACACTACTTCAATTAAAACCTTTCCTCTCCCCCAATGACTTCAGATCAGTCCTTCAACTACTCATCTTCTCCAACCTGGATTACTGCAACTTCCTACTATTCAACTTACCCCTTAACACCATCCGACCATTCCAAATCCTACAAAACGCAACTGCAAGAATACTCACCGGATCAAAAAAACATGATCACATCACTCCTACACTTATAGCACTTCAATGGCTCCCAATAAAATTTAGGATTGAATATAAAATACTATCCATACTACACAAAATAATATACGAAAAACAAACAAACTGGCTAAGCTCATCCATAAAACTGCATTCTCCAAACAGAAACCTCAGATCATCAAATAAAGGACTACTAAAAATTCCTCCTGCTCGCTCTAAACAACACACCTCAACTCAAAAGAGAGCAATCTCACTAGGAAGCCCTAAACTCTGGAACACCCTCCCAACTGAACTACGAATATAAGAAAATTTAAAAACTTTCAAAAAAGATCTAAAAACCTGAATGTTTACCAAAGCCTACCAACTCACCCAATGACTCTAATTCACAACTCCCCTCCCATTAACACTATGCAAAAATATTTTTGAACCAATGTAAGAAAAATAACATAATTAACCAAAACATGTATAATCTATCCTATGAACTAAGTCCATAAAACATTAATAGCTTTGTAAAAAAAAAAAAAAATTCTAATTCTGTTAACAACCATTTGAATGAACCTTTTTGAAAAACTCTGTTAAACTTCAAAACTTTGTAAACCGTTCTGATGGCGAAACCGAACAACGGTATATAAAACTCAACAAATAAATAAATAAATGTTTTATGTGGAGCCTGCTTCGGTTGAAGCCTCCCCTAAGGGCTCTCGCTATGTCTTGGGACCTCAGCTGAAAGCTCCATTTGAACCGCTGCGCTCCTGTGACCTGAAGTACCTAACCTTTGGTGGCAGTCACTTCAGCACACAAAGTCAGTGAGCTCCAGGTTTAGTGACTTATCCGCCTTACACTGTTTTTCCATGACCAGATGGTCTTATGTATGTACCCTAAGTTCCTGCCTAAGGTGATGTCGGATTTCCATCTTAACCAGTCCATCGATCTGCCAACATTCTTTCCCAGGCCACATTTGCACCAAGGCGAACAAGCCCTACACAGTTTGGTCTGTAAAAGAGCCTTAGCCTTCTATCTGGAGTGGACAGAAGCCCATAGACAGTCCATACAACTTTTTGTTTCTTTTGATAGGAATAAGTTGGGTATCATCGTTGCCAAACAGATGCTTTCTAATTGGCTGGCAGATTGTATCTCTTCCTGTTATGCCCAGGTGGAACTGTATCTTGGGAGCCATGTCAAGGCTCACTCTGTTTGAGCCAAGGCAGTCAGTGGCCCACTTGCAAGCAGTTTCCATGGAGGAGATCTGCAGAGCTGCGATGTAGAGTTCTTTCCTCACATCAACAGTGCATTATTGTTTGGATAGGGATGGTTGACATGACAGCAGATTTGGCTAATCTGTCCTTTGGAACTTGTTTAAGGTGTAGAACCCAACTCTGTTCCCACCTAGGGCCCATTACCCCTCCCCCCCCATTACCAACAAAACCAGTTGTTGTGCCCATTGGCACTCACTTGGTGTTTTGTTGGTCTCCTTTGTGTTGGGGGGCAGCCTGTAGCTAGGGATGCACCCATGTGTTGTGAGGGCTGTCATCCTACTTGTCCTTGGAGAAAGTAGAGTTGCTTACTTGTAACAAGTGTTCTCTGAGGACAGCAGGATGTCAGTCCTTATGAAAACTGCCTTCCACCCCACAGAGTTGGGTTTCCACTACATGGTTTCTTCTCCTTTATTATTTTCTTTTCTTAAATTGTATATTAAAAGACTGAAGGGGGCCATGCGTAGACATGTGGTATAAAGCATGCCTGATCATACTCAATGAGGCTCCATTCAAAGTTCTAGAAACTTTCGACATAAGTTTTTTTGTGCCAGGCTCCATCTGATGATGTGATCCATGTGTGAGGGCTGACATCCTGCTGTCTTCGTAGAACACTTGTTACAGGTAAGCAACTCTGCTTTCTCACAAATTTCTTGGAATCCTGATCAGTAAAAGTTTGATATAATTGCTTGTTTAAAAGGATTAGGATATGGAATTTTCCTTTGTGAACATTATCAGAGAAGATCCTGGTCTTTTAAAGTTTATTCTTGTGCATTTTAAGTCCAGTCTAGCCATCAAGTGTCTGAGGTGACTGTTGGGAAGCAGACCTGCAGGGTGCTTACAACTGATTGAATCAGCCTGTCTGCTCATGACTCAGGCATGCAATCAACCTGTCTTTCAGATATGCAGGTAAAATCATAGCCGCCAACAAAGTGGTTATAATCGTTGCAATATCCTTAAATTTAAAAGCAATTATTTTAAGAATCATTTGTGTGAAATGCTCTATTATGTGCTGGTGATGATTTTAATGGGATTTTGAAGAGGAAAAAAAAATAATACTGCATCTCAAGAATCTAAGATATCTCATATAAATGATATTTCCATAAAAAGAATGAATAAAAAGATGCTGCAGAAAATCATCATGTTTTTAATTATATGCTCCTAATCCTCTTTGCGTTCGATGCTTAATGTTCTTCTTTTGAGTTCATGTTGGTGTAATGTCATGGAAATAAAGGCATACAAACTGGTGAGAAAACCATTTAGACTACAAATTGTACTCATGATTGCTGCTTTTTCATTCCTGAGAAGGAGTGGTCAATGTTGAGCCCAATATTATGCAAATAAACATTTCCAATCTGCGCCAGTGTTTCCATTACTTGTGGCTCCTGTGCTTAAATCACAATTCATTGCAAGCCTGCATTAGTTAGTTTGAGTTCTGATAAATGGTTTTTTCACAGTGGTCTCTAAATCTGATTAGCTGAATAGAATTAACAGATTATGGCAAAAAAAGAAGCTTGTGGTTTGTTTTTTTTGGTTTTTTTTTTAATGAGTTAAAACAATTCTTCTTCCAAGAGAGCGTAATCACAAATCTGAAAAGCTCATGTGCTGGTCTGGGTAATTCTTATATCGGTCCAATAAAAGGTATTGGAATCAGCAAAAAAGAAATCTGAAAGGGTGAGAGAAAATCAGGTTGTGATGGAGCAAGTGTCTGAAAGCATTTAAATACAGTCTATGCTTCCAAGAAGGCATTGGGCTAATCCGCAGGGCGTGACCATAGTTAAAACCCAAACTTAAGGGAGCATATGTTTTGGACCAGTGGTTCTCAACAAGTGTGTTGTGAGGTCCTGAGAAGTGTGTCGCAGACCCAGCAGAAGGCTGCTCTTTCCTCATCAGTCTGGACAGGAGTTGGCCTATTTCTCCTTTCTTGGGTATGACAGGAAGCTGCTCTTGCTTCCTCTCCTCTTCCTGGCCCAGTGGGAAGTTGTTCCCTCCTCTTTCCCAAAGCATAGCGAGATATCACCAACTCCTGTTCATATGGGCCCGGCAGGACACCAACTTTATCTTCCCCTGCCTGGTCTGGCAGTGAGGCTGCTGATGCTCTCTTCACTCCATGGGACCTGGATGTGAAAGCAGGGAGAAATGTGCGTGCTCTATAGATACACTGCCAACTTCTGCTGCTGCCTCATCTTCCTCTCTTCAATGCTTCTTAACCTCATCTGCTGCTGGTAAAGAGGGAGGGAGACTCTGGATTGGACTGAAGGCTTTTCTGTTGGCTGGGAGCCAGGAGGAGGGGGAAGGAAGGCATGGGAAGACAGGAGTCTGCTGGGTAGGAGGGGTGTGGGAAAAGGAGGTTGGGGTTGCTGGGTAGGGAGAGGAGGAGGGAGTGGGAGCTGCTGGGTAGGGAGGAGAGATGGTGTGGGAGCTGCTGGATTGGGGAGAGGGGAGGTTGGGGGATGCTGAGCAGGAAGAGGTGGTCAGAGATATGCTGGGTGGGGAAGTGGAGAGGGAAGAGTAGGGAGAGTTTAGCAAGAGAGAGCATGGGGAAGAGGATGCAGGCTTGGGGGTTGGGGAATGATGGACAGAGATGTGAGCATGTGAAGGGATGATTGAGTAGTTGGGAGAAGTGATGGGTGTATGGAGGAGAATGATGGGGTACAAGAGAATATGCATTTCTTCTATCTTTGACCTTTGCTTATTGCAGGAGGAAATATATTTCTGTTTCTAGTTCACCAGGTTTGCACTGCAAGCAGAATGGCTTTCTGGGGTTTCTATTTCAATTTTTGTTTCCACTTTTCTAATTTGTGGGGTTTTTTTAATTCTGTATTTGGTGAATAGGTCTATCTGTGTTCTGTGTGTGTGTGTGTGTGTGTGTGACTGAAATGAGGTTCTTTACTGGCATGTAAGGATTTGTAATAGTCTTATTTGTTATATGTTCTCAATATTATATTGCAGTGGTGGTGAAATACTGCCTTTTCATGGGTAGGGCTATTGCTGTTTCATTTCTTGCAATTAGTGCTGCTGCAGTATGGCAGGTTTGATAAACATGTACAGAATGGGGTTTGTTTGGGGGGGGGTTTCCAGGTTTTGTATTATGTACAGGGAAATGTCTTAGTTCTGCCCTGCATCCATTATTAGGAAGCAGGGAATGCCTGTGGATGCAGAGCCTATGCTTTATATGTACTCCCATGATGGTCATGTGATCAGTATGTCACGCATGTGAGCATCATCTCTCAGGTGTGTCCTGATAGGAAAAAGGTTGAGAAACTTTGTTTTGGACAACGGTTTCACTAGTTTTGGTAGCTGTGTAGATTATTAGAAAACTTGGCAATAAGGCAGAAGGGGGACCTGGGTGTTGAATTTAGTGTTAGTCTTGTAAGACTCATTGAGGTAGATGGCAAGGCCTGAAATGGCCGACCATTGAAGGTGGTAGAGGTCAGTACTTAACACACACTTTACTATTGCTGGTAAAATTTATTGCTGAACAATGCTTTGAGCATTGCCGGGAAGATGTTTAAAAATCAAAATATTCTGAGTACGCTTGTGACTGATATAGAGGGCAGAGGAAGGAAAGGGATTGAAAGTTCAGGTAAAAGACATAGGGGTAGGGCCTGGTATTGGGTTGAATGTGGGAATTTATATGCTCATCTATCCCAAGTGCAAGTATTTTAACAGGGCAAACTGGACAGGTTACTGTGTTCTTTTTCTGATGTCATTCACTGTTACTTCAGGACATTTCTGAAAAGAGGCTTCAGTTTTAATAATAAAAGCAATTAAACTGGATTCTCTTTTTTTCAGAAGTACCCTGTATGTAAATGAGTAACAGGCCCTTAATGTTGTCATTTATGAATTAAACGGATATAATTTGAAAATTTTGCAGATCATGGCAAATATGGATCAGAAGGCCTTAGAACAGGCCCACCATCATGCCTAAGACATATTCCCATTTTAGATCTTGGGCAATCATTGGTTGATAAAATTCGGCTATCAGGTGGTCCTAATATTTTGGCTTATCTTTTTTTTAAATCACAAAAAATTCAGTCCAGAAAGGCAGGAAACCAAAAATCTAACCTTAGGCAGATATACCCTTTATAAAAAGAAACATTACGTGACTCAATTTTTGTATGAAGAACCTCCTATATGCGTGACAAATCTTTGTACAGCGATAATCACACAGTATTTTAATCATAGGTCACAATGGTCCACCTCCTTAGACTTCATATTTTTCATGATTTTTTTTTTTTTTTTAGAAAAATGCAGTTAAAAAATAGATGTTTTCAAAAGTCTTTAATAGTCCCATATAAACCAGGGTCACACAGGTAACAAATAGCAATCCCAGTCATATATGATGAAGAAATGACAACTTGCTGAAATGCCTGATGTTACAAAAACAAACCGCTAATCTCAGTATGATGTCAAAATGACTGTTATGCTCAGTCCCATGCTCATAATATCCCAACACACGCCGTGTTTCGATGTCCCAACAACATCTGCATTAGGAGAACTCAAATTCAAAGCTTCGGTTGGCCATTACTTTTCAGCGTCTTTTGTCACTTCTGTTTCCGTCCCCAAATAATTTAAATACTGTAAATAAAAGTATTTATTTTATTTATTTATTTATTTAGGGTTTTTATATACCGGCATTCGAGAACGCAGTCCCATCATGCTGGTTCACATTAAAACAAGTGTGCATCGTAAACAAAACTAAAACAATGGTGCGGAAAAAGGCAGTTACAAATAACAGGGAGATTAGAACTTGGCAGAGAGAGAAGAGAAAGGACAGGTTATTAATTCAAACATGTAACGATAGTGTAAAATAATATAAAATTCAAACAAGAAGGTTAGTCATGGTGTATGTGAAGTTAAGGATTGGCGTGGAAGGTAGATCAGTTTGAGTCCGGGAATGCTTGTGTGAATATCCATGTCTTTAGTCTTTTTTTGAAGGTTGAGATGCATGTTTCAAGTCTGAGGTTTGAAGGGATGGAGTTCCATAACGGTGGAATGGCTGTAGAGAATGCCCGATCTCTTAGTGTGATGTGTCTGGTAGATTTGGACGGTGGTACCTGTAGCGATCCTTTGTATGCATCTCTTGTTGGTCTTGTTGAATTATGTAGTTGGAGAGGGATCTGTATGTCGATGGGAGCCAGTAGGTGGATATTTTTGTATGTGGTAAGGATGGCCTTGTAAATAATTCTAAAGTGTATAGGTAACCAATGGAGGCTCTTTAGGATGGGGGTTATGTGATCCCTTCTCCTGGAGTTTGTCAGTATTCGTGCAGCTGTATTTTGTACCATCTGAAGCGGTTTAGTATAAGAAGCGGGAAGACCAAGTAGGATGGTGTTACAATAGTCTAATTTTGAAAAAATGATTGCTTGCAGGATGGTTCTGAAATCTTGGGCATGGAAAAGAGGTCTAATTCTTTTCAGCACCTGTAGTTGGTAGAAACAGTCTTTGGTTGTTTTGTTAATGGTGGCTTTGAAATTCAGGCGATTGTCAATTAGGACTCCTAGGTCTCTCACTTGTGTGATTGTTGGTGTGTCTTGTGTTGGTGAAAAGGTGCTGTTCTCAGAGGTGATGAGCAGGAGTTCAGTTTTGCCGGAATTTAGTACCAGGTTTAGGCTGGTGAGGAGGAGAAAAACTGATTAGCCAATTGGAACAGAACCTCAAAATAATGAAATCCAATCAAGTGTCTCATTTAAATCCTTTGGAGCTTCTGAGTCCAAAACAAATATGAAATATGTTATGATTTATATAGTATTCATTGTTTGGATATCACTATTTCCAAAACTAAGGTGGAGGTTAAAACAAGGCTATATAGGAAGCCTAGTGATAGAAACAATTTTTTGTTATATAGTCATCATCCTTAGAGGATAAAATTCAGTTTGTCAAATGTTATGGGAAGTTTCCCGATGGAAGGGGATTGGTCACTTATCCTATTATATGATCAATGTGTGCTTGTGAAAGAAGCACAGTTGGGGCCGGATTTTAAAAGGGTTTCGTGCATAAGGTACGCGCGTAACCCTTTTAAACCCCGCCCCCCCCCCCCGCGCGCGCGCCGAGCCTAAGTCCCGGGGCTTGCAAAAAGGGGCGGTCAGGGGCGTGGCCAGGGGGCGTGGTTTTCGATTGGGGGTGTGTTTGGGGGCGTGTGGGCGGTCTGGGGGCATGGCCAAGTGCCCCGACACAGCGGCCTGTGTCGGGGCCTGCTGCGCTGGCACATGTAAGTTACTACTGCCCAGAGTCAGTAGTAACTTTTCTGATAAAGGTAGGGGGAAGGGTTAGATAGGGCCGGGAGGGTGGGTTAGGTAGAGGAAGGGAGGGGAAGGTGCACTGGGGTGGAAGGAAAGTTCCCTCCGAGGCCGCTCCGATTTCGGAGTGTTCCCTCCAAGGCCGATTCCCTCCAAGGCCGCTCCGATTTCGGAGCGGCCTTGGAGGGAACGGGCAGCGCGCGCCAACCCCGGATTTTATAAGATACGCGCGGCTATGCGCATATCTTATAAAATCCAGCGTACTTTTGTTCGCGCCTGATGAGTGAACAAAAGTACACGAGCACGCTCTCTTTTAAAATGTACCCCTTGGAGAGTAAGAAGACGGGCGGTTGTGCCTACAACTGTGCAACACACATTTACTCTGGCACTTTTCACTCACTGGCACAAATTAAAAAAACTCTAGAATAGTATAGGTAAGTATTTTATTGCAGATTTGTATCGGTAAATATGTCTTATTTTCAAACTTAAATTTTCAGTTCTCCATACCATATGATATATGCAAACTAGTGCTTTCTAACTGTCCCGTTTTCTCCCTTTTCTTACCGCTCCCTAAGTGAAGTATCTTGTAACATGGCCAGGAGTCCATGATACCTTTGAATGCCTCCTTGAAGCCCACCTCTGCATAGTGTGGTAGGCCATATGAGAATGCTATATGAGAGCCAGGACATTCTTCAGGAGCTTATCCTAAGTTTCCTATCTACTAATCTATATGTAACTCGTCTCCACTCCAAAGCTCTAATCATAACACTTAGTTCCTACATCTTAGACGGGTTTGTTCAAATATTGATGACTTTACATTTTTGGCTTGAGAGATTCCTGGAATGGGGCTACCCTTTTGTGTTAAAGTAGCTTATAACATGCATATTGTGTTTGTGATCGGGGATCTGCTCTTGACATATCAAGAACCTGTCAAGGACACTGAACTTACATGTGTCCTTCAGTAGAAACATAGAAAATGATGACAGAAAAGGACCAAACGGTCCATGCAGTCTGCCCAGCAAGCTTATGGTAGCATCTGCTGTGCTATACAAGTCACCTCCTTACTTAGTTTCCCATACCATCAAAGTCAGGGCCTTTGTTGGTTGCTGTCTGAGTTCAATTCCCTGTTACCTCTTGCCATTGAAGCAGAGAGCAATGTAGGAATATATTACTAAAGGGTTTGATGTAATGGCCATTAGGATAGAACATGCCAATATTTTCTAACATCAAGTGTTTGCATGACTTTCACGTTTTGTATTTTCCAAGGGTAAAAACATTAAGGACAGGGTGATCCACTGTACAATTTTGGAACCTAAAGATGCTGATTATGTTATTTTGGCTCATACATTTTGTGGTCATTTTTTTTCATCAAAGTATAAAAGGACTTGAATGGCAACCTAGTATGAGAAGAATGTTTCAGTGTAAGAATAACACCAGATACTTATTTTTTTTACTTTCATAATTATTTACTTATAATTTCCAAGTACAATTCCTAGTGATTAATCCAAACAGAATTACATCAAGATAGTAAGGTCACCAAAAACATAAGAAAATCAAATATTCTGGAAAAATAAATATTCATCCATGTTGAAAAATTAGTCCACCATATTTCAAAGGGGGAGGATTACCAAATCAAACAATACAAGAAAAAAGCCCAAAAGTAATTAGCAAAGGAAACCAGGTGCATCCTTAAATGCAATCCCAGAAGCTTCAGTATAGACTAAATGAATCCTAGGGACTGATGGAACTTGAAGTTCCTATCGAGCTCTTCCCAGCAACAAACGCAGACAGATGTGAGTAACATTTGTAATTTGACCCATGTAGAATATGCATCATTTGCCCATGTAGGTTAGTACATGTAGGTCGAGTCAAAAGGACTGTAAAGGTTGTTGAACATCGTAGCTGCATGAAAATAAGTTACAGTTGCCTATAGTTTCTCGTGGTAAAAAAAAAAATATATATATATATATCACGTTTTTGGATCTTCGATGGACTATTCTTGATCCCCATGGTGGAGATAACAGTATTTTTACTTAATTATAAAGATTTAGTAGCTCTGAAGGATTAAATAAGAAACTTGATTTGGTTTCATTATGAGGTTTTGTTCCAATTGGCTGATAAGCTTTTCACTTTTATTTACAGCATTTAAATTTGGGAACGGAAACGGCCGTGAAGAATGACCTGGCTCTCATATAGGGGTAGATTTTATAAAAGTACGCCCGCGTGTACTTTTGTTCGCGCACCAGGCGCAAACAAAAGTACGCCGGATTTAATAGATATGCGCGTATCCTTTAAAATCTGGGGTCAGCGTGTGCAAGGCTGCCCAAAATCGGCAGCCTACGCACGCCGAGCCATGCAGCCTGGCTCCGTTCCCTCCACCCCCACCCCCCCCCCCCCCCGCACCTTCCCCTCCTTTCCCCTACCTAACCCACCCCCCTACTTTTGTTTTAAAAGTTACGCCTGCCAGAGGCAGGTGCGTAACTTGCGCGCTGGCCGGCCCGGGAGCTGTTTCGGAGGCCTCAGCCACGCCCTCGAAATGCCCCCGGGCCAGAACCATGCCCGCGACCCCCGCCCCCGAATGACGCACCGCCGCGACACGCCCCGGGATTTATGCGCGTCCCGGGGCTCGCGCAGCCGAGCCTATTCAATATAGGCTCAGCACGTGCAGGGGGAACTTGGGGCAGGTTTTTGGGGGGTACATGCGTTTCTTACGCACATACCCCTTTGAAAATCTGCCCCATAGCATTCTCATATGGCCTATCACATAAGCACTGGACATTTAAAACTCAAAACATTAAGTTTCTGCAATGAGCTTCTCATATGGATAAAATGGATATTGTCTGGAAGGTGATGACACGGATTGAGACCTTTATAGCTCAAACTGCTGCACAGTTATGTTCCTTCACTGCAGTCTCCAAATTTTCTGATAGATCAAAATCAGTAATCTTGAAAAGCAGTTTCCTTTTTTAATGTCTAATGTTCAGTCTTCAGTAGTTGCTAATATGAAAGATTGTTTAATCTTTATAATAAGATTGAATCTATTGAAAATAATATGAGCTAGAAATCTCCATATATTAAATTTCTGTGTCTAGGTTAAATTTTTATAGTGAATTATTTAAAAAATATACGGTAGAGATTTTGCAAATATCTTCTGACAAAATTATAACTTTCTCAAGGTGTTTTTAAGTTCCTGAGTTGAGGAAAGAAACTAAAGAGGAAGGCAGCATGGATATCTTGATATCTTTGATAGTTCCAATCTTTCAGCTTTTCTTCAGAATTCTCAAGATATTGCCACTAGAGTTACCTTGATTGTTACTTTAGCATTAGATTTGGACAAAGAGCTAATCCTTAAGTTCTTGGAGGAGAAGTCCATTACTTGCTATTAATTAAGTTGACTTAGAAAATAGCCATTGCTATTACTAGCAACAGTAACATGGAATAGACTTAGTTTTTGGGTACTTGCCAGGTTCTTATGGCCTGGATTGGCCACTGTTGGAAACAGGATGCTGGGCTTGATGGACCCTTGGTCTGACCCAGTATGGCATGTTCTTAATATTTTAAATATAAGGATACTAGCTTCTGTGTACAAAGAGTATACGTTTTCCTTGATTCCTCCAGGAATCAAGAGTATACGTTTTCCTTGATTCCTCCAGGAAAACTCAAATGTGCAGGACGTCTTTTCTGTAATTAAAGCCTCAAGTACTTCTCTGGGGGCATCTTTCTAAAATTCTGCTGCAAATATTTGGTAACATCAGGGTGACAAGTATACCTTCACTTATCCTGTATGTTGGGAGACTTGTTATTTATAAATCTTCTGTATCTCATAACAATGGTTGAGGGGGGACTGTGTGAAGATGACTTGGGGTATTTACTAATTCAGTTAGTTTTGGATCAGCAAGTTGGTGTTTCAGTAGGTCTTTTTTTTTCTTTTAAGTTTTGCTTTTGCTCCAAATTATTGTGGATTTGTGGTGGGGAAGTGTGACCTCAATGTATTTCCGCTTGGCTATTTTCTTTTGTTATTTTTAGGTACAACACCTTGTTTTCTAATTTTTTGGGTTTTTTTTATTCATGTAAATGTTTAAATGTCAATAAAGATATAAATTCAAAAAACAGAATTTTAAAAGCATACGTTTGTAACATGCACCCCTGCTTATGCATTTCCGTTCTCGCATCTTTCAGTGTGCCAAATCATTGAGCAGTGAGAATTTTGTGACTTTAAATAGTTTCAGATCTGTAATAGGGCGATGCCATTGAAGTCTCTGGAGATGAGTGACTTTCTCTAAACGTGACAGCCTCAAAATGAATGGTTAGCCCCCTCTCTTTTGTATGGGATTCTTGCATTTTAAATAAAAGATTCGGCTTTTACTCCTGCTTGGATTGTTCTTGTGTTCACCGGTGAGTGCTTCATCTTATTGCTTCTGCATTTTAAACACACAAATAGAACACTGATAACCCTAAGCCAAGCTTTTGAAATCATGGCACTTATGCCATGGCTATACACACATATCAAATCCTGCTAGAGCAATTTTCTTACAAAGGGATTTTGTATGCCCAACTAAGTGGAAACTGTACAAGAGGTACTCTAACAAGCCGTAGCGCTTGTCATATCTTTCTTCTTTCCCCCCCTCTAGCCAACTGGATAAAGGTTATTATTTCTTATTTAAGGTAAGATAACATGAAATGCTGTTACAAAGCATCTGCAAACAAAGCACACTTCAGGCTCTGAGCAGCTGGTTTGAAAACATACATGGATTTAATTTGCTATCGTACTTGGAGCTTCAAATTTTCAGTCCTCTCTACCAATGCTTTTTTTTTTTAATTGGGTATCATGATTAGTGCTAGCAAGGATGACGCCATACTCTTTTTTTTTTTAATTATGAATCGCTGCAAGTTTGGTGACATTTTCTGTTGCCTGGCTGGAGAGTACTGTTCCTTCACTGTCATTTTGGTTGCTGCTGTGGACAAGATGTAGTGATTTGGGTAGAGACTGAAGGGAGAGGGGCTGTGCTAATTGGTGAATCAAGGTGTAGTAGTCTTAGATGTAGTGAATAAAAAGGATGTATTTATGATAAAAGCAAAATGAAACAACGTAAACATGGAGTTAGGGTATATAATAAACATGCTTGAATACTTCAAAAGTATAAATAATGCACCTTTGTGCATGGAGAAGCTGTACAAGAGGTCATCATCTGAGATTCAAAATTGAGAATAATATTTTGTCACAGAATGGGTGATGAAATCCATGAATGGCCTCTTTGTGGAGATGGAGGCAAAAAAACGTAATTGAAGAAAGCATGACATGAGTAGAAAGGAACCTCAGGAGGAAGTGAAGGTTAAGACAGGTTAAGTAGGGTCTGTGGTATTGCATCAGGAAGGGAAAAGGGGAACACTAGACTAGCCTTTCAATCTATCTTCTTGTGTTTAAATGACAATAAAAATAGAAAACAAAGGTCTCTAAAGACTGAAAAGAGACAAGGAGAAACAGGTGTAGCCGGGGTGGTGGTAGAAAGAAAACATAAATTCTAAACAAATACTTGGATTAAATATTCACTGAAGGAGGGATTGGGGAAGGAGCACTAATTATTGCCAAGGGGTACGTATGGCTGTGGGATAGACGTGGCGTCATTTATGGAAGAGCGTGTTGATGTGGAACTGTGAAAACTGAACGTGGACAAAGCTCTGGGCCCAGAAGGCATTCATCTTAGGATATTAATGGATAGCAGAAAGGTTCTAGCAGTTCTGCTGAAGGACCTGTTCAATAAATCTTTGGAGCCCTGAGTGGTTCTTTGGGACTGGAGGATGAATGGGGCCCCTCTTTATAAAAGTGGTAGTAGGGAGGAGGCTGGAAATTACAGACCTGTTAATCTCACTTCAGTGGTGGGAAAATAAATGGAATTCTTAGGAGAGCATAGTGAAGCATCCTGAACTCAGTGAGTTAAGAACATAAAGCTTGCCATACTGGGTCAGACCAAGGGTCTATTAAGCCCAGTATCCTGTTTCCAACAGTGGCCAAGCCAAATCAGTATCTGGCAGGATTCCAAGGGCTAGATAGATTCCAAGCTGCTTATCCCAAGAATAAGCATAAGATTTCTGCAACTCTGCCTTAATAATGGTTTACGGACTTTTCCTCCAGGAACCTGTCCAAACCTTTTTTAAATGCAGCTATACTAATAGCTTTCACCACATCCGTTGGCAATGAATTCCAGAGCTTAATTATGCATAGAGTAAAAAAAATATCTTCTCTTATTAGTTTTAAATGTATTACCCAGTAATTTCATTGTGTATCCCCTGGTCTTTGTACTTTTCAAAAGAGTAAACAGCTGATTAACGTTTACTCATTCCATTCCTCTCATTATTTTATAGACCTCTATCATATCTCCCCTCAGCCATTTCTTCTCCAAGCTGAAGAGTCCTAACCTCTTTAGCCTTTCTCCAAGCTGAAGAGTCCTAACCTTTTTAGCCTTTCTTCAAAGGGGAGATTTGATAGAAGTCTATAAAATAATGGGGGATCTGAAGTTGCAGTAGTTATTACCAGAGGGGAAATCTTATCGGATGAATCTGATTTCTTTAAGTAGGTGGCCAGAGAATGAGATTGGGGGAGGGGCATTGAATGTGAACTGTGCTTGGATTTCAGCAGTGCTCATACTGCCCCACAGATGAGTCTCATGAATAAACTGAGCAGTCTGGGGATGGGACCATGGTGGAGGCAATGGATCAGAAACTGATGGAAGGGGAGATTACTGAGCAGCACGTGCTTTAAAATGCTGTACTTGGACAATTCAGCAATGACATGGGGCAGCCAGAATGAATCATAAAATGAGTAATATGAAATGTTGGACTTCTAACGGAAACACAGGCAACCTCCACACTGGGTCTGTCTGGCAGGCTGCAAGTAAAGTAACAGCGTGATGTCCTGGTGCAAATTCCGGTGGTCAGGTAGCGAGGTCTGGATGTTCAGACAGCAGCTACAGATAATTACAGAGCTTTCTGATTAAACATGGGGTGGGGAAGGTTATTAGGGGTGGGGGGGTTTTGTATGCTCATCTGCCCAGGATGGTGGCGTACAAATGAGGAAGACTCTCCTGGATAAGGAATGATATCTTGCCAGCAGTAAGCGATATTAATTAAGTCTGGCAGCTGGGATATATCCTTGTAGTGTGGACAGAAATAACCGGCCAGTTGGGTCTTTTTCTGCTGTCATTTTCTATTTTATGCTGTAATAGTGTTTCACACATTTTCTTTGCTCTTTATGCTTCATAAAAGAACCATTCACTCTTACTTTCCTATCGCTGGAAGGATGTAAGTGTGATGCTTTCATTAAACCACAAGTTTATTTCTTGTGGTGTCAGAAATAATTTATAAATCCTCCTGCCTTTTAGCCAATCACATGTTTTAGTGGGTGTAAATATGTTTTTTTTACATAATAAAAAAGTATTGGACATAGGGTGAAACATTTTTCCTGTACACAATTACGTAAGAGTAACATAGTGAATGTCAGAAGATGCTAACTTTAGTTATAGAAACCATTCTTCTCCTTTTCTCAGGTTTCAACCCACCTGTGTGGCAATCCTGTGACAGATTTTTGTGTTGTCTTCAAATAGGCATATTTTTCCTGTAATGTTGCTAATAAAGATATTGAAAATTACTGTGCCCCCCATGCACCTTACTGGTCACTTTATCTTCCCCATGTCCTCTCCCTTTCTCGCCATTTGGAGTTCTGTTGTGTTTTGCCCAAGGTTTTTGCCTGGCACCAAATTTTATGCCTCTGGAAAAAATATGGGAGGTTTCAAAATGACATAAGAAAATTAATTGGGTTTAGCCTCTGCTATCAGGTATTTAAAATATTTTTGGGCTATGCTCTTAGTTTTAGTGAAGTTTATGTTTCATATTAGATAGCTAATAGTGTGTGTTGAATGATTTAGAAGATACAACTTGCCATACTGGGACAGATCAAAAGTCCATCAAGCCCAGTATCCTGTTTTCAACAGTGGCCAAGCCAGATCTCAAATGCCTGGCAGGATCCCAAGGGGTAGATAGATTCCAAGCTGCTTATCCCTAGAAGAAGCAGTGGATTTCTGCAACTCTACCTTAATAATGGATTATTGACTTCTCCAGGAACTTGTCCAAACCTTTTTTAAATGCAACTATGCTAAGGGCTTTCACCACATCCTCTGGCAATGAATTCCAGAGCTTAATTATGGGTGGAGTAAAAACATATTTTCTCTTAGTTTTAAATATATTACCTAGTAACTTTATCATGTGTTCCCTGGTCTTTGTACTTTTTAAAAGAGTAAACAACTGATTAATGTTTACTATTTCCATTCCACTCATTATTTTATAGACCTCTATCATATCTCCCCTTCTCCAAGTTGAAGAGTCCTAACCTCTTTAACCTTTCTTCATAGGGGAATTGTTCCATCCGCTTTATCATTTTAGTTGTGCTTCTCTGTACCATTTTCTAATTCTGCTATATCTTTGAGATGTGGTGACCAGAACTGCACACAATACTCAAGATGAGGTTGCACCACGGAGTGATACAGAGGCATTATGATATTTTCTGTTTTATTCTCCATTCCTTTCCTAATAATTCCTAGCATTCTATTTGCTTTCCTGGCTGCTACCGCTGCACCCTGATTTCAATATATTTTCAACGATGACACCTACATCCTATTTTTTGGTTTATTCTGTTTAGTATGGATTGCTTTGTCATTTTATGTTCTTTTTTATTTCTTATGTGATACTGCAATCTGCTATTTAACTATTATATTATCTTTGACATTGTAATCTGCTATGAGCAATAATTTTTTTTTACTCAGTGGAATATGTGTTCTATATAAATTATACGATTTTATTTATTTCAGTGTGATAGAAATAGCATGATTTTTTTTTTTGTGCACGCCAAATAGCCCGGATTTTGCGATAATCCTTATTTCTTGCCCATGAATCGATATGGCTCAGAACGGCGGCGGCGGCGGCACACATGGCTGTGGCTTAGAAGTTGTTGCTATGTTTGCTAACAGCTGCTGTGCCTGCCCTAACTGCAAAAAGAATTTACAGATCGATTTTAAAGACGACCCCCTTCTCTTACATATTTTGTCTGGGGGCTTTGAGATTATAATTAGGGAAGAGCAATTTCATTTGGCTCTGATGTCGCTAAGTGTCTCCCCCCGTTTTCAGATTTTGGGCAGGTTGCACGCGGGAGGGGGGTTGCCCTTCTAACGTCTTGCTTCACGTTAGCAAGATCATGTTAAGAAGGATGGGGATGCTCCCCTGAAACCCCAGCTGGCTCCGTGGGCTTTCGTTTCTGGATGGTTCCCCCCCGCAGGGAAGCCAGGGACTGTATGAAATGCCAGCGGTGGGATGCGAGGATTTTCCGGCTCGGGTGGGCTGCTGCTTCCAGGAGCGCTAACGGAGCAATGAGAGAGAGCGAGCGAGGGATTGGGAGCTTGTTCTGGATTACGGGGCAGGCGCGTCAGCGTGGGCAGCCCAATGGGCAGAAGAGAGGGGGGGGGGGGGAGGTTATTTATTTTTTTTTTCTGGGCTGTGTGAGCTCACTGCTCGCCTAACATATAAAAGTGCTGAAAAGAGGGGGGAGGGGGCAGCGTGCACTTGATATTTCAGCGCCCGCAGACTCCTCTGCAGGCTTTGCGGCTCTTCTCCCTGAAGTCATGAAGATGACTTCGGAGCGGCAGCGCTGCCCTCAGCCCACGGCGCCGCTCCGCCGCTGATGCTCTCCCCCCCCCCCCCCCCCCCGCGGCTCTGCCCGAGATGCTGCCTCCTCTCCTCTGGCTCTCTCTGCCCAGCTTAGCCGCCGCCGCCGCCTATGAGCGATCCGCCAGCGGAGCTCGCAACGCCACCTCGCTGCCGGAGCCCTTCGGCGCAGCCAACGCCTCCAAACTCTTCCCCTGGGACAACTACACGCTGGCCGACTGGCAGCACTTCCTGGGCAAGAAGCGCTACGGGGCCGAGTCCCAGAACCCCCTGGTGAAAGCCCTGCTGATCGCGGCCTACTCCTTCATCATCGTCTTCTCGCTCTTCGGAAACGTGCTGGTCTGCCACGTGGTGATCAAGAACAAGCGGATGCACTCGGCCACCAGCCTCTTCATTGTCAACCTGGCGGTGGCAGACATCCTCATCACTCTGCTCAACACCCCCTTTACGTTGGTAAGGACCTGCTTCTAGGCGCCCGTTTCGCCAGCCGCACCCCAGTCCCTGCTCTGGAGCCTCACTCTTTTCGTCTCGTCTTCTGTCTAGTGCCTGCGAAGCCGCGCAGTAGCTGCGCTCTGCTAATCCAGTTCCCTGCAGGAGCAAATTGAGCTTTTAATAGTTGAGAATAGTCTCTCCCCCCCCCCCCCCCCGATCTGTTAAAATCCTTTCTGAAAACAGTAATTGATTTACTTTGCTGCGAGAGCTGGAGTTGTGACAGTATTGGTAGTGTGGTCAGGATCGGGTGAATCTGTCTTCCCAAACTTGTCCCGGGGGACCCCACATCCTGTCGGGCAAGAGATATATTTGCATATGCTGGGTCTCTATCGCATGCACGCTTATCTCTCGCCTGTTCCTTGAGAGTACCTTGAGAATTTGACTGGCTGTGGGTTTGCCAGGACAGGTTTGGAAAACCCTGGGACTTTGGGAGGTTGTTAAGAAGGAGCCAAATCTATGTTCATATCATTTAGTCAGCTCCAATTTTATAGCAGTGGATGGCTTTGGTATGCTTTGCTTCAGGAACCTTGCTACTGAAGCTGAACACAGGTAAGGAAAAACATAACAGGAGCTTTAAACGAATTTTGACCTACAAAGATTTAAAAAAAATCCATGACAGGTATAAATGCTGATTATCAGAATCCCCAGGCAGCTTTTTAATTGTGTGCAATAAACAGGGTGAAAAATGCTGTCTTGTTTTGTGTGCAATGGATAATCATGTTCATTGGTGAACCCTTTGCAGGCTCGTTTTGTGAACAGTACATGGGTGTTTGGGAAGGGGATGTGCCATGTCAGCAGGTTTGCCCAGTACTGCTCCTTACACGTGTCCGCCCTGACCCTTACTGCCATCGCAGTGGACAGACACCAGGTGAGAGTTGCCTTAAGCATTTTTTCCCTTGTTTACAGAGGATCACCTTCCCACCTCCCTGGGAGCAGACACAGAGCAGGGCTAGGCATTGCGGTGTTCAATCAGTTTCTGATTGATTACTGTTAACAGTGCAGTCTTCAATAAAAAATTTTAGGTTTCTATAATTGCTTCCTTACTGATGCTGCCCCAGGAGTATTAGCACACTGGAAATCGTCATAATGCATTTTGTTTAATTAGGGAATAGTTTAGGGATGATAGTTACTTTAATGAATTAAAAATAGCCAATACACAAAGATGCCAATAGCCGGTTTTAGAAGTAAGAACTCTTCTTTGTTATTTTATGTATAGTGATTTCAAGAAAAATCCTTATTGGTAAGCCCTCTGCAACAGTGTAAGACTTGCCATACTGGGTCAGACCAAGGGTCCATCAAGCCCAGTAGCCAGTTTCCAACAGTGGCCAATCCAGGTCACAAGTACCTGGCAGGATCCCAAGGGTTAGATAAGATTTCAAGCTGCTTATCCTAAGAATAAGCAGTGGATTCCTGCAACTGCCTTAATAATGGTTTATGGACTTTTCCTCCAGGAACTTGTCCAAACCTTTTTTTAAAAGCAGCTACACTAATAGCCTTCACCACATCCTCTGGCAACAAACTACAAAGCTCAATTATGTGTAAAAAAATATTTTCTCTTATTAGTTTTAAATGTATTACCTAATAACATCATTGTGTGTCCCCTGTTCTTTGTACTTTTTGAAAGAGTAAACAATTGATTGATTTATCATATCATTTAATAGACCTCTGTCATATCTCTCCTCAGCTGTCTCTTCTCCAGTCTGAAGAGCCCTAACCTCTTTAGCCTTTCTTCACAGGGTAATTGTTCCATCCCCTGTATCATCTTGGTCAGCCTTCTCTGTACTTTTTCTAATTCTGCTATATCTTTCTTGAGATGTGGGGACCAGAACTGCACACAATACTCAAGATGAGGTCGCACAATGGAGTGACACAGAGACATAATGATATTTTCTGTTTTATTCTCCATTTATTTCTTAATAACTCCTAGCATTCTATTTGCTTTCTTGGCTGCTGCTGCTGCACACTGAGCAGAAGATGTCAATGTATTATCAACGATGACACCTAGATCCTTTTCGGAAATGGTGACTCCTAATTGTGTAGCCATAATTTGGATTAGCTCTCTAAGTGCATCACTTTACACTTAACTACATTAAATTTCATTTACCATTTGCAAATGCAGAAATTCTTATATTGCACCTGTAACAAAGAGCATATGAAGGGATCCATAGTGACAGTCACTTCCAGGGAATAACTCTTTAAAAGGTGAAGACTTGTTTGCATATTTAGTAGTGCTTATGCTGTAAAGAGTGCAAGCATAATAGCTCCTGTAATTAGGAGGTTCAAACCTCATGCTCTTTTCCAACCCATAACCAGAACAGACCCTGGAGGGTCATGGGATCCAGGGTGAATAAATCAGAGCAGGAGACCACCTGAGAGTGAAGAACGGGGAGGGGGGTCCTCCACAGATCCCAGTCAGCTTTCTCCAGCTGTAGGGCTCAGCCAGATCTCTCTCCTTCCCTCCCCAAAAGACCCCAGCCAGCATTCCCCCGCCCCCACCCCTTAAACTGCAGCTAGCAATTTCTCCTTCCCTCTCTCCCAAGACCTCAGTTAGCACTTGTCCCCTTGCTCTGTGCCCCCATGATCCCAGCAAGCACTCTTCCCCCCCCCCAGCCCACAGAGTCCCCTTTTCCTGTCCTCCCCATCTCTCAAGTCACCAACCAACTGGCTTAGGTGGGCATGAGCACAGGGGGCTCATGCCCCATCTTGATTACCCTCTTGAATCTCACTCAGAATAGAGCAGAGAAGAGCCATTCTGCTCCCTAATTCAGTGCCTCCCCTCCAGGCAGGTTGTAGAAAACGGGAGATGCCAAACACTGCCCAGCAGACTGGTCTCTAGGTTAACTTGCAGTCTCTTTAACTTTTGTGACCTGGTTCTTTAAAGCATTCCTTTCCTCAGTCTTAATAGCCTTAATAGCCTCCATCCCTGTTTCAAAAAGAAAAGGACTGCCTTCCTCGAAACAATGAGCCTTGCCCAAATTTTCATATTACACAAAGAAGGCAAACGAAAAGAGACGTTCAAGCTACCCAGACCCATCTCATTGCTAAAGTGTGATTCTGAGATACTAGCAAAGGTGCTAGTAAAAAAAAACCCCAGAAAGTATAGAATATAGTCCCTAGATTAATTTACCATGACCAGACAGATTTCATAATAGAAAAACAGTTCTCAGACAATGGAAGGCACCTCATAAACATCATATACTTGGAAAAACAACAAAAAAGCCATGATCATTTTGCTAGATGCAGAAAATGTATGTGATAGAGTAGAATGGAAATATCTTTTTGCACTAATAGAATCTTTGCATTTTGGAACTAACTTCTTAAAATGGATCAAAGTACTACATAATAACTCTCAAGTTATGTGATTCAGATAATTTTACCCTATACAGAGGAAACAGACAAGGAAGTCCCCTGACCTCACTGCTGTTTGCATTCAAAGCTGAACTTTTTGCATGCAAGGTGCAGCTAAATAATGCAATTAAGCCTGTGGTGACAGGAAAGCAGACCCACAAAATAATATCTCTGTATACAGACGGCAGTGTTCTACATACAGATCCCAGAGAGCTCAGTGTCTCATCTCCTAAAAGAAATCATCTGATTTTCAGAACTGTTAGGTTTTAACATAAAGCAGAGAACAAAACAGAAGCTCTTTTGATAGGATGCAACCCAGACTGGGTGCAAAAAACATGCCCATTCAAATTGATCCACTTGCGAGGTTAAATACCCAAGTATTATATATCCAATAAGCTAACGGAATTGTACGACCTAAATTAGCAGATTAAGCTGGATTTAGAGAGATGGGGGCCCCTTCGCAGTAAACTGGCTGGGTCGCATTGCAGCTACTGGAATGAATATCTTACCCAGTTTAAAACACTTAATTCAACATGCTTCCAGTAAAAACTGCCACCCAGCTTCTTTACCGAGACCATTCAGCTCCCATATATGAAATGGAAAGAAAGGCAGAATACAACTGTCCATAAAGCAAGGACAGGCTCTGCAGAAGGCAAACAACCAAAAATGCTTCTATGACACGTGACCACCAATTGCTCCAACCTCTCATTCATTCTCACCTGGAAAGCAGTACACAAGAAATTAAATATTCAAGGAATTCTGGTCCCACATAACAGTACTGCACATTTTAACCAATTTGCAGCTTCAGAATATGAAGGCTGGGTCAGAAAGCTTGAAGGGGCAAAGATCGCACTCCTGACTCACCTGTTCAGTTCAGACAAGTTATTCGTCTCCATGGGTCAGACTGACGGGAAACCATGCCTAAGGATGCCATTCTATCAGTTCTTCCTAATCCAGCGTCTTGCCTCCAGGCAGGCTGCAGGAAACAAGAGATTTCAAGCACTGCCCAGCAGACTGGCCTCTAGGATAACTTGCAACCTCTTTAACTTTGGTGACCTGGAACAGGCCAGCATTCCTTTCCTCAGTCTTAACACCACCAGCCCCCACCCCTAAAAAGAAAAGGGCTTCCCTCCTGTAAAAAAATGAACATAGCCCAAATATTCCTAAAACACATAGGGGCCGATGCAATAAATCAGTGTTGAGCACCCGCTTTCCTAACGCATGCCCAGCCACCTCTACTGGGCACGCGATCGAATATTTAAATGAGAGGACGCGCTGCCAAGGAAGCGCTAGGGAGAAATGTGCACCCCTAGCGCCTCCTTCGCAGTGGGAGCCCAGGAGAGGAGGCTGTCAGGGAGTTGGGAAAACGGACGCTCAATTTTACGAGCGTCCCTTTTCCTAGCCTGTGCACAGCCTCGGGTTAGGAAAATGGACGCTCGTTAATTAAGCATCCCTTTTCCTAACCTGACCGCCAGCACACTTTTTAAAGAAAAAAATTTTTTTTTAAACCTTTTGGTTCCTCCGACTTAATATGGCCATGATATTAAGTTGGAGAAAGTACAGAAAAGCAGTATTTTCTGCTTTTCTGTCCACATTTTTGGGCTGCTCAGAAACTGATGCCTGCTCTGGGCAGGCGTTAATTTCTGAGCGTAAAAATGTGCGGGTCGGGCGCACATGTTTTTTTGGGATCTGGAAAAGACTAGCTAATTGCCTGATCAACGTGCATTTGCATGTGATGAGTGCTCTTGGTTTCGCAGGGGGTTGCTTGCATGTTTTGGACGCGTGTCCAAAACCTGCATCTAACCACGAGGCTAAACCTGGGCTGAGCGCACTGTATTGCATCGGCCCCAAAGAAAGCAAACAAAAAGAGAGGCAGTCAGTTGGACCATTAGATGATAAAAAAGGTAAAAGGAACACGTAGGGAAGACAAGACCATAGCGGAGAGACTGAATTAATTCGTTGCTTCAGTTTTTATTGAGAAAGATAAACCCATGCCAGAAATGATATTTAAAGGTGATAAATCAGAGGAACTAAAACAAATCTCAGTTGAACCTGGAAGATATAATAAGGCAAATTGATAAACTAAAGATAGCAAATCACCTGGACTGATGTATACATCCCAGAGTGCTGAAAGAACTGATAAATGAAACTGCAGACATTCTATTAGTAATTTTTAAACCATCTTTAGAATCATTTATGGTACCTGAAGATTGGTGGGTTGCCAAGATAATGACAATTTTTTAAAAAAGGTTCCAGGTGTGATCCAAGAAACCACAGACCAATCAGCCTCACATCAGTTCCAGACAAAGTGGTAGAAACTATCATAAGGAACAAAGATGCTGAACATATAGATAGTTATAATTTAATGTGACAAAACCAACATGGTTTTAGCCAAGGGAAGGAAGTCTTGCCTCACCAATCTCCTATATTTGTTTATAGGTGTAAATAAAGGTGTGAATAAAGGTGAGCCAGTTGATATAATATGTCTGGATTTCCCCGAAAGCATTTCACAGTGTCCCTTTGAGAGACTTTTGAAGAAATTAAAAAGTCATGAGATAGGAGGCAATGTCCTATTGTGGAATGGGACCTGGATAGAAAATAGAGTAGGGCTAAATAGTCAGTTTTCTCAGTGGCGGGAGGTAAAAAGTGGAGTGCCACAGGCATCTGTACTGGGACCAGTGCTTTTTAATATATTTATAAACTAGTGGACCCCTGCCACGCGTTGCAGTGGCTGAGTCAGATTCTTTTCCCTCCCTGCCCCTTCCCCTTGCTCATTTAGCTCAGTCACTCATCCTCTTCCCCCTTGGTCACTCCACCCCCGCTTCCCTCCCCTGTCCCCACTCCAACTCTGTCCCCTCACACTCACCTCTCCCCTCATTCTTCCTCCCCTGACAGTTACCTCCCTCCTCATTCTTCCTCCCCTCACTGTGATCTCAGTGATTCCCCACCTGGTGAGGGCTGTTTTGTAACCTTTCGGAGATGGTGCACATTTTGTGTGTGTGTTTGTGTGTGCCCTCCCCCCTTTGCACCCCAAAGTAATCCCCACATAAACGTTGTGTTATATAAGCCTCCCCCCCCCTCCTTTCCCCCCCCCCCAGGCCGGCGAAATAGTCTAACCCACAAGAGTTGCAGAATCTCAGAACTGCCTCCGGGACTCCTCCCCCCCCCCCCCCCCCGAACATGGACGCAAGAACATCCCCACGCCCCCCCCCTGCAGGCCCGACGATACCTTTCAAAAATGGTAGTTAGTGGAGCGTTCGTTCGTTCCGGCATGGAAGTATTGGCGCTGGGCCCGCGAGATGGAGCAGTGGGAGTGGTCGTCTGGTTCAGATAGTAAGGGCGAAGGTGCGCCGGTTGCCAGTTCAGAAAATGGTGTCGACAGGCCTTCGCCCTTACTATGTCACATGGGCTACTGCCGCTATTGGCGTTCCCGAGTGTCCTAGTAAGGGAAAGAGCCTTCGGCGCCATTTTGTTTGCTGGCAGCTGACAGCCGTAGTGTTTGCGATGTGTACCGGAGCGGTGTTGCTCCCCCCTGCTGGAGCAGCCCGAATTATTCTGCAGTTTTCCGTGCGTTCGGAGGGTGTGGGCAGTAAGTATAAAAGTCATGTGTGTGGGGGGTGTGAGGAGGGTGTTTGTGTGTGATTTCGTAGGGTGTGGGAATTGCAAACATGTGTTATGTGAGTGGCCTCCCGGTGTAGCATGCTGGTATTTATTGGTTTTTAGTGTGTTTTTGGAGGGTGTGTGAAATAAGTACAATTGGCATGTGTGCAGGGGGGTGTGAGGAGGGTGGATTTGTGTCTGGTCGGAGGGTGTGTGAATTGCAAACATTGGTCACGTGTGTGTGGGGTGTGAGCGTTTGTGCAAGTTGTAAGAGCTTCCGCTTATGACCACCAGATGTCGCTGTTTTGTGGAACCAAATTTTAAAACTTTTTTACCAGCCCCCGATGTGACATATATGTAATGTAAGTGTAGAAGATCCTTGCCGTATGTGATGTGAAACGTGTCCAAATATGAACGCAATCGGTTAAGTGGTTGCTGAGATTAGCGATTTTGTACAAACTATTTAACATTTTATTTATATAGATGATCTGGAAAGGGGAACGATGAATGAAGTGATCAGATTTACAGACAACACAATATTCAGAGTAGTTAAATCACAAGCGGATAGTGATAAATTGCAAGACGACCTTGCAAGACTAAGATTGGGCACTCAAATGGCAGATGAAATTTAATATGGACATGTGCAAGGTGATGCATATAGGAAAAATAAGCCATGCTGTAGTTACATGATTTTAGGTCTCATGTTAGGAGCTATCACCCAGGAAAAAGATCTAGGCGTCATAGTGGACCATACATTGAAATCGTTTGCTCAGTGTACTGAGGCTGTCAAAAAAGCAAATAATGTTAGGAATTATTAGGAAGGGAATGGTGAATAAAACAGAGAATGTCATAAATCCTCTGTATCACTCCATGGTGAGACTGCACCTTGAGTACTGTGTTTAATTCTGGTCGCCGCATCTCAAAAAAGATACAGATGAACTGAAGAAGGTACAGAGAAAGGCGACCAAAATTATAAAGGGGATGGAATCGCTCCCCTCTGAGGAAAGGCTGAAGAGGTTAGGACTGTTCAGCTTGGAAAATAGATGGCTGAGGGGGGATATGATAGAGGTCTCCAAAATCATAAGGGAGAAGTACACAAAAGAGGGGCTTGAATTTTAAAAGCTCCATATGTACTTTTCTGTGGGTACATCAGACCCATTGTATTCTTGGAATGTGCATTGACTTGAAACAAATGTATAAAATGCGATGAATGAGGCCATTTCCACTTTGTTCTGAATGAAATTAACTGAAAATAGTGTTGGACAAAAATACCCCCAAAGTTTTGAGATTATTTGTTTTCATATATTAAAATAAAAAACAGACCTCTGGGGGGGGATCAGGCCTCTGCTTAGCTCCAGCACTGGGCTGGGTGCCCGTCACCTGGCTTTGGGCCTAGTCCTTGGTGACAGGATCTGGCTTTGGGCCAGGCCTCAGCGTTAGGTCTGGGTCTGGGTGAAGGGCCTGGTTTCAGGCCAGGTCTCAAAATCAGGCCCTTGCATTCAGAGCTCTGTAAAATACTATTGCCACTGTCTCGCCCCCTGCACCCTTTAAGATGTTGGTGTGATGAGAAACTGCCACTGAGAAAGTGCTGGCGGGACAGAGGCTTTCTCTTTACAACTGGACATGTTTGGAGGAAGAAACTACCCCCTGCTCTGTAGCTTTGGAGGGGGGACACAACCCCACTCTACTCCTGTGCCCAGTGAGGCACTGAGCCTTTTCCTCATGTCTCCCCTACCATATTTTTTTGATTTGGAGTGCTCTAAAGGCCAAATGTATCAAGCATTTGTCCCAGACATAAAATGGGAAAAAGAACAGTAGCACATTTATTTATTTATTAAAGGCTTTTATATACCGACTTTCTTGATACAAATCAAATCAACTCGGTTTACAATGAACTAAGCAGAAAATATAATTAACCAATCAACAAGAGATAAAGGAGCATAAAAGTTACATTATAACAAGGATGCCTTAACCTGGAGTAAGAAATAAAGAGGGGGTGAATGAAAAAATAAATAAATAAATACTATATACAAAAGAGGGGGGCAAGGAGCCAACCTCGTTAATAGCTACTATGCATGAGAAATATGGAAACTTCTGACCCTTTGGAAAGGAGGCATGTCTCAATAGGGATTCTCTCTGTCAAATGTAATAAAAAACCTAAAGGAGAAACCTTAGCTTTAGATTGTAGGTCAGAAAGATTGAGGACTGGTTAATATGCATTGTAAAGTTCACCAGATTATATGTTTGCTTTTATTTTTGACAGGTTATTATGCATCCTCTGAAACCTCGAATATCTACTGCAAAAGGTGTTGTGTATATTGCCATCATCTGGATCATGGCAACCTGCTTTTCTCTTCCACATGCAATCTACCAAAAATTATTCACTTTTGAATACAGGTAAAGGTACATAAAATGTGTCTTCAGCCAGTAAGTGTTACAACGAAAGACAAAATAGAAATCAAAAATTAAATTAAAAGAGATTAAGCCCAGTATCACTTTTTATGTTTAGTCTGTTTTATTATTGCACTTGCTAATGTTTGATGAAACATTATTAAAGTTATACATTTTCACTGACACCCTTTAAGTATATTGTTTACCATTAATAGAGATTGCACGCCTCCGACTTGGTGTATTGAATAGTCTAAGCTTCCTAATACCAATTAGTTTTCTACTTTAAAGCCTTAATTCCTATTCTTTGATTTTGTTTTTGGCTGCTAAGCTGACAAAACTTACTAACTGAGGGTGCTCTCATATGGTATAAACACGTTAAACTTTTCTTCACAGCGAAGAAAATATCCGCAGCCTGTGCCTCCCCGACTTCCCCGAGCCTGCTGACCTCTTCTGGAAATATCTGGACTTAGCCACCTTCATTTTGCTGTACGCTTTGCCCCTTTTGATCATCTCCATTGCTTACAGCAGAGTGGCCAAGAAACTCTGGCTGCGCAATGCCATAGGAGACGTGACGACGGAGCAGTACTTCGCCCTCCGGAAGAAGAAGAAGAAGACCATCAAGATGCTGATGCTGGTGGTCGTGCTCTTCGCTGTGTGCTGGTTCCCCTTGAATTGCTACGTTATTCTCCTGTCCAGTCAGACCATTCGCACCAACAATGCCCTGTATTTTGCTTTCCACTGGTTTGCAATGAGCAGCACCTGCTACAATCCGTTTATTTACTGCTGGCTGAATGAAAACTTTCGATCGGAACTGAAGTCTTTGCTCGGCATGTGCAGAAAGCAGCCAGGCCCAAGGGAGCACATGCATCCCTCTACCCTTCCTTCCTACAGGTTAGCCTGGCCGGAAGGTAGCAATTTCAAAAGGTCTCAGGTTTCACATATCCTTCCATCAACCTCCAATATACAGTCGGGCAAAACGGACCTCTCCTCAGTTGAGCCTATCGTAGCTGTGAGTTGAGTGTGATACTCGGTAGGTGTCAAACTGTTACCAAAGGACCCACACATGAGTTTTGTGACAGGAAGGAACAAAGATGGAGACAGCTCCAAAGGAAAGGTTATCAACTGGGCGAGCAACTTTGATGCACTTGCATATAGACAGTGCCGTGCTGGGGGGGCTTTCAGGAGCTGTTTGTTGAATTATTTTAAGAAAATGAAGAGTTTTACTGAGTGGAAGCAAGCTAATGGGAGTGTCTTGTTAAGGAGTTGGCAGCACGGCACTGCACATAGGGAGGTATCTTTAAAAGAGATTGAAAATAACAGAATACTTAATAAAACGCCCCTTAGAGATTTTTTGTAAGTTAAGAAAAACTCCCTTCTGGCCAGGTACCATGAAATCATCATTCTGTTATACTTGTAGCACCATCTGAACCCCACAGCATTTTGTGTCAAAGATATACCATCGTGAAATTCATAGGCATGAGATGCCAAACCGGAGAGCAGCTTTCCTTTTGAATCTCTTGCTGGAGGCTAATAAATGTATTTATGTGTGTGTTTAATTACATTTCTAGGTCACCTATCCTTTAAAGAGGCTCTAGGCGGGAACAATGTCAGCAAATAAAATCCATAATAATCATCTATTTTCCATCAATGGAACAGACATTATTACATCAACCAATATAAATGATATCACATGTTGGTAGAACTCATAGTTTCTAAAGTAGCTTCTGTCACTTCACTACAGCAAGAACAACAGCACTGTATCAGTCATTGTTTTATCGGAAATGTGTTGGTCCAGGCTGGCAATGAGCTGGGACTACACTTTTCTTAAATGTATTGAAATGTGGCATAAGTAGGACTCGCTCGGATGACCCCATTCACTCAAATTTATCACTTAAACATTTTTTCCAGCAGAAAGATATTTCTTGAGTTTGTCAAACAAAGTAATCACATCCTATGTTTAAACATGTTCCCCCTTTTATGTGAGATTTTAGACTGAACCCCATTTTGAATAAAAAACTCATTACAATATGCATGATCCGCGTTATCCCAGTTCGAATAAGTGGACTTGCTCTCCTGATGTTAGCAACACGTGGAACTGCCAGGGTGCTCGCACCATGATGTCAGTTGTAACTAGGGGCGAGAAGTCCAAAACAGGTGCCCATCCTCTAGTCACCACGCTGCCTCATTTAAAATGTGCTCAAAACCACTTATCCCAAACCAATTTAACAGGAATCAATGGAGATAAAAGAAAATAAAAATGTAAATCTTTTATGCCTGGTGGGGAAAAAAGACAGGTCATAGTCAAAAGGAAGTTAAATCTTCAACTCAACATTGTTACACTACTGGTTTATCCCTTATAAATTGCTCTAAATGCAGAGGATCATAAAACACAAATTTGTTCTTACAATAATACATTATTAGGCATTTACTGGGGTATTTAATTAATATAGGATGCAAAAGTAATTAGGATTCTGCTTTACAGGATTGTTCTCTTTTCCCTCTCCAGACGCGGACTAAATTATTACATATGTGGTTAAACAATGGCTTTTCTTTTTTGATTGGTTTTTCCTTTAAATGCTTAAGTATTTCATTGTAAACAATGCTATAAATGAATAAATAGAAAAAAAAAAAAAGAAGGAAGTTAAAGAGAATATTATGGAGGGCTCACATGTTTGCAAAAACACACACAAAAAATACAATAAAATCATTCCTTAGGCACAGTTTGCTTTGCCCTTATTGCCTTAGGTGCAGCACAGTACATCAAGGAGGGGCAATCCCTTCACAAACACATCCGCTTCACACAGCAAAGCCATCCTTAGCCTTCAGCTTCCAGAATCTGAAACATACACAACAACAACAATAGAGAGGAGCATCACAAACCAGAGCAACACAGCATGCTCCCTTCCTCAATACCTCATGGCCTTGAAGAAGAGCTTGCATCTGAACAACAAAGCGTTTTTGTTTAAATGGTTTTGTCCTGTAAATAAATCTTTTATATTTGGTTTACTTTTTTTTGTGTGGTGTAACTTTTTGCATGCAGCGTACTAAAAAATGCCATGTATAGCAGAGCAGATATGAGTGAACTGTAAGTTAACGTGTTGTGTAAAGGAGGGTTGTGAGTGATATTTGTGCACATTAGCTTGAGTGATGGAAAACTGATGTATGTAATAATATGCAGGTGGTCAGTATGAATGACTCATGTTAGGTAATATGGCATTGATGTATGACATTTGTGTCTTCCAATCTCCTTGTAGCCATGGGTAGTCCTGTATGAAAGAGAAGGTGAAAAGTATAGATGTGAGAAAGTATTTGCATGCATGTAAAAGTGCAGGAAGTGTGAGTGTGTAACATGTAACAGCGTGGCAGGGAGAGAGAGAGAGACAGTATGCTGTGTATGAAAAGAAAACACATTGGCTTTGATTAGAACGATTGTGTCACTGTTGTATGGGCTAATAGAGGCTTGAGAGTAGCTAAAAGTGTCATTAAAAATTAGAAATTGCCCTCCACAGTGGGAGAAATATTGCTACCCTTCAAAAATGCCATTTACATGGAAAACTTCAAACAGTATTTAAATATAGGAGAGAGCTATACATTTATGGGATGTTATCTCCACTTTGAAGTGTTTAAAGGTGAAATGTAAATCAAATAAATAATAGAATGAGTGTCCAAGCTAGCTGACCTATTTTTCAAATGGTGAAAAAAAATTAAAGGCATCAAATTCTTTGTCCTAGGAAATGATAGGACCTGCATGGTTGTGCTAGCACTTTGTCCTAAAGTTATTCCTGTCTCAGGCTGGAGTAACTATATCTATCCAAAGGTGAATAAAATGCATGTATGTAGTTGGATGAATACGGTTGGTGTTTGTGAGCATGTCTGTTGATGCGTTAATGGGAGCCTTTATGGTAGCCGATCTCTTCCTGTGCACTTTGAATATCTTTCTCCAGGCCATGATGAATATTTTCCTGTGAATTTCTCCTTATTTATTTATTTATGTATTTATTTATTTATAGGTTTTTTATATACCGATAGCCGTTTGCACATCGTATCGGTTTACAGATAAATAAAACTTTTTGACAGTGTCATTATACAGAACTTTTGGCGCTGCCGTTACATGGAACAGTAAACTTTGCATACAAGAGATAAACATCAACAAACAGTAACTGGGTAACTATTTACAGGGAACGACGGTTCCTCAATTGGGAGCAGATGAGGGAAAATTAACAAGAGCACATTGTGAAGGAAATACATGGAAAGCATTGAATGACAGTTGCTGTTTGGCAAAACTATTTCTTACTGTCCATACCCGAAGAGGCTGAATAGCATTTGGGAGGATTAAACCCATAATGATATCTTACAGCTAATCACTGACCCAATGTTGTGAGAACATTTCCAGAAGCCCTGTTCCTTGCTCCTATGTATTACATTGTGAGGAAGTCCCCTAGCACAGTGAACATTATCAGGGCGCAACAACTTATTTTATTCAGGGTTGCTCAGAATGTGGGCAGTTTCTCCTGTTTTGGGCTTCCATCTCAATTGGAACTGGCCTGTGTTAGATTACTGCACCATAAGCCTTCGTTTGCAGTCTCTCCTACCCCTCCCCCACCCCCCCCCACCCCCTCTTATTTCAGCAGCAGTAATTGACAGGGAGGTTACATACCAGGGCTCCCTTCAGAACCCTATAATCGTGATCCTTTAGTCTCGCCACCAGGGGTTGCCATTGCGCAATGATTGAGACTCCCTCACTTCGGCTGTTCATCAGCTTCTCTAGCCTTGGCAGGCCCAGGGAGTGGAAGATCTGTTCAGGAACTGAACCCAAGTCTTCCGTGTGCCACTGCAAAGCTCTGCCACTGAGCCATTGGGCCTGCCTGACTAGCCTGTACGAATGGAAATGTCACTTCTTAAAATAACTAGGATCTTTTAAATGTGCCATTTGTTTTATTACACTTGCTTAGGAAACTTACACATAGCTGGATCATCAAATGAAAGACAGAAATGACATCCATGCATATCTGTATCTGTCTATATATAAAAGGCTTGTGTGGGTTGGTTGATCACAATGTCGTGTCTGCCTATGGTCCCCAGATGGCACCCAGAGCATTGGAAAATGCACTGTGCAAAGACAATATGCTCTGTCTGCAAAGCCCTGCTGCAAACACGCACAGGCACTAGGGTTTTGCCAACTAGCTCCAGATTTTCAGGACAGGTTGATCCAGTCCTGGTTTTACATGCTTGCATGCAGGTACTTATAGTCTTGCTTTTCTCAGGTAAAACCAGGACTGGATCAACCTGTCCTGAAAAGCTGAAGTCAGTTGGCAACCCTAACAGGCATGAAGGTATCCACACACATAAGCACATACAGGCAGAGAGGTAGAAACACAGGCACCCCCCCCCCCCCCCACACACACACACATACACTCAGGAAGAGGCACCCATACACACCCACACAGGTGAACACATAAGGCATACACAGGCATCTACACACATACACACACAGGCTCCCCCAAATACACAAAAACAAGTGCGGGCACAGGAGTGCACACACAGGCTGTTATTGACCAATACTGAGCAACACCAGTTAATGTACACTAAAATACTGTCTATGCAGCCTGTAGTGGGTGGAAGGATGGAGGATTTTTCCTTGTAGTCTGAATCACACAAACATGCTAAGAAAATAATGACCCCTGACCATAGCTTATGAGAAACTATGAAACACTATATTCTCTATATAATATATGCACAAAATGGGTGCTTATGAGAATACCTGGGACAATATAAACAATCAAGTTATATATATCAGCACATAAGCAAGATAAAAATCATTCCTCAACAAATAAGGAATATATATATATATATATATATATATATATATAAGCGCCTAACATTAACTGCCACTTTCCTGGATGAGTGCCCTCTATCTCTCCAGACGATGGTCTGCAAGCATTATGTTGGGGTGCTGTGGGGATCTCTTTGTCTACTAACTTTCCTAAAATATTGCCAGACTACTGATAAGAAAACTACTGTATGTATCTACTCTGAAAATGGTGGATTCCTAGTCTTTTACACTCACTGCTACTAACTACCGTATTGTACAGACATTCTGGCTCACATGTAACCACTAGCCTTTGACTTTCTCTGAATCTAACACACTCTGTTGGACACCCCAATATAATATAAAAAATTAGCAGAAGTGTCATCAGTGTCAGTGTAAAATAAAAGCAAATCATATAAATATTATCTCAAGACACCAAGTAAAACACTACTGTGAAACCAATATTGTGTGTGCTCGAAAAACTAAAAGTATACTGGCATCCATAGGGTCTGTAAGTATGTAAATCCTGTGTGCTTCTACAATCAACTTCTTAATAAAGAAGTTTTAACAAAAACTAATCTGAGCATATGCCAGGTGTTACAAGCAGAGCTGCTCAAGGCCATAATATAACTCCCTAATTGTCAGCTGGCACTGAGGTGGTATTATTTTCTGACTAAGGTCTTGTCTCCATCATGTATTCTGTATCTCTATGCGTGACCTTGAAGCTTGCAGGCTTCAAGTTAGGGGGGAGGAAGCTGTAGGCTGGTGAGTATTCCAGCTGCTTCTAGAGAAGGAAAGAGCTATGGCTATGGGCTATGAAGAGAAGGAAGGGCTATCTAACAGTCCAGAATCCTATACTTTCTTCTGAATGCTTTAAGCAGTACCGTGTCCATTATCTTTTCTGGCAAAAATATTACTTTCTAATAAGCTATGTGCTGACTTTGTCTTTTCTCTCTACTAATTTCTGATCATACTAGGAGAAGGGGATGCTGTGAGACAGGTTTCACTGAAACCTTAAGAACAAGGATATATTGTAATTACTGTAACTCATTATAAACAAATTATAACTGTATTTTCTCTCTCATAAGGGACTAAATTTACTCTTCGCTTGCTCCATAGAAATGACTTCTGCAAAACTATTCCTGACTACTTTACACACAGCCCTGTCTCTCACACTCCCACATACAGGGACAGGAAGGCATAGGCACACACATAGGAGTACACAAGCATGCAGAAGCGAGCACAGCTCACACACAGGCTCTCGCAGACATATATGCAGACACACACATAGGCCCACACAGGCATGTGTCCCTCTCCTCCGACACACACATACCCTTACACACAGGCAGAGGCCTCCACACACACACACACACACACAAGCTGTTATAGACCAGACTACCTGAGCAACACTGGGCACTGTTTGCTAGTACAGTATATGCTATCCATTTACCAAAGTATATGTATGTAGCCTGATGTGGTCTTTTCATGTGTCAGGCACGAACCAGAAGGGAAAATTCAAATTCTCCGAGACAGCAAATCACCTAAAATAATGAATATCTTTATGGCAGAGAGAGGCTTGAAAGAACATTGTGCTGTTTTGGTTATTCTCCAAGAAAAGATCCCTTGATTCCTGAAAAGAAACCAGTGGATATGTTTCAATTGGATTCAAAACAATGTGGTGCTTAATCCCTATCATACAATTCTATCACCATAAATAAATTCATCACCTTAACCTGGCTTTATACTAATTAGTTAAGACTCTGAGCATATAAACAAAATGCTTTAAAAAATGTATAAGTTGCATGTGTCTGTGGCAACAATAATTAGACACAGGTCAAATAGTATTGTGCAGTTTATAAATAGTTGAAGAGTACTGGCCTTGGGCATTGTGCACTGTATCGCACTCATGGTTTGCAATTATTTGCTATGCAAAGAATAATGTGTCTGATTTATCACAGTCTGGCAATAAAAAAAGAGAAAACATCCCAGCGTAAGCTGCCTCTTGCCTGCTGTCCCTGGTAAACACAGAGCAGAATACTGGAAAGCTGTAGATGTGGCCTTAGCTACCAGCTCCCAACTTCATTATCACAGCGGGGTTGCCTGCACATTGACCTTTATGTTTGGGCAAATTATGAAGGAGCAAAAGGGAAAAGAGTGACTATTCATTATTTTATTTAAAATACGCTTTTCCTTTCAGAGCTGTCTACAGGTAGTTTCTGAATGAGGCACCAGTAAAACAGAGAATATATGAAAGACAAAGATAAAATGATGCTGTGCATACATCTCCAAGGTAGTTAAAGTAAATACTGTAATATTTATAAGACAGGATTACATTTTTTTTTGTCAAAGTTGCACTCTTAACATGGGAAAATTATTCTAAACAGGATGAGGTCGATATTGAAAGATATCTGGCTAGGTAAGTTAGCCAGATAAAACTTATTTGGAAAACTTAGCCAGGATATTCAGTATCACAGCCACACCACAGAATATACCCAGACTAGCCGTTAAGCCCGTAACAACAGGCTAGGTCCGTTTCCTTCCCACTCCCTCCCCCTCCCTCTTCACTCTCTCCCCCCTCCCTCTCACCTTCCCCCTCCCTCTTCCCTTCCCTCCCTCTCACCTCCCTCTCTCTCACCTTCCCCCTCCCCCTCCCTCTCACCCTCCCTCCCCCCTCTCTCTCTCACCCCCTCCCCCCTCTCTCACCCCCTCCCCCCTCTCTCTCACCCCCTCCCCCCTCTCTCTCACCTCCCTCCCCCTCTCTCACCTCCCTCTCTCTCACCTCCCTCCCCCTCTCTCACACCTCCCTCTCTCTCTCACCTTCCCTCCCTCTCTCTCTCACCCCCTCCCCCTCTCTCTCTCTCACACCTCCCTCCCCCTCTCTCTCACCTCCCTCTCTCACACCTCCCTCCCCCTCTCTCTCACACCTCCCTCTCTCTCTCACCTTCCCTCCCTCTCTCTCACCCCTCCCCCCTCTCTCACACCTCCCTCTCCCTCTCTTTCACCTCCCTCTCTCTCTCTCACCTCCCTCCCTCTCTCTCACCTTCCCCTCCCTCTCCTCAGTCACTCCCCCTCTCTGATCATCCACAACCGGCAGATCTCGGGGGGGGGGTGTCCCTCCCGCGCGCGTGGCGCCGCTACTTCTCCTCCCGCTCCTGCCAGCAGATCTCGGGGGGGGGCTGTCACTCCCGCGTGCGCGGCGCCGCTGCTTCTCCTCCCGCTCCTGCTCGTCTTCGCTACTGCTCCTCCCACTCCTGCTTCGCGGCCGCCGCCACTCCAGCTTTTCACCTTCGCCGCCGCTCCTGCGGCCCCACCGCCATTTTTTTTTTTTCGGGCACGCACGGCTCTGACCGACGTGCTCACCTGCACATGCGCAGTAGAGCTGCTCTCTACTGCGCATTTGCGGGCCGTCGGTCAGAGCCCATTTATAAGGTAGATAAGCTTTATGTTAGCCGGCTACGTTCTATCCCGCTAACTTTAGAATTGTTCGATAGCAGGTCTAACCTATCCGGCTAACTCATAGCTAAAAAAAAAAAAAAAAAAAGGGCAGGGGTGAAATTGTGCAGCCGGCTGCATCACGGCGGTGCGTTTTTGCCCACCGCGATTGTGGCCGGGCTGCACACTTTCACACCCATAGCGCCACGGGACAAGGTGTAGTTATTTCCCGCAGTTCTGCCGGCGATAATGTGGAAAACATTTATCGCCCGCAGCGCTGCCGGGCCATAATCATGCCCAAACCCCGCCCACACTCCTCCCCTTCCCCTCATTTAAATAATACCACCTGGATGTGTCCGTTATCGCATGCTTCGGAGCGTTATTGCATGTGATAAGGCCCTAATGCACACGATAAGGCCACATTGCATTTTGATAAATTACCCTATTAGCTAGATAAATCTGAATATCAACAATCATCTGGTTAAGTTAGTCAGATAAATAGCTCCCCTATGTTATGACCCCCATCTCATCCAGCACTTAGCTGGCTAAATACTTATCTAGCTGCTAAGTGCGGCCAAATATTGAAACAACGCCATTTAGCTGAATAAGTCTGTTGTGCTGAATATTGGCCTCCATAGTGCTTGAGGTTCAATTCAGACAAAAATATTCAGGTCATTAAAAATAATTTTAAGTAGTGGAATTTGAGATTTTCAACTTGTAAATGCCTCTGCTTTGCCAGAGGTTTGTGTATCCATTTGACTACCAGTACGTTAGTTTGCAGGTGATGTGACTCAGAACTAGGGATGTGAAGAGGCAAAACATTTTGCTTTGGTTTATTTCTTACGTTTGGTTTGTTTCAGATGACAAAAATGTTGTTCATTCATTTTATTCATACATTTGTTTTCCTTTAAAGTCAATGGGGGAAGCAATGAAGCCTATTTTAGGTTCCGAAATGGGATTTTCCTGTTAATTCTAATGAAATTTGTGAGTAGACGTCATCAAAAGGGGAGAGAGCGCTCCATGGCACCAAGACTGTGTCAAAGTGGCACCAAAGGTGGCACAGATAGCTCAAGGCACTGTAAAGGAGCACAATGGTACCAACTTATTTATTTGATTTTCTATTCTGCTTTTCGGGCCTTCAAAACGGATTACATTCAAGTACTGTAGGTCAGTGCCAGGAGTTCTCCAAGGCACTGCGAGAGCACCAAAGCAGCAGCAAGAGTGGCAAGAACACCCAAGGCTCCAAAGAGGGGAAAAGAGCGCCAACAACAGTGGCATGAACACCCAAAAGCAACACAAGAGGGGCATGAACAGCCCAAGACACCAAGATGGGGAAACAAAGCAGTAAAGGTGGCAGCAACTCCCCCCACCGAAAGCACAGATGGAGGTCCAAAGCAGCGCAAAGTATGTCCCAAAGCCCCGAAAGCACTATTCAAGGTGCAAAGCAACCACTCCCAGTGGCAAGAAAACCCTAAGGCTCCAAAGGAGGGGCAAAAGGCACCAATACCAGTGGCATGAAGACCTAATGCACTAAAGGAGGTGCAAAGCAGCACCAAGAGTGGCTATATGAATAGCCCAAGGTGCCATGAAGGGGGAATGAAGCAGCAAGGGTGGCAGGAAAAACCCCAAGGCACCAATGGAGACCCCCAAGGCACCATGGGATGTAGAGTTTGGAGGTATTGAAGCAAGACAGAGTGGCAGCAAGACCCTAAGGTCAGGGATATAGCAGAAAGGCAAGAACACTTATTCCTGTGCCCCAACCATTCCCTCCTCTCCCCTATCTTTGCAGTGGCATGATGGAATTTATAATTATGTGTTATGATCCTGTCCGCGGACCCCATCCTGCGGACAGGCCCTCACCTCCTCCTCTCCGGCAAACGCCGCTGCCTTTCATCGTGGCTGCGCCTTCCTTCTTCCTCGTGACTGGGAGCTGTGCTGCCGACTCCATCTTCAGCGGGGAAGTCCCCGCCGGGATTCCCTCTGCCTATGTGGCCGAGCTCTGCCATCGGGGCTCCTCCTGCGGCAGGAGCCGCCTCTGGCCTGCCTTCTCCTCCTCCACACGGCAGAATGCCGCTGCAGGCCTTGGCTCCGCCCCCCAGCCTCTGGGGCTCCTCTAGGCATGGGCGCATGCCTCTTCTCTTCTTTTAAAGGGCCCTTTGGATGATGTCTTTGGGGCTCTTTCTGGTCCTGCCCTATAAAAAGGCCCCACAAAGCAAGAAGGGAGGCGATCTATGAAAGCCGTAATGTTGTCAGATGCCCAGATGTCCACTTGCTCAGAGATCCAGATGTCCAGGTGTCCAGATCTCCAGATATCCCGATGTCCGTGTGTCCGGAGGTACCACTCTCTTGTGTACCACTCTCTTGTGTACCGTTTTCCTTCATTCCTTATCGCAATATTGAAGAATCTGCAGCAGCCTTGCCATCCACCGGACTTCATCTCCAGTCGTCCTTCGTGGGAGTAAATCTGTCTCATTCAGTGTCCGTCTTCAGCTGACTGGAGTCTCCTTCCAGCTGGACTTCTCCCAAGCGCTGTCCGGATCCTCTTCTCACTCCTGTGCATGTTCCACTCCCTGCGTGGTCCGTGACCAGCCTTCCAGGTTGTGTAGGGTGCGCAGCAGGACAGGGTGGTCCGTGACCAGTCCACGTCGGGCTGTGTAGGGCGCCCTGAGGGACAGTGCTCTTCCACGTCTCTAAGAGTCTCGTCTTGTCCAAGTCTCCAAGAGTCTCGTCTCTTCTATGTACTCTGACTCTTTTCTCGTTCCAGGGTCCGGAGTCTCCTGTTCCAATTCCTGGTCTCTTCGTTCCCAGCCCTCTGCCTCTGTCTGATTTCACTGGGGTGTGTAGCTCAGCAGGGGGCTGATCCTGTTCGTCTCAGCTCCAGTGTACTTGCTCTGCCCGTGCCTGCACTCGCTCACCTCCCTTGGGGCATATCTTAGGGCTCCTCCCTGAGTCGCCTCATGGGCCAAAGGCTCACTCTCTCCCAGGAGCAGATGATCGCGCCTCTGTGGCCCTCCTCAGGGCCCGCAAGGCACGTTCGTAACATTCTGGTTACTGGGCTTTTTGATTTATTAATGTACTGAAGTGTATTCACCAGTACACTGTAGTACTGACTGTGACACACACTGACACACACACACACACTGACACACACACTCACAAACCAGGCAACAGACTGAGTGCCCTGCAGTGCTTAGCAAACACTGGAACAGATTGTCTGCTGACTGGCTATGCCTATGTGTGTTATGAGAGTACAATAAAAGGACACCCAGTAACCCTCGCAATAGGCTTGATTCACTAAGCTTATTTTCCATAAACACAGAATGGGAGAAAATCCTTAGTAAATAAGGACCAATGTGTGCAAAAATGTCTCACACCCACATAGAGTATGTATACTGCTGACTCCTTTTGCACACACAGTAACTTTCAGAGAATAAACAGACAAGACTCCAGGGCTCTGGCTGCTCTCAAGACTAGGCTGCATGGCACTGGAATGAGACAGAAAACAGTAAAAATCCTCCCTGTCCACTGGCAATCAGTACTTCTCTCCACTATCTTTCCCTAATGAACAGACAGAATTCCAGTACCTCTGCCTCTCTGACACAGTAAGCACCGCCTAACTTCTTCTTGCTCCTTTTCTCTTTAAAAAATTTTTTTTTTGTTTTTACTCATAAAGATCGCCATAAAATATAACCTTCCATTCTAAAATTCACCAGAGAAGTGAATCTTCTCAGCGTCACTTGATACTGGTGCCAGCTATAGAGTGGCTATTAAAATGCTTGACCTTGATAGAACCTCCTTCCTGTCTTTTCCCCTGCTGCTTCCCACCTTGGCTCCGGTCAGACTATGACCTCACCAGCATTGTTTGGGGCCGATGCAATACAGTGCACTCAGCCAAGCGCACTGTGTAACCCGCAGCCGGAAGCGGGATAAATAGGCGCTACTCCACCCCCTAATGCAATAGGGGGATTAGCGCCTATTTAACGCACGTCCGACGCGGAGTGAATGAGATAGACTCATCACATGCAAATGCATGTGAATGAGGCTATTACTCCTTCACTCCACATGCAAAAAAGATAAATGTGCGTCTGAGACGCACATTTATCGCTCAGCTATTAACGCCTGCCTGGAGCAGGCGTTAGTAGCTGAGCGCAGGTAAAAGAAGTACAGAAAAGCAGAAAAAGGCAGGTTATGGAAACCGGGGCTGAGTTTACGGGCATTGGTCTTCATAACCGGCAGCCGCGGCAGGTCGCGTTAGAAAGGAGGCGCTAAGGTCACACAAGCGACCCTAGCACCTCCTTCCTAGCGCGACCCCCTAATTTACATATTGCATGGCGCCCCCCTTGCGGGCGCCAAGTGTGCGTTAAGAAAGCGGGCGCTGAAAAGTTAGCGCCCGCTTTCCGCGAACATTATTCAATCGGCCCCCCTTGTTTGCTAAATGAGCAGGACATTTACCCGGGTAATTATAGGTGGATATTCAGCAGAACGTAGCTGGATAAGTGTTCCATTGAATAGACATGGCTAAAGTCACCTGAGGAAAACTACCTGGGTAACTTAAGGACAGTTATTTTTCCAACCAGACTCACCAGGATAACTGTAGCCGGGCATTTCTGAATACCGGTGCTCACTGGCTAAAGCTTAGTCCCACCCCCCAGAATATCCCCAGCGCAGGGAATGATTTGCACCTGTGGAGGAAGGGGCAGAGGAAGGTGGGTGGAGAAAAGGTACTGAAAAAGAGGAAATGGGGAAAGAGGATGGTGGAAAGGACTGAAAGGAGAAGAAAGAGAATCGTAGATCACCAAGCGGGAGATAGGAAGGTTGAGAATCGGAGTCAGGAAGTTGGGGGGCTTTCAGTGCACTTGAGAGCCAGAGAAGTGTAGAGATGCAGGACTTGCTGAGAACAATGGGGATGAAAGCCAGGGAGAGGCTGGAAAGATAAAGGTGACCCTGACTCACTTGATACAGAGAAAGATAAACAAGGATTCTTGCAGGGAGGAGGAACAATCTTCTCCAGATTGTGTGCATGTATCCTGAAATCAGGATACATGCACACAGTAAGCTTACTGTTTTCTCTCCAAATACTGGAACATGCCAGATAATGGATTTGCAGTTTTCAAAGAAAACCAGCTTCATTACTGAAGAAATATCCAGAAAGGAGAATATTTACAGCAAACACAGCCCAAGATGATGTAAGAGCTGATCACCGCCGGTAAGCTGATAAGGCCAGTCGTTTCTAGCAGACTCAGAACAGCATGCAGATTACGCACAGAGGGGGCAATTGGGAAACCCACACGGAGCCTGCAAGCACATTTTTAAAGGGAAAATCTCCGGAGTTTCCTTTTGAAAACGCAGGGCATGGCCAAGCAGCAGGCACGTTCAAACCCATGCACTTTGCACTGGGACAACATCCGAAGCTCGAACCTCATGCGGGGATTTCAAAATGAAATCTCCATGCATCATTGGCCGGATCCACCCTTCTTCCACTCCCAGACCTGCCCTTTAAAAGTGAAACAGAATGGGTATTTTTATACTCGGAGGGAGAAGGCAATTTTCAGCTCCTCCCCCAATTTTATCTAGGTAACTTCTGTTAGGTTTTGCAGGTTTCGTGGACCCTTGGCCCAAGGTGGGGGTTGACGCTACCTGAGAGGTTGGGCCCCACAGGTCCCCACCATTGGAGGCAAGGTTGACTGGAAACAAAAGCAACGGGCCCATGGCTGAGGCCCAGGAGAGAGGAGGTGTAGAAGAACTGCCTGCGACACAGCCACGTGATCGCAGGTGCCTGCACTGTAGCAGTACTGTGGGGTGCCCTGAAGAGCGGGGATGGAGAGAGTCAGTTCAATGATATTGCAGTGCTGGGCAGGTCTGGAGAGAGGATATACCAGAGGAAGGATCTCCAATGCAGAAGTGCGAAGGGCAGGCCCCGAGGAGCGTGGAAGCGTGGAGACAGGATCTCTAGTGTAGTAATGCTGAGGCCACCCCGAGGAGCGGTGAAGTGTGGAGACAGAGTTCCGGAGAAGGAAGCACAGAGCAGGCCCCCGAGGAGCAGGTACCCAGAGCCAGAGTCCACGATCAGAGAGTAGAGATCCTAGGCAGGAACTGTAGGTCCGGAGAACAGGAACAAGCACCAGAGAAGCTCAGGGAACTCGTTGCCAAGTTGGTTAGCGTAGGCCAAAGGAGGTGCTTAAATATCTCAGGCTAGTGGTGTCATCAGCCGGGGACGACCCTGAAGTTCCCACCATTGGCCCTTTAAAGGGAGGACGGGGAGCACGAGCATCTAAGGAGGCCTAGAGTCGGAGCGTTGGTCGGCGGCATTCCAGCTGCCACGTGGGGCATGGAGAGCCAGGAGGAATGCGGTGGTAGCAGCTGGCCACAGCCGCAAGTTCACCAGGAGTGAAGAGCAAGGCATGACATGACGTGAGTTGGGTCAGCCGCAGATGGCCACGGCCGACAGTCATAACAACTTCTTGGTTACTTGAGTAAAAATTGAATGAAAATTGCTATCAGAACTAGTTGGTAACAGGTCTAGATCCATGAAAAAGCTGTTCTTTTTCTTTCTTTCTATTACCTTTTAATAGTAGAAGTTTTTGATCCCAAAAAACTTGAGATTTCACTTCCATCATTCTCTATCTATGGATTCTTTTCCTCCTGGAACCCTGGTAGAGAGTTCATCAAGCTAGGTTGAGAGAACATTGTACAAATCTCATCTCGGAAGGACATCAAATCTTCACAAGAGTGCACTGTTCTGTTTGTACATCTCACTCTGCATGTAAAAGTGGCCCCTAACCCCTACACTACTACCTAAACCTCACCTCGAGTTACTAGGTGGGCCTCCTATAGTAGCATAAATAGTTGCTTACTATGGTGCCACCCCCAGAGGCTCTCTCTCTCTCTCTCCCTCACTCTCCCTCAGGCTCTTCCCCAACCTAAAAATGCACATTATGGCTTCACAATGCCAGCCCACTTTTTTTTTAAATCCAGACTCCTCCCCTTTTAAAAATTTGCATCGCACCATGCGTTATGGTGCTTATCACGTGCATTAAGGTGTTTTTCGCATACGAAAATGCCTTAACACATGCAAAAATGCCATAACACAATTTGATAAATTAGCCTGTAAGTTTGTACCTGAGGCAATGGAGAGTGAAGTAAATTACCCAAGGTCACAAGGAGTGGCAACAGGATTTGAAACTTGGCTTCCCTAGTTATCAGTTTTACTGTTCTAACCACTAGGCTACTCTTCCATTGCAATGAGGTTAGCACAGCTCCCTGGGAATTTGCTGTTACCGGCCAGTCATCCAGGTAAGGGAAGATTTGAATGTCCTGTCACTAAAAATGTGTTCTACTACAGCAAGGCACTTGGTGAAAACCTATGGTACTGATGATAAACCAAAGGGGAACACTTAGTATTGTTAGTGGAAAGAATGCATTATAAAGCACAGGTAGCAACAGTAGGAGGGATGTATGAAAATATGAGCATATGCATCCTTTAAAACCATAGTACACATCCAGGGAGGATCATGTGGAGGAAATTTATTTTGAACTTCTCCTGTAACTGGTTAACTTTATCCTGATATATTCAGTGGCTGTTGAGTAATGGGCAGTTATCCAATGAACTTTGCTGATTATCGGATTCTAGTTTACTATCAGGCCGATACAGTACAGTGCGCTCCGATGGAGCGCACTGTTAGCCTGCTCTTGGACGCGCGTTTTCCCTTACCCTTATTCAGTAAGGGGAGGAAAACGCGCGTCCAACCCATGGCACCTAATAGCGCCCTCAACATGCAAATGCATGTTGATGGACCTATTAGGTATACGCGCAGGATACAGAAAGTAAAATGTGCAGCCAAGCAGGTCCCGAAGAGTAAAAAAAAGTTTAAAAAAAATAAATTTTGAATTCGACCCGGGGCTGTCGGGCCGAAAACCGGACGCTCAATCCCGCTGTGTCCCTAACGCCTCCTTTTCCCCGTTTCTACCGCACCACCTAATTTGAATACTGAATCGCGTGCACCGGCAAGGGGCCGGTGCACACGCCGGGAGAGCGGGCGTTTGTCCGCTCTCCCGCGGACTTTACTGAATCGGCCTGTATGTTAGAAAGCATTGCATGCATTTGTTTACAGCAATAGATCTTGATCAAAACAACATGCAGACATTACACACTGAGCCATGCAAAGGATGTAAATAATTTATTTATTTATTTATTTAAAAGCTCTTCTATACCGTCGTTAAGTTAGATAACCATCACAACGGTTTACAGCAAGGCGAGAACAAAGGTCTTAGTGATGGAAGTTTTTGAAAAGCAGGGGATGTTGTTATAATTAAGTTGTGAATGAGCATCTCTGTCTCGCCAATCATATGAAATTAATAACAGTGAGTTATTTATACAGCTGTTGGGTGACAGCAAAAAGGTATCAACAATTACGGTCATGTCAAAATAATCTGAAACAGCCAGCGTGGAAGCTGAGCTGCCACTTCTCATATTTAAGTAAAATTCCATTGACACATGGCAGCAGCAGCACACTAGTCGATGACAGGCCATTGAGCAAAGAGTCTGATTTTATTTTTCATTCATGACAGGAGGGTTTCCAAAACTAACTTACACAGAAGCTATAACATTTTCAAACCATAGAATTCAAACTGCTGCCCCTGATTCCTGAACTCTCCACTTATCCCAGAACATGGATATGCGGTATAATTGGTGAAGCTGGATAAAACTGATTTCCCAGAGCCAGCTATTGTATGCCTTCTGCAATAGAAACTCTGGTACTTTTATTAGTAAGAGGACGATAATGTCCAGCTGGTGGGAAAAGAGCTGCCAGCTGTGAAATGTTAGAGAAAGGTGGCCTCTTCCTAAGCTTCTGATTGCAGCTAAGCAGATTAAAACTGCCTCTGTGGCATGTTTTTCGGTAGCTTTTCATTCCCTTGTTCTTGGAGCCAAACCTACATGCAATACAGAGCACAGCGGACAGAACAGGCAGCAGATTTAAGGGACAGATGTGTCTGTTGTGACAAGCTGGCTATGACATTGACGACATCTTTTCCATAAGGTTCCTGTCCTGTCTGTTTACTGAGCTTTAGTGTCTCTTGCAAATTAGCTAAAATAATCTGTGGCTTTGAGTATAGATAATACCAAGAGCTTCACTTCATGATTTCTCCAGGGAGATGATTTAATTGTTCAAGTTTTCTGTGTAAATATAAAATAAAGTTGATGTATCACTAGAGCAGAGAACAGTTCAGCAGGTTCCTGTAATGAAGAGGCGGTTATCTGGATGAGTGTAATGACCTGTCCTACTGAAATACCTCAAGATTAAATACAACTTTAGAAACTAGGGAGAGGAGCTGCTGTTGACTACCTGTAGTGAAGAATATCCCAGATCATAACATGGGACTACAAATATACAGAAATATAGGTATTTTGCATTCACTAGGGATCATTAGAGAAAGAATATAGAAATGGAAAGCAAGTCTCTGCTAGAGTAACCCCCGGATTAGGCACACACACACAATACCCAGGGCTAAGTGGTCTTCCCAGTCTCTTCAACCTCAGTCCCACAGGATTCCCTGTTGGGGTAGGAACAGGGGATGTGGGTGCATTACCTTCTGGGTACTTGGCGTTGAGCTGCTACTTCTTTAATGGGTGCCAATAACCAATCTTGATGCAAAACTCATGTTCCAGCATAACATTTTTTATTTATTTTATTTATTTAAGGTTTTTTTATACCGGCATTCAAGAACTCGTTCTCATCATGTCGGTTTACAGAAAACAGGGGTGCAAAAATATAACCAAAAACATAAATAAACGTGGAGAAGAGAAGCAGTTACAATTAACAAGGGTTCATGAACTGGGATTATAAGAAATAAAAGAGATAGAGGAGGATAATTATATACAAGTGTACAATGTAAATAAGGAGTCCTCTATATATACAAGAGAACAAAATAAATAACATTACTGATGATATGGAGTAAACATAAAACATGGCACTCTTGTACAAAAATCTTTCAGACGATATGCACAAAGCAAGTCAAATGACTAAATATGTGAAGCCAGGAATGGCCAACTCCTGTCCTCGAGAGCCACAAGCACACTAGGTTTTCAGGATATCCACAATGAACATGCATGAGGCAGATTTGCATCCAATGTGTATAGTGCATGCAAATCTTTCTCATGCATGTTCGTTGTGGCTATCCTAAAAACCAGGTCTGTTTGTGGCTCTCAAGGACCAGAGTTGTCCACCCCTGGTTTAAGTCAATCCTCAGGGTCCACTTCTTATTCTGGATTTTAATTTTGAAACCTCCCTTGGTTACTATAAATGTTGTACTTGTTTTCCTAATTTAAACACCCCATCAAATACCCTGAATCCATTTTCTGGATTTCAGTATCTCCTCTCCTTACTCTGTTGTACCAATAGCAAAAGTGGGTGCTCCAGGCTCCCTTCCTCCCCCTTTTTTTAAATTCCCCTTTTTGGCATTTCAGAGTAGATTACATTCAGGTACTGCCCTATCCCTAAGTTTATACCTGAGGCAATGGAGGTTAAAGTGACTTGCCCAAGTATACAAGGATGTGAAGACTGGCTTTGGTTCGTAGCCTACTGCTCTATTCCTCTCCACTCCATTGATACTGGATACTGGATAAGTATCCCATGTTCTCCAATGATTCTGCTATGTTGGCACTGTCTCTTTCAGGCTATGAGAACCAGCTGGGAATATAAAGCCAGTTCCCAAATAAAATGGAAAGGAAGGGTGGAAAACTCCCTTTCAACTGAAATTACAAAGGAAAAAAAAAATCTTCAAAAGGTAAAATCAGATAATCTGTCACATCTACAACTTCCTAGACACAGTGACTGGGTCCTAGGATATTTCCAGGGAAAGGGAGCTGAAAAGAACATTCCCCCCCCCCCTTACAACTTTCAATTAAATAATAAAAAAAACCACAGCTCCTCGCAGGTTCTCCATTGCGGCAGCCTCACATGAGGGCACTGTGGCATAGATGGCACGGTTTTTTTCTGTCTTTCTCTGAATGCATCGCCATTCTACAAGGCCACACCTTCACAGGGATCCCAATGGAACCCTAAACTAGCAATACAATAGTGAGGAAACCTCCTTACAATCTGGGCCTCTGGTTCTTCTCTTTACTTAGATGTAATAAAGAGCACACCCAAGTCTTCTGCAGTAAGTAGTTACCTTTTATTAAAGTTGCATGTGCAGAGAAGTATGACAGAGACAAGTCATGTCACAGTTTTGATCTTAATAGGAACAGAGCAAGATTTTTATACCTTTACAAAGTTAGCCTGACTCTTTTATCTCAACAATTTAGTTCAGCTTGACCAGTCTCATCTCTGCATTTATTCCAGCAACATATCTCATACCTTTTTCAAGGCATTACTAATTCTTCAACCTTGCTATATTTATTTCCTTACAGCTAAGCAATGCCAGAACATCAGCATCCTTCCTTCTTTCTTGACCTATGGTCTCATTCCCTTTAACCACAAACAAAGCAGAGAACCATACATGCTCAAGAAAGATCAATTCCCTTTAACCCTGTCTATAAAGCCAAATTCTGATGATACAGCCTTGAGCAATTTCTGCAACATCTGTTAAATATCATATAGACTCATTAAAAACTAATAATGGCTAGATTTTACTTGCACAATCATTTACCTTTGGCCTGCTCTGAGAAATAACTGCATACGATCAAAGAAAAGCTTTTTCTAATCTCCACAGTTCCTCTGTAGTTTAGACATCAGAGCGGGTCAATTACACCCTAGAGGTTTCAGCATCAAGAGCTTCAATAGCAAGTAAATTAAACTCTTCTTCTTTAGGTCTAAAGGTTGCAGGTGGAGCAATAGGCAACTCAAAAATCTTTAGTGCCATAACAGTAGAAGCAGTGGACAGATTTTTTCTTGTGATAGTAAAAATGAATTGCCCACAGACACAAAAAAGCAAGACTCCTACCAGAATAACAACAATGATTAAAAGCCATCCTGAATCCTTCTTTCCTAGTCCCCCAAGCCATGAACCAATACCCAACACATCCCAATTCCATCCACTCAAATCAGACTGCAATGCATTGGCTTGGTGAGCTAAGTCCTTCAATGTAGTAATTGTCTGACCAATTTTTTCCTGATTGATCCACTTATGCACAACAGGATACATTTATTACATGACATATCCCTCCCTTTTCTACCAGCAGAATGTCTAAGGCTATTTGATTATTCATTACAACCCCAACTAGTAAAGTTAACTCGCCCTGTATTCCAGACAACGCTGCACTGCTTTCATGTGCCATCTGTTCCACTATAGAGGTCAAATTCATAAATGCAGTTTGGAGATCATAAACTCCAACTACTGGTATTAAAACTTCCATAAAAGCTTTAACAGAATGTTTCACTTGTCTATGGGGTTGAATATTTGGTTGAAAATTATCTGAAATGTGTTTACTACAATTAAAGAGATGATGAACAGAAACATTGGGAATAGTATAACCTAAAGTTATCTTTTCAGTATTATTCCCATAGTATATTTTAAAGGCCCTTTTTCCATTTATATAAAACTTCTCAAGAGCATTAATGCCAGAGTGACCTTCTGTTGTTTTTCGACGAGCAGGGGCATATATAGTCCACTTAAATTTATGTGAGGGGAGTTCAATCTTTTCATAGAACTGTAAATAAATAAGGAGATGCATAAGACGTGAAAGAGGTGTCAAATGCATATAGTCAGCAGGTATACAGTTGCGTGTTGGCACAGTTGTATTTGGTAAGGCCAAATAGTTTTCAAAAGGCCCGTTTTGAATATAAGCTGGTTTATGAGAATAAACATTCTTAAAAGTATCATTGTAATACATGTTCACTGGCCAAAGCAACCCACTCCCTTCAATTACCAATATGCATGACCCAGGATATACACTAGCAATACAATAGGACTTACTGATAGTTGGCCAAACTGCTTCATGTAGATCAGTTGGGCAAGGAAGTCAATTGATGAGTCCGCACATATATTTGCTTCATTAACAGTGATAATGGTGACTCCTTCAAAGTAACTCCGTCTTGTTTTATGTCCTATACCTTTTTGGCAGCTTGTTTCTAATGCTCATGGGTAATATCATCCCCATCACATTCCTTGCACTCTGGACAGTGTCACAGGTACTTTCTAACCAGGATATGTTTTGGCTTCTCAAAGAAATGTCTCCCACTGTTTTGGTAAAAGAGAAGAAAAACAAGAGAATGGCCTTGCAATGTCAGCATGTGCACAGGAGCTATAGACAGTTCTCAGCAGTTTCAGCAAATATGTTGATCTTGGCTTTTTCACAAGCATCAGCATTTTTGTAGTATTCTGCCTTGATTCACAGAAGTTAGCATAAGTCTTGTTATTAGCCTACAGAATTGTCTGAAACCTTGCCCTTGAATTACATGCTATATATAATTTCAGTAGAACCAAACTAACCTAAACAGAGGAGGGGTGGAAGGGGAGAGAAAGGGAGGAGAGAAAGCAGAGAGGGGAGAGAGTAAAGAGAATATGGGAGGAGAAAGCATGAGGGAGTGGAATAAGGAGGATGTGAAAGAGTACACTGTTGAAGTCAATGGTCCATGGGCCCATCCGGCTGATGGCTGCTCTTACTTCCAGCCTGGACCCAGGTGCACAGCTTCCTGACACCGCAGCCAGCCTACCCGGTGAGGGCACGGTCATTCAACTCAGTGTGGCTAGGCGAACACTTATATATTAAATTACTTATACTTATATATATAGATAAGTAATTATATATAATTACTTATCTTATATATTAAATTACTATTACTAATAATTCCAGACTTTATGTTTAATTGTATAATAGAAAAGTTATTAGTATACAATGCTCAAAAGCACTTACACATGATCCTAAAAGTCTTATACTGTATGCTACTGCTGCCATTTATGTATTCATTCACACAATTTTCATGTAATTGTTTATTCACTTATTTCTAGATTTATTCAGGATTATAAACAATGCATTTCTTGGATCTCTAGCATATCTTTTAGAACGAGAACCTTGCAATGACTAATTTAGCATTGCAGTGATGGGAAATAGCACCTTCTGAAATCTCTAAAGGGCATCCCATGCCATTCACCAGATTTTGTGAAGCATCTCCTAGCAGCATTATTTGGGGTTGGCTGTGGTGTGAGCAGGAGGGTTCCAACATTCCTCCTACCCATGAAGACCCCCACCTTTCTGGAATGGTAAGTACTTCATTCTGGAGGAGGGGGGGCCATTGTGGGGTTCTATTATGGAGGGATTCTAGTGAGAGGAGGGCCTTCCTGTTGGTGGGGGATGCTCGCTGCAGAGAAGGAGGGGGAGAAGGAGGAACATATGATGACTTGGGGGGAAGGAGTAATGCCTGATATGTGCCAGAGTTGGGGATGAAGTTTGGGGAAGGGCAAGCTTGGAAGGTGTTACATGTTTTACACTTTACTGAGCCCACAGAAAATAGCAATCATGCTAGTTCCTGTGGGCCTGGTAAATCCTAATTTGCATATGATGCACTCTCATTAGTTAATTAATTAATTGATTAATTGATTGAGTTGATTAATTATATTTCTTGCTCATTCAACATCAAGTGCTCTGAGTAAAGAACAATAGTATAAAATCAGCAAATTATCAATGCACATGTGACAGTGCACTAATTTTAGCACAACCACGCTAACATCTTGAGGGACCATCTTAATGTGCATGATACGGATTTCCTGCATAGGATGCTAGTTTTTGCCTGCACAAGAAGACCTTAACTTGCATACTTAAAGTTCATTGCATCGGCTTATTTTTCGTTTTGTTTTTCCTTTTGGGCCATAGAAAATTGGCAATCAAATGAGCTATACGACTCATTATTTTTCATTTACTTCTAAATTACCGAAACCTGCTCCTCAAAAAGGTTTTCCCAAGATACCAATTTAAATGAGATAGCTATAAACATTAAACTGTCTTTATGAACAGCCCAGTTTTGTAAGGCTAAATGATATTGCATTGACCTAACAAAAAGTTGCTCCTTGTTTGCCCTGTCCTTTGCTTCTCCCTGCAGCCCTTTTGTTGAAGCCTCGTTAGAGCTGCAGTATCTATCATACTCTGGCCACTGTTTCTCATGTCTGATCTATTCAGAACTATAGCCAGACCATTTGGCATCTATGACCAAGTGAAAAACTGTGCCCTCACTCCCATTACACGATGCATGACACAAGTTGGGAAACTCTATTAAATAAATAATAAATAAATATACAGCAATGCCCAAGGCTAGGACAAGGGTATTAGCACCCTAGTCAAACCTTACAGCCTTGCACTTCCCCTCACCTCTGTCATGCCCTTCCCACACACAATTAAAAATTATGCATTTATAATAACAGATTTTACATGAAAAAGGATATTAAAAGTACAGTCTTCTGATGTAAAAATATCATTTACAATATGTATATTTTACATGTACTGATGTAGTGCCTTGTGGCCAGCCAGAAAACCCTGCAAAAAATGCAAAAAACACTTGGAACACATATAGTATTAGGCCAACTGTAATGCATCTTGGGCATGGACTTGGCCCTTGGAAAGCCATGAGAAAATAGAATTAAAGTACAATAAACTTTCTTTTTCAAACCAACACTAACTACCAGCACTCAAACAGCAACAACCCTACCAACCAAAAGGTAACACTGCAAATATTACACCAGGCCCTAAAACACCAATACATCCCCAAAAGGAAAACAGAGCAAGCCAAGCTGCTATAGATCCCTACACAGAAACTTCATGCCAGCAGACTACCTCAACTCAGTCACACATGCGGAACACAGATAGACCCTCACCAAATATAGAATAAAATGTGCAAACAAACTGAATTTGAAACTGAAGCAAGCCAAATTCTCTATGCAATGCAACAATGAAAAAACAAACATTACTATTCCTCATAAAAGAATAAAATCAAGAAACATAAGCCATATCAATATCAGTAAAATCATATCAATTAAAAGAATAATAAAAAAAACCCCTAACAAATAGAATAATATCCAATAGTTAAAAACTCATAGAAACATTTTCCAAACACCAATATTTCAAAACAGACACATAAAATAACACCTAATAACTAAAACTAATAAGGATTTAAAAAATCCTCTGCTCTCCATATCTGGAAACTTTTGATTTCCAGATAACCTGAGTTGCCATGGATTAGCAGGCAGAAAGGAAGAAGAGTTCTTGCATACACACATGAGCTCTCTCAATCTCTTTTCTCACACATGTATCTACACAAACACATGGTCTCTCACATACATTCCCTCGGATGTGTACATGGTCTCTCTCTCTCTCTCACACACACACAAACACACAAACTATACATGCTTTCTATCTTACACATTCATTCTCTTTTCCTCACTCATTTCTCCTCTCTTGAAGCAGCAGTGGTCTCCTGCTCCTGCTGCTGACCAGATGACTTATTTGGGCTGTGGGGGCTGACCCAACTCTGGCCTTTGTGCTCCTTTCTTCAGGACAGGCTGCGTCACTCCCCCTCTTCCTAAGACCCCACTGGCCATGCTGCCGATTCCGGTGGGGCTGTGCTGCTGTTGATGGCAGTGCTAGGTGACATCTTCCTTTCTGTACTACCAGGGGCGCTATGGTGCCCTTCGAATGGTGGCACCTATGACCAAAGCCATATTGGCCATAGGCACACTATGGCTCTATGGTCGATATATTCACTCTGTTGTCAATTCATCTCAAAATATGAAGAAAACTGACATTTTTACAGGCTGTGAATTTAGGGTCTGTTGGACTAATGTGTGCAAGCCAAGGTTACAGCACATCCTAGCACTAGTTACAGCTAGATAATAGGCTATGAATGAATTTACCTTCTCTTTGTCTGCTTTCTTCAATATATATACCTTATTAAACTGTTTTTCAGATGAAATATATTTGAGACTCATTTGAAAGAGAATTAAATGAAGACTATCTGGCAATAGCATACCACAGTGACAGGTAAGAAATTTCATAGTGAGGTCTACTAGGCTATTTCTCCCTGGCAAATCTACTTGTTAACCTACCTAACCCTCTTTTTATTTACCTCCTCCCCCACCCCTCAGGCTGTGCCTGCTAGACCAGAGGGAAACTTCTGCTTGTCCTTTCTATTACTTGCCTGTTTGTCTTACCCGCTTTTCCTACCAATAACCATAATCCTTGCAAGCATTAGCTACCTTTAAAATCCTAAGACAATACCTCTTTGACTCAGGGATGGCGGCCATGGTATACAGTCAATGCCCTGTAACTGACTAGGCTGCCTTAAGTAGGGTTTAGGATTGTGATCTGTTATGTTTGCTGGCTCTCACATGTCCCCATGAGCCAGCGTACTCACCTCCAATGCCTGCCAAGCCTTCCTGTGGTGGGTTGCCATCGACCCGCTGGCCCTGTTCCCCGGAGGTAGGACACCACCGATGCTTGCTCTGCAGCAGGATACAGCCATCATCACTCCTTCGCTGGACCTCCTTAGATGCATGCATGCCAAACGTCATCTCTTTTAAAGGGCCTGTGGTGGGATGGTCCCCGCAGCGCCCTACGATGATGTCATCATCTTCGGCTCTTATAAGGACCCTGCAGACAACCAACATCGCCTCAGCAATGGGTCAACTACAGCTTTCCTGCTTGCCTTGCCTGCCTTATCTCTCCAGCCCTACCTTGCTCCTGCTTGCTCCTGTCTTCTGATTGGATTGTTCGCCTGTGTTTGACCTTAGCCTGGACCTCAACTATCCTTGCTTACCGCCTACCACTAACCTTAGCAGGGACCTCGACTACCCTTGTCTGCTGCCTGCCATTGACCTTAACCCGACCATGGATATATGCTCTCACCAGTACCTGAGACTCTCATTTAAGACCTGCTGGCCTCCAGAACCCGAGGGCTCAACCTAAGGGGAAAGGGACGGATATAAGTGAAGCTTCCAATAAATTGTTTCCTAGCCTAAGTTCTCCATCTGTCAGTGGAGACCAATGCAGCCTTCCCTGTAGGTTGAGCTAACCCCATCACAGCACCAAGGGTCCACAATCCTTACACGATCTTTAGTGTCATGTCTAGTAAGATATTTCACAAAGTAATTCACTTTACATGTGTATATGTAAAACTGAAAACATAACACAAAGTAAAAGCAGGAAGATCAGTGTCGGCCTTCCTGGGGCTCAGGAAGGATCAGAAGCATCTCGGCCAAGCTCAAGTCAAATAGAATACATTGCTGCTGCTGGAGTGGGGGAGGGGGGTTCTGGTTCAGATTGAAACTTCTGGGAACTCAGGGGGAGGGGGGGGGGAAAGGGTTTGAAAGTGAGACTGCTGGGGACTTTGGAGCAAGGGAGAGGTGATTGAGACTCTGTCTTCACTCCTCCTCCCTCTCACTCCTCGGCATTGTCACTTTCAACTTGAGTAGGACTGCTAGTGACTGTGGGAGGAGAGGGTGAGCGCACTGCTTAACCCACAGTTGGCGCCTACACAATGTGCTTCCAATGCACGGCAAAACTAATAGCACTCATCACATGCTACTAGTGAATCACCCTGAATGCAAAAAAAAAAAAAAGCATCTAAAATGCACATTTTTACGCTAAAAAATTAACGCCTGCCTAGAGCAGGCTTTAATTGCTGAGCACTCTCGAAAGTTGTACAGAAAAGCAGAAAATACTGCTTTTCTGTACATCCTCCTACTTAATATCATTGTGATATTAAGTAGGAGGAACAAAATTTTAAAACATGTTTAAAAAAAAAAAAAGGTTTAAAAAAAGTGCTGGTGGTCAGGTTCAGGAAAGGATGCTCAGTTCATAAGCATCCGTTTCCTGAATGTCTGGCTATGTGCCAATTAGGAAAATGGACGCCGATAAATTTGGCGTCCGTTTTCCAAACCTTTGGACAGCCGACCGCTCGCAGGCTCCCGTTGTCAAAGGAGGCGCTAGGGGCGCGCAAGCAGAGAGTTGCAGGCTGAGTTGGATTGGAAACAAATACGGTGGGCGGCTACTTCTATTTCTGTTCGTACCAAAAGCAGAGAGCTTTTATGTAAGTTGTTGCATCGAACATATCGCACACCACTATTTTTTTTTTGCTAAATTTAGTTCTTGTAGCCCTGATTGCTGGTGCGGGTGTGGGGAGGTGGGTCATTATTTTCACACGTGGTGGGGGATGCCTTATGTGGGAGTGTTTTGGGAGGCACGTTTTGTGGTGTAACCTGCAGATCTGTGGGAGATCCCCCCCCACCTAGAGATCCTTGTATCTGTCTGTTGAATTTTCGGTGGGACAGCTCATGTAGGCGTGGGTGGAGGAAACTTATCCATCAAATGCTAAATGCTGGACGACTTTACCATTGCACAGAGGTGGGAGCGAGCTCCGGGAGTCTACAGGGTTGGGAAAGGGAGGGAGCAGAAATCACTTCGCTGGAACAGCTGACATTCGCTCTTCCAGATCAACAGGACACTTATAATGACATTTGGTCAGGGATACTGGTCCTGGAGGCGGAACAGTATTGTTACCTAATTAGCCCTCATTGGTGTTGGGTATGCCACGTTGTATTATTATGGTTCCTACTGGTGTATTCATGTTCCTGTCTATGTATTGTGCCTGAGTGAAAATAAAGAATTAAAAAAAAAAAACATCAGGCTTAAGCTCATTAGTGTAAGGAAACGCTGTACTGTTTGGGTCTGTTTCTAACATTGTCTTTCTGTTTCTTCTTCTGCTTCTCCTGGACTTTCCCCATCTTACGGGGGTAACATAGTAGACGATGACAAAAAAAAAAAAAAAGACCAACATTTCTCCTCTGTGGTTGAGCAGATGCTCCCCTTAGCGAATGGTTCACTGGAACTTCCACCTCAGGCAAATGCAAACCCTGGAAAAAGGTAGTCCACACACTGCTAGGATTGGTAATTCCAATGTTGTCAAATTTATTTAAAAAAAAAAACACACAACTTAAGATGTCTTCAAAAATTCTAAACCCACAGGCTTCCGCAGTAGGAACACATACAGGTAATAGGAAAAAGATATAGCAACACAACAAACTCTTCAACACAGGGAATTCATCTCTATCAAAATACAGAGTACAGCTCATCAGTAGCAGATTAGCCACTTTCTCAGTTCAGAGGCTGAGATAAATGATGAGGCTTCCATGAAGTAGGCTGCTCCTTTCCCTGCCCCATTCTCAATTCTCTCGCTCTCCCTGATTCATTTCCCTTCCCCCACCGATCACTTCACTCTCCCTCATTCACCCCTTGTCAGGGTTAGGAGGAGTGCAGCATTGCAGCGCCTCGGGCCCGTGTCCTCCTCCTCCTCCTCCTCTGTCGCAGAACTCGAATGTCACCAGGCTTGGATTTAAGAATATGGAGCCCACAGACATCAGCTTGGAGGATGGGAATGTCTTGTCCCCAGAAATCAGAGAACAAGCATGGGGAGTGCTAGTTTTTTTGGGGTGCTTTTAGAACTTGGCTCCCTGGGCCCTTGCCTAAGCCTAAATACGGCGCCGAGTTTCACGCTTTGAGCCACGCGCTTCAAATCGCGCCACTCAGGCCCCTGGCAGCAGAGGAAGAGGATGGAGCCTGAGGTACTGCCCTGCCACTGTCCTCCTCCTACCTCTGACAAGGGGGGGGGGGGGGGGGGGGGGGAAGGAGCAATGTGTCGACAATGCCATCTTCGCCTCTGCCGCCAATGCTGCGTCTCTTCCAGACAAGACCTGACCCCTGACCTCTTGAGGCAGTTTGGCCAGGACAGGCCAGTTCTACTGCAAGATCCTGATTTTACGGCCCTTAAGTTGACTGTGGAATCGTAGGGAACCAGGGACCCTTCTTATAACACATTTTGAGTACCTAACGCGGTAAAGCTTGAAATAAATAAAAACTCATTATTATTATTATTATTATAACTCCAGAGTCAGGTACAAATCCAGAACATAGAATGTAAGCTGATGGTTTTTTTTTCACATTTATTGCTAAATGCAAGAGAAGTAGATTAAAATGTAACAGAAAACTATCCAAATTATCACAGGCAATCCAGCGTTTTATACAACGGGAGCAAGAGAAGCTGAAAGGGAATCGACAAATTATGATACTAGCAAAGGTATAATACATTCAAAATCTTTACTAGTATTGTGTCTGGTTTCAGCACCCATCATACTTTGTACAGTGTCACATTATGTCCTTAGGTTTTTCGACAGTAATTTTGCAGCAGATGGATTAAATCTTTTCAACTGCTTTTGATATACTTCTTCATGCCAGAGAAACACAATAAAACCTACTGCTAAGCAGCCTTTGAAATCTATCAAGAACAGGAATAATAATGTGTTTGGGACAGTGTCTTAACATTTTTTTTTTGTTTGCAATCAGCTTAGAGCAATTAATGCTTTTCCCATTGAGGACTAAATATATTATTAAGAAAAACAATTATGTTTACTCCTGTACCACATCAGTATTAAGTCGTTGATTACTTTACCTTATGAGGGGCAAGAGAGGATGTTCCAAGATCTTTCAGTGAAGGTCAGGTGACGCTAGATTCTGTGCAAGGCTGTCCTTGCACGTTACGTGTTTCCCATATTAGAAGCTGTAACGTAGTATGGAACATTATCCTGTAACATTAACAAAATATATAGTGATATGTGCGCAGGATATGATGCTCCAGCCTGTGTGTAAATGATGCAGCGCTGCTCATTGACGCAATTTGCGCTCATTCACATTTTCATGCCAGAAAAAAGGGTGAAAGGGAAATGTACAACCAAGTTTAATTAATAGGGACCTTATCATCTCCACCAAGTTTAATGGATTTCTTCCCTTCGTACCAGAATCCTTGATTTGACGTCCATATTATAGGATTCCTAGATTTAAAGGTAAATTTTAAAAGGGGCGCGCTGGCATCCATGTGCGCACAGTTCCTGGCACGCGCACATGGACGCACTGATTTTATAACATGCGCGTGTTGCCGGCTTGCTTTTATAACATGCGTACCGGGAGATACATGCGTGGCCGGGTTGCTTTTATAACATGCGTACCTGGAGATACATGCGTGGCCAGGCTGATTTTATAACATGCGTACCGGGAGATATGCGAGTGGCCAGGCTGATTTTATAACATCTACGCATCGGCGGGTTGCTTTTATAACATGCGTACCTGGAGATACATGCGTGGCCGGGCCGCTTTGGAAATGCACTTGGCGCGCGTGGCCCGGCCACGCATGTATCTCCAGGTACGCATGTTATAAAAGCAACCCGGCCACGCATGTATCTCCCGGTATTGGCACAAGCCAGGGAATTACAATTAGGCCTTTAGCTTTTCTTTTGGACTCAAGTGGATTCTGAGCTACAGTAGATGTCTGTTTTCCTTTTCACAGAGGGGTAGATTTTAAAAATTTGCACGATCGCGTACTTTTGTTCGCTCCCCAGGCGCGAACAAAAGTACGCTGGATTTTATAAGATACGCGTGTAGCCGCGCGTATCTTATAAAATCCGGGGTCGGCGCACGCAAGGGAGTGCACATTTGTGCAACCTGCGTGCGCCGAGCCCAGCGCGCGCTGCCTGTTCCCTCTGAGGCCGCTCCGATTTCGGAGCGGCCTCGGAGGGAACTTTCCTTCGCCCTCCCTTCCCCTACCTAACCCACCCCCCCCAGCCCTATCTAAACCCCCCCTTACCTTTGTTGCATGATTTACGCCTGCTAAAAGTGGACGTAAATCTGCGCGCGCCAGCAGGCTGCTGGCGCTCCATCACCCGACCCAGGGGCTGGTTCGGAGGCCTCGACCACGCCCCCGGGCCGGCGCATGCCCCCGGGCCCACCCCCGCAATGCCGCGTCATGCCCCCGAAATGCCGCGCCATATAGGACATGCCCCCGACACGCCCCTTTTACATAGCCCCGGGACTTACGCGCGTCCTGGGGTTCTGCGCGCACCGGCGCCCTATGCAAAATAGGCGCGCCGGCGCGCGAGGGCCGAGCACGTGTAAATCCGGCCGGATTTACGCGCGCAGGGCATTTAAAATCCGCCCCAGAGCTTTTGTAGATGGGCTTAAATGCAGAGTTCTGGTACCTCTCTTGGTCCTGGGGCTCTTAGCAGGTTCTGATATCTTCTATTGGACAAACATAAAAATTACCCAGAGATGATACTGTGCATGAGCCTTCAGTACCTTCCTCAGAGAACAATGAATTTTGGCTCCAATGGGTTGAGTTAAAATTTGTGATTTTTTTTTTAGATCATGATCCATGAACCTCCATCTGTGATTCATAGGGATCTCTGTGCCCTATGCTTCTGATATGCAGTTCAGGATTTGTGATTTATCATGAGTCAGATATTATCTTTAGAGAAAGCTATTTTTCTGTTTTCCCCCCATTTTCTCTTTAAATCTCTAATTATCCCAAACAGCATGGTACTAGGAATCTTGTGTGCAGAGACAGCTGGATTAAACCTTTCCAATCCTGTTATAGCCAGCTAGATTGTGGCTGAAAATCTCTGTTTCAATTCAGCTGGCTTTAACATAGCTGGCTAAATCAATGCTCAGTAGCTTTCTGAAAATTGGCCCCTATATGTATGTAAAGGAACACCCCTACCAGGACTTGTGTTACATATTCTTTTTATCCATGTCTTGACCTGTCTGTGATACTTTGTATAGAACTATACAATATAAAAATGAAGATATAACATAATAACATAGTGGATGTCAGCAAATAAGCATTATTTAGTCTGCCTAGATATTCCTGTCTACACTACAGTACCTGAGGATATCTCCCAGCTGTCTGCCATACAAGCTTGACCATGTACAAGAACTCATTTTCAAGTCTGATGTTTTGTCTCCCCTCCTTGGTCATTTATCTGCTCTGGGGAGATGAGCACACAAAGTGGATTTAAGCAGAATCATTAGCTGGCATAGCTAGTAGACTGTTTGTTATTGTAATTATAGGCAAAGAGGGACTTTCTAGAAAATATTGGGCCCTGACCACTAAGGTGGCCTGGAGCTCTCTTTAAAGTATTAATGGTACGTACTGTTCAAATCTAACTGGGGCCCAGCACAGCCAGGTTGAGGTGACTGACTATAACTAGCACAGTAATCCAAATAGTAGTCAAGCAATCATTTCTCAGTCGGTGAGGGAGATTCTGTGCAGTAGATGCACTGACTTACTTGTTCCCATGCAATGAACCCTGTGATTCAGTTGGTTTGTAAAAGTGCAAGTGAATGAAACCCTTAATGAATTGTAGCCCTCCCTCTCATGTCCTCACTGCTGAAAGGGGTCTATGCCGATGGTGCTGAGACTGAACACAACTCATTACAGCCCCAGGATTGGCTCTGAACAGAGCTTCTTGGCTCTTGCAGATAGGTCAGTCAATCACACCTGGATTACAATGAGATATGCTCCAAGCTGGAGATTGGTGTTCCAACAAAAAAAATACTTTACTTAAAGTTCAACTTCTTCAGTGGCAATGATTTGACATAACCCACATTTCTTTGGAGATGAATCCATGTTCTCAAAACGCCATTCTCACAAACACATTCTGTTAGGGAGTCCTTGGAGTATCCTCTGACTCCAGGTTCTTCTTAAGAATAAGAGTTCCCTTATTCTCATGGCCATCCTCTTTATACTGGGTGTGTGCATTTGAAACATTTTCAATTTATTTTTCATTCTGTTTTTTTGCTTTATTTCATTTTGTTTCATTTATCCAACATGAAATAAACAAACAAAATGAAAAAAAGAAACAAAAAGTGTCCCCTCCTCCAGCCCACCAAACCCACAAAAAATAAACGCTTCTCTCCAGCCTTCTTGGCCCCCTCCAACATCACCCCACCCCCTCCAACCTGGTTTTTACCACATTGGGAGGTCTTCCAGGGGGTAGGACTGATTTCCAGGCACTTCTGCACCACAACTCCGGGTTTTCAAAATGGCCACCGATAAACTGGGCAGGTGCCATTCTGCTATACAACATAATGGTACTGGCCTCGGATTAACCAGTGACCATTTTGAAAACCCAGAGCTGCAGGTCAGGAGTGACTGCAGATCACGCTTGCTCCTGGAAGAAAAGCAGCCCTGAACATAAGGATATCATCCAAAGATGGGAAACCTTTACTCTTTGACAAGTTCTAGATCTTAGGACTGTGACTCCCAATCCAGGGATAGATTGTAGTAGTAACTAGTGACTAGTGACTAGTATTCCAAAACAGAAAAAGGAGAAACAGCTTGTTATCAGCCCTTTCCTTTGGGCTAGGAGCTTTTCTCAGATCTTACATTGTTGGTGTTACTTATTTAGATATATTCAGAGGTTAAAGAGAAAGACTGCTCCATCTCTGATATCCATTTCCAGTCTCACTCCTTACACTGTGGTTGTGTTTCTGGAACACCTAGGGGTCACTATATTATTTAATGGATCGATCCATTTTGATACCTCCTATGGGGGTGTTTTAATAAATAGGTCTTACCAACTCTCTACATTCACTACCAGTGTCTCCTTTCTACAAGAGTCTTACTGCTTGATTAGGTATTCAATCTGTCCTTATAGAATTCTTTGACAAGTATTTTTGTAATAAAACTGCAGAGTTATTTATTATTTATTGAAATTTCTAACCCACACATTCCTAGCAGTCCAAGATGGTTTACACACTTACATAGGTAACTTGGTGTACATATAAATAAAAGTATGAAATCAAACAACAATAAACAATTAAAAAGCAGAAATCATGGAGCGGACTGCTTAATTTTGAAATGCAAGAGTAAAAAAATGTTTTTTTAAAAATGTTTTTAAAAAAGGTTTCATTGTCGGGACAGTTCTGATAGATTCTGGAAGAGAGCTCCACAAGTGTGGGCCAGCCACCGAGAATGCTGTTTCCAGTTATTTCAAGTCTGGTTCGTTTCAGTGGATGAGCGAATTGTCTAGTTGGTTTGTAAAAACACAGGGCTGAGGCAAGCCATATGGATGAATCATTGTTCAGCAAATTATAGATAAGATTCAGAACTTTACATTGTATTCTCTGGGAAACAGGAAAGCAGGTTCATAAGAGCAGGTGTGATGTGATCTCTAAGTTTGGTGCCAGTTAATGTTCTGGCTGCTGAATTTTGAATAACCTTTAATGGATAGATTGAAGCTAAAGGAGGATATAGGTAGAGGGAGTTACAGTAGTCTAATGACATCAAAACCAGAGATTGCAATACAGATTGAAAATCTGAGAATTGCAATAGTGGTTTTACATTTTTCAGTAGCTGAAGTTTGTAAAAAGAAGATTTTACAATAGGAGAAATGTGCTGTTTCATTGCTAGATTTTGATCCAATATTATCGGCTCGATTTTAAATGACTGGCGCGCATAAAAAACGGGGGTTATGTGTGTGGCCAGGCTTTGCGCGCGCTGCATTTTAAAAGGGGCCCAGCTGCGCACATAACCCTCGTTACGTGCACAAGAGCTGGGCCGAAGAAAAGGGGCGGGGAGGGGCGGTCCAGCAGCTGGCGTAAGTTCTAAAACAAAGAAAAGCAAAAAAGGTAGGGTCTTTTAAGGGGTTGGGTAGGAGAGGGGAAGAGGGAGAGAGGAAGGGTAGGGGGGGTAGGAAGGTTTCCTCCCAGTCTGCTCCTTAATTGGAGCGGACTGGGAGGGAACTGGGGGAGGCCCGATCTTCTCACTGCGTGTAAACTGCATTTTTGAACCCCCACCCCCTTGCGTGCGCCGTCCTGGATTTTATAACCTGCTTGCGCCGGCACACACATGTTATAAAATCACACGTCCATGTGTGCACGCCGGGTAGCACGCACACATGGACATGCACACGTATGTTTTTAAAATCTACCCCTATGCGCAGATGTTTTGCTGTCTGTGTAATTGGTATTTGCGGTTCATTTATCACTAGTGATGTTAGAAAGGACGGAGTGCAAGGGGTCTCTATTGAAGAAAGTAGTAGAGCTGCTGTTCTTGAAAGATCGAGTTGCAGTCTGTGAAGGATTAGCAGCATCTTGCGCATTCACATCCCTGCACGGATTTTATGTTCCTCCACCCAGTTCCTTCTCGATGTTCTCCCACCAAGGCTGCCCATCTAACTTCCACTTGCAAATGCTCATTTTCTATTTATGACCCTACCTTCTGGAAGTCCCTCCCGGTTTCCGTGCGACTAACATAAGACTTCAAAAGAATCAAGAAACTATTAAAAACACATCTTTTCTGCGGTCTTTGAATAGGAAGGCCCTCCTTAAGGTTTCATTCCCCTCCGGCTCCTGAGGAATGATGTTCCATTTCCGTCCCAGTGTGAATTTCCTATTTTGGTCTTTGGCATTTATGTTCTCATTTTTGTCTTGTTTGTTTTAATGTAGATAACTATATTGTTGTTGTGTTTATTTTTTATGAATGTATTTTTGTAACCCACCCCATAAGTTGGAGGGGTGGGTAATAAATGCTTTGAAATAAATAAATAAATAAATACATAAATAAATAAGAAAACAAACAGAGGGGAGAATATGCCTGCAGAGACAGCCCCAGAAAGAAATTCATTTATGGACCCTCAAGATAGAAATACATTTTTTCAAAAAAGGGTTTCACTTATAAAATAGCATGTATGTGACTACAGGCTGCTTGCATGTGTATATGTTATTTTTCTATGTGGAAGCCCTTTGGCAATTTACTCAACAGATACCTTATTTATTTAATATTCTGCTGTTTCAGATACTTTGAAGTGGTACTGTAGGTGCTTCTCTGTCCCCAGAGGGCTGAGTATCTAACTGGGTCATTTATCATTTTGCGTGTTGTGCACGCGATAACACTGTAATGCGTGCGATGACGCCGTAACGCGCGTGATAAATAACACAATGCAAAATGTGTATGCAAATTCAAAATTGAGTGTTCGAGCGTTTGATCAGAGTAAATGGGAATGAGGGTCTGCTAGCACAGAGAGCGATACAGTAACGCACACTATTGTAGGATTTACCACTGGAAAAAACTACACCTGTTTTTTTGCAGTACAGTGAAAAATCTATTTATTGGGCTCCTGCAGCCGATATCACTGATCGCAGGTATCATCACAGCAATTATTGTGAGCGATAAAGAAAGGAATTATAATGGACACACCTACCAGGCCTTCCTGCCCCAATCAAAACACCTGTTCTTACCTGGTCTAGCTTCCTAAAGCCATAATGTTTGTGGCAAGTTTAATTGTTGGGGGATACAGGATGCTTCGGGAGGCTCGCCGCAGGCAACAGCAAGAGGAACAACAACAACCTCAAGAACAGGCAAGGGATGTTCCAAGCCCTCCTAGGGAAGTTCCTGCACCGGAGGCTGAGCCACAGGCAGAGGAGATTCAGGGAACATGTCTTTCCTCCACGAACATCCTTGCTGGGCATGCCAGAGGACTGTGTGATTTGCAGGTATCACCTCAGCTCTCGGGCTATCCTGGAATTATATGAAGAAATCCGAGGGGATTTACATCTGCTTTCCGAAATGTCCCACGCTGTGCCAGGCCTCCCCAAACTGTTGGCTATCCTGCATTTCATGGTGATCTGTTCCTTCCAAGCGACAGTAGGGGTCGTGGGGGGAATGTCCCAAACCATTTTTTCCCACTGTCTGGACCAGGTCATCACAGCAGTCTCTCTGACTGCATTAATCACTACAGAGCATTTCCTCAGGACAGGCAGGACTTGATGAACTTGAAGAAAGGCTTTTATGCCTTTGCAAACTTTCTCAATGTTCTGGGAGCTATTGACTGCACCCACATGGCCATCATTCCACCTCTTGACAGGGAGAAGATGTACCGCAACAGAAAACTCTTCCACTCCATCAATGTGCAAGTGGTCTGTGACGCTCAAATGCGCATCCTTGACGTGGTAGCCAGGTACCCGGGAGCCACACACGATTCCTTTATACTTAGGCAATCGGGCCTGTGTGAAAATTTTGAGGATGGCTTGTACGATGATGGTTGGCTCATAGGTAATAGAGACTCTTCTTTCTATATTCCATCTCTGGGGGAGGTAACAGCATCACTGCCAAGACAAGTGTCTTGTACAATTATGCCTGCAGGTCATTGCACCAGGGCTTGGCTTTTTCTCCCCATGCTGCAGAGGCCTGCTAATCTTGTGAGGGCAAACAATGCACCTGCCCTAAAGCTTGGTGTGTGAGGAGGTATTATGCACTTTCAACATGTTCATTTTCAAAATGGCTCTGTCCTTATCCTCCCATTGGGAGCTATTTGAATTTCACTGGTTAATGACAAACTTGAAGTGTCCACACTGCTGGTGCTGCACAACCACATGTGGCCGGTTAGTGAAGCGTCATCCAGAGTGTTGACCACAATTTGTCTTGAGCCTCACATACCTCAACCAGAAGCAGTGTCTTATACATGTTGGTGGTCTGGCATATTCCCTGTGTCAGGGATCACAAGTTGATTTTTATGACGGACATACTGCAGAGCTGGCAGGGACATTCACAATCACACTAGGAGGTATCGTTTTTTCAGCTAACAGAGGTGTGGCAGCTTTTGTGTATTGCTTCAAGGATGGCAGACTGCCTTAGCTCGATTGCAAGTGCCTGGCATGCAATTGTTGGACTACCCAGATGCGATTTAGTAGTCTGGAAGAGATGAGCTACTTTTGGTTACTGCTATCCTGCACATAATCTGGCCCAGAACAATGTGACATGTACTTAGGATAGGCAAATTGGCCTTTACAGCTCAGGGAAAGGTTCAGGCTACCTTATAAAGTCTTATAGGATGCGGTGGTTTGCAAGCCAGATCTGCAAGTGACAATACTATGATTGATGGCTTAAATCTGTCTTTGCTGCAGGAGATTCTGGGTATGGTTGCAGGACCTGGCTTCTCATCCCTGTTATCATTCCCAGCATGCCGGCAGAGATGAGGTACAATGAGGCTTTATATGCTACCTGCTGTGTCATTGAATGCACTTTTGGAGTTCTCAAAAGTGGATTTTGCTGTTTGGACAAGACGGGTGGAGCTTTAATGTATGTGCCACCCAAAGTTGGAGATATAGTGCTGCTCTGCTGTATCTTCCATAATCTTGCTCTACACCATGGACTACAAATAGTTATAATTCCAGATCTCCCCTGATCTCCCATGTGTCCCCTCATGAGCTGAGGACACCATGCTGAGTGGCAGCCAGCTTCGCCAAAACCCTATACAACGCTACTTTGCCTGATAGGCTTCACCTACCACATCCCCTTCCAGGGAAGGGAGGCCAGTAGGCTGTTAGCTACTGCTCTCCTCGCTATCATCTTTCTTTCTCTCACTGCTTCTCTGTCTGGGTCACTGTGAAACAGAAAACATGTATGCCTACTCAGGATTTGTTTTGATAATGGAGCCATACAGTGTACTAGAAAAACAGTTCTGAAAGTAAAGATGACATAAAATACATGTGGCTGCCATAATGTGTTCTGCCTCATAGTGACACTAAAAGAGGCATGTGTGGCACATGAGTTTGTGAATGACTGCCAACACAGTGTTTATAGTTTGGCCTAGCTAGCGCCATGTGGCTTGCTGGCCCTCCCCAGTGGACCCCATCCTAGTGCTCACATGTGGATGAGATAGTGCCATCTCGTTGGTGGGAAAAATAATGGAGACTCTGCTGAAGGAAAGGATAGTGAACTGTTTACAGTCAGGAGGATTGCTTGACCCAAGACAGTATGGATTCACCAGGGGAAGGTCCTGTCAGACAAATCTGATTGATTTTTTTTGATTGGGTGACTAAAGAATTTGATCAAGGAAGAACACTTGATGTGATTTACTTGGATTTCAGCAAAGCTTTTGATACAGTCCCACATAGGAGGCTTGTGAATAAAATGAGAAGCTTGGGAGAGAGCGCCAAAGTGGTGGCATGGATTACAAACTGGTTGATGGACAGAAGACAACGTGTAATGGTAAATGGAACCTATCTGAAGAGAGAATAGTGTATTAGAGCAGCAAAAGCAAGTGAGAAAGTAGAGTGTGATTGTACAATGTGGTGACATAATTTTGAAGCTGGTCTTAAACAACGAGAGAAAGAGAGGTGTATGCCCACTCAGTTCCAGGTTATAAGACTGTAAAGGTTTTTATATATTGGTTGTATGTGTTACATGAAGAAAAGTAACCCATGAACTAGAGCGCGCTGCATAGTCACCAAAAATCGTGCTCACTACATAGAAGAAAACATGATTTGCTAAAGACATTACTGAACAAAAGAAAGTCTTAAAGAGAGAGAGAATGATTGAAAAAAAAATATAAAAAACTAATAGAACTGCTCTTTTGCACAGATTAGGGATATCCAATTATTTCTTTTTTTCAGTAAGCATTAATACAGTTTCACTAAGTTGCTGACCACACAAAATACTGAGGTCATTCAACTGATTTAGCTGGTGGAAGATATCCTAAAGACAGTGAAAGGGAGTCAGTCTTTTTTAATGAGTTATTTTAAACATAAGTTAGCAGGTGATAAAAGAACCCAGAACTACGAGCATCAAGGAAAAAAACTTAAAAGATTCAGATAAGTGTATACCCAATAACAGCAGGACACAAAGCCAGGCCTGTGCTAAGTGATATAAAATAAAGAGACAGAAAACAAGAAAATCATACAAGTAAAGAAAAGAAAGGATAATAAAGAAAGGGAAAAAATAAAGAACTAACACAAAGAAAGTGACACAAGGATACATATAACAGTATTGGTATTTTCCTTAGTGAAGATCTTCTTTGCAATCTACAGTCACAGCTGAAAAAGAAAATTTGACACAAAGTATGAATTCCTAGCAAAAGAAACTAGAGTCTAAGTATTGATATTAAGTGACAGTGCATAACAATACTTATCTGATAGAGAGTTCCAGAACTGTTGCTAGATGTGATATAATTCAGTTTCTTAGTTGATATAGCGACTCATTAAAGGAGCAAGATACAAATTATAAATATATGTGTAATAGTATATGATAGATGTATTGATGGATTTTATATATAGGCACAATTTTATTTGATTTAATTATTAACATTTCATTATTCAAATAGAAAAGTAAAGCTTTGTTCTTATTATATTCTTACTTCGATAATCGTAAAGTGACATTTATTTAAAGAAGTATTATTTATTAAACTGAACTCCCACACATATAATATCTAGAAACTTGATGCCTACATGACTACACATTACACCCTGGCCACGACAAGTCTTCAGTGCATAAGGATGGTGGTTTACATAACTTACCCAGAAGCCATACTTTCCTTCTGGAAAATTCTGCTTCTGGGAAAATTTGGAACAACACTTTGATGTGTGCAACGCCCACAGCCTGAACACTCAGGAAGTGGAAGTGCTTCCTATTGTGCTATACCATTCCTCTTACAGACTGAAGGGTAAGCGCGGTATGAATGCAATCGATCACACCCATCACGTTTTGGTTTACCGGCAATGTGAAAAAAAAAAACAAACAACCCACGCTTCTTAGCCTATCATTGTGTCCACTGCTTAGGATAATGGATATATTCCCTGTCACGGTTCTTCATGGCCTGTACTACCTGACTGAAATGTCTGGAAAAGGATGACCGATCCATTCTGCCAAGTGTGATCCCTGCATTCTGGAATGATCCAGTGGCCAGAAAATGTAAGAAACCGAGTAGCTTCACTGATCCAGGTGTGGTTTGTCTGTGAGTTGTGAGGGGATTTATATCATTTTGAATGTCTTTGTATAAGGATAAAACTGCCTTGGAGTTTAACCTGTACCTGTGCACCACGTGTTTCCTGTAGCCCCAGCAGCGTTATCCTTGGTCAAAATATGCACTGCCTGTGTGACCTCCTGACAATGGCTCAAGCCAGGGGAGCCCAGTGCTTTCTCTCCTCCTCCTCGCTTCATAGTCCCTCCTGTTTCTCTCATCCCTTTCCCTTTCTTCTCTAGCTCTAATCCTTGAGTTAACCCACAAGAGCAGGGGTGGGCAATTCCAGTCCTCGAGGGCCACAAACCTGTCGAGGTTTTAGGATATCCTAATGAATATACATGACATAGATTTGCATACAACTGAGGCAGAGTGCATGCAAATCTCTCTCATGCATATTCATTAGGGATATCCTGAAAACCAGACTGGTTTGTGGCCCTCGAGGACCGGAAGTGCCCACCCCTGCACAAGAGACATATATACAATATGTAAAAATGCATATAAATCATGCTAGCCCACCACATAGAGAAACAGCTGCAAACTACCATGCTGGCACAGCACAAACTTACACTCACCCCAGAAATGTGAGTTTCCTTTACTCCATCCCTGAACCAGGAGTTAAGTTTCCAGTGTTAGAAAAACATGAGTTCAGGCTCCAGGGCTTTAGTGCACCTCCCTGCATCGGGGAATAATAGCTATTGCTACCATTAACATAGGATTTGCACAGCAGTGCATTCATTTGTTCACACATTTTTTGGTGCACTAAAATCTTTGTTAAATCACGAGTAGAGTTATACACTCAAAAGTGTGCACACAGCTCTGAGTAAAAATGTACACCCAGCCTGGAGCACCTTATTATATTGGCCTTAGAAAGACTTGAACTCGTTGAACCGCAAGATCTGGCATGGCCAGGTTGCTGTTGGACAAAGGACCTCAGTTCTCCACAGCACTCTCCCTCCCCAGCAGCCATGCACAGAGGGATTCAGGGCTCCCTTTTCAGAATTTTTCCAACAATTGATAGAAAGACAAACAGACTGCTCCCCATACAGCTGGTCCTTCCATTAAAAGGAACAGGTACTCTGGTGCGTGATTGCACCATTAACACCGTATGGCATGCCACTATTGCAGAATCAAGCCTGTTAGAGTGAACAATATTACTTCTGTTAGTCGTACACTATTAACACTACAGTGACCACAGTTCATACACATCCGTTTTCCTGCAAAAGCCCGATCAGCCTAAAATGTGAATGACAAAGGTATTACATCCATACTTAAATAAATCATTTTATCATCTTTGTGGTAATGTCCTCCCCATTAGCACCATTATTTATTTTTAGCTATGTCAAAGAACATGAAAAAAATCAGGGAAATGTATTCTCGCTTTTCCCATCCTACCTGCTGATGAGGGCACTAAGTGAGGACAAGGCTGCAGACCTACTTGGGGGGATAATTGTCCAGACTATTATCCAAATCTTACACCTCCAAGAGAGGAAGCTATTTGCAGAGTATTGCAAATGTCATATCATTGCAATCTGATGCCCTGCAGAGACTCGATTTTAATTTGCCACGAGGTTTGTTTGTAATTAATGATAATGAGCCTCATTTCAAGCTGTCATCAATGGCCAGGATGGATTCTCAGTCCCACACTATGACCAGAAAAACATCTTAGGCTAAGATGAGGAAGAGAATACAAAAAAATATGTAAAATGAAACTCGGTCTATTCATAAATGCTTTCATCCACATTAAAGCAGTTATCCTTTCATTTGATGGAAGTGCTTTTCCATTAGAAATAAAGCATGAGCAGAATAAAGAAAAAAGAGTGGCCACATGCTTCCTGTTATGGTTTTATAATCCAATACGGAACATGCTCTTCAATGATAACTGGTCTTATGCACAGAGCCAAAGCAAATACCTGTGTTCAGCCTCCATTACCAAGCTGAACTACTCTCGGCAATCATTTATTTCACAATAACACACGGGTATGATGCCCCCTTTTTGAAAAGTGTTGGTCTCAATAATAATTCCACCAGAGAGGAGCTCCAAGGATGAAAAACATATGCAGAAGTTCCCTCGAGTAACAGAAGAAGTGTACAAGTTTACAATTCAAGCCTGAAATAAAATAGATGGTAAAATTAAAAAAAAAAAAAAATGAACACATTACAATTAAAAGCAAAAGGAATGCTACCCATGTGGGTGCGATATTTCCAACTATATTGACCGTTCTTGCTCAGATTTAGGGGAATCACCCCATTTTCGGATGCTGGTATGATGGCAGAGGGTCTCTGTGATCAGTTTATGAACAGCTGCCCTCTTTTCATTTGTTTGCGGACCGACAACAGTGCACGATGTACTTAGGAAGAGTGTAAAGGCAACAACATCCCACAACTGAGCACTGTTGAGAAAAGCAGGGCTAGATACAATTAGTGAACCTTCAAATTGCTACACAAACACCCACCTTCAGGCTCACGGTATAATAAAATAAAATCTTTTCTCTTTTTTTTTTTTTTTTTTGTGGTCTGGCTGATCGGCCTTTCTCTTCCAGCTCAATCGGAGCCAGATTGGAATTCTGGAGCCATTACCCTTCATTCGCAAGAATCCAGGGATATTTCCCCTATTTTAATAGACCCTCCTTCCCACTGCTCCTAGGCTGCTCATTCTATCAATGCCCCTGAGGCTGGGACCCTATATCATAGGCTCCAAATCCAGGTGTCAGCCTTATTAGGGACCTTGACTTGTCCTCCCCCCCCCTGGGCTTGTGAGCACTGCTTTCGAGCATCCCCAGCCCTAGCTGACTCGGGGTGCAAAAGATGTATTCTCGTAATTGAACCAGAGACCCTGTGTTTGGCAGAGTACAGCATTGCCACTGAGCCCCCAGACCAACCCAATAAAATAAACTCTTAGCGTTACTCCAAAGCTGACAATGTTAAATGTTCTTTCTGAGTAGACATGGCTGTGGACAGCTTAAAGGGTGTAAAGCCACTATGGATAAGGCTGGCTAAATGCTGCTCCTCCTCTATCAGCAAACACAAATGGCAAAATTGAGCGTCGGCTGTCAAACCCGCTGACAGCCGCCGCTCCTGTCAAAAAGGAGGCGCTAGGGACATGCTAGTGCCCCTACCGCCAGGCCTAATTTAAATACTGAATCGCAAGCACCGAGGAGTGGCTGGTGCGCGCGCCGGGAGAGCGGACGTTCGCCCGCTCTCCCGCGGACTTTACTGTATCGCCCTGCTAGAAAGTTGTCAGCCGTGATAAATTAACCACGAAGCCCTAGAACCCTAATGTGGGTCTCGAGGCTCCTGTAGTAGATTTAAAGGGCCATGCAAACAAATTAAAATCATCCGTGCCAATAAGAAAAATGTGAATGGGCGTCAAGGCTGATGCCCCTGTTCACCCTGTGGCTGCCACTCAAGGCAGCCCCAACACTCAAAAGCTTAAAAAATGATAAAGTAGCTCATGCAACTAAGACACTCCCTCCAACCCTGTCTTCAATACATAAACGGTCCCCCTCCCCCTTTTGCATTGAAATAAGGGTTGACACTGGCCCTCCCCAATAGTCAAAGAAAATCATTGGAGGTATATTGATCCACCAATACCTCCCTCTCCCCATCCCACAAATATACTAAAAAGGCATTGGAGTTCAGTGCCACCCCCCACCCTCTGCACCACCAAGCGCACCCCCCCCCCCTCGCACCTCCCTCCTGCATCCCCTCCCAAATCTTAAAAAGTTGCCCATGATGGGCCTGGGGTGTGCCCCACCCTGGGTGCAGTCAGTGCCATTTTTCAAAATGATGCCGACCTGACCTTGACTGGGGCAAGGTCCGGGGATTGCACCTAAGCCATGTGGCCATGTGGCCTAGGTGCGATCCCCAGCAACTTTTTAAGGCTTGGGGGTGGCACTGAACATCAATGCATTTTTTGTACACTTGGGAGATGGGGGAAGAGGAGGTATTGGGGGTCACAATTTTGACTATTGGGGGGGCCAGTGACAGCCCTTATTTCAATAGAAAGGTGATGGGGGGGGACCTTTTATTTATTGAAGACATAGTTGGGGGATTGAGCTACTTTATAATATTTTTAACTTTTGGTTGTCGGGGCTGCCTCGACTGGAGGCCCAAGGGTGAGCTGGGGGTCAACCTTGACTCCCATTCGACTTTTTCTTATTGGCAGGGAACCTTTTTTTTTTTTTTTTTTAGGCATTGGCTCTTTAAGGCGGTTGCGGTTCCAGGAAATTGGGGCCGCCATCACGCCTAAGGGGCCACTGCTGTGTTGTTTTATCCTGCTACAAAACAATGTGCCATACAGCCAGGGGAGGGGCGCCCTATCATGGTGACACCCCCCCCCCCCCCCGAGGCAACAGAGGGTAAGGTAACTTGCCCAAGGTCACCAGGAGAGGCAGAGGGATTGAAATTCTAATTTCTCTGATTTGTAGCCCGCTGCTCTGACCCCTGGGCTACTCCTCCACTCTGTGAATTGTTTTCTTTGCTGGCTCTTTATTTTAAAGGTAACTAGATAGCTGCATGAATCATATCATAAGGGGCAGGCTGAGCCACTTCTGGGTTACCCCCACTGCATGCTCGGGCTCGCAGCTTCGGCTTCTTTAAGAAAGCATTGCAGTGGAGGATAAAGTCAGAGTGACTCAGCCTGGCATGCAGCTCTAGGATCTCTCATACAAAACTCGCAGCTTCTTTGCAGATATTCATGCTCTTTCCATCTCACTCGGTCACTGTCTTGTTTTCTGTATTTCCCTGCAGGATTTGAGTGAGAATGGTTACGTTTCCTCTGTCGCTCAGGTCCCATGTATTCCTTCCCACAGCACTGGCATATTGTGTAAGCTTGATGCCGTCACTCCTCCTCTGCTCTATGAAATCAATGCCATTTTTATGTCAGTTTTCCATAGGAGGTAACTTTTACCTTTTCTTCTTCCCCTCACTTTCTACCTGGATTCTTTTTATTGAAGCAATGTAAGAATCACCAGACGATGAGATTATCCATACACCTTAGAGACCAAATCGACCCCCTCGTTCAGGTGCCACCTGGGCAATGAATAGCCCTGGGTGTGGTTGTTTAGCCTGGCGGCAGCACCATCCTTCACTGTATAGGAAGGTAAAGGAAAACACCTCCAGTACCTGGATGTAATCTGCTTTGAAGGGTCATGAAAGGTGGAATATACGTACATACGTAAGTGATGGTTCTATGGAGCGATAAGTTAGTCCCAGGGGAGAAAAATGGCTGCTCGTAACTAGGAGCCTTCAGTTTTTATTTTCATTTTCTCAGGAATTTCTCAGTGTTTATTATAACTGACAAAAAGAGGAGAACTTTAGTGGAAAAAAGCCAAAGTCATTATTTTTACCCACTGATTTTTCTCCTGTTTTTGCTCATTATAATAAACACACTGATTAATTCCTGGGAAAAAAAAATAAAATAAAAACTGAAAATGAAGGATCCCTACACATAAACTCGCTGACCCGCAAGGGCTTAGAGTTGTGCTTTTGAAAGATTCAGTCTTGGGAGAAATTTTCTGCTCTGGCCTTGTACACCCACTGCCCTTCTCACTATGTAAATAGAAACAGGGAACCAGCAGGTAAAGATCAAATGGGTAAGGCCTATCCAGTCTGTCCACCTCCTTCTCTTGCCCCATTTACGGCAGACCCGAATCAGTCATTAGCATTTCCATCCTCTTCCCTACCCCCAGAGATTTCCCTATACATTGAAACATAGAACAGGACCACCTAGCCCAACACCTAACAAAAGAGGAGGTAGAGGATGAAAAAGGCGAAAAAAAATTCACACAAGTGAAAAAGGTGACCTCAAGTCTTAATTAAGGCATAATTCACTATAGAGGTCCTCTTTACTACATATTTTCTCCCATTAAATGACTGTCAGAAAATTCCTTACACCAGAGGCCCTAGTTGTTGTCTTCCTTAAAGCCAAAATATGATTTCACTTCCAGAGTCTTCCCTCAAGCATATTTGTTTTTCAAACAGCAGCACATTATTAGACAACAGCAAGATCAAGAAAATTTAGCCGAGAGGAGACGATGAAATACTCTCTCCAGTTTCGCTGTGATCAAGCACACTCCAGGCTGCCAACCCTCAGCGAGGGAAAAGACTAAGATAAAAGAATGAAAGCACTTGAGAAAACAACAAAAAAAAATAAATCCATTGCTGAATGCTGAAAACAAATGCCACAACAGGATGGAAGAGTTATATGACGGTTACGGTTCCTGCTAAGGACCTGATTTATCAAAGTCTGTTTCCCATAGAAAGAGAATGTGAGAAAAAAAAGCCTAAATGTTATTATTACTTTTATTTAGTATACTTAATATACCGCAATTCAATGTTTATCCTCAAAGCAGTGAGCAAAAAAAGTATAAAAGTATAAAAACTTAGTAAAATAAAAGGGCAGAAAATACAACAAATAAATTCAGGCACTAAAATCCATATAAAATATGAATCTAAAATTATGAGAAAACATAATAATAATAATAAAGATTGTGCTACACAAAATGTAAAAATCCTGAGAAATTAAAAAGACTGCTAATTATGAGACAGAAACATCACCAAAGGCTTGGCTTTGAAACCTTTAAAAATAATACAGGTTTCAGAAAGGCATGAGATAGATTGACATACATGTTGGCAGAGCGTGCAAATCTATCTCAGGCATCTTCATTATGGATGTCCTGAAAACCTGGCCTGTTTGTGGCTCTTGGGGACTGGCATTGGCCACCCATGCCATAGACTATTGGTACTATAGAAAAAAAGGAACTGGAGAAAAATGTGACACAATAACCACAATAATCAAAAAAGTCACATGTATCATATGGTTTTTTTCAATAGGGTTTATCCTCATTTGTGGGCTAATGCACACTTCCGCCTGCCAGCGTTTTTAACTTTTATGTACAATTGCCGATTTGGCTGCCCATTCATAATACGATCACAGGATAACCCATTTTTAAGAAAACCATCATTGAACACTGCCGCTTGATTTTACAACAACCAATATTTTATAAAAATTTTTCCTTTTTAAAAAATTTTTTTTTCTTTTTTTCAAGTAATATTTTCACTAATCTCTTTTTACTAAATGTCCAACATCTTTCTTAAAGAGAACAAATCCACTTATCTTTTCAGTGGAAAAAATGAAATCCCAACTGCTCGCGCTTTGTTGGCCAATTTGTTGGACATTTAGTGAAAAGAGTTTAGTGAAAATATTACTTGAAAAAAAGAAAAAAAAAATTTTTAAAAAAGGAAAAAATTTTATAAAATATTGGTTGTTGTAAAATCAAGCGGCAGTGTTCAATGATGGTTTTCTAAAAAATGGGTTATCCTGTGATCGTATTATGAATGGGCAGCCGAATCGGCAATTGTACATAAAAGTTAAAAACGCCAGCAGGCGGAAGTGTGCATTAGCCCACAAATGAGGATAAACCCTATTGAAAAAAACCATATGATACATGTGACTTTTTTTGATTATTATAGACTATTGGTAGCCAATGAAGATTAATCAGGAGTGGAGTAACCTGATCAGATCTTTTTGCCTCAAAAAGCAGTTTTGCTGCAATACTTTGCAAAGGTTCTGGCAGCCACAATAGCCACCTCTCGTCCCTAACTCCTCACAAAGTACATCAGTGAGGTTTATGATTCTCAAGTGATGCTATTGATCTTGGTCTTCCCCTCCTCAGTGTAGTTTGAGTCTTCCAATGGGTACGATGGACCCCTCTCTGTCCCTCCTCCTCCTGGTCTGCAGCACTCTCACTCATCTGACCTATGGTTGCAGCTAAACTAATCATTTTGTCCCTAGCTAAATTTTCTTGAATCCCTTCTGAAAGACCCTCTAGGATGGTCTCATGGACCCCAGGTTGGGAACCACTGCTGTAGATTTTTCTGCAGTGACAGCAGCAATAGTTGAAGAAAGTTAAAATCAACACAGAGCCAGTGAGCCATGAGGCAGCCCCTAGCTTTCTCCTATTCATTGAAGTATCTAAAAAATGTGAGTGGCTGGGGATTCCCCAGAACAGATTTGTTAACCACTTCCCCAAGTCCGTCAGCCTTGGACATGCTCTTCAATTAATTTTCAGGTTCCTAGACTCCCTCCCCTGAGTTTTTATAATTAAACTCAACTTCATTATGTCCCCACCACAACCATTCCCAGAACAATCCTGTAAAATCACATAACGGGACAGCACCGAATTACTGTTGCTCTCTAGCTTTTACATGGTGAGACAGAGTTTTGATCAAGGCTCAGTGTTCCTTCTATGTCTATTTGACATCTCTGCTGATTTTGACACTGTTAATTATTCCATTATACTTTCAAGACTGCGCTCTATTGGCCTAACAGTCTCTGTGCTGGCATGGTTCACGTCATACCTCAACAACAGGACCCAACTGTTGCGCTGGAGGTGGACCCTTGGCCTGGTGCAGGCCAAGGGTCTCTCTGGGCGGACCCAGAGGCAGGTGCTCTCTGGGTCCGCCCTCTGGTCGGACCCAGAGAGTACCTGCCTCCAGGAGGCGGAGCACACGAGGAGACAGAGGCTAGATGGAGCTTCGCCAATAACAGTCCAGGGTTTCCTCAGGTTGAGCTCTTGGGTACCCGGACGGCCTGGACTTAGGTGAACCTCAGAGGGTCTCCCGGAGAGGTAGCGGAGAGGTGTCCCCACCACGAGCAAGGGTGCGCGGCTGATGCAGAGAGGATGAACCAGACCTGATCTGGAGACTCCGGAGACCTCAGGGAGGTAACAGTTCAAGAAAGTTCTCCGGGCGGAACAGCAGTGCCTGTGGGTCTGGTCAGAGGAAGGCCGCGGTCAGAGTCCAAGCAGGTCAGTCTGATGGTCACAGAAGGCAAAAAGAGGATGTTTGAGTGAAGCGCAAGGGTCAAAGCCGGGGTACGTCCAGAAGTGGTCATCCAAAGCGAGGGTCAAATCCAAGGTCAGTCTTAGCGAGGTCGAGGCAAGCAAGGGTCAGTTCCAGGTGGTGGTCAACATGGTTAGGAAGGCAGAGATCAGTTCCAGGCAGTGGTCAACATGGACAGGCAAGCAGAGGTCAGGTCCAGGCAGCGGTTAGTCATAGTCAGGCAAGCAGGAGTCAGTACCAAGAGTCAATCCAAAGGGTACTATCAGGGAACTTGGAGCAGGAACAAGACAGACGCTGAAAATACGGAGGACCACGGGAGCTCTGGGACACGGAGATGCTGGAACAAGGAGACACTGGAACAAGGAGATGCTGGAACATAGGAGATGCTGGAACAAGGAGACACTGGAACAAGGAAATGCTGGAACAAGGATCAAGGAACCTGATTGCCAAGGCGAGGTTCTGGGGACAGAGCCTCGCTTTATATACTGGGGTTGCATGATGTCATCAGGACGCGTCTGAACCTGGTTTCCTGTGCTTGGCCTTTTAAAGTCAGCGATGTCGGCCGCGCGCGCACCTAGGGGCGGGGCCGAGGAGATGGAAGACGCGGAGCCCCTACGGGAGCTCCACTGAGAGGCCTGTGTCGTGGAAGAGGCCGAGGATGCCTGGGGAGAGCGTCGGGGAAGTCGGGAGCTGATGGCTGCGGCAAGGCCGGAACTGGTGGAGGGCAGTGCGAGGTGAGCAGGCCCGCGCAACACCAACAAGTCCAATTTGACTCTTTTACTTCCTCCAAAATGGATCTGCTCTCACTGCTGCCTTATTTAACCTTTACCTAACTCCTTTATGCCGCACCCTTGCAGACCTTGGAGTTCATTATAAAATTTATGCCCATGATATTCAATTCTTCTGTCCTCTGAAAGAAACATGGGCCCTTACAGAATCTTTCCTTTCTCACTGCCTTACAACAATCCAAAAATAGCTCCACAGCAAAAAATTAGCCCTCAGCATCCCCAAAAGTGAAATCTTCATTTTATCACGCTATCCCATCAACAACACGCCCAACAATTTCTTTTTTGAATCCCATTCCATCATCATCTCCCAAATTGCATGTAATTTGGGTGTCACAATTGACTCTTCCCTCTCTATGCTCAATCATATAAGAACTATTAACGACAGCTCCTTCTACAAACTACTTTTACTTGATCACTTTAAGCCCCTTCTTGAACCCTCTTGAACCTCCAAACAGGTGTACCAATATACATTACCCAACCACTGCAGATCCTACAAAACTCAGCAGCAAGATTCCTTATTAGCACTCCCATGCACGAACATATCTCTCCTCTTCTCAAATCACTACACTGGCTCCCAATATCTTACCGTGTATAATACAAGCTCGCCATGATAATACACTCCTCGATTCACAAGTTACACTCTCCATGGATTTCCTCAATAATAAAAATCCACTCTCCATCCCGACCCCTCAGATCATCTAACCTAATACTATTAGATGTCGCATCTCCTAAACTTACGCACCTTGAGGAAACCAGAGATTGCGTCTTCTTCTCCGCAGGACCACATCTATGGAACGGCCTACCAAAGGAATTAAGATGTCTCAGAGATAGAAAAATTTTCAAAAAAGCCCTAAAAACCTTCCTCTTCAAAAAAGCATTCCCAAACCTAAATGATAATGGACTACCCCCTACTTGTCCCTCCTCGGAGAACACTACTTAGCCGACTACTGACCAATTGATTGGCCCCCTTCTCAATAGAATGACTGCTTCTCGATTAATCGATGCTCCACAATGCCTTTATGTTGCTCCCCCTTTCTGAAGAATTATGTTACTCCTCCTCTCTGAAGAATTATGTAATGTCCTGTTTCCCCCCTGTTCACTTGACTGTGTATGTTCATAATATACCCTGCTCTGAACATGGGAAGGGCAGGTAATAAATGTCTTCAAATAAATAAATAAATAATCACACTTTTAAATATTAAACTTTCTTTTGCAAAATATATGTTTCAGAAATCATGTCACAGCCTGATGAATATATGCTCTGTGAGAAATACCAATTGAAAGATGTTCTTACTACATTGGTTGAAAGTAATCTCTAAAATGGCTGGCTGGTTGAAATGTTTTTACTACTCATCATAGGAAAATCATTCAAATTATGTTGTCATTTTAGTTACAGTGACACAAATTCCCTCTATTACCAGGCACTTTGTGAAGAAACACGAAACCCTGCACAAAGTCACTCAGAAACTGCATAATGAACCTGCTATATCAATACAGCATTAACTCCCAGAACTCAAACAGCAACAATGCTGCATGAAAAGGCAACGCTGCAAATATTCCACCTGGGCCTACAACACTGATACACCTTCTAGAGGGAAAACAGAACAAGCTGGACTACTGCAGGTCCCTACACAGAACCTCTCATTAATCCAAAAGGCAATACATAACATCGCCCCACTAGAGCTCAAGATCCCTCTTCAACCTCACACCTCCACCAGACCAGTGAGACAAGCTTACAGAAACAACCTACAGGTCCCACCGATGAAGACAACATTAAGTAAAAGAGCTTTCTCAACCACCGGTCCCAAACTTTGGAACTCTCTCCCATCAGACCTCAGACTAGTGCAATGCCCTATTGTATTTAAAAAGAGACTCAAGACCTGGTTATTCAACCAAGCTTTCTCCTAACTTCAGCTTCCATTTGAATGCCAACAAATGATCAAGACTAAAGATGTATCTTTATGTTGTTAACCCCAACTATTTTTATCCAAGTTCAATCCTCCTGTTTATTGTAAGACATCCTCCTGTCATGTTATTGTTTAAAATGTAAACCGACTTGATTAGTAATTCTGTTACTGGAAAATCGGTATATAAAAATGCTAAATAAATAAATAAACCTACCTGCTAGCAGAATACTTCCCCTCCGTCACACGTATAGAACGCAGACCCTCACCAAAAATAGAATAGGGGACCACAAATTAGAAATAGAAGCTGAAGATAACAACTGAATTCTTTTCTCTGCTCTGCTCTCTGTTCCCCGCCCTCTTTTCTGTTCCCTGCAGATGGGAGGAGGGGGAGGGGAGCAGCAAGAGATGAGACAGGGCTGGATTAGGGGGAGGGTACTTCTTTGCTTTGCACTGTCTACTTCAGACTCATATCCATTCTCATCCATTTCCTTGCGTGCTGTCTGGGAGGGGAGGGGCTGGAGTAGGAAGCAGAGAACTGCTACCTATGATTTTGGGCACCGGCCCTCTTGGGCTTGACACCTGCCCCCTCGTGGCCCCCCCCCCCGGTCTCGGCTCTTTTTTGAACTAACTCAAGTTGTCTAATTTGCCTAACAGCACATCCTTGATAAAAAGTATTGCAATAGTCTATATGACCCTAATTATTACTAACAAAAAAACTAATTTGGCACAATTTTAAATAGTAGAAGAAATGTGATCATTCATATATAAATTAGCATCAAGCTTCACTCCCAAGTTAGTGACCAGGTTTTTGTGCCTAAATGATAACTCCAGTTGAATCAGAGGTTGACTGGTTCTGTGTATCCAAATCGCTCCTGTCTTAAGAGGCCTCTTTCACCATGAGATGATTGCTACTAAGCAGGAGTTTAACATGGACCACTCGTCTGCTTTACCTGCTAAATATCATCTGCATATAACAGCTAATGCCAGCTTCTTAAATTACAGCAGCTCGTGGGGCTAAGCACAAATTAAACACAAAAAGCAGTGGTTTGAAGGTGGACTCTGAACAATTCCCACATACCTTGGAAACTCGATTGTTTAAAAGAGAAATTCTGCATTCCTGAATGTATTTAATCGAATGCTTCCGCTAGACTGTTGAGGTTCATAAAATAGGATGTAAGTTCAGAAAAATGTTTGCAGTTTCATGTAGCAAAATTGACAAAATCCTGCAAGTTAGAATCTGAAGGCAAATCACTTCATGCAGCCTTTATTTCGTTGTTTGATACCCTCACTTCCCTTCTCCCAAGGAAGTAGGGGGATGGCTGTCAGGCTGTGTCCCTGCTTCTTTGCCAGATTTAAATTGCCACGCTTGTTGTTGAAAAAGCAGAAGTTGAGTTTCATAAAGCAGAGATGGGTGGGGAAACTTTTTTTTTTCCAGATGACAGGCCTCATTAGGCAGGACCAACAGGGGACAGGAATGCTACGGCTGTGGGGGGGGAGGTGGTACCGTGGACCAGATAAAATTCAGCTGTGGGCCAGAGGATCCCCATTCCTCTATTAAATGATCTGGCTCAGCGTATGAGAATTTCCACGATGCCCGGATTTTCTCTTGCGCTCTAGCTAGCTGTGCACTCATGGAAGTCTCCCTGGTTGTGTGGGTAAGGTTAATAGCCTGACAGAGCTGAGAAAACAAATTGAATGTATTTACTTTATGAGAAGGCACTTTGTGATGGAAGATGAACTGTTTACGTGACCCAGAGGCTCTTGGCCAGTGCTCCTTTTTTTTTTTTAAACTTAGGTAGTCATGCTCCAGCTCCTCTTTGCATGCTGGGGTTCACGTAGGGGGTCATGGGCCAGGGCTGGACCCATGATCCCAGGCTCTTCCCACACACGGGGGAAAGAGTCTGCCTTTTAGGGCCATTAAGGGTTTGTTCTCACAAGGAGCTCTTCTGCATCCGGTCCAGTTAAAAAGAAAACACACTACGCATTATAGCTGTACCAAAAATAAAATCCTTTCCTGGTCACTTGATTGCAGGAAACAAAATCCACAGTCGGTACACTATAGCTTAGCGCAATGTCTAGTACAGAGAAAACACAGTCTCAAAGAGTAGCAAATACTGCACACTGGCAGGTAGGCTCTCTGGGTCAGGCACCCTCTCCCTGGGCTCTTCTCCTGGTACATGCTACTCTGGATGCAGTTCTCTTTCCTTCATTTCCAATCTACAAAATGATTTACCTCTGATGGATTCCTTTTGTCAGACACAACTCTTGGGACCTTCTCCTGCTTGGCAATGTCTTCCCTCTGAAGTTCACAAAGGACAATCCTTCCTCTTTCCAATCTCTCTTTCTCCGAAGAAACCTCTTTTAGGTAGGATAAGGAGTATGGAGTTTAACATCCCCTTTTCTTAAAGGCCTCGTTATTCAATCCTCAGGAAAATGGATGTATTTATTTTCACGTTTGCATTCCGTTATATACATAATCCTGTGCGGAGAACAATTTTAGAACATTCATAAGCTAACACTGTTGACAATAAAAGGAAACGTGAGCCTCTGCCTCTTGCACAAAGGCCTTTTAAGTTCTGTCTCTGCTCTTCCCCTACTTCATGAAATCTCTGGGTTAAAGACCTCTTCCATCATGCGCAGTGCTGGATCCCAAGACAAGACTTCCCTAGTCCTGAGGGCTGGGCTCCCTCTCCTTGGCCCTCAGCACCTTGCCTGGACAGTCCTCTTCCATTGGAGAGGCCCCCTGCCATTAGTACGTCTCTGCTGAGAGAAGTACGTACCCACAACGAACCTTGAACTACGAGCGTACAGAGATTTAGTTAAATTCAGGCCATCACCCACTGAGGAGTGTGAAAGTTCCTCTACCACTGCTACTCTGCTCTGGCTTCACCTACATCATGCAGGCTCTACTCTAGAAAGGGCGGTTTTGGGACCCCTTCCACGTACATCCCAATGCATTGTGCGATTTGTAGTCTGCTTCTTCCATTTAAAATCAGCACAACAGAGAGCAAAAAAGGAGTGACAAAAAGTCATAACTGACCTGAAGTCTACCCCGCTAAGACTGGGTCACTTGGCAGCTCTGTGGATGTTGCAGGAGTTATCTGATCATTTTTTCCTGCAGCAACTGTAGGGTTACATTTTCAAAGGGTCTGATTTACTAGGAATTTTCTCCAGTTCTGTGACTATCAGAAAAAAGCTTAATATATAAGGACCACAGAGAATTAGGAGGCTAAATCAGTCCTTTTCAGATCTGACTGGGGTCTAAGCAGCGAGATTTAGCCTCTTAGTTTCAAGTGACCAGGCCCAGAGTGTTTTTCAGCACTAGCTCTATTTAAAAAACAAACAAAACAACAAAACCCTTTAAGATTTCTCATCCCCTTGAGTTCTGTAGTACTTTCATGATGCGTCCGTTTCACACTCCAAGGCACACTTGGTACAGATCTGCTTTTTGCTTTCTTTTATGTACACCAGCTCAATTTTTTCATGTGACCTTCCGCTGATTTTATATTGTAGTTTTATTTTAACATGAAGAGTGTGGTGTTTAGTTGTTTTAAGTGTCCGGATGTGTTTGTTTTAATGTTTACTATGTGTGTTATATTGTAAACCGCATAGAATGGATGTCCCACTCTACCCGCGGTACGTAAGAAATTTAAAATAAAATACATTTCGCCACCTAACTGTAGCACACAAAAGGTAGGCCCAAAGGATGGGATTTTATTTTACTTTTTAAAATAGACTCATTATTTTACAGTTTTTACCCTTCCTGGGAATATGACCCTATTAAAGTGAGAGAGAAATAATCAGGTCCATATTCAGAAAGCCAACGAGTGGACAAGTTAAGCAGCTAAAGTCAGTTGGATAACTTGTGAAGGATATTCAGCAGGACCAATCTCCTGCCGAATAAACTTGATTAAAGATATCCAGGTAACTTTAAACCTAACCTGCTCCATTTGAATATAACTGGTTCAGTTTAAAGTTATCTGGGGGCTTGGTGATGGGAATTCGAGTCTGCTGATTGTACTTAACTAGCTATATTTTGAATATAGCCGGTAAAGGTTGAAGTTATGCAGCTGCAGGTAACCGGATAACATTAGGGCCGCTCTGAGGCAGTCAAAAACTTATCCAGATAACGCTAAACATTGGCATTATCCATATAACTTATCCGAATAAGCTTGACCTGCCCCGGTCTTATCCAACTAAGTTGTTAGCTAGCTAACAGCTGGATATCTCAGGGCAGCCAAACAAGTGGAATATTTGTCTGGCTAAGTACCAACTTAGATAAACCCCTTTTAATATGGACCTTTACACTGTTGGAAAGCTCACTGTTGATAAGCCTATGGTTAAAAGAATGATATAGACAATATAATAATATTTTAGGCATGAAAGAAGTTTTTCCTAAAGGCCCATCATCGAACTGTATCCAATTAGCAATTTTGTGTTTTCTTGAAGGTGGCAAAACCCTGATGCAGTGCAGTTCATTTTGGTTCAGGTAAAACTTTCAATGCAGCCTTGTTTCATGCAGCAACAACAGGACAGTGGCCAGAAAGGAACTTGTGCCCTGCTGCTCTTTTCCCTATTATCTTCGGGGAATGAAGGAAAAACAAAGACGTTCTGGTGGAAACTACTTTTGCCAATTTTAAGCTTTTAACGCAGATCAAAGACGGCAGAAATACAGCGGTGGAGATCTTGAATCTTGAACCTGAGTGCAGCCCCATGAGCAGGAGGTGGTGTATTTTAATCACTTTAGGCCTTGCATGATTACCTTAAGCCTAATGTGGGTAGCTTATAGAGCTGTCACTGCAAAAACATGTAACGGCTGATAGTCCTCAAGGAGGCAACAATTAATTTCCTGCAAGGAAAACATCCTTACCGAGGCATAAATTACTACATCGTGAATCCACTCCCAGATGCAGATTGTAAACAACTTACTCTCTGCAACTGTAACTATTGATTGGAGGCGAGAAATCTTCTTTTCCTAGAAAATCTATATTTATTTCAGTCATTTCATTTTTCTTGTATTGGATGTAGAAGACAGAACAAAAGTTTTATCTTATGATAATTATAATAGAACATATTCCTGGAAAAGGAATAGGAGACACACCTTTTTATTTCCTGATTAAATCCCTAAAGAATGAAAGGGAACAAGTATATTTTCTTTCTTTCTTTCTTTTTTTTTTTTGCAAGATGCTGGGGATTTAACTTGATCTAGACAGTGGAACACTTTCCCAAGTCAATCAATAGGCTGTAGGCACTTGACTTGTCAAATGTTCATATTCCAGATTAATGAGCCTTAATCAATTTGCTCTTTGTGGGATTAAGAAGTGAGCACTTTAGCTCATAATTTTACTCTGAATTTCCTTTTCTGTTCCTCTAATGGCTTCTGTGGGCGTAAATTAAGTTTAATATTGTGAGTACAGTTTGTACCCAAATTAGTTGACTTTCAGAGATGCCAAAGTTGACAGCTCAATTTCCTATGGGTTTGCGAACAGAAAGAGGGTGTGTGGTGGTGGGAATCCCAGGGAAGTACGGTGTGTGTGTGCGAGGGAAGGAGAGGTACATAAGCTGAGCAGGGAGATGGGGCAATGTAGGGCAGTGGTGTGAGCAGGAAGGTTTCCTATTCTCTCCCACTTTTATTCTCGCGCTCTCCCCCAGTCATTGCCTTTCTCTTCTCATCGTTCTCTTTCCCTCGTCTTCGTTCCTATTCCCTGTCCATCCCCTTTCTTTCTCCTTCTCCTGAATGTAATGCTCAAGGTGAGGTCGCACCTTAGCTCTGCATTATGATATTCACAGTTTTATTCTCCATTCCTTTCCGAATAATCCCTAACATTCTATTTGCTTTTTTTGACAGCTGCCATTCACGGTGAGATGAAGTTTTCATCATAGGGTCCACCATGACCTCAGCATCCTTTTCATGGGTAGTGACTCAGAACCATCGTTGTGTACCTGTAATTAGGATTATTTTTCCTTATGTGCATCACTACATTGTCCACATTAAATTTCATCTGCCTTTTAGATGCCTAGGTCCCCAGACTTGTAAAATTCTTCTGCTATTCCTCACAGTCTACTTGTGTTTTAACTTTGAATATTTTTGTGTCAACTGCAAATTGATCCCATCACACGTTGTTTCCTTGTCCAGATCATTAATGAATCAGGTAAACAACACTGGTCACAGTACAAATCTCTGGGCCACTCTATTATTTACCTTTCTTCATTGGGAAAACTGAACATTTAGCTCTACTCTTTGTTTCCATTCTTTTAACAGTTTATCCATATGACCATTAATTTTGTTCTTAACAATAGCATCCGCCCTCTTACTGGGCATTAATGTCAGGTTCACAATCTGTAGTTACTTGGGTCACCCCTGGAACCCTTTTTGAAAACTGGTATTACATTTGGTATCCTTCAATCCTCAGATATAGAGGCAGATTTGAATGATAAGTTCCAGATTACCAATAGGTCTGCAATTTTCACATTTGAATACCTTTAGAACTCTGGTGTGAACACCATCAGGTCCCAGTGATTTGCTACTATTTAGATTGTCATCTTGCTCTAGCACTAGTTCCAGATTCACACTGATTTGATTTAGTTTGCTCTAGCACCAATTCTAGATTCACACTGATTTGATTCAGTTCCTACAAAGAATGGTTCAAGCATGAATATCTCCCCATCTTCCTCAAAGAATTCATTTAGTTTTTTCTGCTGTAGTGTTTTCCTCTCTGAGTGCTCCTTTTAGCCACCAACTGACTCCCTCAAAAGTTTCTTGTTTTTAATGTACTTGAAACATTTTTATTATTAGGTTTTGCCTTTTTGGTAAGTCTCCCCTCAAAATTCTTTCTTGGCTGCTTTATTAATGTTTTATATCTAATTTGGCAGTACTTAAGTACATCCCTATTTTCCTTATTAGGTCCTGCTTTTCATTTTTGAAAAGATAGTTTTTCAGTTTTGATGGCCTCTTTCACAGCACCATTAAACTATGGTAGCAGATGCTTCTTTTTCTTTTGACATTTTATCATGTGGAATACATTTTATCTGGGCTTCCAAGATGGTGCTTTTAAACAATATCCATGCTTTATGTAGATTCTTAATTCTTGTAACTAGTTTCCTTCTTACTAGTTTTCTCAACTTATCATAGTCTCTTTTTTAAAGTTTGTGTTATTTCAGTGATTATTTCAAATTTGATTGCATTATGATTACAGTTACAAACAGGTCGATTCAGTACGGAACGCTCAGGCCGAGTGCACCGTTAGCCCCCGTTTAGACGCGTGTTTTCGACGCTCTATTATTACCCCTTATACAGTAAGGGGTAATAACTGTGTATGTGGAGAAATAGCCAGATGCTTAGTTTTATACCATCTCTGGGGATCTTAAGTTTATCTTGGAACTATATACTTATATTTTAAAATTTTATTTGCTTAATATGTATAGCTTTTTACTGTCTTTTAGTAATCTTATCTTTTAAGCTATTTCTCTATGCTAGTAATTTTACTTTTATTTTTCTATTTATAAACGATTGTAACTTTCTTATTATGTTTTTATTGTAATGTAAGCCGTTGTGAAGGCTACCGCTGAGATGACGGTATATAAATAAAAATAAACCTTAAACCTTAAACTTTAATAGTGCATGGAAAACGCACGTCCAACCCCCCGAAACTAATAGCGCCTAAAGGCAGGCATTAATTTCGGCCGGCACTGGGAAAGTGTACAGAAAAGCAGAAAAAACTTCTTTTCTGTACACCCTCCGACTTAATAACATAGCGATATTGTCGGAGGCCCCAAAAATAAAAAAATTTACCCGCAGCCCGCAGGTTGGAAAATGGATGCTCAATTTTGCCAGGGTCCATTTTCCAAACCCGTGGCTGTCAGCGGGTTTGACAACCGACACTGGTAAAATTGAGCGTTGGCTGTCAAACTCGCTGACAGCTGCCTCCTTATTAGCGTGGGCCCTCATTTGCATACTGAATCGCGCGCCCAGGAGAGTGGCCTGGCACGTGTTGGGAGAGCGGGCGCTTGCCTTGGAGTGCTGGCTCTCCTGTGCATTTTACTGAATCAGCCCAAAAGTGGGTTCACTACCACTATCCCAACAGATCTTGTATTCCAGTGAGAACTAGAACTAAAGTAGCTACCCTCTCGTTTGTTCTTTTCTTTTTTTTCAAATCTTTTTTTATTCAAGTCACAAGTATGCATTACAATCACAATAAGTGAAAACAGCAAACAAAGTGATATGTGCACAGTAAACAATGAGCATTGAACATAATACTGTCTCATTTATTCTAGGACCAGTTGCTCCATGAAGCAGTTATTGATGGTGTTTAGACACTTCCAGGTGAATTTTCAAAAGAGTTATGCGCATATAAACGTAACATGCTATTGAAGCAATTTTAAAAAGCCATTTAGTGTATAAAGTGCATTTACACGTGAATTTCCTAGGAACAATTCAATAGCATATATTGTAGCAATTTTCCAAAGCCCCCTTATATGGGTAAAGTGCATTTACACATGTAAAACCCAATTTTAAGTGTGTAAATGCTTTTTAAAATCAGGCCCATAAAACCCCAAGCTATGCATCTAAGTTGACATATGAGGCGCATAATTGAAACTGCCAATTTTCCAATTCCTCCAGCAACCAAGAATTGACAACAGACCCATTTGGTGCATGAGTAAATTAGCAGGTGTAGAATGGTGCATGTAATTTACTTCACTTACTTATGTAAGTCTGTTATAAAATAGCATCTTACAAATGTAACTCATGGCCCCGCCCTGGGATACCCCTAGATCACCCCTTTTTTTATATGTGTGTATGTGCATGGGAAAGTGAAAATACATTCATATGTGTGATGTTTATAAAATAGTGTGTTCATGAGTACAACCTATTTATGCATGTGTATGCTCATTTTTACACATGTAAGTCTTTGAAAATTCACTCCTTAGAGTCTAACTTGATCTCCCAAGGAAGAGACTATATCCTTAGGAACAAGGTTTATAAGAAAATGAACGTGAAAAGAAATTAATGAGTAGATTTCACCGTTATCAGTGCCTTATAATTTCTATTGCACATTTGTTAAGTTTATCCATAAAATGCTTGATTTCTCATGCCACAGCCTGTCAAGCACATTGTGATTCCTTAAAGAGACATTGCATGGGATAATTGGGCCTGGCTATCTCATGGAAATGGAGGCAGCATTAAAGAGCCTTCTACTTCTAGATCACCAGTTCAAATCCTTGTCATTGTTGGCCTATGTGAAATGAGAGTCCAATTTCAGGGGCCAGAGCAGAAGGATACCACATCACAGTTCAGGATAATGTCTCCAAATGGGTTAATATCGTGCATACTTTGACAGGAGTGAACCTCACTTGTAAGCCAGGGCATGTGGAGTGTTATGGTTAAGCGGTGTTTGGGTGGATTCTTGGGTACTGTGGCAGATGACCTCACCCACGGGGAGGAGCCCTGTGAGGCCCACAGTACTGGGCTAGACTCAGGACGCACAAACACAGAATTAGATCTTTTATTGTACAGCTTGATGTATACCACCAGAGGTGGCAGTAGTGAGGTAGTCTGGATGTAGCAGTCTCGGGACCTTTGGCAGAGGGGACCCTTCTCACCCCGTTGGTATAGGGGAATTCCGGTGTAGGTTTCCCAGCAAGGTAAAGCTGTAGATGAGATAGACTGAGAGTTAGATTACTCACTAGATGGTTGCTGTAGGTATGCGATTCCACCAGGTTTGAAGAAGATGATACAGGCACCGAGGCAGGGAGAGAGCAGGCCCTCGAGGAGCGAGGTGCCTGTAAGGCACCTGAAATAAAGCAGAGGGCCCCCAAGGAGCGGGTACTCAGGTTAGCAATACCCCGATGGGCAGAGAGAGAGCTTCCAGCGGCAGCACAGAAGCGGCAGAGTAGCTTAGACCGGCCGAGACCAATCCTTTGCTAACTCAACAAGCTAGCAACTTAGTACAGGCTATATACCCGGATGGCCTGACGTCAGTAGAGGTGAACACCCCCGAGATTCACGCCAATGCTGGAATAAAGACGTGGGTGGCGTGCGCACACGCACTCTAGTAGGCCCTTGGGAGGATCATGGTGGGATGCAGCACCATAGCCGTTCCGGGGACGCTGGAAAGGTCGGCTTGTAGATGTGGTGGTAGCCATTTTCCCAAGGGAAGCGGGAGGAACCATGAACAAGGTGAGGCAAACGGGGTGAAGCCGTCTAGCACTGATGGACGCAACACGGAGCATGATCTCAGTCTCTCAAATTCACTGCTAATGCCCTTCTTAATATTTGCATTGTGCTAAAGAGACTTTCCTTCTGGAGTTCATAAGATGTAATATGCACAGGCAACATGTCCAGATGTGCCTGGAAATTCTTTTCAATCAGGCCAGTGGCACCCAATTCAGTTGGGACTTTTTCTGTATCTTTTTGCCACATTTTCTTGGTCTCTCATTGCATTATTTGATACGTGAGGATCTTCTCTGTCTCCATACGGTGCACAGAACGGACACTTATATCAGCAATGCTGTTCTTGTGCTTTTCTCTTTTACCACAATATCTGGTTTTCTTGCATCTAGCTTTTTATCTGATCACAACTTCTTCATTCTCTGCAGTTCTCTCAGGGTTGAGATCCCAATGCTTTTCTGGTAGAGTGATATTATAATTTTTACACAATTCCCAGGGGATGAGACCTTATTATACCTTTCTGTATACAGTTCCTGTCAGAATTTATAGATCTGTGGTGCAAGCCTTATCACTGACTTGTGACAAGGACACTATGAGAGAGATGCAATATAAAACATTTTGCTTTATAATTAATTCACATTCAACTGGAGGATAATGCTTTCTATTTACTTAAAAAATGGTTGTGTAGTTAACATGAACAACTAGCTCGCAATTGAACATAATCTTTCTGCGTGATAGGTTAGCACAATTATTATTTGACGTTGTTTAACAAACTGTCATTATTTAGAAGTTTTTAGTAATAGATGGTCCTGGATTAGAATGATTGTTAGGAATCTGAGAAATAAAAATTCAAGAGTTATACACTAAGAAAATCAAAAACAAGTTAAAATCAAAATTTTTTGTTTCAAACTTTCAAATAAAAGATTTCAAACATGCTTTTTGTCTAAGTGAACAGACTGAAGCTGCTTGCTAGCATTTCTTCAGTGGGTGAAGAACGGCTTATGATTACCCTGATGAGCGCATCCACCATGCTGGATTTTTCCCTGTTGGTTGTCCTGCTGTTGGATGTCACTGTAAGACTTCCCTTTTCTTTCCTGGTGCTGGTGTCTGGCTGTGTGGAAGACAGCTCCAAAGGGAGACTGTGGTCTGTTGAGGAACTAAGTCAGTGTCTCGTTTTCTTCTTGAATACATCTGTGATATCATATTCTTCTGGTCACCAGACAAAGTCTGCACTAGATGTTTTATTCATTGTCCTCATGATGGTGAGAAGCTGAGATTGTGTTGGGGTTTCTGAAAGAATATTTAACGGATGTCATAGCTGAAAGAGGAAACAAAGGAACAGAATTCTAGGAGGCAGGGGATATGCACAGAAGATCCTTAGCTGTAAAGAAGTGAAGAGCAAGCCGGCTGTGGCCCATGGAATTACATAAGCAAGCACATTGGGCAGACGAGATGGATTTTATGATCCTTACCCGCATCACATTCTCTGTTTCAATAATGCATTACTGTTTGCCTACTGTGGCAAAATCTTGCATGATGAAGGCTTGCTCTTTTATTACTGTAATGTCAGCACTTCACTATGGTTTTCTTTCAGTGGTTGCAGAGATTTAGAGCCATGATCATGATACACTTTTTGTTTTTCCTTTCACTTGTGAAATTTGACGAGTCTTCAGGATATAGTGCTAGCACATGTATAAGCCATGGCTGCAGAATAATATTTCTGCTGGCTCAATTTGGTTTAACTGAGCAATAGCCACCTCCTTTAAGATATGGTTCGCCAATCCCAGCGTTTACTCTGGTTCCCATTATTGATTCTGTTTTCAAACAGTACAGTCGCTAATCCTCAATATTTGACTCCTGGTATGTAGCTATTGTAAGCCTACAGTAATCTCATTAACTTGGTAACCCTTGTAACTGAGCATGTAACTCCCCCATCTTTCATGTCCAAGTGGTGAACAATCATGAAACAGTGGGTACTGAATTTCTAACACATTCTGCTTCTTGTCATTAGAGCATTCTCATTTATTTCTTCTTACTGCTGCAATGTACACTCATTGCTTTCTTTGACACACTTATTAACTGAGCTCTGGAACAGAACTGCGTGTCTGTGGCAATCTGATTCTAATGCTTTATAAATAATCCTGCACAACGTATATGTGACAGCAATGAGTCTCTTCTCAGGGCAAGAAGGAGTCTTGGGTATAGAGCAGCACAGCTTTAATCTTTGTATTCCAACAGCAGCTAAGCGTTCCCATGACCAATATGGGAGGCTTCTGCAGTTTGTTTCAGAAAAACATGATTTTTGGCCTTTTTTTTTTTTTTTCAAACAGATAAAAAGAATCTTAGAATAATAAGTGCAACATCTTCAAGAAATACTATACATCCTCAAACACAGTTTTGGAGTGGGTTGACTTTTTTTTTAACTGTTCACCAAGGCCTAGATTCATCATTTTGCTATAAATTTCGCATGAATAGCACCCGTGGTTAAAAAATGGGGTGTGTTTTATTTATTTTTTATTTATTTATTTATGTAGGCGTTTTATATACCATCGTTCCAAAATCAGACCACAATCTTCTTACTGTTGCTGGGTCAACATTCCCATTCTGTTTCAATGCTTATATTCTAGATCAATATAACAGCATGTACATTTTCTAGCAAATATATTTCTAGGTCAATTTTATACAAAATCTAGTTTAATCATGGCTTGTTTTGCTCTATCTGTGACTAATCTTTCTGATTGCGAAAAGTTGATCATTCATTATTGTGATTGTTGGAGTTATTACGCTGTGTACTAATTTCAGAGAACTTGCGGAGATTGGGTCCAGTGGGTGGATAACTGGTTTAATTTTTGTAATGATTTGGTTAGTTTCAAGTTTTGATACTGTGTCGAAAGTGTTCCATTTTGCTTGCTCATGTTTTTCTTCCTATTCTATTGTTGGTAAGCAGGTGGTGAATTGTGTTTTTAATCTATTAATTTTGTCTAGCAATGATGTGGCATATTCATTGCAGGAGTTCTTTGTAAAGTTGTGGTTATTTGTGATGGATGTAAATGGGTCCTTGATTAGGTTTTTGAGTGTTTCAAATAGTAGTTTGGAATTGAATATTACACCATGAATCTGTTTAGCATAATAGTCTTTTTTTGCTTTATTGATTTGTTCATGGTATTTTGTTAATAGAGATTGTATTTTTCTAGGGATTTTGATGATTGGCATTTCCACCATAGCTTTTCAGATTTTCTCAGGGTTTGTTTGGTGTGTAGCTCTTCATTATACCAAGGTTTCTTAATTTTAAAGGTGTTGTGTTCATTTTGGAAAGTTTTTCCTGGACTGAGCATAAAGTATCGGCTATCTCGTTGATGATTTTATCTCAGGAATCAAAAGCTGAAGAGGCATTATCATAATTAAGATCAGTTATCTTATTTTTAAGAACCTCTTCAAGAATTCTCAGTTCTGTCTTTTTTGTGTATGTGAATTATTGATTAATATGTGAAATTGTTTTCTGTATATTGAGGAGGGATATTTCAGTTTTTATTAGTAGGTGGTCAGACCAGGGTAGTATGTAGTGGGATGCATTGATTTTGCTTTTTGTGATTGGTGAATATTAGGTTGAAGGTTGTGTCCTGCTTTATGAGTGAGGTTGGTTATACATTTTGATCAGCCCATTGCTTCCATTGTATCTAGGAAGATTTCACTTGTGGTGTTTTTAGGTATGCTGGCTACATGTAAGTTAAAGTCCCCAACAATTATTGTGGATTCAGGTGATGGAAATGCCTTTGTGAAAATTTCAATTAGGGGTGAGCAGTCTTTTTGGAGGGTTCTGGGTGGGCAGTTGATGGTACCTATATTTAATTGTGTTGATTTTAATCTTGCCTCCTCGTATGGGGGATTAATCACTACTTTGTGTTTTAGTTTGAGTTCTTTTTTACTGATTATTAAAAGACCCCCACATTTATGTTAGTGTCTGGGGAAATGAAAGATATCATAATTGGGTTATCAATTTGATTTAAGAGAATGTTATCACTGTCTTTCAGCCATGATTCGGTGATGCATAAGATGATAGGTTTTTGTTCTTCTAGAAGATCATTTATCAATGGGATTTTCTTAGTCAGTGATTGAACGTTTAGTAATAAGAGAGTCAGCATTAGGCAAGGAGAGGTTGCTACTTATCTTTGTGCTCTTTCTTTGCTTGTATTGGGAGGTTTCCATATATTCTTTGTTCTGTTTTCAATGGGCTATGTTAGCTGTTTGGTTCCATGGTTATGTGCTGGATTTTAGTAATTACTTAGGTGTTACTTCAGGCTCCTTGAGGGAGATGGGGGAGTAAGTTAGCACTTCTGGAGGGAGGTGCAGGCAATTGCTGTAGGCTTCTTGCAGCTAGTACTTCTGTATGCAAGCTGTTGGTGTGGCCTTATTGCTGGGTAGGTGCCAGCTAGCCTCTTCTAGCTGACTGTTGGTCAGCCACACCAGAGATGTGTGCACAAAGGGGCTTTGTGCACACATCTCTGGTGTGGCTGCCGACTTATTGTTGGGTAGGTGCCTGTAGCTGACTGTTGGTTGGGGTAATTTTGAGAGAGAGAGGGGGGGGGGGAGAGAGAGAGAGAGAGAGAGAGAATCTTTATATGGTTGTCATATTAGTCAACTATTTGTACTACTGTAGGAATGTAAACTAGTTACTCGAGGTGAGGTTTTGGTGGTAGTCTAGGGTTTGGGGGCAGTTTTATATGCACAGTCAAATGTACAAACAGCACAGTACACATCAGTGAAGATATGATGTGATTTGAAATGTGGAAAGGTACAGAAAAATATGATTTGAACAATGTACTCTCGCCCTAGCTTGATGCACTCTCTACCTAGCTGCTATCAAGCTAGAGCGAGAGTACATTGTACAAATCTCATCTCAATTATTTCAAGCACTTACGAGCATTAAAAATTCCTTATTAATCTGTATTAATTTATTTTATATTTATTGCAGTGTGTATAAATGCACAAGTATAATGTAAAAGGCAAAGAAAACAATCAGATCCAATCAATCATGTAATAAAAAATAATTTATGTATTCTTTCAAGAACACTCTTTGCAGAAAACTAGAAATTATCATAACTACATAAAATATCATTAATCATCAGAACAAGTGCAAAGCAGAGCTAGGACAATTCACATTACAACTAACATGAAAACAAAAATTCAAATTCTGGTGTCACCTCAGCAAAAAATATCCCTCCACTGCTATTTTGTGAAGTAACACAAACTCCTGCAAAGAAAGAGACATCTAGAACCTTGCCATACCATACAGTCACAGCACTGACTCTCAGGATTCAAATAAGAGCAACCTCATCAAAAAGCAGCAATGCAAATACTACACCAAGCCCTAAAACATTAATACATCACCTCGGGAATAACAGAACAAGCTGGACTACTACAGAGAAACCACATGCGAGCAGAAATATTGCATTTCAGTCACACACACACAGGCAAAACAGAGGCCAACCTTTACCTAATATACAGGCCGATACAGAATGGTGCGCTCAGCTGAGTGCACCATTTAGCCCCCCTTTAGCCGCGTGTTTTTGACGCGCTATTATCACCACTTATACAGTAAGAGGTGATAATAGTGTGGGGAAAACGCACGGCCAACCCCCCTGAAACTAATAGCGCTCATCACATGCAAAAGCATGTTGATGAGCCTTTTAGTTAGTCACCTGAAATACAGAAAGTAAAATGTGCGGTCAAGCTGCACATTTTACTCTCAGAAATTAACCCTGCCCAAAGGCAGGCATTAATTTCAGACGCACTGGGCAAGTGTACAGAAAAGCAGAAAAAGCTGCCTTTCTGTACACCCTCCATATTAAATTTGGGGCTTCCATATTAAATTGGAAGCCCCAAAAATTAAGCCCCAAAAATTAAAAAAAAAATCTGCCCGCGGCTCGCGGGTTGGAAAACGGACACTCAGTTTTACCGGTGTCCATTTTCCTAACCTGTGGCTGTCAGTGGGTTTGACAACCGATGCCGGCAGCTGTCAGCGGGTCTGACAGCTGCCGCTGTCAGACCCGCTGACAGCTACCGCCTCCTTATTAGCGCCGGCACTAATTTAAATACTGAATCGCGAGCCCAGGAGAGGTGCCTGGGCGCGCGTCGGGAGAGCAGGTGCTCGCCTCGGAGCGCCGGCTCTCCCGCAGAGCTTATTGAATCGGCCTGATAGAAATAAGAGGCTACAAATTAGAAACAGAAACATGCAGATTAAACCAAAGTAGAAAGTCTGAGAAACTAGACTCTGAACAGTGGAATACTGAAGAAAGAGCAAAATGCAAAAATATAAGAAATGCACATTCCCAAAGATGGCATATTCAAATTGCTAAAATCTCTCTTCTCCTACTGTCTTCTACCCTTCCTCCCTCACACTTCCTCTCCCTCCCAATAAGCTCACATTCTCTACACACACACACACAAGCTCTCACTCTACATACTCTATCATACACATACACAAGCTCTCATTCTCTCACTCCCCCCCCCCCCCCACACCAGGCTCCCATGCCTATGCACACACAGACCCACACCCAGGCTCCCATTGTAGAACACACAGAGACACACACCCAGGCACCCATTCTCAGCTACATACACATATTCAAGCTCCCATTCTCACCCACATACACACATTCAAGAACCCATTCTCACCCCTCCACCCACACAACTTCCATTCTCACCCACACACACACATTCAAGCTCCCATTCTCACCTACACATGCACACATTCAAGCTTCCATTCTTACCCACATACACACATTCAAGCTCCCATTCTCACCCACTCATACACACATTCAAGCTTCCATTTCACTCACCCAAACCCACAGCCTCTCATACAGACACACACATCCACACACAAACAGGCTCTCAGACACTCACACATACACACACAAAGAGGCTTTCATAAACACACAGGCTCTCATTCATTCACACATACATACACTCTCTCACACATTATGGTCTTCTGTTATCATCGGGCTGTGGTGAGATGAGCTCCACCACAGCTCCTAGGGCCTCCTGCTATCTGCAGGCTGTATGGCCCACCGATCTTCCTACTTGGGGAAGGAGGGAGCACTCTCTTCTTCTTTGGCCGCCAGCTGATTAGGCTCCACCGGCGGCCTGCAGCCTCTCCTGCTGCCACTGGCCCACCACCTCCTTGGGTGTGCCATGCACACCCGGTTGCACTGGGCCTGGCCTTGCAGCTCCAGCTCTCCTCTTCGCCATCGCGGGGATGGGATCCTATGATGGCCTTGCAGCTCCGGCCCTCCTCTTCACTATCGCCGGGATGGGATCCTGCGACTGCCTTGCAGCTCCTCTTCACCATCACGTGGATGGGATCCCACGATGGCATTGCTCTAACAGGCCTCTTCCGGTTGGCTGGTCCTGGGTCCAAATTGGGTGGGCAACTGCCCACCCAGGCCCACGCATGGCTATGCCACTGATTCTGCTGTTTCCATTTGTTCAAGGCGGATTACAATTTAAACATACACAATCTATTAAACATAATCATAAAAGCACACAATAACATCATATTATCAATGTTAGCTTGCACGATGGCCATTCTTTTTTCTGATGCCTTTCCACATGGGAGCTAATTGCTTCCTCCATTGGTTTTAATGCATCTATTTATAAAATTTTGCCAATAATGTATGCAGAAATGTTTTTGCATATGCTGAAATGATATAAACATAATCATAAAAACAGCACAATAACATCATATTATTAATGTTAGCATGCACTATGGCCATTCTTTTTTCTGATGCCTTTCTACATGGGAGCTAATTGCTTCCTCCATTGGTTTGGTTTTTTTATGTAAATATCTTTATTGAAGCATGAACATACATACAATGCAAAGAACGAGCAAACATTACAACAACAAATGCACACCTCCACATTTTTAAGTAAATCTTAGAAACCCCCCCCAACCATCTCCCCCCCTACCCCCCCTCACCCCCTTCTCCTCCATTGGTTTTAATGCACTCTACTGCGGATCAGTGGAGACTGGGAGATTGAAAATGAGTTTTTTGATATAACTCCTCTCCCGCAAAACTTCAAGCATTATTGGCATTGAGCTTTACATGTTCCTCTAATGTCTAAATCGGAGCTCTGCTGATTCCACATTTAGATTGTGTTCCCCCTGAAGAAGGAAGAAATTATATCTTCTGAAACATTGCAATGTTGGGCATTTCAATTTTAATGTGGTAGAACTAATTACAAACAGCATGAGGATAATGCTTTTTGAAAACAGATAAGTGCTTTTGGAGTTATTCACAAGGGAAATATTACATTGCACATTGGTGTTTTTTGAATCATTAGAAAGACTGATGATTAAAATTCATGCACTTTAAAAGGGCAGCACTCTAAGCCCAAATGATATTTATCATATCGTGCAATATGATGGTCATTCTCTTTAATTAAAATGAATTGTGCCACACATTTTTACTTTGATCAAGTGAGATTGGTTGTTTCTGTACATTTTGATTATTTTTACTCTTAGAGGGTTCATTTAGTTTGTAGAAATATTATAAACATCATAAATGATATTTCATTAGTTTGTTGTATGTCATTTCAGATAAGAAACAACATAACAAATATCACTGACATTTTCATATCATTTTAAAACAATAGCACTTTCCTACCAAATGTTACTGCTGCCTGGAGTTCAGGAAGCAGGTGGAGTTGCAGTTTTAAGAATGTGAAAAATAATGGTTTAGCAGTCGCATCTGTAAATTACAAAGAGTGAATGCTTACTGCTTGTTATGTAAATGTTTTCAATACTGCACAGTATACAGCAGGTACAATTCTCTTTTTAGCTTCTTGACTTTAAAGAGAAAGTGGAGAAGACAGAGAATCAGTCTTCTCCTTGCTTACTGAGGGTACACTAAGGATTAATGTGCTCTACCGGTTTCTCCTCCCTAAAGATCCTCATCGTGAGCTTATTATTCAGTGGCTAAAGCTTGAGATGATCCATTTTAAAATGGATCCATTTCCATTTCAAAGTTTTTATTTTTAATTTTACATACTGAGCTTTAAGAGGGTAATTTTCACAGGCAAAGCAATGTTTTACCCATGGAAATGGATTTGACAAAATTTCCCACCGGATATGTGCATGTGTCCTGTTCATATGCAAGCTTACCTGGATGGAGCAGAGGTGTTCCCCGGGGACAGAGTTGAAGAGGGTTGAAGTGCATGTAAATGCCACAGAGGCATTCACGGAGCGGGATGCCAGTGGTTTGTGTTCCACCTTCACGGAGCGGAAGGTTGGAGGGCTGCCATCTCCAAAAAAACAAAAAACAAAAAAACAAAAACAAAAAAACAAAAAACAAACAAGCAAAACAGAGGTGGGTAAGAGTATGGGGCAGGGGTGTGGCCGTTTATTGTGGCAGTTGCTACCCCTGATTGAACTGGATGTTCATTGGGATGCGGATACGGCACTGCTCTCTGCATTGGTGGAGGGGTGGAAGGGAATTGGGGCCGGAGGGTGCTGGAAGCCAATAGTGACGGGGGAGGGGGAGAAAAAAAGGGGTGAGGGGGAAGATAAAAAAAAAATGGATAAACTGCGTAGCTTGCTGGGCAGACTGGATGGGCCGTTTGGTCTTCTTCTGCCGTCATTTCTATGTTTCTATGTTTAAATGTTCCAGAATTTTTCCGTGCACATAATAGAAGGTATGAGGGTAAATTTGGTGGCATCATTTTCAAAGTTGGCTTCTGCACATCAGTCCTGTTTGAAAATTGGTGCAACTCATGTGCGTGTTTGCTGACTTTCTTACACAGCCTTTTTGAAAATTGTTCCTGAAATGTTGCTTTGCGAAGGAATCAGTATCTACTTTTGTATTTGCCACTTTCCTTCCATTTGTTTCTCTATTTACAATAACCATTTCATCTTTAATATACTGTCAATGCTACAACTCTAATATTTGTAAGTTAATCCAATTTGAAACACATAGCTTCTCTTTCAAAATTCCTAGTTTTCTTTTACTAGGGATATGCAGCTCCGAAATTGTTGGTTTGGTTTATCATTTTTGGGAGGGGGAGGGGTGTATTTTTTTCTGTTTGTTTAATGGGAGTTGTTTTGGTTTGATTCACTTGCCAAACTGAAAAAACATAAAAAACAAAACAAAAACAAGAACAAGAACTGATTAAAAAAAAAAAAGAAGGGCCCCTCACAGTCCTCTATCATACTTCTACTCTTCTGTTGTGGATCAAATAAGGCAGCTGAGAGAAATTCCTTCTATTAAGTAAAAACCTATAGTAATAAGATATATCTTATGGAGAGAACAATAAGATACCACACAGTAGAACAGAATCAGTTCTCTTAGAGATAAATTTCTGATACCAGGCATTAAAAAGAGTTCACACCACTAATTTCTAAATGACTATCGGGCCGATACAGTAAAGTCTGTGGGACAGCGGGCGAATGCCCACTCTCCCGTGCACGCAATTCTCTATTCAAATGAGGCCCGGCGGTAAAAACAGGCAAAAGGAGGCGCTAGGGACACTAGTGCGTCCCTAGCGCCTCCTTTTGGACCGGAGCGGTGGCTGTCAGCAGGTTTGACAGCCAATGCTCAATTTTGCCAGCATCGGTTCTCGAGCCCGCTGACAGCCACGGGCTCGGAAACCAGACGCCGGCAAAATTGAGCGTCCGGTTTTCGACCTGACAGCCACGGGCCGACTTCAAAATTTTTTTTTGTTTTACTTTTGGAAACTTTCGGGACCTCCGACTTAATATCGCCATGATATTAAGTTGGAGGGTGCACAGAAAAGCAGTTTTTACTGCTTTTCTGTGCACTTTCCCGGTGCCTGAAGAAATTAGCGCCTACCTTTGGGTAGGCGCTAATTTCTGAAAGCAAAATGTGCGGCTTGGATGCACATTTTGTTTTCTGAATCGCGCGGGAATACCTAATAGGGCCATCAACATGCATTTGCATGTTGCGGGCGCTATTAGGTTCGGGGGGTTGGACGCGCGTTTTCGGCCCCTTACTGAATAAGGGGTAATGCTAGCCTGTCGAAAACGCGCGTCCAATGGCGGGTTAACAGTGCTCTGTTGGAGCGCACTGTACTGTATCGGCCCGTATGTTTGTTTGTTTTCATAACATTTCCTAACCAGTTAACATTAACCCAACATCTCTGTGATGGGATAGCATTATAATTCTATCGCATGTATATTTTAATTAAGTTAGGTTTCTTGTAAATCAGTGATTTCTTGTAAATTGAGCCCAGAGTGAGAAATGCAACTTAAGAGAATTGAACATAAGAAATTGCCATGCTGGGTCAGACCAAGGGTCCATCAAGCCCAGCATCCTGTTTCCAACAGAGGCCAAACCAGACTGTACCCAAGCCCGGGTTAAATTGTGGAAGGGCAGAAGAATGGTAGAGGACTGCGGGAGGTCTGGTTTAAAAAAAAATAGAATAAATATGAAAATACTCAAATATTTTCAGGTTTTTTTTTTGTAGGGGGGCCATTTGTGGTTGACTCCATTTGTTTAATAAATTTCCCAAATTATTTCCGGGTCTTAAAATTTGATTTATATGGGAATTAATAAAATAATCTGCCATATCAGATGGAAAATACTGATTGACAGAAAGGTGTTTATTGCTATGCCCTTTCTACAAATTTTACAGTGAATATTACTCATCTATCCAAAAGGTTTTGTTCAAAATTTAATGTAGGTTTTACTCTAAATTGTATCCACAAGAATATTTACTTGATTCTGCAGCCAACAGCTTCATAGACACAAAAGATCAAAAGAAAATTTATTTTTCTATATCCTTAAATACCTTTTGAATGCATATAGTTTTAATAAGTTAAAACAGATAGTATGTTCTTTAGTTTCTGTGGTATATGCTAGATGTGTAGAATTAGAGCCAATGAACAAAATAAATGCAGGGACGGTAACTTTCAGTTAGGTTGAGGGCATACTTTGACGTATGAATGTTGGCGCATGCCAGATACGCGGCCATTTTATAACTTGCGTGCACATTATAAAATACCCTGGCCACATGCACGTGTGCCCAATTTTAAGTGGGTGTGAAAATCCCGAATCTACTGCATAAGTCAAGGTATTTTAAAATGGGCATGCGTCCATGCCATTGCCAGTTTCACCAGTTCATCCACCGGTTTGCCAAGTTAAGAGCTGGTTTGATAACCTGCATTCCCCCCAGTCATCCCGGACCCTTTAAATTCGGCAGAAATGGCCAATATCTCCTCCATAGCAGAAGTAAAGTTATGTGGCAGTGTACCTGGGTGCATGCTGGGGTGCGTATTTATTTATTTATTTATTATTTTTGTTATACCAAATTTCATGACAAGAATCACATCAACCCAGTTTACAATTAACAATGTGTGTAAAGCAGAGAGTAACATAGTAATCAACATTCCAAATTCAAACTTCGAACACAGTAAACAATAGTATGGATGTGAGCATGTTACAATAAAACAGGGAGAATTAACTTGGATCTGGAAAGGGGGAGATAATTGAACAGTGAAATCTTTACGTTGCAGACAATTGCATTAAGTAATATAGTTGTATAGCAAGAATGAATCTATATGATACAGTTGTGTAGCATGAGAATATGGTGCTGTGTGTGGCCACACTCTAAAACGCCTACACCACGCCCAGACCATGCTCTTTTTTGGAAATCAAGTGTGATGTGTGTGCAGTGGGAGATACACATGCAACTGGGTGGCTTTTAAAAATCAGTGGGCGACGCACATCTCCCGATTATAGCGAGTGCTGGACCTTTAAAATTCACCTTCAAATGTCCTGTAATCACCAACTTTAGGTGTCCTTTATGCAACTACACAAGGACAGCATCAGAATTCAAGAAAATATGGGACAAGCACAGAGGATCTCTGAGGGAAAGGAAGGGACTATTAAGCTGAGCAGGAGGTATAGATGGGCACAGGGCCGCCACTTCCATTAGACGAACTAGGTAGTCACCTAGAATGCAAAATCTTGGCCCTGAGGCACTGGTGCAGCTTATCCAGCTGGCAACTTCAGAGGAGGGAGAGAGACCTGGGGCCACTGGCAACTGAAGAGGAAGGAGGCCTGGGCTAGGGCCACCTGTGGTAGAAGAATACAGGAAGAGTCCTAGTATTAGGATGGGTGAGTGGAATGTGGGGTTCATGTGGAGGAGTGGAGATAAAGAGTACTGAGTGGCTGGAGGCTAGAAATACAGAAAAGGTAGTAGATGGATGGGGATAGAGAGAGAGAGGAGGGCTACGGGATAGGTTGGGGGAGAGTTGCTGGGGAGGTGTAATGTCAAGAGAGTGTGTATGTTGAGGGATGGGGATGCAGAGATAGAGAGTGGGTGGTGTGGTACAGAAAATGAGAAAGTGTTGATTGGGTGGAGGTAGAGGGGAGACGATGCTGAGTGGGTGGCAGGGTGGAGAGAGACAGAGGGTGTTGGGAGAATGAGGGTAGGGAGAGAGGGAAGATGCTGGCACTGCGAAAAGAGGACAAAAAGACTGGGATGATGTTAATATGCTCAGGGCCGCCATCAGGAATTTTGAGGCCCCATACTGTCTGACGCGGCGGTGACGTCACAGCCGCGTCAGACAGTGAACGCTGGCAGGACAGAGCGCGCGGACGAGTCTCTGTCTGCGGTGCTCTGTAAATCAATGCTATGCGTGTCTAAAAGACACGCATAGCATTGATTCTCTCCCTTCTCTGGGGCCCGCACCCAGGGCCGGCTCCAGGTTTCAGTAGGCCCCTGGGCGACAGACTGTCGGAGAGAGCCTCAGTGGGCCTCTTTGCCATGAACTAATATATCCCCCAAGCGCACCTGCTGCCTGGCGGCTGCGGGCCCCCATATGTGGCAGTAGATCCTGGGGCCCCATACTGCAGGCCCAAGAATACTGCCCTGATGGCGGCCCTGAATATGCTAGGGATGGAGTAGAGGGGTGAGAAAAGAATACTGTGGGGGAGAGGAGGAGAAGAAGAGATGTTGAGCAGGGGAGAAGCAGGGAATGCTGGGTTCTATGGGTGGGGCAAAAAGAGAGGATGCTGGCACTGGGCAAAAGAAGAAATCGAGGGGGGTGCTGTGCCAGTGCCACCATAGCACTGTGCTGGAGTTGCCACCAATAGATAAGTCTCAGGAGAGAGGCGAGTGGGGGGGGGGCACAAGTCCAGAAGTTGGCCTGTGGTACCTAATAATTTTTGCATCGGCCCTGGATGGGCAGACCGAATGGGCTGTATGGCCTTTATCTGTTGTCATATTATATGTTTCTATTTGCAGTTATGTTCATACCTATGAGCACACAAACATAGGTATATCATTTTTTTTGAATTTTATTTTTATTGAATTTTAACCAATTACACAGAACTGATTAGTTCACAGATAACAGATAATAGTAATATCCTTATTAACACTCAGAATAATTATTACAACATATTTTCATATCTGATAATAATCATAGGGAATAGGGAGTCTAATATCGAATGAGCAGTAACAAAAGAAGCAAAATATAATTTCTAACAAATATCTCACCCTTAAGAGTATAGTTCCTGAGCATTACATTATTACCGCTACCTGGGGCATACTATCAGGAATGTGAATCCAAGAATACACGTAACTATACGGGGTCCAAGAAAATATACCTAGCTTCACGAAATAGTAATATACATCTACATGGGAAACGTAGTATGAATTTTGCACCCCTATTTATGGCTTCAGATCTCATTTGTAGAAAACTCCTTTTCTTTTCCTGGATCACTTTTGTTACGTCTGGATAAATCCAGATTCTATAGCCATGGAATACATGATCTTGGTTTCTAAGGTAGTTTCTCAAGACAGCATCTCTTTCCGATACAAATACAAAAAGAAACTAACAAAGTTTCCCTTGTTTCAATTACTGTGTCTAAAGTCATTTCAAGCAGTGCAGAAATATTTAAAAATTCTTCTTTCCCTCCTTGCTATTGAAAAGGATTTTCTGGCTTCTTTTCTTTAGACCTCGGTAGATAAAATGCTTTAGATAAAGCAGGTAGTCCCTCCTCTGGAAATTTCAGGATGTTCTTAAGATAACTTTTGAACAGATCTGGTGGTGACTGTCCTTTCATTTTTGGAAAATTAAATATCCTTAAATTTATTCGTCTGTTCTCATTTTCCATTCTCTCAAGCCTATTATATCACATAGTCTCAGATTTTACTAGATTATCTTGAATTTCTTTCATATCCTTAATTTTTTGCTCATTTTCTAGCACTTTTTTCTCCAAAGTTATCATCTTAGCATCCATATTCTTTGTATGTTGTAAATTTTCTCTCAGTAAGCTTGACATTGACTTTATTGAGGAGTCCATAGAAACAAACATGTTCCAAATAATATTGAAAGTAATTTCTTGAGGTTTAACCAAAGGAAGGGTTTCTAGAACGTGTATTCCCATCTCACTCCTCCCTGCTGCCTCCAGGTCCCCGGTCTTACCGTCCTTCTGATGTTTCATGGCCACCAAGCCCCCGGAGCCTCGTTCTACTCGGCTTTCCGAAAGGATTGCCTCACTCACTTCCTTTCTCGGGGCAGTTGTTTTCGTTGGTTCCACTTTTCCCTCCAGCCATTCAGCTGTGGCGTCTCCAGACAATCTGAAGATTTCGGATGGTGGTTCTGGGGTAATCGGTGTGCCGGGACTGAGGGATGTTTCCTCCACAAGGGTTCCCATTGCCTGTTCAGCGTTGGGTGTTCCCATGTTTCCTTCCGCTGGCTGAGTTCTCAGTGAACCAGCGAACATCATTTCAATTCGTGGCTGACTTGGATCCGGGTTCGGAGTCGAGGTAATTGAAGGCTTCAATTTTGCCTTTCTTTAGTGTGAAAACATCAAAATATAAATATTCAGCTGGGAGAGAGCTCTTAATAAATATATACTGCAACCGTCATAAATGGCCTCAATATACTTGTGGCTTATTAGATAAAGCCTGTAATACTTTAGGAAGGTATAATCATAGATTGCGAGTGTATTTTGTTATGCACCATCCGGTGCTATAGAAGGCTGGGGCACAGTCACTGTACAATTTAGGTAACTAGTGTGTGCACTTATCTTGAATGCCACGTAGAGAGAGCTGGCTTGAACAGTCCTGAAGTTTTCCTCCGACACTATAGTGTTTCGGAGTCTTATACTCCTTCCTCAGGGATCTCCAGGTAAAAACGAGCCGTCTACATGAATCTGCGTGGGAGACAACACAGCATAAGAGTTCTTTAAATGCCAAGAGGCTACAACAATATATAATGGCGATCGGTAATGGAAGTTAAACTTACTCCATGATGTCCGGTCAGTACTTAGATCAGAAACAGCGAATGCTTATGCGCTGTGATAAATAAAAAGTAAAAAATCAAAAATCATTTAATAAATGACAAGAAATAACTTCAGTTTTTAGCGTTGAGGGAAATGAATGTTCCTGGATAGCTGTACTTATGTGCACTGTGTTAATGTGACCTGCCAGCGTGCCGTCTTGATTACTGACAGCTAAAGCGTCAAAAAGACGCCGAATTTAAAGAAATTCCATCGACTCAAGCGGTCGGAGGAAATGACGTATATTGTTCCAAATATGGTAAATCCCTAAAAAGGTAATTGACGTAACAGGGGAACCTCCTAATTGCTAATACCAAAAATGGTTGATGACGTAGCTGCGACGGCCATTTTGAAAAACAGGGAAACCTCCTAATCGTTAATACCAAACATGGTTAATGACGTAACTGCGGTGGCCATTTTGAAAAAAGTTGAACTTTAAGAAAGACAGGGGAGCCTGCCTTTATGATGTCTGATTCAGATCAAGGAGAACCACTCGACCTTCTCGTTCAACCCTTGTGGTTCAACAGATTGTAATTTGAAGATCCATCGATTTTCCTTATAATTTAGTAGGATCGAGCGATCTCCCCCTCTCCAATTCGGGGGGATATGTTCGAGAATTACCCACTTAAAATCTGCGAATGTATGAGAACATGAGATGCAGTGTTGGACTAATGGTGCTTTAATGTCTTTAGTGTTAATCCTACTACGATGTTCAGTCAGACGGATTCGGATCTTACGTCTGGTGCGTCCCACATAGATTCTGTTGCAAGAACATTGGAGAGCATAGATCACAAATTCAGTGTTACAGTTAACTTGATGTTTGATTGGAATCTGAAGACCAGTTTGAGGGTCTTGCCAATGGGAACCAATGTGTGCTTGAGAACAGACTGAACAATTGCCACATGCTGTTTGTCCAGCCCGCTGTGGATAGGAAGAGACCTTGTCCACCGCCCGGACTATCCTTTGTTTAATGTTGATACCTCGAGAATATGCAAACATGGGGGGATCTCGGAAGATAGCATGGGGACTAAGGACATGCCAATTGTTCAAAATAGCTGTTTTGACGTGGGATGTGAGATTCGTATATGGAAGAACACAAATAAGGTTTGTGACTTCATTCCTTTGTCTATATTGTAGTAATTGATCCCTGTCTGAAAAGATTTTTGCGTCTCCTCTATAGGGCGGCCATCTTGGACTCAGGTATATCTTCTAATATGATAATATTTAATAAAGCAGTGTTAAAACAACATTGTTAACTAATTTCAGCAGCTTTGGATATTTGTTCTTTAAAGCATATCGTAAAAAGGGGACTGAATGGTCTCAAAAGCCTCTACTCGACAGCATGTCCATGTACTGTAGGTCTACATTAAATAAAAAATGCCATAACCTGCAAAGATTTTGGTTTTCTTTAAACAAAGCACTGTAGGCACAGGAGCAGGAGGTGGAAGCAGCAGCAGAACTGTGTATACCCCCTGGCAGTCTGCCTCTTGTTTTCAATCTCATGTTTCTTCCTTTAATTAAATAGAAACTTGTGCTGTTTTATTTAGCCAAGGTTGACTACAATTCAATGAACTCTGTGATTTAAATTCTAACGTATTAGGAGAACAGAAGTCTTGATGTATTGATTCTCTACAAACTGAATTGCTTGAACATAATTAAAGTTACACTTTTATGACTCAGACTTGGAATTCAGATTCAAGCTTTGCTTCCTAAGAACTTCCATTTTCTTCTTAGACTGGAGCAGCTGTGTAAGGCAGGGTGGTAGAAAGTCAAAAGGAAGATGCTGATAAAGTAATTTCAGACAACAGCGGCTCAGTTTTGCCACTTACTTTAATTGCAAATACATCCTAAACATAGTAAAAGACTTATTTTGGCAGCCGTGTTAGTCCACATGAATACACAGAAATAAAACAAAAGAAACATGTAATACTTTTTTATTGGACTAACGATAATTTCTCGACTTGCTTTCAAGTGCTAATACTTTCTTTTTTAATTTACCAAGAAATATAAAGCAGTGTGGTTGTAATAAGTGAATCATAAAATGCAGTTCAATGAAAAGGGGAAGGGGAAGAGGTGCGGGAGGTTTGATGGGTGATAAGAAGGTGACTGGCTCATAATGTGTTAGGAAACCTAGGTCTTTACCCGGTCCTTTTTGTCAGTTCCAAAGTGTCTGATCATTTTTACTTTGAAGCCTTGCATTCTTGGACTGTTTTAAATTTTCCTTTGATTATCTAATCCTGGAGTGCCTCAAACAGGTCAGGTGTTCAGGACAGCCACAATGAATGTGCATGAGGTATATTTGTATGCACTGCCTCCATTGTACGCAAATATATCCCATGCATATATTTTGTGGATGTCTTGAAAACCAGGCTTGCTTGCTTGAGGCACTCCAGGACCAGAGTTGCCTATCCCTGTCCTAATAAATTAGTAAATGATGCCAGATGAAGGCTCATCTAGTTTGCCCAGCAGCGATGTAATGCCCATCTGCCAAAGGAGATGAAATTCCCACATGGAAACCAGCTTTAGTGCTGCAAATGCTGCTCTGTGCAGGTTACCTCGGGCCTGCCAAGAAGTGCAATGCTACCATATTACTTTTGCCCCTGGCAGCAGCCAAACCAGGAGTTTTCCCTTCCCGGCTCGGGCATCATAGTCTCAAAGCACCGGTGATCCCCACAGGAAGGTTGGAACAGAACCAAGCAGGTAGAAAAGACTTGGAGGTCCCCTGTCTTGGTTAGCAGGAACATTGATCAGATGTGCAATTCATACCTTTTCCTCTCGGGGTATGCACAGACATTATTTTTCATAAATCTGAAAGTGACTTGCACCACTTATCTTAATCTGCAGACACTCTTGTTTAATTTTAAGAAGCCATTTGAGATAGATGATTCCAGTGTTCCCCAGTAGTAAAATTCTCCACAGATTAAGGTAGGTGGTACAAGTCATTGGTACCAGTTATTTTGAGATCTATGGACTGTAGATGTTTTTACTTGCAATGATAAAAAAACTGTAAAAGTAAGTTTTATTGAAGCACAACTCAAGTGACCAATGATTATATCCTAAACAACACAGGTTAAGCCATAAATCACAAGAGCAGTTTATGCAGTCCAGTGCTGTAGTGTATGAAGGTCACATATATTAAAAAATATTCTTACTAAGAGAGCTTTGGTTCCCCCTTACTAAAATAATGCACCATTAAGCTGGAAAGGTTGTGTGCAGAAATAATTGTGAGAGGTTTGGGTTTTGCTCCCTCATGTGGGAACACAAATGGGTTGTGCTGGTTTCTTATCATCCCACACCACCTGCTATCCTTGTGGATTTTAGTTTAGATTTTATTGGAGTAGGAACTCTCTGTCTCCTGTCTTTTAATTTTTTCTTCTAATTTATGGGAAAGGACTAAAGAAGTTCCCATTTTTGGGTCAGCCTCTCGTTGACATCTACCTGCCCTTGGAGATTTTTTGACTATTTTAAGCCAATTTTTGAGATTTCCCTGGGAGAGCCAATCCCTCTGGTTGCAGTGGCTTGGGACATCCCTTTATTCTAAGCTGGATGTGGGGTAAGGAAGTCCTGCTTGTGGTATGTTTCCTAACAAGCATATACAGTGACAGCGGTCTGCTTCAGAGGAAGAATATTTTGGCATTAACTGTTTTGAGCTATCTCTTAGGTTGGAGGCATGTACATTTTCTTCCACCCTTCCTGCTTCTTGCTTAATTTTGACCCTTTTGGGTTCAACTAATATTTTTTCCACATGGAGCTGATTACCCATGATATCTGGGAGTCAGTATACCAAACCTTTGGAAGAGGGAAGTCTTTCATCCAGAAAGATACAGAGGTGTTACAATTTCTATCTAGTGCAAGGGTTCCCAGCAAAGTGCACAGATAGGAGAAACAAAGAAGGTACAACATAAAGGTAACAAGAACGTTGTTGCTATTGGGGAAAGGTTACTTAAAGGTGCCGAAGGAATAGAAAGAATTCAGGAAAATAAAAGGGAGAGTGAAGCGCCCTTCAGGTGCTGCATAAGGAGCTAAAAGTATTCAAAGAGGATTTCTGAACAAAGTATTAAATCTGGGGCTAAGTTCTAATTAAATATTGGGATAGCATTGTATATTCTGACCACCTCCGATGGGAAGAGCAAAAAAAGAAATAAATTGGGAGGTAAAAGAAGATTAAACTAATTTTAATCTGTACAGTGAGGAAAGTAAGGAACTGGATGCAAGGAGTTTGTGTAAATATAGAGCTTTCACTCGAAGAAGAGACTTTGATAGAAGAAGTGGAGTCACAAGTTTATTCTAGCTATCTGATCTTTATTATTTATTGACTTTGATGAAGAAAACAAAGCTATGCTGTAAATATTATCCAATCATCTAACCAAAATATCAGTAAAGACATTGGAAACCACAATTCCTCTGCTGTGTGTTTATTGGATGCTGTGAACTAAGGATGGAAACAGGGCTTAATTGTAAAGAAGCAGGGTATAAGAGCCATTACTCATCCCCACGTATTGTAACTCTGGGACACAGATGAAACCTATTTGGTAGAAGAAAGAGTTGTATAGAGACTTGGAGCAGTGGTAAGGAAAGGGTCCTTGTCTGCTTTTCTTTTTATGTGCCCCTGGATCCCAAGTAAAGGATCCATCCCACCCAGGGCCAGTGGAAGCACTAGGCGAACTAGGTGATTGCCTAGAGTGCCACAGGTTTAGGGGCGACCCAGCAGCCACCTACTGCTTCCATCGGTCCTGCTCAGAATTGTGAAAAAAGTTTGTCCCAATTCCTGACACTGGTGGCAGCTGCAGGACCTAGGCCAGCGATTCTCAACCAGTCTGTCGTGTGCTACTTGCAGCCAGCAGGGCCGAAGAAAAGAAGACCATCACTGCTAGCCACTGCCAGAGACCAGGCCGGTGGGGGCTGAAGAAATAAAGGCTGGTGCTGCTAGCCACCGCCAGCGACCAGGCTGGCAGGGCCGAAGAAAAGAAGACCGGCACTACTAGCCACCACCGGAGACCAGGCTGGCAGGGGCCGAAGAAATGAAGACTGGTGCTGCTAGCCGCTGCCGGAGACCAGGCCGTTGGGCCGAAGATGAGCTGTTCAGCTGGCGGCCTTTGTGTGTGTGTGTATTTGAGATCGGAAGGGTGCTTCTGTGTGTGGGTGGTGTGTATGTGAGAAAGGAATGGTGCTTCTGTGTGTGTGTATGTGAGAAAGGAATGGTACTTCTGTGTGTGTATATGTGGTGAGTATGTGAGAAAGGAATGGTGCTTCTGTGTGTGTGTGTGTATGTGAGAAAGGAATGGTGCTTCTGTGTGTGAGACAGGGAAGGTGCTTCTGTGAGAGTGTAATGTGTATGTGAGACAGGGAGGGTGCTTCTGTATGTGTGTGTGGTGTATATTTTATTTAATTATTTATTTATTTAAACTCTTTTCTATACCGTCGTTAAGCAGATGCCATCACAACGGTTCACAATAGGGCACATAACTACATGCTGTATAGAAATGTCTTAACTTATAACAATTAAACGGGTGCCATCAAAATACTGTAACATAGTTTCATAATAAGTATTAATTGGTGGGTGTTGTAAGTCATGTCCAGTTTTCTCTGTATCAGCTATAAGATAAAGTACTACTTAACTCTAGTTCTTTGTTGTTGAGAGAAAAAAGAAAGAAAGAATAAAAAAAATAAAAATGAGAAACACACAAAGTAAAAAGGTGTGTGTGTGAGAGTTCTACTGACCGCAACCTACATTTCCCTGGGTTCTACTCTCCATTCTCTTTGTGGTATGCTTGCTTAAATAGCCATGTTTTTAAACTTTTTCTGAAGGTTTTGATGTTTCTTTGCAATCTGATTTCTAAAGGCATATTGTTCCATATTAAAGATCCTGCTAGGGATAGGGCCCTATCCCTTACTTGAGTTAGTCTAGCCGTTTTAACTGAGGGAATAGTTAGCAGTGCTTTGTTTGCTGATCGTAGGTTTCTGTGGGGGATGTGAACGCGGAGGGCTGTGTTCAGCCATTCTGCTTTTTCGTCGTGTATTAATTTATGTATGGTACATAAAGTCTTGTATTCTTTGCTCAATAGGTAACCAATGTAGTTCAATCAGAGTGTCGGTGATATGTTCTCTTTTACTTTTACCAGTTAAAATTCTTGCAGCTGTGTTTTGTAATATCTGTAGTGGTCTTATTGTGGTGTATGGTAAGCCCAGTAGCAGGGCATTACAGTAGTCGGTACTGGAAAAAATTAAGGCTTGTAATACCGATTGGAAGTTGGTAGGTGTTAGTAGTGGTTTTAGTCTTCTAAGGGTCATAAGTTTGGCGTATCCCTCTCTTACTTTTAGAGATATATGTTGTTTCATACTTAGTTCTGAATCGATTATCACTCCAAGGTTTCGTACTTTCTCTGCTAGTTGTATTTTTTGGTTGTTATTGAGTGTAATTGGGTTCTAAATGATCGCTATATTTTTTTGTTCTAGATGTAAGAATTCTGTTTTCTCTATATTGATAACTAGTTCCATTTGGTTTAGAAGTTGTTTTATTATATCTAGATACATGTTGGCTATGTTTAATGTTTTCTCAATTATGTCATCAATTGGGAGTATTAATTGAATATCATCAGCGTATATGTAGTGTGAGATGCCTAAACCAGCTAGCAGGTGACATAAAGGCAGCATGTATATTTATTATTATTAATTTATTTATTTTATTTAACAGTTTTTTATACCGACCTTCATAGTAAATAACCATATCGGATCGGTTTACATATAACAGAGGGTATAACTGAAGGAACAATTCAGGTAAACAATAGATAACAATAGATAGGAATAAGTCAAAGTTACAATCAACGGGAATCGAGAACTTGGAAGCTTAAACAAGCTGGAAAGAAGATAAAGGCAGGTAATAAATATAAAAGATACGATAGTGAGTACGGGTTAAAGCTTGAAGGTGCTTTAACCTGGCGGTGTCAGAGTCCATAGTTCATGAAGATAAATGCCAAAGGCCGGTTGAGAGTTAAGGGCCATTAGTGATTGTCTGGTGGATCGGAGAAGGCTTGGTGGAAGAGCCACGTCTTGAACTTACCTTTCAACTAAGCTTGTAAGAGCAAGAAGAGCACGAGCAGTACATTGTTATCCCTGGCTGCCAACAGTTTCACTAATGTCTTGTGTGCACCACTATATGTTGAATAGTGTGGCAGATAGGCTGATCCCTGCGGAATTCCTGTTTAAAGGTTTATTTTCTCTGACATTATGTCTTTGATTTGTCCTTGGAAGTATCTGTTATTTAGGTATGATTTAGGGAGGTATGTGAGTCAGGGAGGGTGCTTGTGTGTCAATGTATAGTATCCAATTCGCTGTTCTTCCGTTATTTCATATTAATACATAAACTAGCATGGCATCACATAATCATGTTATAATGCTAGAGTTAATCTCCAGAGGTTGGCTTCCAAGCCCCCTACTCTCTGTATGTACCTTTCTACCTTGGTTTCTCCCACTCTTCATTTCCAATCCCCAGTTGCTCGCCCTTGTTATAATGTAACTTTTACTTCTCTTACTCTGTCTCCTCTATTTGATGTTTTGACTTGTTATTGTTAAGAGCTTTTATTCTATGTAAACCGAGTTGATTTGATTTGTATCAAGAAAGTCGGTATATAAAAACCCTAAATAAATAAATAAAAATGTGTGTGTGCGAGAGAGAGATGGAGCATGTTTTTGGCTGGCTGTGGCTGTGAGAGAGAAGGGGCATGTGTGTGATTGAGCCTATTTGTAAGTGAGATAGAACATGTGTGTGTGATTGAGAGCTTGTGTGTAAGTGAAATAGAGAGAGCATTTCTGTGACTGAAAGCCTATGTTTAAGTAAGAGAGAGCGAGAGCATTGTGTGATTGAGAGAGACTGGCCAGAGAGGTGATGTGTGTATGTATGAGAAAGACTGATCAGGGAGAACTCTGGTGTGTGTGTGTGTGTGCTTGTGTGTGTGTGTGTGTGAGAGAGAGAGAGACTGATTGGGGAGATGATTGGTGTGTGAGAGACAGAAACTGGTCCTGAGGGTATGACTGGTGTGTGTGTGTGAGAGAGAGAAGAGACTGGTTGTGGTCCCTAATGAAGAGGAATGGGAGGACAGCTTCAGCAGCTACTGCTGCTTCTGGTGTGGCCTGCAAGGGAAAGGAGTAGGAGAACTGCTGGAGAGGGTAAGTAAAGGTGGCTTTTTAAGTTCATTTTTCTTGATTGACTGTCATTTTAATTATTGGGTAGTATGTGATGTGTCTGCTGTTTTGAAATATTTTATTGGTGTTTGAAGAATTTCTAATCATTTTTAAGAGTTTTTAATTGTTAGATGATGTTATGTTCATCAGCTGTTTTGAAACATTTTTTTATCTAGTTTTACAATTATTTCTGTGTAGGAATCTTTAACAGCTTGGCTTTTTCTGTTTTCCTAATGGGAAGTGTATTGGTGTTTAGGGCCTGGTTTAATATTTGTAGTGTTGCCTTTTATAGGTGGGGTCGTTCCATTTGAGTGCATGCCATAATGGAGGTGTAACTTTGTGCGGTTAGTTTGTGTGCATTATTGTAGATCCTGGGATTTTGTTAGGTGCTATATTTCTGTTTCCATTTCTCCAGGTTTTCTCTGCATGCAGAGTGGCTTTTTTGGGTTTTCATTCCAGTTTGTCTCCATATTTATAATTTGTGGTCTTTCTGTACTTGGTGAAGGTCGATCTTGTGTGTATGACCGAGGTGAGATATTTAACTAGCACGTAGGCACATAAAATACCTCATTTTATTTGTTGTGTTTTCTCAATTGGACATGCATTGGTGGTGAATTGGTCATTTTATATGTAGGGCTAGTGCGCCTGGTAGTAGAGGGAGTTTGTGTTGCTGTTATTGAAATAACACCAGAATATCTTTTTTGTATGGTGAGTTGTAAGGGGAATGTTCTAGTACTGCTTTATACCCATTACTGAGGGACGGGGTGGGGCTGGAGTCCCGGGTTAGCCCTGTGACTGTCATGTGTTCGGTGTGTCTCGCATGTGAGAACCATCTATCAGGTGTGTCCCGACAGAAAAAAGGTTGAGAACCACTGACCTAGGCAATTGGACCTCCTTCTTCTAGCCCTGGAGGACCGGAAGAGGAAATGTGTTGTGGGCCCACATGGGCAGGAAGAAGGATGCCCAATCATCATAGCTGGAAAGAGTGAACAGAAGAAAAGACTGAGAGGGTCAATTGCAGCATCGGCCAGCCATATGGTAGGAGAGAGACAAGATTGGTCGGGCTGTGCGGCTGAAGAGAGGCAGCGATCAACTGGGCCATGCAGAAGGAGAGAGGCAGCGATTGGCCGGGCCACGCAGCAGGAGAGAGGCACCAATCAGCCAGGCTGTACGGCAGGGGAAAGGCAGGATCAGCTGAGCTCGCTGCAGAAAAGAGGCAGCATCTCTGCTGAATGAGGAAGACAGTGGAGGCCTCCTGATGCCATGGAAGTCCAAGAAGAAAGCTGCTGCTGCTGTCTACACCTAGGATGGAGAGTAAAAAATATATATGCGTGTGCGCATGTGTGAGTGCATATGTATATAAGAGAATATGGGGAGAGAGAGCATTTGGGCGAAAAAAGAGTATGTGTTTGTGAGAGAAAGCATGTGAGGAAGAACGAGTGTGTGGGGTGAGAGCCTGTGGGTGAGAGAGAGCACTTGTGTTTGAGAGAGCATGAGAGGGAGAGAGAACGTATGTGTGTGAGAGAGAGAGCATGTAGGGGAGAGAGAGAGCAAGTGTATGTGTATGTGAAAGCATATGGAGGAGAGAGCATATAAGTATGTGTGTGACAGAGCATGTGGGGGAAAGAGTGAGTGTGTGTATGAATATGTTTGAGTAAGCGAGTATTCCTGTGTTGGAGTGTGTGTATGTGAGAGAGAGAGGAGAAAGTCTTTGTATTGCAGCCCCTCTCATTAATCCATGACAAGCTCAGACTGAAAATCAAAAGTTCCCAGCTATGGATTGTGGGATTTTTTTATCCTTATTTTAATTATTGAGTAGTGTTTATGTGTTTGCTGTTTTGAAATATTTTATTGGTGTTTGGTAAAGCTTTCAAAATTTGCATGAGTCTTTAATTATTGGATATTCTATTCATCAGCTGTTTTGAAATTATTTTATTAGTATGATTTTATTATTATGATTAATCTTGATTTTATTGATTGTTTCATGAGGAATGGTGAAATTTTTGTTTTTCCATTGTTTCACTGTATAGAGAATGGCGTGATGCGTTTTGCAGTTCAGTTTTTGTCTGCACATTTCTATTTATACTTTATGTGGCTTTATACTATATTTGGTGAGGGTTTGTGTTCTGCATGCAAAGACTGAAATGAAGCATTCTTTTACCATGTGGTTTCTCTGTAGGGATCTGTAGTAGCTTGGCCTGTTCTGTTTTCCTGATAGGAGGTGTATTGATATTTTAGATTCTGGTGTAATATTTGTGGTATTCTTTTTCATAGGTGGGGTTGTTATTCTTTCAGTGTTGGCAGATAATACTGTGCTGATATGGGAGGACTATGCCAAAACATATCACAATAAGTATGATGCCATATGAATTTCAAGATGCAAAGTTTTCTTGTTGGCATCACAACAGTGCATGAAAATATCACAACAACGTGTATATTAATTTTACCTCAGAATGTCATTTTTCATGTAAAATATGTTGTTATAAATGCATAATTTAAAATTGTGTATGGGGAGGTGGGGGGAGGGGGGCACCAGGCTGTAAGGTTTGCCTAGGGTGCCTAATACCCTTGCACCGGCCCTGATCCCACCCATGGGTTACACTTGTATGAATGGCTAATCACGAGTGAAATTTCAGTTGGTGGCATTAGATATGTTTTTCACTCTCAAGGTTCTTTATTTCTAGTATAGGACTGGATTTCTAGATATGCAATATGGCAAAACCAGCACAAGATCAACCTTTTTAGTTTAACCTTAGTCTGTTGGCAAACTTAACTACTCACAATGGACTGAAGAGTTATTTGGCTGGCTTAGCCATCAACTTCAAACTGTGGCTCACAGTTAGGGATCCTAATGTGATTAACTCAGTCTTTCATTCTTCAGTGGTAGCTAAATTTAATATTGTGTATTATGTCTCTAGAAATGTACAATATTATCAGTGTGTTTTCTGCTTGATAAGGAGATCACAATATGTTAAATGGATATATTACTGTGTTAGTATTCTTACCATGGCAGCACACACCTGTTCATCTGTGTCATCCAGCCAACTAAAACACATTTATGTCAAGAAACAGCAGTCATGACTTGAATAATTTTAAAAACCCTTCCATTATACCAGGATCTCCCACGGAGGCTGAGCGTGACATATGCAACAGCATAAACTGTGTGCTAAACTCCAAATATTTCTAGGGTATTCTTTTGTTTTAAATGTATTCTTTTTCAAATATAAATCCAAGAAGCCTTGGTTACAGAAAATATCAAACTTCCACTTTACAAAGTTTATAAGGCATAAAAATAAATGTGACATAAAATATTGACAATGGAAAGTTGCAATTCAAACCACAATTGGGAGAGATATGAACAGAAAAAGAAATTAAAAAAGAAACAAACAAGAAAAATGTTGCCAATATTACTCTAAATTGCTCTCAATAAATCACTTATGGAGTATCACTAGGACTAACAGTGGTCAGCCAATCTGCCAGAAAATTATCCAGGTGGGATACATCACAGTAAACAAATGTTACCTTGAGATTTTATCAATCATTTGCAAGGAAATTTTAATAGAAAAGTTGCACTTTTCTGCTTCCTCCCCAAAAACTATTTATGTCGATTTTGTGTATCTCTCACCACATCAGGAAAAATGACAATTTTTTGACCTTAAAAAGTACAATTTTTTAAGACAAAAAGTTTCAATATGAGTTGCTTATTAGACTCTAAGAAATTCGACAAAGTTGTTGTGTAGACGGCCTCGAAAGGCCTTGCATACTGTTGTGTAGGCGGCCTCGAAAGGCCTTGCATTCTGTTACATTACGGGTGTTTTAGTGTGCCCTTGGGCCTCAGCCCGACCCCAGAAGGATCCAGGACCGAACTGAGGGTTGGCGACGTGTCCCAGGATGGCAGAGACACGGTCTTACCCTCTGCCAGGCCTGCAAGCTCCCAGCGCCAACAACAAGATGATGTTGGTAGGTGAATGGTCCTCCGACCGTTCCGAGCCCTTTCGGACCTGCTGCTTGGATTGGCATGGAGCAGCAGGCCGGCCTGAGGATGAGGACAGACGGAGGCCTTGACACAAAGACATGACACCAAGGTTGATGCGACAGCATCACAGACGAGGGTTGAAGCGAAGACATGACACCAGGGCTGCTGAAGACATGACACCAGGGCTGATGCAACAGCATCAGAGACGAAACGAGGAACTTGATGGTCCAGACGAGACGAGAAGCTGGGCAGGAAGACATTGGCACTGTCTCTCAGGGCGCCCTACTCAGGCCACCTTCACGGGTGGACCCAATGGGCTGGTCACGGACCACCCTGTCCCACTGCGCGCCCTACACAGCCCAAGGAGGCTGGTCATGGACCACGCGGAGAGTGGGACAAGCGCAGGGAAGAATCCAGCTGAGGCAGAACTTCGACGACGGAGCTAGATGTCATCCGAAGCACCACAAAGGCTGGCAGGACAAGACGGCTCAGGAGCACAGGACACCAGTCCACTGCCGGCATCTCCCATGATGGCGACCCGTCACCCGGAGATCCACGGCCGGCAGAACAGAAGGCTCCGGAGCAAGAACGAACACCAAGGAGGGCTAGAACACCAGGAAGCGAGACATCAGGAGATGAGACACCAGGACACCTGGACGGGGACCTCAGGCAATGAAGACATGGCATGACGAGACAACAAGATGAAACGAGGAGCTCCACAAAGAAGACAGAAGATCTGACGGAGCTCTGGCAGACAGGAGCCTCCAGGACTGAAGACACTCCGATGCAAGGCGAAGAGCAATTGCAAGACCAGCCCTCTTATAGGGCTGCAACAAGAAACAGTCAGTAGGTGGGGCCCAGGGCATATCCGGCCGTGGGCCCTTTAAATGTAGAAGAGAGGCGCAGCCGTGCACCTAGAAGCAGGAAGCTGGAACTGTGCAGGACTGTGGACAGCGGTCCTGCACCGACTTCTGCACATAGAAGCAGGGCTGGGCCAGGAGGCAGGCCCCGATGACGGCAGTGGCTCCAGCCGCTGCAGGAGGCCCCGGGGGCGGCTCCAGCCACTAATCCAGGCTGGGGCTTGTGGCCTCCAGCCCCCGGGAAGACAGGACGTCGGCAGTGGCTCCGTGCCGCGTTGATAGCAGGCAAAAGTCCGCGGCTCCGACCGCGGTGAAGATCAAGACTGGATGGGCGGACTCCGGGCCGTGTGAGTTAAGTGAGATCGCGGCTCCGGCCGCGTGAGAAGGCCCAACTCCGGCGGCAACCAGTCACATTGGGCAGCAGAAGGTAAGAGGAGCCTACTCGCAGGGAGACCCGCGGGCAGCGTTCATAACAAAAGTTGCTCTATCCTTAATAAAAAAAAAATTGAGTGTTCTAAGAAACCTATTCCCCAAATTCTCTAGTTTCCTATGTGGATTCAAATGATCTCTCATAATAACAGATTGGTGTTCAGAGACAATAGAAAATCTGATTCAAGAGAGTCCAATTTCTCAGTTTGATCTTGAATCCTGTGGGAATGCTCATTTAATTTATCAGACATATCCCCCATAGAGCCCAGCATTGAGTCAGTTCTGGAAGACAGTATGGCCTCCAGCCTAGCCTAGTGACATTCAGTGTTATTATGGCTGGTTTATCCACATGGCTCACAGATGTAGAGGGGGGCCCCACTTAGGATAGGGGAAGAGGAAGATCCAGTTCCAATTTCCCCAACCAGCAGACCCAGCGGGGGTAAGTTCTTAGTCACTGGAGGAATATGACCATTGGGGCTGAGAGAGATAGAAACCTCTTGTAGAACGGAGCTCATAACTCCAAGTTCCACAGGACCTGTATTATCTTGGTTAGTAAAATGGAAGTCCTCTAATGTGGCTTGGGTGGGCTGAGAGGCAGCAGAAGGTCTAGGTGAGATAGTCCTAAATGCTCCCTTTTCTTTTTTTCTCTCCCATCAAGAGAAGACTTACCAATGAATCAACGTTGGATGGAACCCTGAAAACCATTTGAAGGGGTGCACACCGCAGGCTGCGGTGCTTAAAAGGGCTTGATGATGACATCACTGAGGGGCAGCCAATGTCAATCAAAGTGGCAGGAAACATCCATTAGCACAAGCAAGCAGAGAATCCCTCCAGCGCTCTCTCCCGCCTCTGCTGCAGGCCACTATGCTTAAAAATACTTGATAATGATGACACTGAAGGAGGTCTTTTAGAGAGGTTCGGCCAATGTCAATCAAAGCAGCAGGAAACACCTGGTAGCACTGAGCAGCAGGGAATCCCTCCAGCGCTCTCTCCCATTTCTAGGGTATTCAATGATTTGGAGTCATTCCTGCCAATTTGCTCCTCATTACAGTTTGGGATGATTAAATTCAAACGCTTTCCCCTAGAACAAGAAGTAATGTACTCAATTATTTTTGAAGGGAAGCTTGTTGGAGAGGTAATCTCTATACTGGAGAACAATTCTATCTTGTATAAAGAAGAGGTTGGAGATTCTCTTATATGTTGGGGTGGAGATAAGTTCTTGGGAAGGGGTTAGAAGGGTAGGGTAGATTAGGGTTTGACATTTCTCTGCTCTGGATATTTTATTTAGGTAAAGTTGATTTGAAGTAATGATTGGAAAGAAGGTCTAATGGGTTAGATGAGGGTTAATGTTAGAAATATGAGGTACTTGACTGCATTTGTCTAGATAAATGGGGAGAAAATGAAAATATGTGACCTGTTAGATGTATAAGTTCTCAGCACTGATAATGTAAGTAAGTGACTTGTAAAAGCATTTATTAAGCTAGTTTTCCATTTGCTAAAAATTTCCAAGTCCAAAGACAAATTGTGACATATAAACAACTCCTAGCAATCTTTTTGCTTGTCAGACACAGATGAAATGCCTAAGGGTTGAAGCCAGCAGATGTTTGCTTGAACAAAAGTATAATCATTTCATTTAATATTTATATACCGCACATACAAACTTACAAAGCAGATCAAAATCAACTTTATTTATGATGGGTTCTTGAGAATTGTATGATGAGTGTCTTATCGATACAAGTTAAGAAGTATGTGATCCTACTGGCAAAAAGCAAAATAAAGGTAGAGGGATGAGTGGTACACTCAGTGGAAAATGGCCAAATAGGAATGCATCAAAATCTACAAAATAGAAAGAAGAATTCAGTCAATTTAGAAGCAGTTCCATTTTTTTTAATTATAGACAGTATGAAGAAGAGCTGATTTTGGTCCCTCTGATTATCTGCTGATCTCTCCCCCTCCAAGTAGTTGATGACATTCACTTTCTTATTTTGTTCTCTTATAATTTTTTTTCCCGTCGATAGCAGGGCTGAATTAGCCATGCTGTTTGGGAAGCGCCACGATCCCGGGTAGGCGGAGTTTCTCTTAGCTGATCACAGAGTTTTGAACTCTGTGCATCTGTGCGGTCGTCTTCCCGCGCGGTTCCCTCACCTCTTCAGTTTCTTTTTTTCCGCAAGCTGTTCGCATGCGGGGTGTTTTTCTCTTAGTGATTTTTCTCTGACTAGATTTTTTTGTCAAATTTTTTTGCATTTTTTCTCAAGAATTTTTCATCCAAGATGGCTCCGAAGCCATCTGGTTTCAAATATTGCCAATGTGGCAAAATGATGTCCATCACGGATGGACATAATTATTGCTACATTTGCTTAGGCCTGAACCACGATCACATCCTCGGAGACATCCTGCCGGGACTGCGGCAGGATGTCTCTGAGGGCCCAGCGACACCGGGCCGCGAAGATGGAGAGGCTCCGCTTGGGCACTTCGGCCCCACCATCCTCCGTCCATTCTTCGTCGGGACCGGCGAAGTCGGATAAGGCCCATTTGAAGCGGGCATCGTCACTGGGACCAGCTGGACTCGAGAGGCCCGAAAAACGCTACAGGCCAGGGTCTCACACACCCTCAAGGCCTTGTTCAAAAGCCGGGGATCCGGCAGAGGATCTGCGGCGTAAAGCAGCGGGGCCCATTTCATTGGAGCCTGCGCCATCTGCGTCGTCGAAGACACAACACGACGCCTCAAAACAAACGAAGCATGGGGCACCTACGGCGCATTGCCGCGACAACGCATCCTCGATGCGTCACACGACGCACGGAGCAACCACGGAGCACGGAGCAGGCACGGCGCACGGAGCAACTGTGGAGCACGGAGCATCGCTCCAAAGGTAGAGAGGGTGGTGTGAGGGGCGAGAAGAGGCACGAACACAACACTAGCTTTAAAACGGCAAGCCAATAGTCAGCCCAACTTGTTCCATCCCTCATAAAACTCTTGTTTCACTTTATCAAGCTGATGGGCTATGTTTCCCAAATCTAACTGGTTAAGTTCACCCTGGAGTTTTTCTATCTGAGAGCGGACTTGAGGATCCGATTGTCTTTTGTTCCTAAATTCCAATTGTCCCAATTGTCTCAAGAAGGTATTCCATTGGCTCTCTCTCTCCCTTTTAACAAAAATAGCTCTGGCTATGAGCTTGCCTCTGGCTACCACTTTAAAGCATTCCCAGAGCGTATTTGAAGACATCTCCCCGTTATCGTTTTCCACTAAATATTGAGCCATCTCACGTTGAAGTTGGGAAACAAATTGGTCATCATCAAGTAAACTCTCATTGAGCCTCCAATACCGCCCTCCTTCCTGGTCCCCTAACTCCTCTAGAGTAAGCCTGATATCAGCATGGTCTGACCATGTTATCACATCAATATTAGTATCCTTGACATAGTTGACCAAGGCTTTATCCACCAAAAACATGTCTATCCTGGAATAAGTCCCATGTGCTGCCGAGAAAAAAGTATAATCCCTTTCTGTTGTATATTGATGGCACCATATATCTACGAGCTGCCATTCTCGCATGAGTGTCTTCAGTTGTTGCCTATGTGTTTTAGCATAAGATTGGCCTCCCTTGCTGGTATCTAAAGAGGGGTAGCAAGTCAAATTGAAGTCTCCTCCAACAATCAGCAATCCTTCAGTCCATTGTTGTAAAACCCCAGACATTTTTACCAGAAAGGACCCTTGGCCCACATTCGGGACATAAATGTTAACTAACGTAAACACCTGAGTGCCTATTTTAACTTTTAGAAGTAAATATCTGCCTTCCTGATCTCGAATTACAGTCTGCACTTCAACAGTTAGGTGTTTGGAGAAAAGAATTCCCACTCCACTATATTTTCCCTTGGCCAAAGCCACAGCAAAGTATTGTGTTGGGAAATACTGAGATGTTAACAACCTCTCATATTTTTTTTTAAATGTGTCTCTTGGCAGAATAATATGTCCACCTTGGCATTCTGGGCATCCTGTAGTAGCCTTTTCCTTTTTTGATATGTATTTAGGCCCTTGACATTCCAAGGCATTAAGTTGAGTGTGCCTGCCATATTATTCAAAATTACCAGAACTCAGTGCAACATTATGACAGGGAAACAATAAGCATGTAGTTGGCCTTTTCCCCTCTCCACATATCACCCTCAATGCAGTTTTTAAACCTTGAATCTCAAGTAGGCATTGCCCCAGCCACCAACATCCCGGTTGTCTCCCATCCGCCTCCCACCCCTCCTCCCCCTCCCTCCCAGCTCCCCCCCTGCTCTCTGAGGAATACTAACATCCATCACAAAGCCATGCAAGGCCCCCCCAAATGCAATCATAATTTTGTACAAAATCTACCCCCTGACTATCTTTATCTTTGACAAACAGTCCCATCATACAACATAAAGTTGCCAAAGAAAGCAAGTGACTAGTCTAAACCGGATGTCCTCCACCTCTGCTATAATGGAAAAGTCATCATCCAAAGACTACTGTCCTACTGTATCAACAGGTTCCAGTAGATCTGGTTAAATAGTAGTGTGCATCAGGAAATCTCCCAGTCTCAAGAGCAGCTCTTCTGGTTTCCAGATCTCCTCCAGAGTGGCGTTGCAGCCGCTTGCCACCATGTGGCACCTTCTGCCACCTTTGAAGCGGAGCTTGAGAAAAACTGGGCTGTCACTGTGAAGGATTCGCTGCCTTGCAGATTCCAGCTGCTTGCATAATAGATTTTGCAGCTTCTACTGTCTGTACTCTCGAGGTGTTGCTCTTTATAGTCATTTGCAGGACAAACGGGAATAGCCATTTATATCTGTGATTCCTATCTCTCAACACCTGAAGTAATTCCCGAAACTCCCGTCTTTTCCGTATGGTTATAGGAGATAAGTCTTGGAAGACTTCTATTTTCTGGCCATGCCACTGTAAAGCAGTGATTTTCCTTGCTCCTCTCAAGATAGTTTCTTTGATTTGAAAGTCATGGAAACTTACTACAATGTCTCTAGGGACATTTCCTCTTGGCTTAGCTAGTGACCTGTGTGCATGGTCTAGTTTAATTTGTGTCGCTTCCTGTGTTACCTCAGCATTTTCTTACTGCAGGATCAGCAGGCATATGTCCTTTATCAGCCTGGTATAGTCGGCACCCTCGGGGATCCCATGAAAACGGAGGTTCCCCCTCCTGGACCTATTCTCTAGGTCTTCAAGCCATGCACTATGGTCTGCCTGAGTTTGTGTGAGCTGGGCTATTTCCGAGCAGGCAGCGTCTAACGTGGTCTCCTGCGCGGTCATCTGATCCTCTATCGAGGCCACTCGCTCCTCAAGAGCTTCATGTTCACGCTGGAGATCAGCTGTGAGTTGCTGGAATTCTGTTTTTAGTGCGCCCATGCCATCCTGGATTTCTTGAAATCACGCTTGGAAGTCAGCCCTCGATATTTCGGGTGCGACCACTCCGCCTCCCACCTCTGATGAGCCCACCCTCCGGTGCTCGGGACATTCCACGGCCAGGGTCTCTTCAGGCCCTGAGTCAGCTATGCCTTCCTTATGTTTGTTGGTCTCTCCGTCAAAGGAGAATTGATGTAGGTCTGCAATCTTCTTCCTCACCGACATATTTGCTGTTGTGCTTTACTTTCTGTAGTATTTGAGGCAGAGAACCCTTGGATGGCGCAATTATGGGGGGATTCAATTATGTTTGACTGGGGAGCTCGAGTCTCACACTGCCATTCGGGCAGATGACGTCACTTCCTCCAGTTTGCGCTGTCTTGCTCAGTCACAGGCAAAAAGCATTTGCTATTTCTCTCTCACACACTCAACGTAAACCAGGTGTTAAATGAAAATTCCAGATTTGGCGTTACAATACTGATTCCAAGTGATTCATTACGCTCATATCACTTTTCTTCTACATATCTACTGATAATAGGTACGTAAAATATATCGTTACTACTTTTATATACTGTTTTGTTAACTCAGGGCTGAAAGCTGTAAGCTGAAAAAGTTGACGGGGGTCTTCGTCAAATTATAAGGGGGCTGCGATTTTTATTACAAAACATGCAACTTATGGCTTGTTTATGCAGCATCATTTAATGTGGTATAATGTAAGTTTGACACAAAATGCAAAACATTTCAATAAAATTCTATAATGTCAGATGAGAATTGATGTAAATCTTCTGCATTTTACGTCAATTTTATTTGCTGTTTGTTGTATCGAATATGCCATCTGGGTGAATAATTTGAACTAATCAAAGAAGTAATCATCGTACCTCGTATGGGTTATATAGGCAGACGTCTGCATTTTGCGGGCTGGGCTGACCTAAACCCTTGGGCCGGGTCAGGTTCAAAATATTTCAGCGCAGTTGGGTTGGACAGAAGAACTTCCGCGGGGCGATGCGGGTCTCGCGGGCTGAAAATGTTTTTACTGGTTTTGGTCTGTTTTATTTTGCTTCCGGGTTCACTTGTCACAAGTTTAAAAATGTTTAAAAAATAAACTATTACATATTAAATTGAAAATTATAAATCAACTTTTGAGGGGGAGGGGGTGCAGAATTGTGCTTTGGCCTAGGGTGTAGAAATGTGTAAATCCAGCCCTGATTGGGAGAATAATTCTGATTTCTTCTGATAAGCTTGCATGATGGTTTGTTTATGTGCAAAGTTTAGAATTTTTGCTATAACCTCTCGAGGTCATGGCATATTAGTATTTTGTGGCCCCAAATGATGAGCCCACTCAATAACTAAAGCACCTTGCAGATAAAACAAGTCCAAGGCCTCCGGCAGCCATGTATACAAGATGTCTGCCAAAGTACGTTTCTCCACAGACTCACAAAACTTCACAAAATGTAAGTTTTCTTCTCGCACGATTTTCTAGATCATTCAGCTTACCATCTTGTAGTTCCAGCTGTTTTCCCATCTTTTTAATTTTGGTCTCAAATGCCAGGGAATCATTCTCTAATGTAGAAATATGGCCTTCTGCAGTATCTAAGCAGGGACCCAATTCAGAAAGGGAATGTTTTAGATCAGTAATCTGATCAGAAATTGCAGTTAGCTTCTCCTTTAAAGCCGAAACCACTGCCATTGTTACCTCAGTCACCATTGATTCCTCTAGCACAGGTCTGGGCACTGATGTTGCTTCTATCGCGGAAGCCATTTTGAAGGTTCCAGAATGAGGAGTTTCTTTTTCTTTTTGGCTGATTTTCGCTGGCATAACCCCAGGAGATCGTTGAATATATCAATCTATCGACATATATGCCTTACGTTGCTATAATCTGCAACTGCAGGGAGCTCTCGTTTAGCGAGATGTTGTCCAATTTGAGGGGACGTCTCCCAAAGCCCAGAATTCAGTGTCTATTCAGGTTCACCACACCACATCCCTTTTTAAAAATTGGCATTATATTGGCAACCCTCCAATTTTCAGGCATTATAGACAATTTTAATGATAGTTCGCAAATTAAGTAACCAATAAAAAGCAAGGAATTGAATATTATGCCTTTTTATTTAAATATACAAGGTAAGGCTGCTTTTGTTTTAGACAGAGAAAGGTAGAGATACAGGGATATAGTCTTAAAGTGAGACCTAAATTGCCTGCATATTATTAGTATTGGGCTAACTTAGTTAAGGAAACTTTTCAGAAGATTTGTCATGAGTTTATTCAGGGAATTTTCTTTTAATATGGAGAACATCATATGGTCTACATAGATCATCATTGTGGATCTCGAAATCATGAGCAACTACCTCAACACCCATCTGGACTGCAGAGGAGTTTGTCTAAAGTATTCAACAATCACGAGAAATTGAACTGAGAGCTTATAAAAATATTTTGGCTGGAACTTAGGTGAGAATTTTGAAAGCCCACTTTTGTTTGATTGATTTGCTTGAAGTAAAGTGAATTGAGATATAGGGTGAAGCTATTGGTTTCTGTTATAACTTACAAAAAGCTAATTGTCTTAATTTTCCAGTGCTATTAAAATCTTTTTTTATTATAATGCCATGTGCTTCTGTTTCCTATAGAGTAAAAGAATCTAAATATGTTACATAAATGTGCATTCACTGATTTTGCTTTTCTTACTTGCAATAGTAATTTTGAGTGTTTTATGTTATTTTTAAATTATTTTTATGTTTGCTTCTAGCCTCTCCTCCTCATCCCTGGGAAACCCTCTCGTTGTGTGGACATGTTACTCATTCCCATTCAGAATCACAGAACTGAGAGGTGGAGTTATTTATGTGACCCCTCACATAGGTGTGGGGTTTACAGTAAGTCACAAATGTGTGCTGGGTGCTTGCTTTCACGCCTTTCAATAAAGAAGTTTTAAGTTTAAAATTGAAGAGGCTGATATTCAGAAGTCATTTAGATGGATAACTGAAATATATCTTTCTAAATGGCAAAGCAGCGATATTAGAAGCCGTATGTGGCTAAATTTTAGCTGCCCAATGAATTATGCAGCTAGAATATAGCTGCATAAATTGGGGGAGGTCTGGGGGTGGATGGGAGGCATTTCGGAGTGGGCCAGTGTTAGCTGCATATTCAGAGTTAGCTGCTTAACTTATGTGGCTAACTGTGCCATAGGGCTGATCTAAAGTTAACTGGATATACTTATCTGGCTAATTTAACAAGCCGCTCTGCGGCTGAATATCAGCCTGTTATGTATGCAGGTAGTTTCTAACCATGCCTCTGAAACATTCTCCAGAATGGCCAAACGTATGAATGTTTTGAAAGTATGCCTATACTCTCTGGTGACTATGAATCCATTTAGTCAGATATGGCTCATTTAGCTAGATTAATTCTAGTTTTAACTATAGTAAAAGGTGCCTAAGCCTTTGAAAATGTATTTCTCAGTGTCGAGTTTAAAAAGCTAATTTCTTTTGGAATGTGACATGCACAGTCCCCATCATGACTTGGTATTATGTGAACCTCTAATCCCCCCCATATATCCACTAGCTAGTTACGCCATTATTTTATCTCTATCAGGTTTATCAAAATAATACTTTTTACAGTTTCCAGCATATAAAATTCAGACTCATAATCAATCATTACTGCTAGGATATGTTCATGCATAGTCCTTGAAATTTATAAAATTGGTTTAATTGTTTTTGCACCCAGGGTGTGCATATTTGCATTACTTAGAATGAATTATGGTTTTGCTAGTTCTGTACTTTTGTGACATCCGCATTACGTATCTGTAGAACACTCCAAGACAGTGTGTGTTCTGGCCCTTGAGTCACTAATTTCACCATAAATTAGATTTGGCAGAGCTGTCTAGAATTGTCTTCTGTTTCTTGTCCTCATATACCTTTTATATCTGGCCTCCTCAATAAATACAATTTGACTTCTGTTGCTGTCTTGACAGAATTTTTTGTTTTACCATGCCAGAAAGAATGAGGTCAGTTTTATGCAAGAAAATAATACGATTTCAATTTAAAAATTGGATCTGTATCAAAATGTACTGTACACCACTATAAGTCTGAGATAAAGTACATTACACATAGGGACAGCTTCTTAAAACTGGGATAAGTAAACCTACAGTAGTTGTGATCCCTAAGTTTCATTATTGAAAAACTGTGGTGGTCTCGTCTTGCCTTGCCTCTCCTCCCTCATTGTTCACTTCTTCTTATTTCCTTTTTGTTCTTGTTTTACTGAGAAAAGTATCTGTATGGATGATTCTGTGATACAAATTTACTTCCTCTAAGTTCCTTGTATTATAATTTGAGTCTTTCATTTCTTTAGCACTCTTTGAAATTTTCTTTCTCATGTCTTGAGCGGCCCAATTGCATGCACAGGGGCCGCTTTCGCCCGTGCAGGCATCCATCTTCGCCAGGAGGCAGGGGAGCCGCGATCCGTCTCCGCCGATGTCCGTCTCCGGAGGAGGGCTGCGAAAAAAGTAAGTCGTTGCTTTACACTGCCAGTCCTCTCTCCCCTCCTCCCGAAGCAAGGCTGCTTTACGCGCCTTGCTTCGGGAGGAGGGGAGAGAGGACTGGCAATCTCGAGCGTAGGAGAACCGTCCACTTCGTTGCTACTTTTTTTTTTTTTTTTTGGCTTTTTCGATTTACACTGCCAGTCCTCTCTCCCCTCCTCCCGAAGCAAGGCTGCTTTTCGCGCCTTGCTTCGGGAGGAGGGGAGAGAGGACTGGCAATCTCGAGCATAGGAGAACCGTCCACTTCCTGGTACCTGTCATTTCAAATGTCATTTGAAATGACATTTGAAATGACAGATACCAGCTTGTCCATGAAGCGTTAGGCCAGCGCACCCAGGATACTGTATAGCGCTCTATACAGTAAAATGGGTTGCGCGGGCCTAACGCTTCACGGACGCTTCTTGGACGCGGCTTGCATTTGCAAGCAATTTAAATACAGTATCGAGCGTTAGGTGAGCCGGACTGTGCGTGTGGCAACCGTGGGTGTGCCCGGCACTAACGCAGCTCTTCCTACCGCTCCTTACTGTATCGGCCTGAAAGGGAGTTCCTGTTTTTTTAAAATAAGCTTCTGAGCCTGCTCTTCAGAAGTTAATGCTTCATTCAAGCTTTATGGGAGAAACTTTTAAAAACTGCAGGTAGATTGCAATTCTGTGGCTATTTTACAAGCCCCATGCAGTTTCCCTTTGAATGTTTGACCTCACCCAAGGACCATGGCTCCTATTGTGCCAACATACTTTGCACCTGCTTTATAAATAGCTTTGAAAACTGGCTTCAGCGTGAAAAAGATCAGCCCTGCAGACTTCCATTTATAATGCTGAAAGTGGCTAAGTGGAAGGAACTTTCACAATGGTGGTGGATACCTGGAATGCCTACCCGGAGGAGGTGATGAAGACAAGAACAGTGATGGAATTCAAAAAGTCATGGCATAGACAGAGAGGACCTTCTAGTGACAAAATGATGGAACTGAAGCAGTAAGGTAATCTCTGGTAACCTGTACAAAGTGGCAATTACAACTCTAAATACCTTGCTGGGCAGACTGGATGGACCATTTTAGTCTTTATCTGCCATATTTACTATATTACTATGTTACACACTTTAAACAATAATACATTTCTGAATTAACCAGGAAGCAGTACAAAAAATGCTGAGATAATACCAAATTTGTTCTGCTAATGTAGTTCTGATTTACCTAAAATCATTTTCCCAATACTGCTGCTTTAAGCACACCAAGACAAATATTACAGGGAGATATGACTGAATGCTATTTGATTACAGCACATCCTAGAATCTCTTTCATACTGCAGCAGAGAGAGATTATTCCTGTCTGAGGTACACAGTCAGCTTGTTTGTAGCTTCCTGGCTAGACCTCTCATTGAGAATCTCACTTTATCCCATTACACAAGAAATATTTGCAAACATATGTTTGGACTTATGAAATGAAAAAATATAGATTATGTCACAGTCCTGTATAGGTGGAACCTTCAGTGTTCTGAAAGATTTGAGAGGGGGTGTAATGCTTCTCAGTTGCTGGGTTCGAGAAGCTTTCTTAAAGTCATGTGGCTGCTGTAGTAGTCCCTTAACATATGTAGATATAAAAGTTAATGAACAAGCGGTATTTGATTACCCAGTGACATGGGAGACTAGGAAAAGAATCCGTTACAAGTCAGGAAGCTTGCTTTGGAACTAAAATGAGCTATAGTAAGGGCAACAAATCTTCATGCTAGGAAAGTAAGTAAAAATAAGAGGAAAAAAGAGACCAGTATTGTTTTCCAAAGAAGTGGCTGAAAAGTATTTATTTATTAGATACCGACATTCGAACTGAGATATCACATCAGTTTACATTCAGGTACTGTAGGTATTTCCCTATCCCCAGAGGGCTTACAATCTAAGGGCCTCATTTTCTAAAGTATCGCAGGCCTGCGATACTTTAGGTAATGAGGGGCAGGGGGTCGAAACAGGGGGCGGTCCTGCGCTAGCCGGCAGCGATGGCACCGCGGCGGTGCCATCGCTGCTGGTTTCGCACCCAATAGCGCCACCATAGAAGGTGTAGCTATTGGGCGCGAAATAGGACGCGAAAAGGCCCTTACCTTTTCGTCGTCCGCGGAGTCTTCGCGGAGTCGGCCCCGGTGACGCCCTGACTCCTCCTCTTCCGGGGCCGACTCCGCCCCCATCTTGGTATCGCACGCAATAAGGGATTTTTCGCGTGCGAAACGTCCCTTATCGCATGCGATCCGTCTGGAAAATGACCCCCTAAGTTTGTACCTGAGGCAATGGAGGGTAAAGTGACTTGCCCAAGGTCACAAGAAGCGACTGCTCTAACCACTAGGCTAGTCCTCCTCCCAAGTAAGGCCAAAAAGGTGTTGGAGGAGATAGCTGTTAACTGGGTGAACTGTTGAACAAACTGGTAAACTGGGAATGGCATAAGCATGTGTCTCTTTTAAAATCACCCAACTTATGAGGTAGAAGCGGGATGTGCGTGCCCATGCATGTGCCCACTGAAAGTTAGGTGCTCATGTGCAAGCATCCTGCCTGTTTATAACATGTGCACAATTACACACACACACAGCTTATAAAATGGCCGTGCTCCTGGGTGCAGGCCAATGCACACATGCAAATGTGTGCCCAAGCTCCGGTTTGAAAGATACCATCCCTATAGTTTAAAAAATGCATGGGATCTCAAAGGAGGAACACAGGGAAGAATATGTGGTAAAACTGAAAACAGCAGGGTAAGTAGTCAGAATGGCAAAGGTGAGGGTGGAATTAAAAACAGCTAAGATGGCAAAGCAATGTGAGAAGACTTCCTTTAGGGATGCAGTATCAGTGAAAGGAGGAAGTGCAGAGGAGGGTTGTTAGACTGGGAGTAATAAAAGAGGATGGTGTGGAGGATGATGAAGAAAAAATAGAAACACTAAATACTTTTATTCAGTGTTCACTGAAGAAGAGATTGAAGAAAGACCGCTAGTTGTTGGCAGGGATACATATGGTAATGACACACCATTTATAAAAGTGAGGGTTTGTAAAGGGCAAGCAACATTAAAGGTATTTAGTGTAACTTGCCATTAGTTTATCTGCCTTTATGAGGCCTTTGTATCCATTATTTTAAGATGTAATAGGGCAAATTGTCAAACTAAAGTGTAGCAAGTCACCTGGATCAGACCTGCTATTAGTGATCTGTAAACTATGATTAAAACAGCTATGGTACCTGGAGATTGGAGGGGAGCCAGCATAACACAGTTTTTTTTAAAAGGGCTCCAGGGGTGATCCAAGAAACTACAGACTGGTGATCCTGACATCAGTGCCGGGAAAAATTCTAGAAACTATTATAAAGAACAAAATTACTGAATATATAGATAATCATAGTTTAAAGGGACAAAGCTAACATGGATTTAGCCAAGGAAAGTTTTACCTCACCAAATCTAGAGGGTTTTTTTGAGGGCACGAATAACTTGTGGATAAAGGTGAGCCAGTTGATATAGTATAACTGGATTTTCAGAAAGCGTTTGACAAAGTCCCTCAGGAGTCACTTTTGAGAAAATTAAAAAGTCATGGGATAGAAGGCAATGTTCTATTGTGGACTGCAACCTGGTTAAAAGATAAAAAAATAGAGAGTAGGTCTAAATGGTCAATTTTCTCAATGGAGAAAGGTGGATAGTGGAATGTCCCAGGGATCTGTTTTTAACATGTTTATAAATGACCTAGAGATGGGAACAAATTTCCTGATGATACAAAATTATTCACAAGAGGATTATGAAAAAAATACAAGAAACCTTGTGAAACTGGGAAACTGAGCATCCAAGTGGCAGATGACATGTAACGTGGACAAGTGCAAAATGGTGCACATAGGGAAAAGCAATTCAAATTATAGCTGCACAATGCAAAGTTCCATATTGAGAGTCACCAGACATGAAAAGTCATCATGAATAACATGTTGAAATCCCCTGCTCAACGTAGGGTAGCAGCCAAGAAAGCAAATAGAATGCTAGGAATTATTAGGAAACGAATGGAGAATAAAATAGAGAATATCATAATGCCTCTGTATCACTCCATGGTGCAATCTCATCTTGAGTATTGCATACAGTTCTGATTACTCATTTCAAAATTGATATAGCAGAATTAGAAAAAGTTACAGAGAAGGGCAATCAAAATGATAAAGGGGATGGAGCGACTCCCCTATGAGGAAAGGCTAAAGAAGTTAGGGTTGTTCAGCTTGGAGAAGAGATGGCTGAGGGGGGATATGATAGAGGTCTATATAATAATGAGTGGAGTGGAACAGATAAGTGGAAATTAATTGTTTACTCTTTCAAAAAGTAAAAGACTAGGAGACATACAATGAAGATACTAGGTAGTACATTTAAGACAAATAGGAGATAATATTTTTACTCAATGAATAATTAACCTTTGGAATTCGTTGTCAGAGGATGGGGTACAAGCTATTAGTATAGCTAGGTTTTAAAAAGATTTGGACAAGTTCCTGTGAGAAAAGTCCATAAACTATTATTAAGGTGGACTTGGGGAAATCCCTGGCTTACCCCTGAGATAAGCAGCATGGAATCTATCAACCTTTTGGGATCCTGCCAGGTGGACTGGCCACTGTTGGAAATTGGATACTGGGCTTGATGGACCTTTGGTCTGACCCAGGATGGGAAATCTTATGTTCTTATATTTCAAGGCTGATGTTTTCAACACTAAACAATGCATCTGTTTTTATCAAGCAACAATGATAAAATGTACTCAGATATTAAGGAAGAATCTGAGATTGGAAAACATTAATATCATCAATTTAGATTTATTCTTTAGGGGCTGCTCTGCCTCAGATTCTGGAACAGTACAGTCTGTTTTCTGCTTGACAAAGATGCATATTAATAATGATTTTAGATACTTTCCAATCAAAAAGAATACACCTTAATGTCCTCCCACAAATAGCTACTGGAGGAAGTTTGACTTCTCAACTGCCTGTTTAATTAGCTCTGAATCCCTTACAAGTGATTTGAGCCAGTGTTTTCTACATTTATTTGTTTTCCTGTATCTTCTCTTGCTTGCACATGGAGACAAGTGTTTTTGAATTCTTTGAACATTTTTGTTACATCAAGTTCAATTGTACTACCATTTCAATGATCTTCTCCTCTTGACTGAGTGGTATGCAAAAATCTGGCATATTTTGAAGATGGAACGTCTTTCCTTTTTTGGGAAGGATGATTTATGTGCATTTAATAAGATCTGGTCCCACTTTCTGAAATATGCTAATCAGAATCTCACAGCCCATACAACTATGAGAATGGAAACACTTTAATTAGATTCTGAATTTTGATCGTGAGTCTCTTTCACTTTTCAAAGTCATTGTATTTGTACAAGATGAGTTTGTTCTTTTTGCTGCTATTGTATAATTGCTGAAAAATAATAAAAACAAAGTTTAAAAAAAGAAAGAAAACATAAATGTTGACCAAGTGCTCAATAATAGATAGTATTTTTTTTAATAAAAGCAAAAACCAGCTGGATTAGCAGATACAAGACAGTGCACAGCAACTTTCCTTGCACTTCCTAAACTTAACTGGACACTGATTTTAACCAGATACACATCAGAAACAATTTTTTGCATGAGAGGCAGTCCTGCTAAAGCATTTTGGAAGAATTGTGAACCATTTTGTTAAAGCACTTTTGATTCCTAGCATATGACAACTCCCTTTTCAAACTAAGTCCTGGATTTATCAAAATGCAATAAGTATCGCATGCGATAGCAAAAGGGGCGTGGTTTATGCTTATAGACAGTTTATCGCAATTTGCGCTAAGTACCTATGCGAAGAGCTAAGTTAGCGCAAATTGCGATAACATTTTCAGACATTGTGATAATGCCAGACCTGTTGTATTTCCTGGAGGGAGAGGGAGAGAGGTTAAAACGGGGCTTTTCACATGCAATAAGCCCTTAACGCATGCGAAAAACACCTTAACACAAGCAAAAAGCACCATAACGCATGGTGCAATGCTAATTTTTAAAAGGGGAGGAGTTGGGGGCGGGATTATTGGAAAAGTGGGCTTGATGGACTCTCTACCTGGGTAACATCAAGCTAGGTTGAGAGAACATTGTACAAATCTAATCTTTTGTGAGTTTCCTCACTTCGAAGGACATCAAATCTTCACAACATCTCTGCCCCTTTGAGGTTTGTCTAGGTGGAGATTCCTTTTCTGGTAAGGGAGGGTGAGCCTAGGAGTGGTGAGGGCAGTGTAGTTTCTGATTTCAGTTAGGAAGGAAGTGTTTCTGTGTGCTCTCAGCATTAGGCCCCAACCTAGCACATCAAAGAATTGGCACAGCCCTGCCAGTGCTTTCTACTAAAGGCTGGATGGAAGGAGGATCAGAGAAAAGGGGTTCATCTGGTTTACTGCTTTGTGATATTTTTAGGACTGTTTAGACCTGCATTTTCTGGGAAGCAGAAATCCCCTCTCTAGGAGTGCAGGAGGCACCTCATACCTTTTCCGCCCAACCAAGAGGAGGTTGCAGAGACCATAGTAAGATCCCTGTTTTAGTTACGCTTGTACAATCTTTTGGGAAAGGAAGTATTTCTTATGGCCCCCCCCCCCCCTCCTTGCCCAGGACTGGAAGTTAAGATCTGCTACCAGAATAGACCTGTCCCCCAGAAAGGTCCCACAAGATTCACATTTGAGAGAAGAAAAAAGAACACCAGGACACCCCCAATCGGAGTCTCTACCTCGGGATGCAGGACCACGGACAGGCTGGCGTTCAGGACATATGATGTGAACCTCAGGTACTGTGGGCACCAGGGACCCTACACAAAGCTAGAACACTCATTCTTCCCAAATGGAAGATACAAATATCTCAACTTCCCACACTGAGGGACACTTACACTGGAGAAGAACATTAAATATTCTGTTCTCTAAAGTTTCTACCAAACCTGGATGTAAATGGTCATTGAATTATTTATATATCTTGATTACTTTATTGCAATTGTAAACAACCTTGGGCACCAAACTATCTCAGGCACTGTCATGTGGGTAGTCAGATGATAAGGCTATTGGGGTTTCCACTTTTAAAGATGGTATGGAGATAGTTTGCACACCCAGGGTATCTGCATCAGAAAATAAATCAAAATAGAAAATGACTTCACAGGCACTTTTATAATTAAATTAAAGGATTTTATTTGGTGGCAAATGGATAATTTTCTAGGTCCTTCACTTCTAGAAACAAGTGTAATTATTGAACAAACAAACCTTTCAATAATGTCAATAATTTCAATGAGAAATAATTTACTTATGGTATACAAAAACAATGTTTCATATGTGACTCTCACTCTAATTCTTAACACAGTTTGGAATAGAAATCAGTTCCTATACAAAGATTACTTCTTAATGAAAATAAATGTTGAATTTCAACTTTAATTTAAGAAATCTGATTCTTTGGGTTAACTTGTTATTACAAGCTCTTTAGGAAATTCTGGAATTCTCCAGGTAAGTATTAACAACTTTTATCTTTACCCTGATTTAACTCAATGACTTGGACCTCTTGTGTGTCCATTTGTGTTGCACTTGTAAGCAGGTTTAGGGGTGCAGGATTCTGTTGGTTACAAGACACTGCCAGCTGCCCTTCCACCTTACTTGCAATCCTAAGTCAGGGAAAAGACAACATGTATTCTCCTCAGAAATAGACCTTTATTTATCAGATTTGGCAGGACAAACCTTTTAGAAAAGAACAACAATTCCTATCTCTAACAACCTGGCCACTAAGCATCAGTTTTCCCTAAAGAAAGTTCTGTATAATAGGTGGTAATAAAACATGCCATAAACCTTAGCCTGCTTAAGATATTAATACTTATGCAAGTAAGTTATGCTAACTTACTTACCCCTGATTCCAACTTCAGGGAATACATTTGTTCACCTTTGAAGCAGGTTCCAGCTGGAGAATGTGGGCAGAGGAGAGGCTTGCTTCCTGGGCTTGGTGCTGGCAGAGCAGACAGGCTGTGCAAGAAGGAGGCTAGCTTCTGGCTCTGGTGCTTGCCGCTGTCTAGGCTGGCTTTCACCCTTCTTTGTCTATGACTCTGTATCACTCTCCACACTGAGCCAGGGTCTCCTCTTTCCAATCACCTGGCCACACCTGGTCTTCTCCCTTCTTGATAGCTGAGAGGGCTGGTTTGCTTCTGGCTCCCCTTTGCTTTCAGGGATGCTTCAGCAAAGGTTTCAGGGTAACTCTCAGGATCCGTTCTCTGGGTTTTCTCCCTGGGTTTGTGCCTCTTCTCTTCAGGCGTCCCCGCTTCAGCCTTTCTTTTCCTTTTGGTTTCAGGGCCACTCTCCCCAGGGGGTCTGTTGCTTGCCTTCTCTCCCAGGGTTTTTCATTCAGGGTTTGTGCATCCCTGTCTTATACTTCCCAGCTGATGAATATGCATAACCTCATGCATAACCTCATGGTGGGTAGAGGGTCTTTTTCCACATTGCAGGCATTTTTACCCCTCCCCATTACTTTGGGAGGGTTCCTGCCAGGTTGCAGGTCCTTTTCCCCCTCCTATTCCTTCTGGGGGAGAACTGCCACATCTGTATGCCAAGCTCTGGGTCAGAGTGTTTTTCTCCATCGCAGCCTGCCTCCCCCCCCCCCCCAAGGGTGAGGATCTTTCTGACCTCTGCTTGCCTGGCCTGACACTTGCTTAGGATCTTAAGTCATTGCCTCTCTGTCTGCTTTATATTTGCACAGGAACTGACAAACAGGCACATTTTATAAGGTATCCTTCTGGGTAGCAGGAGAAGCCTTCTTCATTTTCCACAGAGATAAGGTTTTAAAGTTCACCTGGGCAAAATTCCTTCTCTTGCTGTGACAGTGTTTTTTTGGGGGCCTGTCAGAATTTGGCCTGTACATGGCTATTATAATTCATAATTGGTGCATCAGTGGTAAACATGGGATATCTCCTTACACACTAGTGCATTTTACCAAAATTGTGTCACAGTTCATTGGTGCGCACTTATCTTTGATTGCTGGGTAATAATTTTTTAGAGCGCTGCATGTGAACGCTGGGTAGAGAGCGCTGACTAAGGCATGATATGAAGCTTTGGTGGCTTGTGATCGAGGAATAGCTCACGCTGCTTGATGGCGCAGACTGGAACTAATCTACCAGTCTTGACCAGGATACAGCAGTTCTCCTACTACACTATCTTAAACCAAATCAATAATAAAGACTGACTGCCTCACACTGCCAATCTTCCACAGTCTATAATGTGGCTAGCATGTGTGTATATGAATGACACTGGAGTTCTTGTTATTAGAAATAAAAAAATAGTTATTTTAACCCTGTCTAAGGATGCTTGCTTTGAGAGCACTCTCAAAGTAAAGAAAATATTCCATCACACTCTCTCTCACACATTCCATACTTATTTGCCAACAAAGACAGGAACAAGTTGTAGGACTTCTATATTCCAAGTTATTTCAAAGATGTTTTTTCCTCTAAGGAAACAATACAGAGATACCTTTATTTACAGGTCCTGTGATTAAACACTGTAGTACCTTTATCTACAGGTGGAGTGTACACAATCTGAAGTCTGTAGGACTTAATGAAAATTTTTCTTTCTGAGGTAGTATGCACTTCAGTTAAATCAGCTCAGAAACAGACATCAATCATCCACTGGAAAAGAGATTTATTTATTTATTTATTTATTTATTTATTTATTTATTTATTTAACAACTTTTAATATACCGACGTTCGTTTGGCACATCACGCCGGTTTACAATTAACTCAAATAGAGGAGGAATTACAATGAACAGGGATCAGGGGATGTGAGCAGGCCAGAAAGAGGAGGGGGGGTAAGGGAGACAGGAGAAGAGAGGGAAAAAAATAGGTAGTGTGAAATAGAGAATAACAAACAACTGTCAAAATAGAAGGAACTTATTTACAGAAAGATCTATTTACAATAATTTACCCAAAAGGCCTCAGTTTTATTCAAATTAAGGTCTAACTTGTTCTGCTGTATCCAGGAATTAACTGCCTGGATAATAGCAGACTTCTTAGCCATAGTAGATTTTACGTCGGGAACATAAGGCATATATTGTCTCAGGACAGCCCATACTGTGGTGGCCATGGCAGTGGGGGGCGGGGGTGACAGGTAAAGGAAGAGAAAGCAGTGGGTGTTGCTGATGCTGAATCTCTGCAAAGGGAGCACTCTGCTGCATTTTCATTGTCCTTTGCCTCTTGTGCTAATCTTTCTGCACCCTAGCCACTAGCTTCTCATAAGAACATAAGAAATTGCCATACTGGGTCAGACCAAGGGTCCATCAAGCCCAGTATTCTGTTTCCAACAATGGCCAATCCAGGCTACAAGTACTTGGCAAGTACCCAAACACTAAGTATATCCCACGCTACTGATGCTAGTAATAGCAGTGGCTATTTTCTAAGTTACCTGATTAATAGCAGGTAATGGACTTCTCCTCCAAGAACTTATCCAAACCTTTTTTGAACCCAGCTACACTAACTGCACTAAACACATCTCCTGGCAACAAATTCCAGTTTAATTATGTGTTGAGTGATAAAGAATGTTTTCTGATTAGTTTTAAATGTGCAACATGCTAATTTCATGGAATGCCCTCTAGTCCTTCTATTATCCAAAAGAGTAAAAAACTGATTCACATTTACCTACTCTAGAACTCTCATGATTTTAAAGACCTCTATCACATCCTCCCTCAACCATCTCTTCTCCCAGCTGAACAGCTCTAACCCCTTTAGTCTTTCCTCATAGGGGAGCTGTTCCATCCCCTTTATCATTTTGGTCGCCCTTCTCTGTACCTTCTCCATTGCAACTATATCTTTCTTGAGATGCAGCGACCAGAATTGAACACAGTATTCAAGGTGCGGTCTCACCATAGACCGATACAGAGGCATTATGACATCTTCCGTTTTATTCACCATTCCATTTCTAATAATTCCTAACATTCTGTTTGCTTTTTTGACTGCCGCAGCACACTGAACCGACGATTTCAAAGTATTATCCACTATGACACCTAGATCTCTTTCCTGGGAGGTAGCTCCTAATATGGAACCTAACATCGTATAACTACAGCAAGGGTTATTTTTCCCTATATGCATCACCTTGCACTTATCCACATTAAATTTCATCTGCCATTTGGATGCCCAATTTTCCAGTCTCACTAGGTCCTCCTGCAATTTATCACAATCTGCTTGTGATTTAACTACTCTGAATAATTTTGTATCATCTGCAAATTTGATTACCTCACTCGTCGTATTCCTTCCAGTATAATAGAGCAGTGATTTTCAACCTTTTTTGAGCCGCGGCACACTTTTTACACTTAAAAAATCCCGGGGCACACCACCAACCAAAATGGCACAAAATGACACTAAAACAGTACATATTATACATATGTTTAAAAATATAGATTCTAAATGTATCTATACTCATTCAGTGTGAAACCTGGGCCTGTTTCGATGAACACAAAAGGGATATCCTGGCAGGAATGGTGGAAATACACACACGAAGCTCTTCCTCAACAGTTCTCAGTCTCTCCCTGTTTTTAGTTTTTATGGCAGTCAAGCTTGAGAAGCCCAGCTCACATAGATATGTGGTTGAAAATGGGAGCAATGTCAAAATAGCTTTGTTGGCCAGAATGGGGAACTCCTTGGCAACAGATAACCAAAAACTGTCTAAAGGAAGATCAGCAAAGTTTAGCTTTAAACCGCGATCTTGCTTCAGTTCAATGAGTTCCTCCTGCTCCTTTAAAGTCATGTCCTTTCCAGCAACGGATAATGAACTGTATGGGTCCCTAACCCAGTCAAGACATTTTGTGAAGGCTGAAGAGAAATAAAACGACAATTTCTCCTCAAGAGTTTTCAAATGTCTGCCAATCACCTCGCACATTGCAGCAGTGTTGCCATCATGCAGTTTCTCGGTGAGCAGGAACATCTGAAGGTTGCCACCCTGAACATGTTGTTGCCAGAGCTGCACCTTTAAACGGAATCCGTTCATTTTATCAGTGCTTGTAAGCAGGTTTTCATTTCGGCCTTGCATCCGTGTGTTCAGTTCATTCAGATATTGAAATATATCAGCCAGGTATGCCAGCTTTGTACACCACTCATCACTTGCAAGCAGCTTTGAAAAATCGGACCTCTCGTTTGTCAGAAATATTTTAAGTTCCTCTCGCAACTCATACACACGGGCCAGCACTTTGCCGCGTGACAGCCACCGGACCTCCGTGTGGAGCAATAAGATTTTATGTTCCGCTTCCATTTCTGTACACAAAGACGCAAATAAGCGACATCGCAAAGGTCGCATCTTCACAAAGTTCACTATGCGCACAACATCATCCAACACAGGAACTAGATCTGCTGGTAAGGTCTTTGCAACGAGGGCCTCACGGTGCAAGAAACAGTGGGTAACAAGAACATCTGGGTTTCTTTCTTTAACCCTACTTACAAAGCCTTTGATGCGCCCGACCATGGCTGCGGCTCCATCAGTGCAGACACCTGTGCAGTTTTCCCATGTAAGCCCACTTTTATCAAGATATTCCGATGTGACCTGGAATATTACCTCTCCTGTTGATTTTTCTGGCAGTGCCTTGCAAAATAGGAAGTTTTCTCTAATGGCTTCTCCATCCACAAAACGCACATTGGCCAACAGCTGACAATGTCCACTGATATCCGTCGACTCATCAAGTTGCAAGGCAAATTTCTTACTGATGCGCACCTTTTCCAAAACAACTGTTTCAATGTCAGCAGACATGTCATCAATCCGTCTGGAAATTGTGTTATCAGAGAGAGGCACTTTAGCTATCTCTTTGGCTGCGTCAGGGCCAAGCATCTCATTTACAATAGCTTTACAAGCTGGTAGTATTAATGTTTCTGCCACAGTGTGAGACTTTTTTGATTTAGCTATGAGTTCAGCAACAAGGTAGCTAGCTTTGAGGGCTCTCTCATTTACCTGTGTGCTTTTTCTCAAAAAAGTTGCTTCTTTCTCATTGTTTGTACGTAAGCGTACAAAATACTCCATCGGCTGGTTTTGAACGGAAGAGTGTTTCGTTTGGAGATGGCGTTTAAGCTTGCTTGGCACCATGGCGCTATTGGATAGCTTCTCACCACACACCAAGCACAGTGGTGTTGGTGCTGTCGCATCCCCAGTGAAAGTAAATCCAAATGAAAGATAGCTTTCACTGTATTGCCTTGAGCTCACCGTCTTGTCTTTTTTCTTTTGTCGACCTCTCATACTAGGGCCTTCATCTAGGTCAGAATTGTGTCCAGGGTCCTGTTCGGCATTTGCCTTTTCCATTCTCAAATACTTCTCCATCACTGCTGAGATAGTGTGCGCAGCCACACACTAAAATAGAAGAGTATTACATTATCTGCCACACTTAAAGGACCTCTGCCAAGCATATACTGCAATATAAAGGGGTACAATGAGAAATACTATGGTCATGAGGCCAGAGTACAAGTACCAGCTCGGTGATGTCATTAAGTCGCGCGAGCGTTCAAAGCTCGCGCATGTGTTATTGTACACGGCTCCTACACTGTAGGAAGCGTGACTGCGCATCGTAGGGGAACAAAACACAGGGGCAGGGCCGGTGCAAGGGTATTAGGCGCCCTAGGCGAAACGTCAGCTATGCCGCCCCCCCCCCCCCGCCTCCACACACAATTAACTTACATTGTGCATTAATGAAAATAACGAAGTCTGTATTTATAACAGAACACTTATTTGACATGTTTATGCCATGTAAACCATTGAGATGATTTGTCTTATCGACGGTATAGAAACTCTTTTATAAATAAATAAATAAAAATATATAAAATAAACATAAACCAAAGCTATACTTGTTGCTCAAACAAAAAAAGCAGACACATCACATAATATTAAATAATTAAAATGGCAGTCAATCAAGAAAAATGAACTTAAAAAGCCATCTTTACTTACCCCCTCCAGCAGCTCTCTTACTCTTCTTCCATGCAGGCTGTAGTACACACCAGAAGCAGCAGTAGTGGCTAAGCTCTATACCAGGGGTCAGGAACCTTTTTGGCTGAGAGAGCCATAAACGTCACATATTTTAAAATGTAATTCCATGAGAGCCATACAATATGTTTAAAACTAAATACAAGTAAATGTGTGCATTTTATGTAAGATCACACTTTTAAAGTACAATAAGTCTCTGAAAATATTACACCAGGCCTTAAGACACCAATACATCTCCTATTAGGAAAACGGACCAAGTCAGGCTGCTATAGAGTCCTACACAGAAACAACACGCCAGCAGAAAACCTCACCTGAATCACGTGCTGTCCCTCACCTAACATAGAATAAAGAGACCAAAACGCATAACAAGAAGCATGCAGAAAAAACTGAATTGGAAACTGCAACAAGCCAGAGTCTCTGTATGCAGTGTAACAAAGGAAAAAAGAAACATCACCCATCCTTATAAAACAAATCAAGAAATATAAAATCATCAGCAGTAAAACTGTACTAACAAAAAGAACATATTTCGAAACAGCTGATGAGTGGAATATCCAATAATTAAAAACTCATATAAAACATTTCCAGATACCAACAAAATATTTAAAAATAGCAGACACAAAGACCCAGTAATGAAAAATAAAAAGGATACAAAAATTTTTTTGCTCTGCATACCTGGGAACATTTGATATCCAGGTGTCCTGAGATTGTTCTGAATTAGCAGGAGGTGGGGTGGTTTGCTTGGAACTTTCTCCTCTCTCAGTCACATACCAGCGCTCTCTCTCACACTGGCTCTCAATGACACACCTATACACACATGCTCTCAGTACTCACATATATACATGTTTTTTCTCTCTCATATAGGCTCTTAATTACACATTTACACACATGCTGTCTATCTTTTCACGCTTACACACACACACACAGGCTTTCAATCACATAAATACATGCTGTCTTTTTCTCTCACACACAGACTCTCATTCACATGCTTACAAACATGTCCTCTCTTTCTCTCATTTACACACAGGCTCTCAATCACATACTCACATGCTCCATCACCTAAACCAGCTGTCAATCAGACACAGACACACATGATCTCTCTCTTACTTATACACACAGGCTCTTAATCATACATACACATGATTTCTCTTACACACAAAGGATCTCAATCATACACACATACTCTTTCACACAAACTTACACATACAGGTTCCCAATGGTAAACTTACATTCATGCTCTCTCTCTCACAGGCAGGCTCTCAATCACAGACATACTCTCTTTCACATACACAGGCTCTCAATCATTCACATACATGCAATCTCTCACTCACACACACAGGATCTCAAACACACATGCTTGCTCGTTCATTCACTATCTCTCTCCCCCACCCCGGGAACTAGCAGCAGCAGCAGCCTCCTCCCAACGCTAACCTCTTCATTTTCAGCCCTCGCGGAGGCGGAGTCCCATCGGCCACGGTTGAAACTCCATTTTCCTCCGAGCCGCGCTGCAGTCTTTTTCCCGTCGGACACTAGCGTGGCCTCTTCTTCCCGCGCAGGCACCGGCGTGCTCTCTTCTTCCCGCAGCCCGGAAGAGGAAGTGGAGAGCATCGGGTGCCTGCGCGGGAAGACTCCCGCGCAGGCACCCGATGACTCCCGCGCAGGCACCCGGCTGACTCCAGTCGTGCCCGGCGTGCTCTCTTCTCCTCCCCCCCCGGAAGAGGAAGTGGAGAGCATCGGGTGCCTGCGCGGAAGAAGAGACCACACTAGCGTGGTCTCTTCTTCCCGCGCAGGCACCCGATGCTCTCCACTTCCTCTTCCGGACCGCGGGGGGGGGGGCGGGAAGAAGAGAGCACGCCCGGTGCCGCTGACTCCAGCTGTCCTGCCGCGTTCCGCCCGGGCTGACAGCAAAGGACTCACATGCTTGAAAGCGCGGCTCTCTTAATTTTACCGGGGCAGTGCTGCCCCCGGGAAGCTGGCGCCCTAGCCTAGGCGACCGCCTAGTTCGCCTAGTGCTTCCGCCGGCCCTGCACAGGGGGCACTATAGTTTGGGGAACTTTCCCCGCGGCACACCCGACCATGTGTCGCGGCACACTAGTATACCGCGGCACACTGGTTGAAAATCACTGTAATAGAGTGTTAGACAAAAGGGTGATACTCCCTTTCATCTATGGGTCACATAGGATTGCTAGCATGTAAGAACCAGCTGGTTGACGAGTTTGAGCTGGTTTTGTAGTTGCATCTGTAAACAGTCCATGAGCACCAACAACTCAGGTACCAATCTCTGCTCTTGCCAGAAAGCATGCGACATCTCCTGCAGGAGGTTGACATGAGTGGTTTACTATTGTCCCTCTAACTAGGATGGTAAAACAAATTAAGAAATGCTAATGGAAATTAAAAGGGCTAACAAACATGGAAGCACAATAATAATAGGAGATTTTAATTTTTACAATATTGATAGGGTGACTGTCTCTTTGGAGCATATTGGGGAGGTTATGTTTCTAGATTTCATAAATGACCAGTTCATGGAGCAATTGGTCCTAGAATCAGAGGGGTGTGACCTTGAATCTAGGTCTCTGTTTAATGCAGGATATGGTACAAAAAGTAATGGTGACAGAGTCATATGCAAATATTAATTATAATGCAGTCAAGTCTGAGACAGTCACGCGAAGAAAAATAATAAAACTAATGCAGTAACATCTGACTTTAAAAAAGGTGACTATAAAAAATCGAGGACACTAATTAGAAAGAAATTAAAGGAAATAAAAGACTACCTGAAGCATGGGGACTGTTTAAAAGTACACGTATTCCACAAATTAAAAAACATCAGAAGAAGAACAAGCATCTTTCATAATGGCTAAATGGTGCTGTGAAAGATGCTATTAACGTAAAAAATGCATCCTTTAAAAAATGAAAAGCAGAACCTAATGAAGAAATCACGAAGGTGCATAAGAATTGGTAAGTTAGATATAACACTAATAAAACTATTAATAAAAGCTTTTTCAAGTACATTAAAACTGGAATCCTGTGAGGGAATCAATTATATGACTGAAGTGAAAGTGGGCACTGCGGGAGATAAAGCCATAACAGAAAAAATTAATTAATTCTTTGCTTTGGTCTTTACTGTGGAGGATGTTTGTGAATCTTGAAAATTAACAACAAATTAAACAACAAATTAACAACAAATTAACAACAAATTAAATAGTAAAAAATCACCAGGACCTGACAGTATTCATCCAGGGGTTCTAAAGGACCTCAAATACAAAATTGCAGACCTGATACTGATAATCTGTAACTTATCGTGCTGATCTGCCTTTGTACCTAAAGACTGGAGGGTAAACAACGTAAGAACAATTTTCAAAAAAGGGTCCAGATATGACCCAAGTAACTAGATGCCAATACCAGGTAAAATGGAGGAAGCTATTGCTAAGAATACAATGACTAAACATATAGATAAACATGATTTAATGGGGAAGAGCCAGCATGAATGTAACAAAGGGAGTTGTGCCTTGCTAATTGATTAGAATTCTTTGAAGACATGATTAAGCATCTGGACAAAAGTGATCCAGTCGGCAAAGTGTATTTGGATTTTCAGAAGCCTTTTGATAAAGTCCCTTGTAAGAGACTTCCCAGAACACTAAAAAGTCATGGAATAGGAGGTAAGGTCTTGCTTTGGATAGGTAACTGGTTAAAGAGATAAACAGTGGCATGCCTCAGGGATCTATCCTGGGAGCTGTGTTTAATTTATTCACAGGGAGCCCGATTTTCAATAATCTGCATAAGTCACCAAATGTGGGCCTGAGTGGGCTTGCAGAGATTTATGCTGATCCCTCACTGCTCAGCCCAGGCTTCCCATCCATAAACTGCAGACAAAAGATAAGTGCAATTTTACCTCCACGACTTTATTAGCAGGTGTAAAAGTATATAGATAGAGGCGTACCTAGAGTATTTGGCACCTGGGCTGAATACTTGTTTGGCACCCCCCCCCCCCCCCCCCCCCCAATATATAATTTTAAAATTTCCTAAACATTGATAAACTATTTCAAAACAGTAGACACATCAAACAACACCCAATAATTAGAACTAATAAGGATTTTAAAAATCTCCCACTCTATTGTTTTGAGGACTAGTGATTTTTCTGCTTTTCCATTGTTGCACTGCATACAGAATTTGGCTTGTGGTTTCCAGTTCAGTTTTTGTCTGCATGTGTGCATGAGAGAGAGGTAGAGGAAGCGTATGTGTTTGTGTGTTAGCGTGTGAGAGAGAGGGTATGTATGCAGTGCAACAATGGAAAAGCAGAAAATCACTATTCCTCAAAACAATACTATCAAGAAATATAAAATAATTAGAACAGTAAAAACATACTAAAAAATATACATTTCAAAACAGTTGATGAATAAAATATTTAATAATTAAAAGCTCCTGTACAAATTTCCTAAACATTGATATAATATTGCAGAACAGCAGACATCAAATAACAGCCAGGAATTAAAACTAATAAGGATTTTAAAAATCCCCCACTCTCCATACCTGTCACCCTGAGATTGTTGTGAACTGGGGTACACACACACACACACACACACACAGGCACAAACAAAATATGCTCCCTCTGTCTCTCACACACATACAGGCTTGGTGAGAGACAGAGGGAGCTTTAGTGTGTGTGGGTGAAATATGTTGCGAGCGGAGGGGTGGACCCTTAGGCCGGCCTGACGGAGTGAAGAGGTGGAAGAGGAAGTACACTCCGTGGAGAACAGCAAGCCGGGAGGCGGATACAGACAAGCGTTGAACAGGAGTCTTCACCCTGGAAGCTCAGATCCCCCCCAGGAGGAGCCCGTGAGGACCCGAGCTGCTGGGACTTAGGTGACCGGTGCGAAGAGAAGACTTCACCCTGGAGACCCAAGGTCCCCCCGGGAGGAGCCCGTGAGGACCCGGGCCGCTGGGACTTAGGCGAGAAGAGGAAGCAATCCGAAGTTGAGGCAGGCGGCAAGCATAGAAGACCGGGAACAGGCAGGAGTCAGGAACCAGAGAATCAATACCGAGAACTGAAGGAGATCTGGAACTGGAACTGAAGCGGGAACTGGAACAGAAGAAGATCCAGAACTGGAACTGAAGCAGGAACTGGAACAGAAGAAGATCCGGAATTGGAACCGAAGCAGGAACTGGAACAGAAGAAGATCCGGAACTGGAACTGAAGCAGGAACTGGAACAGAAGAAGATCCGGAATTGGAACCGAAGCAGGAACTGGAACAGAAGAAGATCCAGAACTGGAACTGAAGTAGGAAATGGAAAGAAGCACAAGCAGGTCCAGGAACCAACAGGCAAGAGACAGCCAAGCAAAGCAACTAACTTCCAGCAAGGACTGAAGCGGACGCCGGCTTTAAATACTTGCCGGCATCTGACGTCACACTGAGGGGCGGTCCGTGGTCCGGCGGGAAAAGCCCTTTAAATCGGGCTTCTTCGCGCACGCGCGTGCCTAGGAAGGGAGGGGCTGGATTCAGAGGCCTGGCGGCATCTCCCTCGTGGAGACGCCGCCGCGAAACAGGCGGAACAGGCCGAAACACCCATAGGCCGCCTCCCCAGCCTGCCGACCCGGAGCGCGATGGTCCGAGCCGCGGATCCCGCCAAGGAAGCCCCGTGGAGAGAGGTAAGGACCCGGTCGCAGAACCTGCGACCGGGACCGCAACAAAAGAGACAGACACACACGTTTCCTCTGTCTCTCTCTCACACATCCACGTTTCCTCTGTTTCTCTTACACATGATTCCTATTTCACCCACGCATGGACACAAATGCTTCCTCTCTCTCACCCCCACCCCCACCCATATACACACTTCCTCTGTATCTCTCACACACGATTCCTGTCTCACCCACGCACACCACACATGCTTCCTCTCTCTCACCCCCACCCCCACCCCTGCACACAGGCACCCTCTCATATATATACACAGGCACACACACACTCACTCTTCTATACACTCACTGTCTCATACACACACAGACATCCTCTCATACACACCCACCCACCCCCTCATATACCCACCCCCTCTCATACATCCCCCCCACACACACACCCTCATACATACACACACATACACCCCCCCCAGCACTTACTCTTATAGGGAAGGCCAGTGCTAGCATTTTTGCTGCCCTGTCCGAACAATTACTGCGCTGCCCCCTCTCGTTTTTTTTTCTTAACGCAGAATACCCCACCTCAATTAAACATGCAGAACACAGACTCACTCTCACAAAATTCAGAATAAAGAGATTATAAACTATAAACATAAACTGAACCAGAAACTGCAACAAGCCAGACTCTGTATGCAGTGCAGCAATGGAGAAACAGAAACATCACCAGTCCTCATAAATCATTCATCAAACAATAGAATCAAGGAATATAAATCAATCATATTAGTAAAACCATACTTGGAAATATTCTTCTTATAATGATCTAAGGAATAGAATAACATCCAATAGTTAAGAGCGCATACAAAATTTTAAAAATTTCCCAAAGAATAAATTATTTCAAAATGGCAGACAAAGACATCCAATAAGTTAAACTAATAAGGATGGAAAATTCACCACTTTCCATACCTGAAAACATTTTTTTCCAGTCATCCTGAGTAAGGCATGGATTAGTCAGGCAGCACAAATTTTCTTCACACACACACACACAACCCCAGGCAGGCTCCCATTCGCACACACCCCCCCCAGACAGGTTCCCATGCACGCACGCACACACACACACACACCCCCAGGCAGGCTCCCATTCACATACACACCCCAGACAGGTTCCCATGCACACACACACACACACATGACCCAGAAAGGTTCCCATATGCATACACATACACACCAGTCAGGTTCCCATACACACACACACACACACACACACACACACACAACAGACAGGTTCCCACATACACACCCCTGACAGGTTCCCATACACCCACACACAACAGACAGGTACCCATTTATTCACACAACCCCAAACAGGTTCCCATTCACACACATGCACACACATAAACCCCAGACAGCCTACCCCCTCCCCCCCCACACACACATTCCAGTCAGGTTCTCATGCACACAGAAATACATACACACACCCCCCAGATAAAGCACTGTAGCTTTTTGAGACACGAGCGCTTTTTTGTTTTCTTTTAGAGTGCATTAAGTTGTGGCATTATGGTATATAAAGTAATTTCCAAAAAACGTGTGGAACCCAATGATTATATTTAAAGGTTGCGTAATCACTTCGGTGACACGCTGCTGTATGTAGTCACCTTAAATAAGCGAATGCGGTTCTGTTCAAGAAACGGCATAAAAATAGCACCTGCATATATGAGGGTTTTCCCACTTTTTACATATTATTCTAAGAAGTTTCCAAATTTGTGTGGTTCTTTTCATTAGTTTGTTTATCAGATTTACCATACAACTCTTCAGTTTTTGGGTTTTGTAGACTCAAAAATTGGGTATCTAAATGGCAGATGAAATTTAATGTGGACAAGTGCAAAGTGATGCACAGAAGGAAAAATAATCCAAAAGATTGGACCAAAATGCTGGGTTCCATTTTAGGAGTCACCACCCAGGAAAAAGATCTTAGGGTCACTAAGGGCAAGATGTTGAAATCCTCAGCTCAGTGCACAATGGCGGTTAAAAAAGTAAATAGCATGTTAGGAATTATTTGGAAAGGAATGGAGAACAAACCCAAGAATATCTCAGATTACCTCTGTATAGATCTTTATGTTGCGACTGCACTTTGAGTATTGTGTTCGGTTCTGATTGCCTCATCTCAAAAAAGATAGAGAGAAGCAAAACAAAAATTATAAAGGGGATGGAAAGGTGAAACCAGTTAGGGTTTTCAGCTTGAAGAAGTAAATATGACAGAGGTTTATACAATCATGTGGAGGTACAACAAATAAATAGGGAATGGTTATTTACTCTTTCAGGACTAGGGGATACTCCATGAAACCAATGAGTAGCAGATACAAGACAAACCAAAGAAACTATTTTGTTCATTCACGGTCCAATTTTAAAAGGGCCACGTACATTAAAAAACTGAGTTTACGTGCGTAGCTGGGTCTTGCGCACAATGCGTGGATTTTTGAATGGGCTCGGCCATGTGTGTAACCCCCATTATGCGCCAAAGTGCCAGGCCCTGCAAAAGGGGCGGGCCAGGGGTGTGGGCTGGGTGGGGAGGGGTGGGATGGGGGTTGGCTGGGTCAGTGCCATTAGCTACTGTCCTGGGGAAGTACATGCCAGCAGCTGGCCGGTGCGTGGAGATTACTTCTGCTCCCAAGGTGCAGTAAGTATTAAAATAAAAGAAATTGGGGATAGGTAGGGTTAGGTTAGGGGGTGGGGAGGAGAAGGGAAGAGGTAGGAAGGGTAGAGTTAGGGATAGGAAAGTTCCCTCACAGTCCGCTCCTTAATTGGAGTGGACTGGGGGGTAACTGGGAAGGCCCGATTGTGTTGCCACGCGTATTTTGCTGAAATCCTCCCCTGCACACTTGAGTTGCAGGCAGCCCGCACATGCACATGTGGATTTTAAAATCCCTGTGTGCACCGGCACGCGCATGTTATAAAATCAGTGCGTCCATTTGCGCGTACTCGTGGGTTTTAGAACTGAAGCCTCAGTGCACAATAAAGCTGTGAAATTTGTTGCCAGAAGACGTGCACAAGGCATCTAGCATAGCTGAGTTTACATAGGAATTGAACAAGCTCCTAGAAGAAACATCCATAAACAATTATTAGCCAGGAAGATTTGGAGGAAATCCACCATTTATCCTTAAGAGTAGGCAACAAGAAATGGATCTTCTCTTTGGATTATTTATTTCTTTTATTTATTTATTTGAACATTTTATATACCGACATTCATTGGGAACATCATATCGGTTTACACAAAACAAACGCAGCAAACAAGCTTTACAGAGAACTATGAACTGAATAAAAAGCAACTTAAGAACGAGCACTTTAGAGCAGTAAAAGGTGACAACTTGTCAAGAGAATAAGGGCATAAAATCAGCAGCTTCAACTATCATTATAGGATAGTGAAGGGTGACAGCTTGTCAGGAAGATCAAGGTATAAATAGTTATACAACGTAACACAGTATTTGCAGTCTAAGTGATGTAGTGACATCCCGTTGAGGGAAAATAGCATATGGGAACTATATGTTAAAGGGTGAGGGGCTCTATAAAGGTTTGCATGGTGGCGGGTGCGGCAGGAACTCAAAATGAGGGGTGGGGAAGGGTAAGGGGTAGGAGAAATGAGTTGGGGGCTTTATGAGGGGGGGGGGGCAGTTCAGGTACAAGCCTGTTTGATTAGCCAGGTCTTTAGGTGGAGTTTAAATTTCTTAGGGCAGAGTTCTTGACGTAGTTCGGTGGGTATGGTGTTCCATAGTGCAGGACCTGCAATGGAGAATGCATGGCCTTTGGTGGATGAAAGGTTTGTAAGTTTAGGTGATGGGGTGTGTAACGCAGCCAGGTATTGGTTTCTGGTAGGTTTTGAAGAGGTGCGAAAGATTATGCTGGGTGTTTCCTAGAAATCCAGATTTGCCACTATCAGGGATAGGATGCTGGGCTCGATGGACTCTTGGTCTGACCCAGCATGGAATTTCTTCCATTCTTACTAACAGGCGTTGCTTTGTAAATGATATTGTATAGCACTGTTGAAAGATAGCCTAGTAACTTTCCTGTATGGATGCAATTACTCTTTCCATTTTGCTCATTATTTTATAGACCTCTATCATATCTCCCCTCAGCTGTCTCATCTCCAAATTGAAGAGTCCTAACCTCTTTAGCCTTTCCTCATAGGGGAGTTGTTCCATCCTCTTTATCATTTTGGTACTTTTTCTAATTCTGCTATATCTTTTTGGAGATATAGTGTCCAGAATTGCACACAATACTCAAGATGTGGTCACACCATGGAGCAATATAGAAGCATTATGATATTCTCTGTTTTATTCTCCATTCCTTTTCTAATAATTCCTAGCAGTCTATTTGCTTTCTTGGCTGTTGCTGCACACTGAGCAGAGGATTTCAACCTATTATCCACAATGACACTTAGATTCTTTACAATTTAGATTGCTGTTCCCTAAGTGCATCACGTTGTACTTGTCTACATTAAATGTCACATGTCATATGCATGCCCATTTCCCCAGTCTTGCAAGGTCTTTTTGCAGTTTTTCACAATCCTCTTGTGATTTAATAACTTTGAATAATTTTGTGGCATTTGCAAATTTTATCACCTCACCAGTTGTTCCCATTTCTAGATAATTTATAAATATGTTACAAAGTAGTGGCTCCAGAACAAATCCCTGGGATACGCCACTATTCACCTTTCTTCATTGAGAAAACTGACCATTTAGCCCTACTCTGGTTCTATCTTTTAACCAGTTCCCAATCCACAATAGGACCCTGTCCCCTATTCCATGACTTTTTAATTTCCTCAGAAGTCTCTCATGGGGGACTTTGTCACACACTTTCTGAAAATCCAGATACACTAAATCAGCTGGTTTACCTTTATCCACGTGAAATTCATTTTCAATGAGAGATATTCTATGTATTTATTTATTTATTTTAGATTTTTATATTCTGCTTTTCGGCACTTCAAAGTGGATTATGCTCTATGGCAGGCATAACTTATCCCAGAGGTTCTCAATAGGTGTGTCGGGACACACTAGTGTGTCACGAGGTCCTGGGAGGTGTGTCACAAAGTCAGCAGAAGGCTGCTTTTTCCTCATCAATCTGGCCAGGAGTTGGCCGATTTCTCCTTTCTTGGGTATGACAGGAAGCTGTTCTTGCTTTCTTCTCCTCTTCCTGGCCCAGTGGGAGGTTGTTCCCTCCTCCTTCACCCAGATCAGATCGAGATATCACCAACTCCTGTTCATATGGGCCTGGCAGGACACCAACTTTATCTTCCTCTACCTGGACTGGTAGTTAGGCTGTTGATGCTCTCTTCATCCCATTGGGTCTGGATGTGAAAGCAGGAGCATGAGGGAAAGAGGTGTGTGCTGTATAAATCTACTGCTGACATCCGCTGCCTCCTCATCTTCTTCCTCTCCTCAATACCTCTTTTCCTCATCTGCTGCTGGTAAAGAGGGAGGAAGACTCTGGATTGGACTGATGGCTTTTCTGCTGGCTGGAAGCCAGGAGAAGGGGGAAATGTCATGGGCAGGAAGGTGTGGGAAGATAGGGAGGAAGGGATAAGGGAAAGGAGGTTGGGGGTTGCTGGGTAGGGAGAGATGATGCAGGAGGGGATGGGGATGCTGGGCAGGGAGGAGAGATGGAATGTGGAGGGAGAGATGGCAGTGTGGGGGCTGCTGGGTTGGAGGAGAGGGCAGGTTGGGGGATGCTGAGCAGGAAGGGTTGAGAAAGAAGTGGTCAGATGTATGCTGGGTAGGGAAGGGCAGGGAAAATTGAGCAGGGGAGGGAGGGAGCACGGGGAAGAGGATGCAGGGGTGGGGGGTGTCAGGAATGTGGGACAGAGATATGAGCATGTGAAGGGATGATTGAGTAGTTGGGAGAAGTGAGGGTGATGGAGGCTTGGAGGGGAGTGACTGGTACAAGGGCCATAATATGTCAGTTTTGAGAGTATGCATTTCTTCTCTCTTTGAACTTTGCTTAGCTTAGGAGGAAATATATTTATGTTTCTAGTCTCCAGCTTTGCACTGCATGCAGAAGGTGGTCTTGGGGCTTCCATTCCAGTTTTTGTTTCCAAATTTGTAATTTGTGGTCTTTTATTCTATATTTGGTGAAAGCAGGTCTGTCTGTGTTCTGTGTGTATGTGACTTTACCAGAGGTTTGTATCAGCCATATTTGTTGTATTTTCTCAATATTATATTGCACTGGTGGTGAACTGCTGCCTTTTCATGGGTAGGGCTATTGCTGCTTCATTTCTTGGAGTTAGTGCTGCTGCAGTATGGCAGGTTTGATAGACATGTACAGAGTGGGGTTTGTTTTCATTATTTTACAAAGCTGAGATGACATTAGAATCAGAATATGGTTTTATACGGTAAGTTGTACAGGGAGATGACTTAGTTCTGCTCTACACCCATTGTTGGGAAATAGGGGATCCCTGTGGATACAGAATATATGTTTATATTTACTCCCATGATGGTCATGTGATTAGTGTGTCATGCATGTGAGCATCATCTCTCAGGTGTGTCCTCATAAAAAAAAGGTTGAGAACCACTGAGTTATCCAATTACCTAAAGGAAGAGGTTTAATAGGCTTTGTAGTCGATTCCATGCTGCCACCAACTGTTGACATAGAAACTGGTCAATTAAGAGGACATGGTCCCTGTGTTGATTGTTCGATGTGTAACACTACAATTAAAGTAGAATCATGGTGAGACCTAGATTTGGGACGTAACTTTGCTGCATGTGGATGAACAGATTGTACATCTAAAAATGTTGTTTATGCCATTAAATGCCCATGCAGTTTACTATGGGGCAGATTTTAAAACCTGCACGCGGGCGCAGATTTGTTCGCGCAACCTGGCGCGAACAAATCTACGCCCAATTTTATAACATGTGCGCGCAGCCGTGCGCATGTTATAAAATTCAGGGTCAGCGCGCGCAATGGGGGTGCACAATTGAACAACTTTTGCGCGCCGAGCCGCGCAGCCTGCCTCTGAGGCCGCTCCGAAATCGGAGCGGCCTCAGAGGGAACTTTCCTTCCACCCACCCCCGCACCTTCCCCTCCCTTCCCCTACCTAACCCGCCCCCCAGCCCTACCTAGAACCCCCCCCCTTACCTTTGTTGAAGAAGTTACGCGCGCCGCCCGACGGCCGGCCTGCGATCCCAGGCACAGTGGCAAATGGCCGCTGTGCCTTGATGCTCAGGCCATGCCCCGCCCCAGACCGCCTATGCCACGCCCCTTTTTGCAAGCCCCGGACATACACGCGTCCCGGGGCTTAGGCTCGGCGCGCGCAGGGGGAGGCAGGGGGTAGGTTTTCAGGGGTTCCTATTTGTAGGACAAACAAGGACAAACAAGAAGGATGATAAGAGCCTGTTTGAAGGAACATAAAAGTTGCATCTCCACAAAGAAATTACAAATACCAATAGTTTCCCCCTGCATGGAATTTTCTCATGATTTCACAGAGTTGCCATGGTGGATAATTAAGCAAGTTATCTCCTCGGTTTAAGGAGAAAATTCAGATCCAAATTGAATTTTAGAGAACATTTTTTGGATATATACTTTAAATTCAATTATCCCATTGTGTCTGAATGAGTAGCTTTCTCTTATTTAGTAGATGATGGTAGTTACCAGTGATGTCATGGATTACTGTCTTGCACGTCTTTTTTGATTGGTAAGATCAATTTCAAAATAGTAGTCTAGATACCAATGATGTCATACATAGACTAATTCTTCAATTGGTACAACAAAAAAATCTATTAGGTTATAAGAAGCATTTTGTACTTCCGGGGTTAGAATTGAACCCAAAGAAAGATGCCTCTAAAAAAAAGTGGTGTGTGTAGTTCATTGTGCTCTGTGCTAGAAGCTTGCGTGCACATGTTATAAAATCAGGCATACATGTGCGCGTGCCGGGTAGCACACGCACATATACGCCCGTGCGTATGTTTGAATATTTACCCCAATATGTGTCAGGATTTTGGGAGAATAATGCCACAAGCAACCATATAAGATATTTGTTATTTTTATGTGCAAAAAATCAAAAGAAACAAAAAATGGTAGAACAATAGGATCTATGATTATATGTAAAGCAATGATGGTCTATGATTAGGAGTGCTTAATATGATGGTCCAATAGAGACTTGTAACATATATACTAGTAGAACATTTTAGATATTGGTTTTGCATTCACAGATAATTTGGTGACTTTACTGTGGGAGAGATTTTGTACTAATTCAAAGACATGTCCAGTGTCACTCCATTGTACGCTGGAGCTGGGTCTTGGTTAAATACTAGTGATTTAGAAAAAGGTTGTTCTTGCTTCGCTCTTGTATTCTAGACATGGGTCTTTTGACTACTTGCAGGTTGCAATCAGGTCCTGAGACAGACTTGCTGGGCTTAAAATGATGGGAGCTACAGTCAGTTCTGAGCATGAGACCAGCTGCTCTGACCAAAAGTTTGTAGTCGGTCCAGGATAGAAATGGAATGAGTTAGCTCCTTCACATGCGTTGAATGTAACTCTTATGCTGCTTTGGTTCCATCCGAGTGCTGTTCAGGCTATGTGTGGATTGCTTGAGGTAGAGATGGAATGGCAATATTAAATTTTACTATTAACAAGAAAAACTTGGGGGATTTGTTTATGTTACCATCTCCCTGGTCTTCTTTCATTTAAATTATTCCCCAATTATTGAGGCATTGGTCAACTGGTTGATGAATTTCACAAAGAGTCCATTACTGGCCCCTTGTGAAGATTGTTTTAGAAGCAATGTATGCCCTGGGAGTAATCGGTTCATGAGCCTACAAACACTCATGATCATATCCTAGATCTGATCTTGCGGAACAGTTATCTGGTAAACTATCGATCATACAGTCTAACTTGCACAGAGCTCCACTGGATGGATCATTATTTGATTACCTTGGATATCAATATATCCTCCAGTCAAATTAAGGGAGATATGACACAATACTCTTAAGAGAAACCACATAGACATTGACCAACTTTGTATACACTGACTGGCAATCTTAACTTTACTGCCTAACAACGGCATAAATGCTGCTGTTGGTATATGGTATAGTACTTTAACACAACCTGCAGATGAGCTGGCTCCTGTAAGAAAGAGAACACCACAAAGGTCAAATAGCATACCATGGTTTTCCACTGAGTTGAAAAAAAGAAAGAGCACCCTGTGCCCTTTAGAACACCATTGGTGGAAGGCTCATTCTACCTGTGATTTATCAGCTTATTACTCAGCAGCTAGAAAAATGTAATCAGATAGTAGCCAAGACCAAAAAAAGCATTTATTACTACAAGGAAGCAGTTAACTGGTAATAGTCCAAAAGAGCTTTTTCTTGCAGTAACTCATAATAATGTGTTCTAGGGATGTGAATCATTTTTGAACGATTAAAATTATCGTCAGATAATTTTAAAATCGTCCTAAATCGTTAGAGTGCACGATACAATACAAATGCCCCCGATTTATCGTCAGGGGCATTTGTATTGTATCGTTAAATAGGGCACGGGAATTATTTGGGGGAGGGCGGGAAAACCGGCACACCAAAACAAACCCTAAACCCACCCTGACCCTTTAAAACCAATTCCTTACCCTCCCCCACCCTCCCGAACCCCCCCAAAATGTTAAATTACCTGGTGGTCCAGTGGGGGGGGGGGTCCCGGCGCGATCTCCCGCTCTCAGGCCATCGGCGCCATTTTGGCTGCCACTAATTAAAATGGCACCGATGGCCTGATAAAAAAAAAAACCCCCACCCGACCCTTTAAATCGACCCCACCCTCCCGACCCCCCCAAAACCTTTTAAAATTTACCTGGTGGTCCAGGGGGGCCTCAGGGGGCCTTGGGGGGAGATCCAGGGGGGGCCTTGGGGAGAGGAGAGATCCAGGGGGGCCTCGGGGAGAGATTTCCTGTTCCCAGGCATCAGCTGTTCTAAAATAAAATGGCGCCGATGCCCCTTTGCCCTTACCATGTGACAGGGTATCCGTGCCATTGGCTGGCCCCTGTCACATGGCGCCGGCCAGCAGTGCTCCTACCATGTGACAGGGCCGGCCAATGGCCAAAGGTTTTGGGGGGGTTGGGAGGGTGGGGTTGATTTAAAGGGTCGGGTGGGTTTTTTTTTTTTTTAGCGGCGCGGGCCTCCCTAAAAGAAAATTAGCGATGTGAATTGGAATCGGAAACGATTCCAATTCACATATCTTAACGATCAGATTCCCACCCCCCCCCCCCAGCCGAATCTGATCGTTAATACGATCTGGCACACGATTCACATATCTAATGTGTTCACTGCGGATGTTCAATTACTGAATCATTGTGAAAATTTAGCAATTTTCTTTCAAAAGCCTCTGATTTTTATTTGGAAGTCAATTACTTTACACTTGATCTGCTTCACTTGCAGTTACTCAGATTGAAGACAGTTCAATCCTCCTTCCACTCCCAAATTTATCACACATCCTCTGGCCACTGTAGAATGGTTAGAATAAAGTCCCAGTTATTTATCAGAACATAAGTCCCAATTCTCATACCTTTCCTGAAGTCTTCTTAAATATTTTAAATCCCCTTCTGACAGTAACAGTGGGCACTCTCCGCTCAAGTGCAGCACACCTGAGTCAGAGGTGATCCTTCTTTCTCTTCATTCCTCAGGCATCTTCCAAGGTGAAAGATACCTCTACCCAAAATAATAGAAATTGATTCCCTGGTACCAAGGGCTCTCAGTTCCTGTTGGAAAACAACAGTCTTTTGCCTCAAAGTTAGGGAAAATAAACAAGAGATAGGAAGGGTGGAAAAAGCATCCTTGTCTCAAAAATAAGAAGATAGTTACTGATAGAAAAACTCTTCTGCATTGTGTCACTGACAGAACCAATGTAAAACAAAATGCAAGACTGGTCTTATATGTCCTGATTTTTTAACATCCATAATCAATCTTGCAGCATCATGTTGCACTAACTGCAGAGCACATACTAATGTTCAAGGAAGGCCAACCAACAATGAGCTGCAATAATCCAGATTACTTAAAACCAGAGATTAACTGTTCTAAATAGTTCCGGTTGAAGGTAGTATCTAAGAGGTCTTAAAAGTTTTAGCTTCTAAAATGAAATCTTAATCAAATGTGCACTTGCGATTGAAACAATAATTTGAAGTCAATGAATATCCCCAAATTTTTCACCTGCATCAGCAGGGGCAATTGATTACCATCATAACTGATATAAACTATGTTATTCAAAGGGGACCACATACCCACCCGTAAAATCTGACTTTTGGTAACATTTAACTGCATCCCCTTATTAGATAACCAGCCTCTTATCTGGTTCATAATTTCCTGAATCTTAACCATTACCTCTCCACTGGGGACATAAAACTATATGTCGTCTGCATGCATATAGTACGTTGACACCCAGCTTTTTCATCAGATCCCCAAATGGAGTAAATAAATATTAAATGGCACGGGAAATACAGTAGACATGATCCCTGGGGTATCCCCATTGAGATTTCCCTCCAAGAGGAATGGGAAGCACCTATCTGAACCTTCTGGATCCTGTCCTATAGGAAAGAGGTAAGCCAACTAATAACTGACTCCCTTACCTCAATTTCCTGCAATTGTGAGAGCAAAATACCATGGTGTATTAAGAACCTGTCTGAATTTGGTCCAGTTGTTGATATCCAAAAGTTGGTTCTTTTCCAAGAAATTTCTAACTGTTTCAAAACACACTTCTCTATTACCTTAGCTAAGGTTGAGAGGTATGAAAATGGTCTATAATTACTCAGATTATCTACTGCCAATTTTTCCTCATATCTCACTTGGTAAATTGTAGCCATTTTTAGTTGTTTAGGGAGGCAAACCTCTCGCATAGAGGCCTTAACAATAATCTTCAAATGCTCAACTGTTATCTGCCACAGGTTTCATAACATATCAAAAGGGCAAGGATCTAATTTAGAAGATGTAGAACTCAAATGTATCATCATATCTGATACCTCTGCAAGTGAGACTCGATTGAAAATAAACCATTTAACTTGGAATTCCCCACCTCCCTTATTTACTCTAACTACATAAAAATTAGGGAGAAGGCTACAGACTTGCTTGATTGCCCGGTGGCGAATTTCTTTACTTTACCTGATTCCCTGCGAGGCCTGGATGTCGGGGGTGGAGCTGAGCGAGACGCCTACAAAAGCGGCATCTTACCAGCACGCCGCCAAAGCCGTGCACGCCTAAGGGGTGCGCGGTTTTGCTTGGCTTAGCTTGGCACATTTGGCTTTGGCAGAGAACTTTGATTAATAGTCTGGTAGCCACGAGACTATGGAGAGGAAATAAAAGAACTTTTAGATGTCAAGTGCAAAGGTTCCTAGATAAGATTTTTCTTTCTATGTTGAATTTATAATATTGGGTCTGGCTGAGCTTCCTCTTTGTAATGCCTCACACAAAGAGGAAGCCAAAGCTGAGAGAATTGTCTTCTATGCCAAATCTGACTGATAATCAACCCAAAATAGTAGACTGCTTTGCAAGAATTTCCATAGAAATATCAGGAGGAGGAGTCGCAGGAGGATCAAACCAGGAGCAGGGGATGATTCTCCAGACCCATGAAACATCATTAACCCCTGGTGCACCAGCGATACCAGAGCCACCATCTGGTAAAAGAGACAGGGTCTTCTCTTTGGAAGATCCCAAACTTAAAATGGATTTACACCATTGCGGGACCAGAGAGAAGCAGATAGTTTAATCTGTTCCTCAGTGAGCCCACAGTTGGGTTCCAGGGAACAAAATGGTGTTTCTTCTATACAATATGCATCCAGGCAGGCTCCAATAGAGGGAGGAAGTAGTGATACCCAAGATGGACCTTTGACTGGATATCTATAATTACACCGAGAAATTTCACTCTTGAAGAAATTGGGGCCATGTTAGTCTCAATGCAAAGATCCATAAACAACATTGCTAATATGTTGCAGGAAGTTTTGAATAAGAATGTAGTCCTACAGACTAAGGTTGATAAAGTAGAAGGTTCTGTGATTTCTTTGGAGGCTAAAGTGAAGGAGTTGGATAAAGTACAAGCAAATCTAATTAAATCTGAGAAAATTCATTTCGATAAATTAGAAGTAATAGAAAATCAAATTAGGAAGAATAATTTAAGGATATTAAATTTTCCTAAAATTCATTTGATATCTCCATTAGATTTGTTTAGAAGTTATTTGGTAAATGTGTTAAAGTATACCAATGAAGCAATACCAGCAATTGCTAGAATTTATTATGTGCCTCAATATCAGGAATCAGAAAATCAAAAACAAGATAATCAAGCAGATTTGAATTTATCTGATTTATTGGAAAAATCATTTGAGACAAATATAAGTACTAGAGCTACCCTCATTGTGCAATTTCCCATTCTATCTGAGAGAGATTCACTATTAAGATTATATTTCAGACATCAGAATGTGAAGTTTCATGGTCAGAGTATAAGGATATTCCCAGATATTTCCTGTGAGACACAAACCAGAAGAAAGGAATTTTTATCAATGAGAGCAGAAGCTCTACAAAGAGGGGCCAAATTTGTATTAAGATTTCCATGGCGATGTATCATTATCTATCAGGGAACGAAATATGTTTTTAATCAATCTAATCAGTTAAGATCAAACTTGGATACCCAATCCTAAGAATCTCTATTGTGCTGGTAGTGAAGCAAAATGGTGAGTGTTGACATAATTAACATTTATTGATTTACTTTATTGAAGACTGCTTCTTTATGTTATGTCCTTCTCCATGCTCTCAATTTTCCTATGACTGTAATTGTCAAGATAATATTCACAGATATATGGGAAAGATGTTTGATTTAATGTTTCTTGTGATTTTTTTGCTTTTTTTTTCTGTGAGATGTATCTTAATACTATAAAAAAAATTCAATAAATAAAAAAATTTAAAAAAAAATTAGGGAGAAACCTGATGACTGATCTTTCTCACTTTCTCCTCAAAATAATGAAGGAAGCCATCACAAGTAGGATAACCGGCAAAGATTGTTTTTGCTGGCCCATTCATCTTTTAACTAAAGCATAAAACTCCAATGGATGATTGTCAGAATTCTCTTTCCCTCTTTGCATAATAATTTCCTCTAAGCTTCTTCCATTTCCTCCTATAATCCTGTAAATAGGAGACATAATCAACTTTACTTTACTCTGTATAGTATTTACGTCATTTTCTTTCTACCTTCCTTAATATCTTTCATAGCGCTAACAACTCTTTAGTAAACCAAGAGGCGGTTTTCCTACTTTCGCATGTTAACACCAATTTAGACAACAAAACGCTATCATAAATGCTGAATAGGCTCTTATTACAACCCTCAACCTTATTTCTCTAATTCCTCCTTCCATGAGACCAAAAATGACTCAAGTGGCAAACATGGTCTAATATATTTTTTAAAACGCTTTGTATTATACTTAACTCTAGCAGCAGTTCACAATTTACCATGATCAGATAATGATCTAACCACAAATCAGGTTGATATCTAGATCTAATTGTAATGAGTGGAGGGGAAGTGAGCCCTTTGTGCCATGGCATAGTTGACACAGCCTCATAGACGAACCTACGAGGCCTACGCCTGCAGCTGGCGAAAGTACCCTGTAGTGGGACAGCCTGAAGCTTCACCTTTACCAGTCGCCTTCTCTGCAGGTTGAGCCCTTTGGTTCTAGCAGCCGACAGGACTTAGGCAGGTCCCTAGGGCAGTGAAGGGAACAAGAGACCAAAGACATGCCAGAGTCAGGGCAGACAGCAAGCTGGAGATATGGAGACAGGCTAAAGGTCAGGGCAGGCAGAGGGCAGACATGGTCGGCTCCAAGCAAGAGGTCAGGTCCTGGTGGCATGCAAGATGGTCAGGTCCAAGGCAAGAGGTCGATACCAGAAGATCATGTTGGAATGGAGAAAGACACACAAAAGTACTGGAAGAGACAAGAAGAAGGGGATGAGGCTGGACAAGACAAGGCTGGAGAAAGCAAGGCTGGGCGAGACAAGACTGAGAGGACAAGGCTGGAGAGCAGGAATCAAGAGCACATGACAAACAGGAAACAGGAGCAACACACACTGCGGATGCAGGAGACCCGTTGCTGAGGTGTCTTCTGCTCCTCAGGAGATGCCTTAAGTACCGGGAGCCAATTATGTCATTAAGGGGTGTTGCAGCCGAGTTCCTGCCACAATCCCTTTAAATGTTGAGCTATGGACACACTCACCCAAGGAGACATGGCTGCATAGGAGGCCGGCGGTGTCCATGCCACAAGGGACCGGTATCATCATCCTTAGCCACATTCAGGTGCTGGCAGGGTTGAGAATGGGTGAGGCAACTCATGGAGGATTCCTGCAAGCCACTGATTGTAACATTATTATAAATCTACCCACTCCTCTGGGTAAAACAATAGATCAAGAATATGACTTCCTTCATCAGCTGATTAAAATTTGCTATTAACAGCTTCAACTCATTTCCATATTGAGAGATATTATCTTCTATATGTACATTAAAATCCCCGATTATTAAAATATTTGAGAACTGCAAATAGATATTCAATAAATATTCCACTAACTGATGAATTTGAATAATTATATGACCAGGGGGGGAATATAGTACAAAATGTGCCAATTCTAGATTAAACTAGCAACTCTACAGGAGCAGGCAGTGGAAACTCCAGTTGCCTAACGGATAGCAGATGTCTACAGTATATATAATTAATATCCCACCTCCCCTCTTTATTGGATGCACATTAGAGATGTGAATCGTGTGATCGATCATCTTAACGATCGATTTTGGCTGGGGGGGAGGGAATCTGATCGTCGCGGTTTTGTTTTTTAAAAAATCGTTTAAATCGTAAATCGGGGGAGGGCGGGAAAACCGGCACACTAAAACAACCCTAAAACCCACCTCGACCCTTTAAAATAAATCCCCCACCCTCCTGAACCCCCCCAAAATGTTTTAAATTACCTGGGGTCCAGTGGGGGGTCCCGGTGTGATCTTCCACTCTCGGGCCACGGCTGCGTTAATAGAAATGGCGCCTGACAGGGCAAAGGTAGCGCCGGCGCCATTTCTATTAATGCAGCCGTGGCCCGAGAGTGGAAGATCACACCGGGACCCCCCACTGGACTCCAGGTAATTTAAAACATTTTGGGGGGGTTCGGGAGGGTGGGGGATTTATTTTAAAGGGTCGGGGTGGGTTTTAGGGTTGTTTTAGTGTGCCGGTTTTCCCGCCCTCCCCCCTCCCCCGTTTTACGATTTTTGACGATAAATCGGGGGAATTCCTATTGTATCGCGCCTCTAACGATTTTTTACGATTTAAAATATATCGGACGATATTTTAAATCGTCAAAAAACGATTCACATCCCTAATGCACATATTGAAAATGAGGTAACCTGGAGGCACAGTTGGTTCAAATAAAATCCACCATATTCCTTAATCCATGATTCAGTTCTCAGTAAAGTATCCAAATCAGACTGATTCATAACATTGAGAATAAAACTCTCTTTCCCAACTTACAGGACTGGCGTTGAATAACAGACATTCAAATAGCCCCCCTTCCCCCTACCAGCTTGTTCCCATAAAAATTTGGGCCTCTTGAGACAGAAGCAACACACCTATATTGGGGCCGCAGGCCCCTATAAACTGGCAACTCTCTATATCTCCCCTGGTTCAAAACCACTAGAATACTAGTAATCATACTCCACATTAAAACTGAAAACAAAACACAATCCCCCTTCATATCATTCAATAACAATAAAAAATGCCCATAGAATTATTAAACAATACTCTAACATCATATCCAGTGCCCAGTGATCCACTAAGGCCTTTTTATCCAGGCACCTTGGCACTGCTAGATGACATTGCTGCAGGGAGAGTACACAAATCTCTGCTTCGGACAATGAAACTCAGGTTGCCAGTCCTCCAGAATTGTTCTGAAGTCTGCAGGAATTAAAAATCAATCTCCAGGACACTGCTGTGAAAGATCTTGAAAAAATCTCATAAGGAAAAAATGACAGCGAGAAAACTGGCTGCATCTTGTTATCAACTTCTTTCTGGTTTCTTATGTACCTGGAGAGCAGAGTTCAGCTAGTGTTTGCAATGATAAAGACATGACAATCAATTACAAGAAACCCAGGTTTTGTCAGATAAAGTCAATAACATGTATTCATTTTCTTAGATAAATGAATATATTTTGGATGCATCAGTACATTTATGACACTATATACTATTTTCTTTTCTTTCTTTAAGGACCTGATGAACAGGCAACAGAAAGTAAAGTGAACCAACTCATCACCCTTTTAAAAAATAAGATTCACAGAAATGCCAGGGATTTTGCAATCTTGTTTTTTGTATTTGAAGAAGCCAGGCAAACTATGCGGTCAGCTAGGGCACCAACTTTTTTTTTGGGGGGGGGGGGGGGGGGGGCGGCAAAGAACAGCGGCTGTGAAAGCAAAAGAATAGGTCTTGACAGCAGCACAAACTCAAAAAGCAATCAGTGCTTTCAAATCCCTTTGACTTCACTTCTTTGGTGTGCACAAATAAAGAACCACCCCATGTACTGCTTTTCACCATGTCTTTGTTTCGTTTTGTGTTTTAAGTTTTAGGTTTTTCTTTTAAGTAGTTTGACTCAATTTGTGTCTACAACTTTGACGAGATCTCAGTTGCTAGTTTTCAGCTTTTTTTTCCCAGGCCTTAGTCTGTGGTGCAGAGAGTAGGAGGGTAAGAGATAAGACTGGGGTAGACAAGCCAATCCAGTCTCTTCCCTCCTGCCTTGCAGATAACAGGAGGAGATGGGATGAGGTTGGAGTGGAGTGGAGAGAACAGAGCAAAGAAGAGCTACTCTGCTCTCAAATCCAAACCCTCCCCTTCAGTCATTCCCCTCTCCCCTTTTCCCCCCCATTCCCATCACACCACTATCACACTGCTGCCTTTTGCCTGGGGACAGGGAGGGATGGGCTGGAGTGAACACTGCAGCAGACCTGCACGCCTAGGATTCAGAATTCAGCTGCTAGTGGGGGAGAGGGGCAATGGGGAGGTGAAGGCTGAAAGACGTGAGAAGGAGCGAATACCCGGGTTATGTGAGAGGAGCTGAATGTTGGGAGAGGTGAGAAGGGTGGGAGGGGCTGTTGCAAATGGAGATGAATGTTGGGGAGGTGAGTAAGGAGTTGAATACTTGGGGGGAAGTGAGGAGGAGATGGAATGGGAGGAGCATAAGGATATGCCATGTGGATATCAAAACAAAACTATTCCAACCACGCGTACCAGGCTAAAGGCGGACGGTAATCTTATTCCATTTTCTGAAACAGTTCGAAACCTTGGCTGCTATTTTGATTGTAAATTGACCTGCATTCTTCACTTAAAGCAACTCCTACGTGCTGGGTTTTAAAAACTGTGAGTACTACGGCATCTTAGATATGTTTTATCGACCACGGACTTCAGAAACGTACTCCAAGCTTTTCTTTGTCTAAGCCCCCGCCCTTCCGAGGTGTATTCGTAGTGACCCTCCCGCTGCGGTGGCAGAGGCAGCGTTGGAACAGCTATGGGGATTCAGCTGGTATCGGAGGAGTCACAAATTGTAATTGCCCAGAGGGGAAAGTTTAGAAAGGAATTGTCCTTCTTGCTGGGCCCAATATTAGGAATAGGGGGTCCGGAACCCACCCAGCGAGTCTCCCGGGGGAAGAGAAGAAGGCAGAACCCAAACAGGAAAAAAAAACTTTGAATGCAAGCAGATGAAAACTTTACAAATTCTGAGCTGTCACTCAGATTTATTATCACAAGTTTAAACGGTGAACAACAAGTAATGAAAATACTATAAAGGCACCGTGACTTTTTCACAGTTAACACAACTTGTTTTTTCTTCTAATTTCCAGTTAACAAGTATTTTAAATGAAGAGAACCGGATCTCCTAACTTTACCATAAAACAATCAGATAAGTATGGTTTGAATTTTAACTGCCAAACTTTCTATATCAAGAATTTAGTAACTGATGCTGCTATGAAGAAAGTGAGTCCTTGTGTCCCAATTCTGTCTTGCAGGTGCAGCAGGACAAAATCAACAGTAATTGCAGGAAAGTAGGTAACAAGTGTTTGAGTTGTTCCTTTTCCGTGGTGTTGGACTCTCCATGCCTATTTAACCTTTTCTTTTTTCTTTCTGTCTCTTTACAGCGAACCCTCCAGTCTCTGTGAATTCTGAGGCTTTTGTACTGAATGTTCTTCACTTATGTCTCTGGCACAATTACTTATGACAGCTGCTGCAATGATTCTGTACTCTATATTTCTTTGTGGTGTTGAAAAGTTTCAGTCTAGCTAGAATTTGTGGCAAGTATACACTTAGCTGACTTTATTTAGGCTGAATCTTCATTCCCTCTGCCACTGGTAGAGGGTGTGGCTTGCTGCAACGCTGCTCGTGGGCGTGGCTTGAGTGCCAGAGGGTCCCGGATGTCGCTCCCTGACTGTGATTCTCGTGCTGTATTGGGTACGTCGTCTCCGGAGCAGTGAGAAACCTATCTATGCTCTTTAAATAACAAAATAGCGTGTTCCTCCACTACACTAACTGCGTTTATCTAACAAATTGTACTAGGAGTGTACCCTCAGTGTTTATTCGTGGTAACTAACAGGAACTGGGCTAGCTAATTATGGAAAATAAAAGATAATTAAATATCTTTACTATAGCTAGCACAGAGGAATTAAATTCAGATGCTCCCTTGTGTATTTTCACACTTTCTTTCACTTACCTCTCACACTATTACCATAGTACACTGAATAAAGGTTCAGGTGTAGTCACGTCCAGTGGCTGTATATATTTATATACATAATCTGAGAAGGTGCCACCAACTTAAGGATGTTCATACTGGGGCTATTATAAGTATGAAAGAACTGTTATCTGAATTTCTGTGTATTCTGCCTTGGTGAAGAGTGATGACTCACAGTGTCAGACTGTTTCCACCTAAGATAAATAACAAAATGGCTCCTCTCACTTTAGAAGCAGCTCTGCTGTTTGAGATGCCTTTCTTTTCTTTTAGCTTTCTCAGTGGGTTCTGTTATCAGCTTTGCTATAAGCAAGCTTACAGTTTGATATATCCAGTCTGTCTCTCCCTACAGCACACCACTACAGTAAACTAGGTCTTCTCCTGAGTCAGACTCTGGCTGTCCTAAATCAGTGCAATTGGAGAGATCATACTTCTTTAGAAGATATGTGAATTCTCCTATATTATGAGAGCTGTAGCACTCTCCTTGTTAGAGAAAGCCAAGAACACTTATTATTATATGTTTCTTAAAAGCAAGCCATAACAGTGGCATATATAGCCAGAAGAAGGTATAATGATTGGAAAATCACTCACTTTATCCACATTTCATTTGCCAAATTTCCAGTGAACTCTTATAATGTTATCAATGGCTGATGAAAATTTAACACGATACAGCCAGGCTAATTTAATATTAATGATTAAACTGGCTACCCTGAACCTTACCTGGAATTTACCTTATTTTTAAAACAAATATCACACTAACACAGTCACACATACTTCAAACATCCATACTGGAGATGTGTGCCTTCCTCTCTGTGCTCCATTTTTGTGTATTTCTGGGATTTCAGAGCAGACTTTGAAGAGAACTGTCCAGGCACCTTCAGAACTGTCCAGGCAGGAGTTAATTTCGACTGGCACCGGGAAAGTGTACAGAAAATCAGAAAAAATTGTTTTTCTGTACACCCTCCGACTTAATATCATAGTGATATTAAGTCAAAAATTAAAAAAAAAAATTAAAAATCTGCCCGCGGCCCTCGGGTTGGAAGTCGGATGCTCAATTTTGCCGGCATCCAGTTTCCGAACCCGTGGCTGTCAGCGGGTTCGAGAACCAACACCGGTAAAATTGAGCGTCAGCTGTCAAACCCACTGACAGCCGCCGCTTCTTTCACAAAGGAGGCGCTAGGGACGCGTTAGTGTCCCTAGCGCCTCCTTTTACCGCTGGCCCTAATTTGCATACAGGCTGATATTGAATTGCGTGCCCAGGACAGTGGCCTGTGCTCACGTCGGGAGAGAGGGCGTTCTCCAGCTCTCCTGCGACTTTTACTGTATCGGCCCGAATCAGAGGTGGTAGTGGCGATGTGAAGTGAGAGAGATCCAGAGAAGGTGCTGGGGTGTGGATTGGGCAGTGGTGATGATGGAGGGTATGTGTGAGAGAAAACAAGAGGTGGTAAAGTGAAAAGGCAAGTGACAGAGATGGTGAAGGGGGAGAAGTTGACAAAGAGTTAGAGGTAGTGATGGGGAGAGATGAAAGTCAGAGGTGTGATGGGGTAGAGGCTGATAGTAAACCAAAGGTAGTGATTGGGAGGGGGAGGGGTTAAATAGAAAAAGAAAGAGAGAGAGGAGAAGAGAGAGAGAGAGAGACACACACACACACACACATAGAGGGGTGATGGGTGGGGTAAGTGTGTGAGAGCCAGAAATGTTGATGGGGAAGCATGTATGAAAGAGTGGCAGAGAGGATCTTGGGAGTGAAGGGGAGAGAATGTGAGAGGATTACTAGGGGTGAGAGTGAATCAGAAAAGAGAGTGATGGGGGAGCATGAGAGGCAATAATTGGGGGTAAGGATGTCAGACTGGAGATGATGGCATGATTCAGACTGAAAGGGAGGGGAGAACCTGAATGGGCATGAATGAAATGGTTGGGAGGAGTGACAGTAATGGCTGGGACAGAGGTAGTCACTATGGGAATGATGGTGAGTGGTGAAGAAGCCAGAGAGGGATTGGCTGTTGGGGAAGAAGGGAACCAAATAGCAGGCAACTAATTGGGAGACCAACCCAGTGAGGGGGAAATAGAGGGCTGAGATGGGCAATGGAGAGAAGAGTTGGGCAGGTGAAAGTTAGGATGTGGGAACTGAAGGGTGAGAGATGGTGAAGGAACAGATTAGAAAGAGGGGCAAGATCTAGGTAGAAGTGAAATGTGTTTTTGTATTTTCTTTTATTACTTATATTTGTTTTATATCATTTAAACTGTATTGATAATATGAATGAATGTTTTAATGCTGTTGTTTCTCACTTGGAGCATTGTGGCAAGCGAGTTAAGTCTATCTTAACAAATCAACAAATACAAATTAGTTGGTGGAGATGGGGCCAAGACTGAAGATTCACCTTGGGCACCTAATTCCCTTGCACCGGCCCTGGTCTGAATTTTGTCTGAACATGAAAAATCGGACACACGTACGCACTTCACAGCAAATTGCTCTTTCCAGAATAAATGAATTTCAGGATGCCCAGGTCTCAAAGGCATTATGTCATGTGATAATACTTCCAGGAATGGGTCTAATTAGTATTGGCAACTTTAGATGTAATAAAACTTGGACCCAAAACTAGGGTAGGAGTGCTGATGAATGTGACGTCCAGGCTGCAAGAATTTTTGATGTCCTGGGCAGCTGCAAAATTTGCCACTTCCGCTCTGCCTTCCCTCATGCCTCCCTCTCCTAACCCACTCAACAACACTGCTACGATTGGTGGTCTGCTAGTTGCCCCTCGGACCGCCGCTCCTACCCTCAGGCTTGCTGCCAAGCACGCGGCAGGATGCCACTGGTGGTTCCGGCCGAGCCGGCTGCTCCTCAATGCGTTGAAACACTACCACTAGGCGACAGAAGCCACCACTCCTGCACTCTCTCCCCAGGCTCCTCTAGGCATGCAGGTGCTCGATGTGCCCTGATTTAAAGGGCCCAGGGCAGGAAACTCCCTGTGGTGCCCTCTGATGACCTCATAGGTTCCAGTCTACAAAAGGCCCTTGCTCCCTTCAGTCCTTGTCTCGGCAACAGGTCTCCCTCCGTCCTAGTAAAGTGAGTTCCCTCCAGTGTTCTTCATCCTGTGTCTTCAGCTCCAGCAGTCTTCACCCTTGCCCTCAGCTCCAGTGGCCTTCATCTTCATCTAAAACCTCCGTGGTCCTTGTCTTACTCGTCTGTTCACAGGGGCAGATTGCAGGAAAATATCAGCCAGGGGGAATTTTTCCAAAACTGGCCCACAGGGTATCTGAGTCCCTTATGCACTTTCACTGCAGCACAAGAGTCAACAACTCCCAAAAGCATAGCAAGTTGACTCTGAAACCTGGTACAATTGAGCCAAAGTATCTGCAAAATAAATTTCACATATTTTTCCTAAATAACTCAGAAGCAGAGTACATGCTAGATCAGGGATGAGCAAACAGAGCTGTAGCCCCCATTCTATCCATGCAAATCATTGTGTCCCCTCACATGTCATTCTCACATTCAACACACTGTAAATAATTGTTATGGTTAACAAGTTACTCTCTGCTATGTTTTCCTCTTCCCCCAGTTCCATTACCCCTGTTCATTGTAACCTTTTGCTTCTCTACACTATGTTAATAGTAAGGTTATAACCCCGGTTACTTGGAAACCGACATGATATGATCTGTATCATGAATGCCGGTATAAAAAAGCACTAAATAAATAAATAAAATGTCTTCTTATATCTCTTTATTTATATCTATCTATCTATCTATCTACTGGATTCCTGGTCTGGCCAACCAATCAGCCCTTGAACCAGGTGCAAACGTCAGACACACATTCTCTCTCAGACGCTTTCTCACAGTTGCACACTCTCTTTCTCAGACATCAAAGAGATAGAGTGTGTGTTCGTGTCAGGGAGAGACAGCCATCCACACACTCTCTCAGGCCCAGGAAAAGTGTGCATATGTGTGTGTGTGTGTGTGTGTCTCTCCCTGACACAGACCCACACACTCTCTCTTTCTCAGACACACTGCTGTTTATTTGCTCACACAATGAGCCCTCCCTCCCCCCCGCCCCCCCATCCCAGTACTGCCACATTATGGTGTAAAGTTCTTGCTTGCTGCCAGCCCTTCCCCATCCTGCAGCAGCCCCTTCCTTTTCCAGTTCCACACTCCAGGACAATCATTGGTTACACAGCCAACTACTCCTCTCAGAGCTCAGTCCAGTCACCTCAGACAGAAGCCTCCCCAACACTGCACAGGCGCTTCCTCCTGCCTTACCTCCCTTCCTCTCTGTGCCTGTAGCTTGCCTCCACTTCTCTACCACCCTTTCACCACTCCAGCACATTCCCATTGATTGTGTGCCACACAGTCTGCTGCTTTTATGGCTCCCCAGGCTGCGCTCTGTCTACCTACTCTTTTGGGGTGGGAGGGAGGGAACCAGAAGTGATCCACACTGTTATAAAAATTGAAAATTAAGCCCTTGCTGAGACTCAGGAGAGCCACCGACCCAAAGCAGCACAGCTCCAGATGAAATTTTGCTTTCCCATGTAGAGCCTTGACAACCAGGGGCAAGGGTATTAGGTGTCATAGGGCAGCCTTACAGCCTTGCACACAGCCCAGAACCCACCCACCTCAAAGACAATAAAAAATTATATAATCGATAATTAAGTTAGCCAGAGAAACTTATCCGGCTAACCGCCAGGATATTCTATGGCATGGCCGCTCTGCTAAATATATCTAGATAAGTTTCAATTTAGCTGGATAAGTATATCCAGCTAACTTTAGACCCAGGGCCGGTGGAAACAGTAGGCGAACTAGGCAGTGGCCCAGGGTGCCAGGGCTTTAGGGGCAGCAGCTGCGGCAGCGACTACCGACCCATCTGTCCTCACCCGACCCAAGGCTTCGCTCTTCCTCGCAGGCACTGACAGCTCACCAGCCGAGCGGTAACCTGGTCCCCAGCTTTCTCCACGCAAAGGAGTGGGAGAGAGTGCGCGAACCCAAGTGGGGGGGCGCGACGGGAGGGGGCGGGCGCAAGGAAGAAGGCACCTGGCCCTGTTTAGACCTGCTAGGCCTAACCTATCTGGCTAACATAGCTGAAAATCAGCACATTTCCGGCTAAGTAGGCTGGATAAGTAGCTCTTCCCCATTACATCCCCATCCTGGCTAATGACTTAGCCAATTAAGTAGTTAGCTGGCTAAGAGATTGTCACCGAATGGGGCCAGATACTCAGATGTCACCATTTAGTCTAATAGTTATATCACACATCACAGAGATCAAAAATTCACAATGGGGCGGATTTTAAGAGCCCTGCTCACGTAAATCCGCCCGGATTTACGCGAGCAGGGCCTTGCGTGCCGGTGCGCCTATTTTACATAGGCCTACCGGCGCGCGCAGAGCCCTGGGACTCGCATAAGTCCCGGGGTTTTTCGAGGGGGCGTGTCGGGGGCGGGGCCGATTGGCGTGGCGTTTTTGGGACGGGACGTGGCGTTTTGGGGGAGGGCCCGGGGGCGTGGTTTCGGGCTGGGGAGGTCCGGGGGCGTGGCCGCGCCCTCCGGAACCGCCCCCAGGTCCCGTCTCGGCGCGCTAGAGGCCTGCTGGCGCGTGGGGATTTACTTCTCCCTCCGGGAGGCGTAAATCTCCCGACAAAGGTAAGGGGGGGTCTAGATAGGGCCAGGGGGGTGGGTTAGATAGAGGAAGGGAGGGGAAGGTGAGGGGAGGGCGAAAGCAAGTTCCCTCCGAGGCCGCTCCGATTTCGGAGCGGCCTCGGAGGGAACGGCGGCAGACTGCGCAGCTCGGCGCGCGCCGGCTACACGAAATCGGCAGCCTTGCGCGCGCCGATCCAGGATTTTAGTGGATACGCGTGGCTACGCGCGTATCTACTAAAATCCAGCGTACTTTTGTTTGGCACAACAAAAGTACGCTAAGGTGCGCTTTTTGAAAATCTACCCCAATGTGTATAAACATTTTGTACCACCCCTTGATGCCAGATGTTGGAAAATTCATTCTATGCATTTATTGTTCAATAAATGTTTATACACATTGGGGTAGATTTTAAAAATTTGCGCGATCACGTACTTTTGTTGGCGCACCAGGCGCGAACAAAAGTACACTGGATTTTATAAGATACGCGCGTAGCCGCGCGTATCTTATAAAATCTGGGGTAGGCGCGCGCAAGGGGGTGCACATTTGTGCAACCTGTGCACGCCGAGCCCAGCGTGCGCTGCCTGTTCCCTCCGAGGCCGCTCCAATTTCGGAGTGGCCTCAGAGGGAACTTTCCTTCGCCCTCCCCCCACCTTCCCCCACCTTCCCCTACCTAACCCACCCCCCCCGGCCCTATCTAAACCCTCCCTTACCTTTGTTGTCAGATTTACGCCTGCTAAAAGCAGATGTAAATCTGCGCGCGCTAGCGGGCTGCTGGCGCACCATCACTCGACCCGGGGGCTGGTCCGGAGGCCTCGACCATGCCCCCGGGCCGACGCCACGCCCCCGGGCCCGCCCCCGAAACGCAGCATCACGCCCCAAAACGCCGCGTCATTTCGGGAACGCCCCCGGCACGCCCCCTCCCCACCCCTTTTACGAAGCCCGGGACTTACGCGTGTCCCGGGGCTCTGCGCACGCCGGCGGCCTATGCAAAATAGGTGCGCCGGCGTGCGAGGGCCCTGCGCGCGTAAATCCGGCCAGATTTACGTGCGCAGGGCATTTAAAATCCGCCCCATTGTGAATTTGTGATCTCTCTGTTGTGTGATATAACTATAAGTAAATCAGGGAGTATTTATAATTGTGACCCTCTGTGTTAATTTACCATTTAGTCTAAGACATCTATGCATTTATAGTAACAGATTTTATATGAAAAAGAACACAATGCAATCTTCTGTGGTAAAAATATCATTTACAACATGTATATTATTTAAATGCCCTGCTGTAGTACCAAGTGTACATAATAAAGGGAAACCGATACAAAATAAGTCATAACAAGGGCTTAATTTTTTTATCTTAAAGGTTTCAGCAAGCCAGATGGCGTATTCAACGAAATTTGAACTGCACAGTCTTTTCTATCATCCACCTTGTGTTTAAGTGAGTCAAAATAGTGAAACTAAATTAAGGTTCCAAACTTATCTTCAAAACCACAAATTTCATTGACTGAATTTTGAATCCAAAGACACAGCCGATGTTTCACTTGAAAAAGCTTCATCAGGGGTCACATCAATAAACAGTTTATCAATTCAAAAACATTGAATTGGACCCGACAGGTCTCAGCGTGCTTCTTGTCTTTGGATTCAAAATTCAATCAAAGAAATTTGTGGTTTTGAAGATAAGTTTGGAACCTTGATTTAGTTTCAGTATTTTGACTCACCTAAACACAAGGTGGATGAAGCAGGATATGCCACGACAATTCAAGTTGGGCGTTAAGCATTATTTAAAAAAAGTCCCAAATGTATTGTTCTAAAAGACGTTTTATACATCAGCGGGATTGCCACATCAATAGACCTTCCTGGAATTGAAAAGTAAAGACGCCGTCCTGAAGCAGCCATTTGGCGAACTAAATTTCAAAGAAGTTGCTTTGAAACCGCCATCCGGCGAAACGCTGGCCAACATCGGCTTTGCTAAAACTGCTATTTAAAGGGCAGAAGCAACTTTGAGATAAGCGTTCAATTTGATTCCTCTACAATTATCATTTTTGAGATACATTTTTGTAATTAAAAGAAAAAACATAAAGATTCAGTTTGGCTAAACAGCAAAATAAAGAGTGTGTAAAGGCTGGATGGAGGTTTTTTAGACCTATGATTAAACTCTCCCATATACATGCTACACAGTTCTGATTGAACTATGCATGTGGGCCCTGAGATCTTTTCCTCCAATAGTTTAAAAGTGTCATTCACATCATTTTGAATTGTTGGGCCTTGTATCATGTGACCAACTTTATCGGCCCACCGGGGGAAGCCTGATCTCCCAATAGGCCAATCTTCCCCTGTCAGTTCCTGTGGTTGCCTCTTCAGTTCTTCAGTGTGCCTCAGCTGCTTGTTCCGCTCCTTGCCTGCCCACCCTGCCTATTTGTCCCTTTTTTTCCCTTCAGATGGCTACTCGGTATTGACCTCAGCCTGACTTCCAGACATTCTCGTTGCTGCCTGCCACTGACCACTGCCTGACTCCTGGACCGACCTGACCACCGCCTGTCTTTGACCATAGCCTGCCACTGGATATGCCTCGCTTTCTCCTATTCCAAGCCTGCTACATCCACGGATCTCCCCACAAGCAGAGGGCCCCCCCCCCCACCTAAGACCTGCCAGCCCCAGCACCCAAACACCTACAACAAACACTCTCATCTGATACTAGGTAACTTCCCATTGGCTATCAGAAGACATTACAAACAGCAGCCTTCCTCTGCCAGAGAGTGCGAGGACTGTGAACCAGATGATAGCACCAGGAGCAGGACTCCAAGGCAAGAAGGGCCAAATGAGAAACAGAGATTATGGGATGGTGGAGGACCAGTGAGCAGTGGCAAGATTTGTGGGGGTGAGAAGAACAAGGATAAAGTGGGATATTTTTTTAACTCTCCACAAAGCATAACAATATTGAGTTTGTCTAGACATGGTCCGGACTGAACATGTTATGCTGGTTACATTATTTCAAAGCATTTTTCTTTTAATCTCCCTGATTATGTATGTGAATGGATTTTACCATGAAACACTTAGGACAGAGCAGTAGCAAGGCAATTAGAATTCCATTTTAACTGGGTTTTTTTCACTATGCTTCTCAGAAGCTAGACTCCCTTTGTGGAAACTGCAAAAAAGGCACAGATTGAAGCTGTTGCATGCTGAAAAACCATCTGTTAGCCTGTCGGGTAGAGACTGTAAATGTTGATTGCTGTTTCTTCAGTTTAAGAAAACTACATGGAATAACATTAGGGCTGGAAAGAAATCAGAGAAAAATAAGAAATTTTACAAGCAGACAGCAATCACTCAGCTTATGATGCAAAGTGTAAGCAATACATGCACCAAGTCCTGCTGGCACACAAGTGGGTTTAAGTGAATAATTAGCTTCTTGTACCACCCCTTGATGCCAGATGTTGGAAAATTCATTCTATGAAATAATTCACAGATATTGAGCTAACTTGGAAAGAAAAACTGTACCATATGGTGTCTATGAATATTCAGGATCAAATTTGGAGATTTCATTATTTGCAAACACAGGTAGCACCTTTGCCACATGGTGTGTTCCAGAGAAAATGACCCCATGTGTTTTTTAGTGAATGAATCAAAAGATTGCTTCCTGGCATAAGCTGGGAAGAAGCCACATGCTTTGCAACCCAGGAACTTTACTCTGAGAAGTATATCTGAAGTTTGAATAAGATGTATTAATGATTTGAATTGAGAAATCCATGATCCCAAAGCCTTGAATTAAGCCCATACTAAAAGAAATGTTTCAAGGAGGAAGGATTTGTGAAACTGATGAATTATGAAATGGGATGTGCAGTGGAACTCACAATGCTCAGCACGGGTAATGAAAACCCATGTGCACTCAAACTGTGCCAGTGGAGCATCATTTAAATACTTTGCTTGTAAATAAAAATCAAACCAGTTAAAACCAAAGCTGTCGGAAGTAATTTTAGGTTTTGAGTAACGTAGATCAGAGCTGCCATAAAGATAATTTGGTCACCCTTGCTTTTGAATGCATTTACCTGCGGTCCACTAAAACGGATCAACCATATCTTAAGAACCCTAAAACCATCAGGAATTGACCCCCTAAGCAAACAAGTTACATACAGAATATGATGCAAAAGAAAGAATAAATACTCTGATTGCTGTTACTGCCACTACTAACACTATTAATATTAGTAATCATAATGATATAATTACAAACCTATCTGGGGTCTGCTCATTAGCTTAGTATCAGATGCTGACCATGGCTATGCAGAAGAACAGGATTCAATTTTCGGGCCAAACTTCTGCTCCTCTAGCCTTCTAGGTCTCAGGTTATTAGTAGAATTCACAGGCTCTGGGGGGGGGGGGGTGCGGGGAGGATGTCTCAGTCATTGCTCAACAGTGACATCTAGTGGTCAGACGTATGGTCCATGATAGTCAGGCTCTGGTGGGAACCATAGTTTGAGTTCCCTGGCTGAGTGCCATTTTGTGATGGCCAGACTGAGTTGCGAGAGGGGATATAAAACTAGGGGAAAACCCTTGGGTAGTTGTGAGTGAAGGCTTATAGTACCAAAGTCCAACAAAGAACAGTTCCAGTTGTGCTGAAAGCCCAAAAGAACAGGAAGAAATTGCCAAGTCAAAAACAAAAACTTGGTCCTATTTGTCAAGAAGAGTAATATTTTTAACTTTGTCTTTATTTATTTATTTGATGCTTTTTTATACTGGCATTCATGATAGAGTCATATCATGTCGGTTTACAGAAAACTGGGGAACGATAACCTTAAATACATTAACATAGTAAAGAAGTAAAAAAGTTACAATAAAACGGGGGTGAACAAAACTGGGGGAAGAAGAAGACAGAGCATAGGTAACTTGAAAATAAAGCCAGTTATTTGGAGAGTTCTACGAGTTCTAGAAATATTCATTGTGGTGAATCGGGGGCCTTAGCTCTGGTAATCAGTGAATTTATGTAAAGGCTTGTTGAAATAACCAAGTCTTAAGCCTTTTTCTAAAAGTCATTAGGCAGGGTTCTTGTCTAAGTTCAGGGGGAATGGTATTTCAAATGGTTGGACCCGCTGTAGAGAAGGCCCATTCTCTTGTGGTTATGTGGTGAGTCGCTTTGGTTGGAGGGGCATGTAGGGATCCTCTGTAGGTCTCTCTGATCGGTCTGGGTGAGGTGTGTAGTCTGAGTGGGAGTTGAAGGTTAAGAGGTGCTTGATTGTGGATGGTTTTGTGGACAATTGTGAGGGACTTGTGTAGAATTCTGAAATGTATAGGTAGCCAGTGAAGATTTTTTAGGATTGGGGAGATGTGGTCTCTTCTGCCCGAGTTTGTCAGTATTCTGGCCGCCACGTTTTGAAGCATCTGAAGCGGTTTGGTTGATGAGGTGGGCAGACCTAGCAAAATGGAATTGCAGTAGTCTATCTTGGAGAATAGGACAGCTTGGAGGACCGTTCTGAAGTCTTGAAAGTGAAGAAGAGGTTTAATCTTTTTAGTACTTGCAGTTTATGGAAGCCGTTCTTGGTTGTGTTGTTAATGAATGTTTTTAGATTCAGATGGTTATCGATTAACACTCCCAAGTCTCAAGTTGAGTGACAAAGTTATTTTGAGTGACTTTTGAGGTGTATTGCTGTCATCTGGTGAGATGAGGAGGATTTCAGTCTTGGCTGGATTGAGTATAAGGTTTAGGCTAGAGAGGAGAAGGTTGATCTATTGGAGGCAATTTTCCCAGTATTTGCTTGTTTTTGTAATGGATTCTGTTATTGGGATCAGGATTTGAACGTCGTCAGTGTATAAGAAGTGATTTAGTTTTAGGTTGGTTAGCAGTTGGCATAGAGGTAGTAAGTATATATTGAAAAGAGTGGGGGACAAGGAGGAGCCCTGAGGAACTCCTTGGGAGGAGTTGATGCGAGGGGACTCTTTGTTGTGGATTCGGACTTTGAAGCCTCTGTTACTGAGAAAAGATTCGAACCAACAAAAGGCAGTTCCTGTTATTCCGATGTCTGCTAGTCGGTCGAGGAGGATGGAGTGGTTTACAGTATCGAAAGCCGTGGAGAGGTCAAGAAGGATTAGTAAGAAGGATTGTCCTTTGTCCAATCCCATGATGAGGTGGTCAGTCAAAGAGATGAGTAGGGTTTCGGTGCTTCGTGCCTTACAGAACCCGTATTGGGTAGATTGGAGTATTTTGTGGTCTTCGAGATAACCCGATAGCTGTGAGTTGACTAATTTCTCCATTATCTTGGCTATAAAAGGTAGGTTAGAAATAGGGCAGAAGTTATTAGGTTCATTGGGATCTAAGTTAGGTTTTTTTAGAAGAGGTTTAAGAGAGGCGAGTTTAAGGGCATCTGGGAAGATTCCTTGTGATAAGGAGCATCATCATAATATCTTCCAACAAGGAAGCCCTTATTCCATGTCATCTAATTTATTTTGAAATAAAATAATGGTACTGTTAGGGAAATTACCTCCATTTTGATCTCTTTAGTTGCATGATTCTGTCATTAGCAGCTAAAGGGATTGCAACTCCTTCATGAACATGGTAAGGGATATTTCAGTTTCAGTTTCCTTGCCTACAGACATTTTCTGTTGCGATGGTTTTTTGATGTCTTGTTTTTGTACTTTACAGATTGTTCCCCTGAAGCAGCCTCTTGTATGAGGTGAAACATGGACCCTTGTCAGGATACCATTTGAATTTAGAAGTCTATTTGGAGATTAGGACATTATGGGGCAGATCTTAAAATCTACGCCCAATTTTATAACATGCACGCGCATGTTATAAAATCTGGGCTCGGCGCGCGCAAGGGGGTGCACACGTGCACCTTGCATGCGCCGAGCCCGAGGGGAGCCCCGATGGCTTTCCCTGTTCCCTCCAAGGCCGCTCCGAAATCGGAATGGCCTCGGAAGGAACTTTTTTTCGGCCATCCCCCCCACCTTCCCCTCCCTTCCCCTATCTAACCCACCCCCCAGCCCTAACTAAATCATCCCCCCTACCTTTATTTCAAAAGTTACGCCTGCCCGAGGTAGGTGTAACTTGTGCGCACCGGCTCGCCATCCCCCCAGCACAGGCCACTGTGCCGGGGGATTCGGCCCTACCCCCGGACTGCCCCCAAACCTCCGCCATGCCCCGGGACCCGCCCTGGACCACCGCCACGCCCCTGGTCCCGCCCCCTTCCCACCCCTTTTTCGAAGCCCCGGGACTTACACCTGTCCCGGGGCTTTGCACGCGCCGGTGGCCTATGCAACATAGGCGCACGGGCACACAAGTCCTCTGCCTCGGGCAGGCGTAACTTTTGAAATAAAGGTAGGGGGTGGAATTAGTTAGGGCCGGGGGTGGGTTAGTTAGGGGAAGGAAAGGGAAGGTGGGGGGCGCTGGAAAGAAAGTTCCTTCTGAAAGTTCCCTCCGAGGCCGCTCCGATTTCGGAGCGGCCTCAGAGGGAACGGAGGCAGACTGTGCGGTGCGGTGCGGTGCGCGCAGGCTGCTGATTTTGCGCAGCCTTGCGCATGCCGACCCCAGTTTTTAAAAGATACACACGGCTACACACGTATCTTTTAAAATCCGGCGAACTTTTGTTTGCGCTGGTTGCGCGTACTTTTTAAAAATCTGCCCCTTAGTGTCTAATTTTATCTCTTTAACTAGATTTTTTTTTACATTTGTAACATCTTTAGTCGTGTTGATTTGTTATTGCCTATCTATACAGTATGTGTTTTCAACTTGTTTATTAATTATGTATGTTTTCTTGTCCACCACTAAGAGCTGTGGATTTGTAGAATATACAGTAAATTTCTAAATAAATAAATAAAGTACACCTGTATTTAAAATTCCAAAATACTCAGCCTTTTGGTGGGAGGAGAGGCACTAGCACTACAGATGTGCCCCCCCCCCCCCACTGCTGTCAGAAGAGAGACACTGAAGGAGTTCATTAATGACATAAGATATGCCAGGCTGGGTCAGACTAAGGTCTATCAAGCCTGGGATTCTGTCTCCAATAGTGGCCGCCAGTCTGGGTCATAAGTACCCAGCAGATCCCAATAATGTAGATCTAATTCTTGCTACTCCCAGGGATAGCGATCATTTCCCCTAGTTTATCTGGCTAATAATGTCTTATGGACCTTTCCTTCAGGAACTTGATCAAACCTCCTTTAATCCCGCTACGTTAGTAACCTTGACCATGTCTTCTGTCAACATTTTCCACAGTTTGATTGTGTGTTGAGTGAAAAAGCACTTTCTATGATTTCTTTTAAATCTGCTAGTTGTTAGTTTCATGGAGTGTTCCCTTGTTTTAGCATTATTTGAAAGAGTTAATTAGCTGTCCTTATTCATCTGTTCTACCTCATTCATAATTTTATAAATTTCTATCATGTTCTCTCTCAACTGTCTCTTTTCCAAGTTGAAGACTCTTAATCTATATAGGCTCTCATCATAGGGGCGCTATTCATCCCCTTTATGATTTTTGTTGTCCTTCTCTGTACTTTTTCTAGTTTTGCAATATCTTTTTTGAGATGGGCAATCAGAATTGCACACATAACTCCTCAGACTAATAAAAAATATTAATCCATCAAACTCAGCCTGCATAAGAGTGCTGAAGAGCCCTTCAAAAATCATTCTGCATACATAGTCTGTTCTGTTGTTTTCCAGAGGATGTTTTTTCAGTTAACTGGTTTAAAAAAATAATTACAAAGCAAAAATAGATATGCTTTAGGCCCTGATTTATAGATGTTTTGCCCATAGACACAAAATGTGGCCAAATGTTTTATAAAGCAGCCCTGGGGCAACCAGAACTGTATACTGTTATGTTTACTGGCTCATGGCATGACCCTGCGAGCAGGTGTACTCACCCGTTGATGGCCGATCAGCCTGGTATTGCTGATCCACATGACCAATGACACTACCATTCTACATGGCTGGGAACACTACCGTCCTCTTCCTCTGGCCTGTCCCTAAGCATGTGTGCATGACGCACACCTGCACTTAAAGCCCCTGTGGGGGGAAACTAGTCCTCTGGCGCTCCCTGATGATATCACATGGCCAGGTATTTAAACCTTGGCCATGCAGCACCAGGTTGACTACCTTCCGTTAGTGTGAGTTGCTGCTCCGGAGTCTTTCCTTTGCCTTGTCGTCCTTGTCTTCAGACTCATCCAACCTTGCTTTGCGGTCCTTGTCTTCATCCTCTTCTAGCCTTGCCTTGCCATGGCTTCCTTGTCTTTAGCCTTGCCAGCCTTGGATTGATTCTCATCTTCAACCATAACTTGTGACCTGACCATTCTTCTCTGTCATCTGCCTTGACCTTAGCCTGTGACCTGACCATCCTTGCTTGCCGCCAGCCCTGACCACAACCTGACTTTGAACCTCTTTTCAGCCTTCTCTAGACTGTCATTTAAGACCTGCAGGCCCCTGGAACCCAAAGGCTCATCCTGAGGGGAAAGGTGCTGATAAAGGTGAAGCTCCCACTCAGTCTCTGCATTGTCTCCTCTGTCAGTTGGCAGTGAGAACCTACTGGGCCTTCCCAGTAGGTAGCGTCAACCTCACTCCAACACATGGGTCCACAACTCTAACACATACAATACTCAAGGTACAGTCACACTATGTCTTGATACAAAGGCAATATCATATTTTGATTTTATTCTTCATTCCTTGTTGGATCATCCCTAATATGTTTTGTTGATATCCACCACATATTGAGTGGAGAATTTCAATGTATTGACCACAAGGACTCCAAGGTCTTTTTGCTGGGTAGTGACTCCTAATATATAACCCAGTATTATTTATCTGTAGTTGGGATTATTTTTTCCCTATGTGTATCACTTTGCACTTTTCCCATATTAAATTTAATCTGCCATTCAGATGCCCAGTCTCCTAGTCTTGCAAGGTTCTTCTGTAGTTCCTCACAATCTGCTGCTGTTTTACAACTAAATAATTTAATGTCATCTTTAAATTTGATGACCATTCTCAATATTTCCTTTTCCAGATCATTTATGAATATGAATATGTTAAATAGTATAGGTCCCAGTACTGAACCCTGGGTTAATCCGCTAATTTCTCCATTTGGAAAACTGACCATTTAGTCCTACTCTCTCTTGTCTTTTAATCAGTTATCAATCTACAATAGAAAATTGCCTCCTATCCTAGTGGTTCTCAACAGGTGTGTTGGGACATACTAGTGTGTCACGAGGTCCTGGGAGGTGTGTCACAAAGTCAGCAGAAGGCTACTTTTTCCTCATCAATCTGGCCAGGAGTTGGCTGATTTCTCCTTTCTTGGGTATGACAGGAAGCTGCTCTTGTTTCCTTCTCCTCTTCCTGGCCCAGAGGGAGTTTGTTCCCTCCTCCTTCACCCAGATCAGATCGAGATACCACCAACTCATGTTGATATGGTCCTAGCAGGATATCAACTTTATCTTTCTCTACCTGGCCTGGCAGTGAGGATGCTCTCTTCATCCCATGGGGTCTGGATGTGAAAGCAGGAGCATGAGGGAGAGAGGTGCGTGCTGAAGAAAAGAGGTATGGGGGTGGCTTGCGGGAATGACGGCTACTACCTAGAGATTAATACCCTTATTCAATAAGGGGCAGATTTTCAAAGGCTACCCGCGTAACATACGCGTGTAACCCAAGAAAATCTGCCCCTGTGCGCACAGCCTATTTTGCATAGGCTCGGCGGCGCACACAAGCCCCGGGATGCGCGTATATCCCGGGGCTTCGAAAAAGGGATGGGAAGGGGGCGGGTTTGGAGGTGGGTCTGGGGGTGGGTCCGGGGGTGTGGCGGTCCCGAGGCCTCCTTTGGAGCAGCCATGCCGGAGGTTCGTGCACCGGCAGCTGGCCGATGCGCACAAGATACACCTGCCTCAGGCAGGCGTAAGAAATAAAATAAGGTGAGGGGGGATTTAGGTAGGGCTGGGGGGGTGGGTTAGATAGGGGAAGGGAGGGGAAGGTGGGGAGGACTGAAAAAAACCCTCCAAGGCCGCTCTGATTTCGGAGCAGCCTCGGAGGGAAAGGGGAAAGCCATCGGGGCTCCCCTAGGGCTCGGCGCACGCAAGGTGCACAAGTGTGCGCCCCCTTGTGCGCTCTGACCCCGGATTTTATAACATGCGCGCGGCTGCGTGCGCATGTTATAAAATGGGGCGTAGATTTGTGCGCGCCGGGTTGCGCGCACAAATCTATGCCCGCGCATAAGTTTTAAAATCTGGCCCTAAATGTTCACATGGTTAATGAGACTCCTACATTGCTCTATGCTTCAACGGCAAGAAGAAATGTGGACAAGAGGATGTGTATTCCGGCAGCAACCAACAAGGTAGCACAGTCTGGGTAAACAAATAAGCATGGGAGTAGCTTGCTTGTTGCAGTGGTTACTACCGCAAACCAATTAAGCCTGATACTTCATTTTCAATGCATATCCAGCCTAAATCTCTGCTTCAACGTTATCTCTGCTTCAACGGCAGGGAGGAATGAAGATAAGAGGATTTACATTTAGACAACAACCAACAAGGACTGAATTGCACAGTCTGGGTAAACAAATAAGCGTGGGAGTAGCTTGCTTGTTGAGGCGGTTACTACCCCGAACCAATTAAGCCTGTTACTTCACTTGTTAACCATATCCAGTGCAGCTCACTGCTTTAATGACAGGGGGAATGAAGCAAAGAGGATTTATATTCAGACAACAACCAACAAGGACTGAATTGCACAGTCTGGGTAAATAAATAAGCGTGGGAGTAGCTTGCTTATTGTGGCGGTTACTACCCCTAACAAATTAAGCCTGATACTTCACTTTGAATGCATATCCAGCCAACATCTAACAAGGCATTGATCTGAGCAGTATGGGGTTAATTTTTAAAAGGATTTACAAGTATAAAACTAAGTTTTACACGTGTACATGCACTTTACCCATGTAAGTGGGCTTTTGAAAATTGCTACAACATATGCCATTGAATTGCCCATAGATTGAACATGTGTAAATGCATTTTATACATGTAAATGGCTTTTGAAAATTGCTACAATAGTATTTAACATTTACATGTGTAACTCATTTGAAAATTGCCTCTTATGAGTATACAAACATCGGGATAACTTGCTCGATACAACGGTTACTACCCTCAAACATTAAGCCTTATACTTCACTTTGATACAGCTCCAACACTGCTCTCTGCATTAATGGCGGGGGTGGAAGGAAATTAGAATCAAAAAGCTACCAATAAGGGCCCTGAACTCAGCGGTCGGAGTAACAGCTAAGTATGAGAAAATAAGTGTGAAAGCTTGCTGGGCAGACTGGATGGGCCTATTGGTCTTCTTCTGCCGTCATTTCTATGTTTCTATGTATAAATCTATTGCTGACTTCCGCTGCCTCCTCATCTTCTTCCTCTCCTCAATACCTCTTTTCCTCATCTGCTGCTGGTAAAGAGGGAGGGAGACTCTGGATTGGACTGAAGGATTTTCAGCTGGCTGGGAGCCAGGAAAAGAGGGAAATGTGCTGGGCAGTAAGGTGTGAGAAGATAGGGAGGAAGGAGTGAGGGAAAGGAGATTGTGGGTTGCAGGGTAGGGAAGATAGAGGGAAGAGGAGATGGGGATGGTGGGCAGGGAGGAGAGATGGAAGTGGAGGGAAAGATGGAAGTGTGGGGGCTGCTGGGTTGGAGGAGAGAGCAGGTTGGGGTATGCTGAGCAGGAAGGGTTGGGAAAGAAGTAGTCAGATGTATGTTGGGTAGGGAAGGGCAGGGAGAATTGAGCAGGGGAGGGAGAGAGCACGGGAAAGAGGATGCAGGGGTGAGGGGTGTCAGGAATATGGGACAGGGATATGAGGATGTGAAGAGTCTCCCTCCCTCTTTTCCAGCAGCAGATGAGGGAAAGAGGTATTGAGGAGAGGAAGAAGATGAGGAGGCAGCGGAAGTCAGCAATATATTTATACATAGAAACATAGCAAAAAGGGATGGAGTCAGTTTTAGCAACTAGATGATCAAGGAGTAAAAGGGGTGCTTAGGGAGGATAAGGAAATATCAGAAAACATGAATATAAATTATGAATTTGGGATATATACACACCAAAAACATTCTTTGATGGTGATGATTCTTAGCAACTAAAGCAAATTTCTGTGATAATTAAAAAGTGTAATAGATAAAACTGACAAACTCAAAAGTAAGAAATTACCAGGTCTGGATGGTATTTACCACAGAGTTCTGAAAGAATTCAAACATGAAATTGTAAACCTGTTGGAGGAACCTGAGGGAGATACCTCTCATCTGAGAGGTTTGGGCTACAGGGCTGCGTTTATAGTTCTTGACTTTGCCATCTGCTTGAATTGTGTTTGAACGCTGAACGAGCCAAGCCACGCCCCGTGACATCATCGAACAGGGACGGACTGCTTCGGGTATAAAACTGGTCGAGGGGCAACCCTTACCGGAGGAACCTGAGGGAGATACCTCTCATCTGAGAGGTTTGGGCTACAGGGCTGCGTTTATAGTTCTTGACTTTGCCATCTGCTTGAATCGTGTTTGAATGCTGAACGAGCCAAGCCACGCCCCATGACATCATCGAACGGGGACGGACTGCTTCCGGTATAAAATTGGTCAAGGGGCGGCGCACAGCCGCCGGCGCGCAGCCAAAGCCGCGCGCCAAAGGGGCGCGCCCCTTATAGAAAATTTTTCTTGTGCTCTTATTATATGGGAAGGAAAAGGAAAGTTAAGACTTGGACATCTTCACCGGCAACACCAGTTTTGAGGGGACCTATGGACTTTCATGTAGCAAGAGGGGTAAGTAACCCTATTCGAGTGGCTATCCCCGAAATATCTTTTTCATCGGGATCTACAGACAGCCCAGGGCCATCGCAGCAACCTCAACCACAAACGGACAGTCCAATCCTCCCAATACAGAGTTCTCCCTCTGGTATTGGGGGAGGGGAAAATCCTGCTTTAAATACTTCCATAAATATTGGTAATATAGAGGAAGGTGGGGTTCAAGGAAGTTCAGGATTCCAGGAGATGGTTCCAGAACATACTGACCCCCAAAATATCACTTTGGGAGATGTTTGGAAGGTCCTGGTTTCATTACAGAAGTTTGTATCTAGTTCAATGGTTCAAAATAATAAGACAAATATGGAGATAAAAAATGTGTTGGAAATACATAATAATCGTTTGAACCAGTTGGAAGAACAAGGAAAAATTATGACAACTCAGGTTGCCATAATACAGGAAGCTAATAATTCATTTATAAAAGATGGTTTGGTGATTCACCGGCAGATAGAGAACCTAGAAAATTTTAATCGTAATAGAAATTTGAGACTCTTAAATTTTCCTCAAACTAGGTTATTATCTGCGATTGAATTACTAAAAAAATACTTGATAGAGATTTTGGCAATATCAACAATTGATGAAACCAGTATTTCTAAGATTTATTATATTCCTACTACTAGGTTAAGATATCAAGAGGAAGAGGGAGGTATGGACATTGTTCAAAATTCCCCAAATTTGACATCTTTTTTAGAATCATCAGCAGATGATATATCGCAAAGGGCCACCCTTTTAGTTACATTTTGCAGGGAAAGGGACAAATATCAGGTTTTACAAAAATATTTTCAAAATAAAGATTTTTTGTTCTGCGGACAAAAGATCCAAATTTTCCCGGACGTTTCACTCAACTTAGAAGAAAACAATTTTTGGCTTTAAAGCCAAGAGTGTTGTCTCTTGGGGCAACATTCTTATTAAAATTTCCCTGCAAATGTACAATTATTCACCAAAAGAATACATTTATATTTCAAGATCCCTCTCATCTAGAATCTTTCCTAGTAAACAAAGAACAGGGTTGAGGTAAGAAATGGCTGCAATTAAAAAGTTTTTGCTCCCTATTTATGTAAGATGGCACTTACAGATTACTTTGTTTAAAAAAATACCTTTAAATATCCTCCCTTTATGAGGACTAATGGTTGTTGTTAACACATTTAAGATGTAAGACTTGAAATATGTATAATTTGCTTGTGTTACAAAACTGATTCCTGATTTTGTGCAAATGGAAATTTGTTTAAAAATCGTAATAAAATATAAATTACAAAAAAAAAAAAGAAATTGTAAACCTGTTACTATAATCTGTAACCTATCATTTAAAATAGCCACAGTTTCTATAGATTGGAGTGTGGTAAACGTAACACCACTTTTTAAAAAAGGTTCTGAGCTGATCCAAGAAACTATAGACTGGTGAGCCTCACATTGATGCCAGCAAAAATGGTAGAAGCTATTCTTAAAAGCAAAATGAAATGGCTTAATGGGGAAAAGTAAACATGGTTCTAGCAAAGGGAAGTCTTGCCTTCCAAACCTATTAGATTTTATGAAGGTGTAAATAAATATGTAGATAAAAGTGAGCCACCTAATATAATGTATTTCAGTTTTCAGAAGGCATTTGACAAAAGTCCCCATGACAGACTGCTCAGGAAATCAAAAAGTCATAGGACAGGACAATGGTTTTCAAACTTTTTTCTATCAGGACACACCTGAGAGATGATGCTCACATTCATGACTCACTGATCACATGACCATCATGGGAGTAAATATAAACATACAGGGCCGGATTTTAAAAAGGTTATGCGCGTAACTGGTCCTGCGCACACTGGGCCTATTTTTAAAAGGCCTGGCGACGCAAGTAAAGCCCCAGGATGCGTGTAAGTCCCGGGGCTTTACAAAAGGGGCGGTCCAGGGACAGGGCAGGGGCGGGGCCAGAGGCCTCTGACAGAGCGGCCATTCGGAGGATCGTGTGCCGGCAGGCTGCCAGTGCGTGCAACTTGTGCCTGCCCGGAGGCAGACGCAAAAGGTAAGACAAGAGTTGGGGGGTTAGAGTAGGGCTGGGGGGGGGGGGAAAGGTTAGGGGAAGGGGTGGGAAGGTTAGGATAGGGGGAAGGGAACGTAGGAAGGCAGCATGGCTCGGCGCGCGCAAGGTCCACAATTGTGCACCCCCTTGCGCGTGCCGACCCCAGATTTTATAACGTGTGCGCGCCTGCGCACGCATGTTAGAAAATCGGGTGTACATGTGCATGCGCCAGGTAGTGTGTGCACATGTAGGCCATATGCGCTTCTTTTAAAATCTACCCCATATTCTGTATCCACAGAAATCTCCTATTTCTCAATATTATATTGCACTGGTGGTAAACTGCTGCCTTCTTATGGGTAGGGCTATTGTTGTTTCATTTCAAGGAGTTAGTGCTGCTGAGGTATGGCAGGTTTGATAAACATGTACAGAGTGAGGTTTTTTGTTTTTTGTTTTTTTTTTGGGGGGGGGGAGTTTTCCAGATTTTGTATTGTTTTACAATGCACCTGGTAGTAGAGGGAGTTTGTGATGCTGTTATTGAGATGACACTAGAATCAGAATATGTTTTTGAACAGTGAGTTGTTCAAAGAAATTCATTCATGTTTTCTGATATTTCCTTATCCTCCCTAAGCACCCCTTTTACTCCTTGATCATCTAGTTGCCAAAACTGACTCCATCCCTTTTTGCTTTGAATGTACATGAAAATGATTCTTTTCTTTTGCCTCTGTGGCAAGCTTCTTCAATTCTTTCTTGCTGGTCTCACTATTGCTTTATATCTAACTTGCCAGTAATTATGGTCATGCCCATTTTCCTCATTAGGGTCTGCTTTCCATTTTTTGAAAAATGCCCTTTTGGTGTTAACTACCTCTTTTACCTTATCATTAAACCATGCTGGTAGTTGGTTTGGTTTTCCTTTGACCTTTTTAAATGCATAGAATGCATTTTATCTGTGCTTTCAAGATGGCATTTTTAAACAATATCCTTGACTTTTGTATACTTTTAATCTTGGCAAGTGCTCCTTTTAGTGTCTTTCTAATGAATTTCCTCATTTTGTCATAATCTCCTTTTTAAAATTATATTCTACTGTAGTGTACACAAAACATAAGTTAGGAGCATTTAATTTGTACTCCTTTTAGTCAGAAGTGGACAGAGATGGACAGACTTCATGCTGCTAATTTCTAGAAGCACAACTTTTATGCTCCTTACTAATGTTTTGACATTGATGCTCAAGGTTCTGAGAGGAGATAGACCTATCTGCTTGAAAAAAAGGCTATCCTTATATATATATATATACTCTCCAGACTACTAAGATCCTCATTCAAATCTTCAATGTCAATTATGTCATCAAAAGAAATCAAATGAATAGAAATCTACAACAGATCCTTTATGGAAGCAGCACCTGCCCTCTGGAAATCTCTCCCCGAAGAAATCTGACAAATACATGACTGCTCCTCTTCCGGAAACAAATAAAAGTCTGGCTCTTCTGTCAGGCTTTTAGTGCCCATCCTGGAACTCAGAGCTGCTAAATTAACCATGGAAAGCTGCCTGGTATCATCTCAAATGCTTCAAATATGCTGCTACCAACTAATGTTTTGCTATGGTGTTTATTTTTATGTTTCAATTAGTCACTAGTACATTGCTGTGTTGCTGGGAGAGCTTAGTCAGTATTTGTTGATCTATTTAATGTTAGCACTTGAGGTGTACCTTTATAATATCAAGTTGTAATGTGATTTTTGCTGCTGTTGTAATTTGTTATACACCTTTTTATTGTGAAGCTGCAAATAACCTCTGTTTGCATGCTGCTGTCTAATATGCTGTAACTTGCGTTGGGTGAATTTTGTATTTACAAAAGTGGGTAATAAACCCAATTAATAAATGCAGAAATATAAATAAATTATGTCAAATTTGATTGCATTATGATCACTATTTATTATTTATTTATTTATGTATTTTAAATCTTTTGCATGCTGCTTATACAAAATGAAATCTTGGCAGTTTACATAATATACATAATAAAAAACATAAAATTAGTAAAAGATAACAATACAGTGGTTGTCGTTACAGTATAAAAACTTGGGGGTAGATTTTCAAAGGGTTACGCGCGTAATATACGCATGTAACCCTTTAAAACCCCCCTGCATGCGCCGAGCCTATTTTGCATATGTCCCGGGGCTTTGAAAAAGGGGCGTGAAGTGGGTGGGGTTGTGGGCGAGGTGCTCGTCCGGGGGAGGTCCAGGGGTGGGACCGAGGCCTCTGGCACAGTGGCTGTGCCGGGGAATGGCACGCCGGCAGCCGCAAGTTACACACAGGCGTAACTCCTGTGTGAAATAAGGTAGGGGGGGATTTAGGTAGGGCTGGGGGGTGGGTTAGACAGGGGAAGGGAGAGGAAGGTGGGGGGAGTGGAAGAAAAGTTCCCTCCGAGGCGCTCTGATTTCGGAGCGGCCTTGGAGGGAACGAGGAAAGCCATCGGGGCTCCCGTTGGGCTCGACACCCCCTTGTGCACGCCGACCCCGGATTTTATGTGTGGTTGTCAAAATTGAGGGAGGGGGTGGATGGCAAGAAGAATTAGGGTTAGTTGATAAGTATAAGATTTCTGTGTTGGCAGCATTCCATTTTAAATGATTGCGAGATAACCAGGTTTTGATGGTGTCTAACTATAATGAGATTAAGGAAGATGTGTGAGACCAGGAGGAAGTATAAGGTATGAGAAGTTGTATGTCATCGGCATATATTTTGAAGTTTATGCCTAGACCAGTTAAAATATGACACAGAGGGAACAGACAGATGTTAAATAACATAGCAGGACTCCAGAAGTTGTAGTGTACATATCTGAGGAAATTGTACTGAAATTAATCTGCTGGGGGCGGTTAGAAAGGAATGAAATGAACTATTGAAGGACTATGTCTTTAATGCCTATAAATTGTAAGTTGGTGAGAAGAATGTCATGATTTAAAGAGTTGAAAGCTGATGAGATGTCATGAAAAACTATGATATAGTCTATATTGGCATCAAAGCCTTGGAGAATAGAATCAAGAGAAGAAAGAAGTAAGGTTTCAGTGCTGTGCCCTTTATGAAAACCGTGCTGATTTGAGTGGAGAATATTATTGTCATCGATGTATTCTGTTAATTGATAGAGAACTACTGATTCTTTGATTTTGCTAGGGTAGGTAAGTATGCTATTGGAAGGTAAATAGAGAAATCAGTGAAATCAGTAATATTTTTTTCTTTGGCACTTGGAGAATAGATGTTTGTTTTAGGGAAAGTACCAGTACTAAGGGATATGTTGACTAGGTGTGCAATGGATGAAGACATTATGTTCTCGGCAGTCTTTTAGTAATTGACCTGGGCAAGGGATGAAAGGAGAATTTGAGACTTTCAGTTTGATGAGTAAACGTGCTACAGTTGTAGGGTCTGTGTCAGAAAAAAAAGACCAACAACAAGGGAGATGCAAAAATGAAATTAGTTAGTCCAACAAATCTTAAACTTGAAATAGGACTGCTTTTTATTTTTCAGCGCGGCAACTCCATTGCTCAATAGTCAAACATAGACAGTTCTCTTTAGGGTCCCTCGACACAACCCATGTTTTGCCTGGAGGCTGCGTCGGGAGGGATGGAATACCCATGGATGATAGCGACAAACATTTCCCGCAGGAAAGTGACTTTGCAAATTCCTCCTCCAACGATTCAAGTGGGGATGAGTTCGCCCCTTCTATCCACCAGGAAGAATCTCTAGACTTGCCCCCTCCACAACCTTCTTCTTCCTTATTCTCCTCACAACAGCAATCTTTTTTAGGTCCTCAACAACAACCTTTTTTAGGCCCTCAACAAATGATGAAACCTTCAAGGAACCCCAGATCTCAAGGATGGCCTCCTACAACTCAGAGTTCAAGGATCACAAACAATACACGGCAGCAACAGCCTTACAATCCATGGCAATAACCACGGACTTGCCAAACTTGGTTTTCAATCTATCCTCACGTCAGTTTTCTACACCTGAACGTGACCCACAAAAAATTTCTTTTTTAGACCTACAAGTTGAAATTCAAGACAACTCCTTTACTACTTCCATTTTTCGTAAAAGCACAGACCGTAATACACTGCTCAGGTTTGACAGTCACCATCCATCTACATTAAGAATGAACAGCCCAGCTGGTCAACTACTCAGACTGCGATGAGCAGATTTTATACTGCAAGCTAAGCAGATGCTTCTTAGGTTCAGGGAGAGAGGGTACCCCCAACGTGACCTTCGGAGAGCTCTCTATGTTAATCGAGATTTATTATTTATCCCTCAAGTTAAGACAACTGACACATGTATAAACTGTATTTTACCTTACTCTACCCATGTAAATTACATTACTAAGATTATAAAACGTCATTGGTCCATGCTGGCTCTGCACAAGGTTTTTGACTGTTCATTGAGAGGTAGATTTTCAAACAAGGCGCGTTGGCGTACTTTTGTTGGCGCTCCAGGCGCCAACAAAAGTACGCGGGATTTTAGTAGATACGGGCGGAGCCGCGCGTATCCGCTAAAATCCTGGATCGGCGCGCGCAAGGCTATCAATTATGTATAGCCGCTGCGCACCGAGCCGCACAGCCTACCCCCGTTCCCTCCAAGGCCGCTCCGAAATCGGAGCGGCCTCGGAGGGAATCCTTTCATGCCCTCCCCTCACCTTCCCCTCCCTTCCTCTACCTAACCCACCCCCCCGGCCCTGTCTAAACCCCCCCCTTACCTTTGTCGGGGGATTTACGCCTCCCGGAGGGAGACGTAAATCCCCGCGCGCCAGCGGGCCGCTAGCACGCCGGGACGCGACCTGGGGGCGGGTACGGAGGGCGCGGCCGCGCCCCCGGACCGCCCCGGGCCGTAACCTCGCCCCCGGACCCGCCCCCAAAACGCTGCCGACACGCCCCCTAAATGCCGCGACGACCGGGCCCGCCCCCCGACACGCCCCCGACACGCCCCCCTCGGAGAACCCCGGGACTTATGCGAGTCCCGGGGTCTGCGTGTGCCAGTGAGCCTATGTAAAATAGGCTCACCGGCGCGCAGGGCCCTGCTCGCCTAAATCCGCCCCTATGTTTTTCATTCTGCCGTGGCAGAAATCTCAAGGATCATTTGGTACATTCTCATTTTCAAGATTCCCTCATATCAACCCCGCAAACCCATTTAGGTCATCAACCATGTGGGCACTGTTCAGTTTGCCCTCACGTCATTCTGATGCTAATTTTTGAACATCCTCTTTCTCATAAGAAATTTAATTTAAATTTCTCATCCACATGTCAGTCCCGGGGGGTGATTTATGTAATCCTGTGTCCGTGTACAAAAATATATGTAGGGAAAACCACTCGCCCTATTCGCACCAGAATTGTGGAGCATTGTTCTAATATTAAAAACAAACGGGAGATAGCCCCTTTAGTCACCCACTGGCTTGCATCAGGACACTCAGAAAGTGATATAAGATCTTTGTCATTGAGTTTTGTCCCCACCATCCCGAGGTGGTAACTTTTCAGAAATGTTAATCCGCAAAGAGCAAAGATGGATTTTTAAACTTGATTGTTTACATCCTAAGGGGCTAAATAATGAGATTGAATGGCAATATTTTATTTGTTTCATTCAATATTCATTACATGATGTCCTCCTACATGTAACCCTGCCTCTGATTGGTTGTTTTAATCATAAATATTTCTTCCCATTGGCCCCCATTTCGCGCCAAAATTTATCCCTTTATGTTTAACAATTTTTATTGCATTTTCCACATAACAACAAGAACAAAAACAGTTAGTTGAACACAGGGACCCTTCAGTGTCCAACAACTGAAAGAAAAGTTAGATTGCAAAGCAAGTATCCGGAAGCACTCTGTATCGCCGCCCCCCCCCCCCCCCCCCCCATCCAAATCAAAACAAAACAGAACAAAACATACTGTGATGTGGGATCCAAGATCCCAGCGACCCATAGTCCAATAACCAGAGACAAGATATGTCAATCATTTAGAATCAGGCTACGCACACTTTGTGGCAATGCCTGAAGATAAGGATCCCAAATCTGCAAGAACTTGCGGTGATGTCGTGGAGATGTGCAAGCCGTCAACTGTTCCATCTGCATGAGGCGATGCAAATGATTCCTCCAGGCCCAGAAAGAGGGTACCGTTGCTTCTTTCCAATGGAGGAGTATTAATTTCTTACCTACAAAGCAAGCTTTCATAAACAGCATACGATTCCCCGCTTCCCGAATGCGCAAAAGAGGGATACATTCAAAGAGAATCAAAAGAGGGGAAGCTTGTAAGGAGATACCCAGCAACCCAGCCAAATAAGATATAATGTGCCTCCAAAATTGTTGGATAACAGAACAGCCCCAGAACAAGTGAGATAAAGTGCCTGTTGCACGATTACACTTCCCACAGGTGGCCGCCAGGACTAGTGTAGAATGGAAAGCCACCTGTGTGGACACATATTCTCTCCAGAGAAATTTAAATTGCATTTCTCGATAGTAGGAGTTTGAAGAGACTTTCGCAATGCGCTTAAAGCAGGCTCCCAATTGAGTGCCGCCAGGGCTGAGCATGGATTCTGAGAGATTAGACTCTGCAACTTGTTATAATAGTGTAGAGTGAAGGCACTGAAGTCCGATCTAGCAGGAAACAGGCCTCGACGGCCCTGAATCCACTAGGCAAGAAGCCAGCGTCCGGTAGGGATTTAACATAATGAGAAATCTGCAGGTAAGAAAACGCAGATAAGTTCCCCAGACCGTAGATTGTAGACAGTTTGTGAGGGGGGAGTATAAATGCCGGGTCCTGTCCTTACTGCTTGCGCTCCTTGCTTTGTCAACTTTATGAATGAAAACGCCGCATTTAAGGTATGTTTCATCGGCAAAAACTTTTTGAAATTGTTTACTCTTGTTTGTTGGTCCTGTTAAACATTATCTATATGTATTGTTCACATTTCAGTTTTAAAGTGTCTATTCCATCCCTCCTGACGCAGCCTCCGGGCGAAACACGGGTCCGTGTTGGGAGACCCGAAAGAGAACTGTCTATGTTTGACTATTGGGCAATGGAGTTGCCGTGCTGAAAAATAAAAAGCAGTCCTATTTCAAAGTTTAAGATTTGTTGGACTAACTAATTTCATTTTGCATTTCCCTTGTTGTTGGATAATTGAATATTTGGAGTGCATTCTCTTGGTTCCATTATTTCTGCTTTTAGAAAAAAAAAGACCAAACACATGTTAAAGGAGGCAAGTTAACTGTAGGGATTGGAAGGTGCGAGAATTCAAAGGATATGTTGATTATTTTGTTTTGAAAATGTTGAGCAATATTATTGCAATAATCATTTGAGATATCATTTCAAGTCGCAGTTTTAGGTGGAGTTAGGTATTTTACGATATTAAACAGAATATTTGGATTGCCATTGGCCGTATCGATTTTATTGGCATAGTAACATTTTTTGGTATGATCAATTTCTTTTTTATATTTTGTTAGGTGTATGAAATAGACATTTTTCCAATCTAGTGATGGATATTTGGGCCAGCATCTTTCAAGGCATTGTAATTTTTGTTTTCATACTGCGCAAAGCAGGTGAATACCAAGTGGCTTTAGGTCTCGAACTGATGGTACATAATTTTTTTGGAGCAATAATGTTTAGGGAATCTGAAATTGAGGAGCTCTATTTATTACCTAAGTGGTCAATGTCAGAACCTTTGATTAAGGGGAGGTTTGGTAAAAGCGTGTTGATGAAGTTTCAGGATCGATTTTTTTTCTTTTGTAGATTTTCTATGAGTTATCAAAATTCATGGGCAGTTTGTTCCTCATGTCTCCAGATACATGTATGAGAAAGTGATCGGACCAGGGAACTGGCTTAATATTTACTGCGAGAGTTGCAAATTCAGGATTATAAAAGACGAGGTCTAAAATTTGACCTAGTTTGTGTGTGAGGTTATCCACTAGTTGTTTCCAACCCAGTCCACCTAGAACCTCAAGTAGAAACGAGGCTGCAGGTAGGTGGGGTTTTCAATTAAAGTGAAGATCGAACATGAGAATATAAAAACATATGAAACTGCTGTACTGGGTCAGACCAAGGGTCCATCAGGCCCAGCATCCTGTTTCCAACAGTGGCCAAACCAAGCTACAAGTACCTGGCAAGTACCCAAACACTAAATAGATCTCATGCTACTGATGACAATAATAGCAGAGGCTATTCCCTAAGGGGTAGATTAAAAAAAAATACGCGCGAGCATCCATGTGCATGTGCTACCAGGTGTGCACACGTGGACGTGTGATTTTATAACATGCGCATGCCAGTGCGCACATGTTATAAAATCGGGGGCGGGGCACACAGGTCTTAGAATTTGCTAACAGATTGAGTTAGCAAGGATTGACTATGGACTCGCTTCAACTTTCCAATCTACTCTGCCTCCTCGTAGTTAGCAAGGGTTACTCTACCTAAGCTACTCTGCCTCCTCGGACTTACTAGGGGTACCCGCTCCTCGGGGGCCTTGCTCTCTCCTTTGTTTTTCAGGTGACAGTCTGGAAACGGTACTCGCTCCTCGAGGGCCCTCGTTCCCAGACTTACTCGGTACTCTCTTCTGCTTGGAAGTCATCACTGCCAACTATATCAGTGAGTTACCATCGCTCTCTCAGAGCTTTCCCTGGAACAAGGTACTCGCTCCTCAAGGGCCTATACAATCCAGCTCCTGGGCTTCTATGAGACATTGTGTGAGTGTTATCATCTGGTTCAGTACATGAACTCTGCATACCCTGCCTACTCACTATATTTCAGTTTCTCTACAGCTCAGCCTCCAGGCATCGCTGTTCCAGTATCTGAGGGACTACAGCCCAGCCGGGCATTCCAGCTCATTACTGCCACCTCTGGTGGTTCATATACTGTCTAATAAAGGAACTAGTGTGTTTCTGTCTCCATACTCTGAGCCTGACCGGTGGTCCCTCTCGGGATCTTCCCCCGGGGACGTGGTCATCTGCCACCGGTCCAAGGATCCACCCACAACTCTCCTAAATAACAACAGATTGCTAATCCCAAGCAGACAGTTATCTCCGAACTGAACAGCCCTGAAGAATCTTGCAAAATAAAAGGTAAAAAAAAAAAAGAAAAAGGGTTTTAGAGGGTGGGGAGGAGAGGGGAAGGGAAAGGGAGGTTAGCGTAGAGGGTAGGAAAGATCCCTCCCAGTCCACTCCAATTAAGGAGATGCGGCGACCAGAATTGTACACAGTATTCAAGCTACGGTCTCACCATGGAGCGATACAGAGGCATTATGACATTTTCCGTTTTATTCACCATTCCCTTCTTAATAATTCCTAATATTCTGTTTGCTTTTTTTTGACTGCTGCAGTACACTGAACGACGATTTCAAAGTATTATCCACTATGATGCCTAGATCTTTATCCTGGGTGGTAGCTCCTAATATGGAACCTAACATCGTGTAACTACAGCAACACCTATATGCAACACCTTGCACTTGTCCACATTAAATTTCATTTGCCATTTGGATACCCAATTTTCCAGTCTCACAAGGTCTTCCTGCAATGTATCACAGTCTGCTTGTGATTTAACTATTCTGAATACTTTTGTATCAACTGCAAATTTGATAACCTCACTTGTTATATTCCTTTCCAGATCATTTATAAATATATTGAAAAGCACCAGTCCAAGTACAGATCCCTGAGGTACTCCATTGTTTACCCTTTTCCACTGAGAAAATTGACTGTTTAATCCTACTCTCTGTTTCCTGTCCAGTTTGTAATCCACGAAAGGACATTGCCTCCTATCCCATGACTTTTTAGTTTTCTTAGAAGCCTCTCATGAAGGACTTTATCAAACGCCTTCTGAAAATCCAAATACACTACATCTACCGGTTCACCTTTATCCACATGTTTATTAACCCCTTCAAAAAAATGAATCAGATTTGTGAGGCAAGTGTCTATCAGAATGTTACACCCCTAAGCTGGCCCCATATCCACTTTCTAGCTCCTTTCTTCTCTCCCTCACCTTCCTTCCGCTGCTACCACTCCTATCAGGCCTCAGCAAAAGAAGGCAGACCGAACAATAGCAAGGCAGAAGGAGGGTGCCCTGGTGGTAATAGAAGGAAGCGTTTCTGGAGAAGTAAGAGGAGGCCCCACTTCCAGCAACAGTGGTGTAAGAACATGTTGCATGCCTCGTGCCTTCTCCTCTACCGCACCCCCGCCCCCACCCCCACCATGCCTTCTCTTTTAGATAAAGAGGAACAGCCACAGGGTTAGGGAGCATTTGCTCACTCACTCTCTTACCACTGTATGCAAGAGGAGAAAGAGACATTTGAGAGCCAAGCAAAATGTATTAGGGATATAGACCCCCCAGGAAAAAGGGTCTTGCTCTCCTTCTGCCTCCGTTGCACTATTATTATTATTATTATTATTATTTATTTGTAGTTTTTATATACCGACATTTGTTTAGTAACTTCACATCGGTTTACATAGAGCATAAACTTGCAACCGAGCTACAAAACAAGAAGTAGGCAACGGAGCTTTACAGATAAAAATTAACTTAGGGGAGATAACAAATTAACTATAGGGAGAGGGGAAAGGGGTAAATAGGATATGAACTAGGCAGTAGTGCTGTCGGTGGTGCTGAACTGGCTCAGACTTTGGCCCAGGGCCTGCATGGCTGCTAGTTCCTTATGGTATTGGCTACCACTGCGTAGTAGAATGTTTCAGAATAATGCTTCTTTTTGAAAGAGTCATGAGAGTACACAGTGGTCTGTACAGTTTTTTTGTACCAAGAAAGCTAATAAAGGATAAGTCATTGAAAAAAAATCTCCTTTTTAATGTATTAGAACATGCCCTGAGCTATTTTCCTGTGCTCTAGCTATGAAGCAGCCTGATATATAAAACATTTGGCCCCATCTTATGTCTCTGGGAAAAATGTCTATCAATCAGGGACAAACGCACTTCTATTTTTACTTTGCAATCATTCTTTTTAAACTAGTTAACTGAAAAGATGTGCCCTAAAGAACAATAGAGCAGACTATGTATGCAGAATGACTTTTGAAGGGTTCTTCAGAACTCTTAAGCAGGCTGAGTTTGATAGATTAATATTTTTCATTAGTCTGAGGTGTTATTCGTGCAGTTCTAGTTGCCCCATTTAAAAAAAAAAAAAAAAAAAAGAGAGATATCGTAAAACTAGAAAAAGTACAGAAAAAGGCAACACAAATGATAAAGGGGATGGAATGGCTCCCTTATGGTGAAAGTCTAAACAAGTTAGAGTAGGATTGCCAAGAGGCTCCAGATTTTCAGGACAGGTTGATCCAATCCTGGTTTTACCCCCACTGCGTGCACGGACTTGTTCTGGTGTCCATATTGATTCCCCTAGAAAAACAAACCTAGAATTTTGGGATCTGCCAAGTACTTGCGACCTGCTCTGGCCACTGTCAGAGACAAGATCCCGGGCTCAATGGACTTTGGTCTGACCCAGCAAGGCACACCTTATGTTTTTATCTACTATACCAGAGGTGGCCAACTTCAGCCCTCAAGAGCCACAAAAGGCCTGGTTTTCAGGATATCCACAATGAATATGCATGAGGTAGATTTGCCTGCTCTGCCTCTATTGCATGCAAACCTAACTCATGCATATTCATTGTGGATCTCCAAGAAACCCGGCCTGTTTGTGACACTCCAAGACTGGAGTTGGCCACCTCTGTACCACATGCAACTCAAGAGTTTCGTTTTTAGATGTTATTAGCAGCTTTAAAATAAGCAGCAATATAGAGAAATGACCAGAAATAGAAAACATCTGTTCAGCTTCCCTCCTTTCTTCTTGCAAAGGTACCCCACCAGCCCCATCTGTACCCCCAATTCTCCTTTCTAGGTTCATATTGTCTTTCTTTGTGACAGCCTGTTTTGATTCTTGTGCCTGGCCAAATACATCTTTCACAGCCCAACTAATTCTCTCCTACTCCTTTATTCTTCCCAACTCCACCTGTAACCAGTTTACCCTCTCTAGCTGTGGTTTCTAGATTCTGTGTGGGATTCAGAAACAGAAGCTGCATGTTTCTACTAGAAAAAAATAAAATAACATTGATTTTTGTGTTTTTAAATTCTATATGAAAACTGGCTAGCTTCTGCAAATGAAAAATATCTAAGATTGACTACTACTGACCACTAGCAGAAGGAGAATACCCAGTGGGACACTGTGATATCAGGGTATAAATTATATTCACATAAGAAAGCAGATCAAATTGGTGGAGGGGGTGACACTATATGTAAAGGATGGCATGGTTAAGCAGTATAAAAGTCCTGCAAGAAACAAAATGCACTGTGGAATCATTGTGGATAGAATTCTATGTGTGACAGGTAAAAGTACAGCAGTGGGGGTACAACACTGTCCACCTGTGAAATGCTAGAAGAAATTAGAAAGACAAATAAAACTGGCAACACAATAATAATGGGAGTCTTCAAATATCCAATCTAAACGTATTGATTTGTCCAATGAACAATGACAAAACGTAACTTATAGAAATCACGTTGTATCAAAAGTTTTTTATCTTATATTGTTGCTGATATTGGCATTTAATACTCTTATGCTTTTTATAACATTTTATCACAAATTTTATGTAATTTTGGGACCTTCATACCACCCGCGGTTAGCAAGCATAGACTTGTATTGTCACCGCTACGGGTCTTTTTTTAATCATCGGACTTGGACTCTAGACTCTGGAACTTGGTCTGCTCAAGTCAAGGGAAGTCCCATTCTTTGTAATTTTTATGAAAAAGTTTAAAACAACAAGAAAAATTTGCAAAACGTTTAGCGGACCGATGATTAAAAAAAGACCCGTAGTGGTGACAATACAAGTTTATGCTTGCTAACTATGGGTGGTATGAAGGACCCAAAATTACATAAAAATTGTGTTAAAATGTTATAAAAATGTTGTGCTCTGCGGCCGCGGTCACGGCCCCCTACCTGAGCCCTGTCGGCGGGCCACCGCGACAGCGTCGGGGGAAGCTGCAGGAATCTGGTGCCCATCGCTCCCGAGCGTCGGCGCGGGTCTCCGGGGTGGCCACCGGGTTGGGAGCCGTCCCTGCCCCTCCCTTGCGGCGTCGGGCAGCCTTCCTCCACGGCTGGGAATCCAAGATGGCCGCCACCATCTTAGGCGCGAGGCTGCGCCTCCTCACAGGATTTAAAGGGACCTCATCCCTTTAATTGCCTGCACCTGTTTCCAATGAGCCAGAGCAGAGGACATATATAAGGAGACTTCCTCTGCTCATTCCTTGACTTGGCAACAGCTTCCAGCGTTGTTCGAGTCTGCTTGCTTCGATGAGTCTTCTTGTGCTTCGGATCCTTGCTTCCTGGTTCCTGTCTCATCTCAGTGATTCTTGGTTCCTGACTTCGGATTGGCAAGCGGTGATTCCTGGATTCTGACTTTGGATTGGCAAGCGGTGATTCCTGGTGTGTGACTTCGGACTGGCAAGCTGTGATTCTTGGTGTGTGACCTCGGACTGGTAAGCGACGACCCTCTGGCACTTGACCTTGGACTTCTTCTGGACCATCGTCTCCAAGGGCCCACCTAAGTCCCAAAGGCCCGGGTCCCTAAGGGCTCCTCCTGGGGGGACCGCGCGCTTCCAGGGCTGAAGCTCCAGTTGGCCCTTGCACCGACCTCACAACTCCTTGACCTCTCAAAGGTCCACCTAAGTCCCAGCAGCCCGGGTCCCTACGGGCTACTCCCGGGGGGACCGCGGGCTTCCAGTGGTGAAGACACAGTTGGCTTTTCGACATCACAACTCTTCCTCTGCCTCCACGGTCACCTCAGTCTCCAGTGCCGCGGGTCAGCTGGTCATATCTTCTGTTCTGCCTTGCCACCCGATGGGAGAACCTAACGATCCACCTCCTAAGGTATACCATCCTCCCGTCGGCCCAAGGATTCACAAGCCTGAGCATAACAAAAAAGCATGAGAGTATTAAATGCCAATATCAGCAACAAAATGCCAATATCAGCAAAAAAAACTTTTGATACAACGTGATTTCTATAAGTCTTCAAATATCCCAATATTGATTTGTTAATGTCTCATCAGGACATGCTAGAGAGGTTAGGCTTCTAGATGTTATGAATGACTGCTTCATGGAGCAGCTAGTCCTAGAACTGATGAGAAGGGAAGCTACTTTAGATCTAGTCCTTGGTGGAACGCAGGACATAGCACAAGGGCCATGGTGTTGGGGCTGCTTAGCATCTCTGCTGCTCCATTTAGCTTCCAACTCCATTCCTGGGAGCCTTCCTGCCTGCTATCATCTGCTATCATCTCAAAAAAGATATAGTTGCGATGGGGAAGATACAGAGAAGGGCAACCAAAATGAAAAAGGGGATGGAACAGCTCCCTTATGAGGAAAGGCTGAAGAGGTTAGGGCTGTTCAGCTTGGAGAAGAGACAGCTGAGGAGGGATATGATAGAAGTCTTGAAAATAATCAGGCCGATACAGTACAGTGCGCTCCGACGGAATGCACTGTTAACCGGCATTTGGATGCACGTTTTTGACGCGCTAACTTTACCCCTTTTTCAGTAAGGGGTAATAGCGCATTGAAAACGCGCGTCCAACCCCCCCGAGACTAATAGCACCCGCAACATGCAAATGCATGTTGATGGCCCTATTAATCATTCCCGCGCGATACAGTAAGTAAAATGTACAGCCAAGCTGCACATTTTATTTTAAGAAATTAGCGCCTACCCAAAGGTAGGCGTTAATTTCTGCTGGCGCCAGAAAAGTGCACAGAAAAGCAGTAAAAACTGCTTTTCTGTGCACCCTCCGACTTAATATCATGGCGATATTAAGTCGGAGGCCCCAAAAGTTAAAAAAGTAAAAAATAAAAAAATAAAATTTTAAAATTTTAAATGGGCCCACGGCTCGCGGGTTGAAAACCGGATGCTCAATTTTGCTGGCTTCCAGTTTCTGAACCCATGGCTGTCAGTGGGCTCGAGAACCGACGCAGGCAAAATTGAGCGTCGGCTGTCAAACCCACTGACAGCCGCCGCTCCTGTCCAAAAAGAGGCGCTAGGGATGCACTAGTGTCCCTAGCGCCTCTTTTTACCACGGACCCTAATTTAAATAAATTAATTTACTGTATCGTGCACACAGGAGAGTATCCTCGCCCGCTCTCCTGTGATTTTTACTGTATCGGCGAGAGGTTTTGAATGAGTAGATGTGAATTGGTTATTTACACTTTCGGATAATAGAAGGACTAGGGGGCACTCCATGAAGTTAGCAAGTAACACATTTAAGACTAATCGGAGAAAATTATTTTTCACTCAAGGCACAATTAAGCTCTGGAATTTGTTGCCAGAGGATGTGGTTAGTGCAGTTAGTGTAGCTGGGTTCAAAAAGGTTTGGATAAGTTCTTGAAGGAGAAGTCCATTAACTGCTATTAATCAAGTTTACTTAGGGAATGGCCACTGCTATTAATTGCATCAGTAGCATGGGATCTTCTTAGTGTTTGGGCACTTGCCAGGTTCTTGTGGCCTGGTTTGGCTTCTGTTAGAAACAGGATGCTGGGCTTGATGGACCCTTGGTCTGACCCAGCATGGCAATTTCTTATGTTCTTATATGCAACAGAAAAAATAGATATGAACAGTACCATAACAGGTCTGTTCCTGTCTAAGTAAGGGCTTAATAACAACACATATGAATTTGAATGACTTGTAAACCTTTATTAAAAAATTATAGCTAAAATCCAAATATCATCTAGTGATGTAAATATAATAAATAGGATTCCCACTGGTCCTTTAATTATAGCTTGATATTTTCCCCTGTGATACTACCATGGACACAATTAAAGAGATGCAGCAAAACAAACCTCCAGCGAGACAAAACTGGAATCAATTAAGTAAATTTGAGCTGAACTGCATGTAATATATTAAATTTTATGCAAGTCTACCTAATTTAGGGTTTACTTAATGATCAGAGTTGAATTGGTTCCTGCAGTCATAGAAAGATAGGCAGCTTATATTACTCAGCAATGATCCCACAGGGTTTTAAATCTAAAGGAACAGTAACATATTATTTGTTGTGTACATTGTGTGTGTGTATATATATATATATATATGTGTATAATATATTACACACACAAGGACTACAAGTCCTTGTGTGTGTAATATACACACAAGGACTACAAGTCCTCAAAAACCTGAAACCCCTTCTACATTTCAGTGACTTCCGGCTAGTAGTCCAGTCTATCATCCTTACAAAGTTAGGCTACTGCAATTCTCTTCTCCTAGGCCTCCCTGCAATAACCACCAAACCTTTACAGATGGTCCAGAATGCTGCGGCTAGGTTACTCACCAATTCAAACAAAAGAGCACACTACACACCCATACTCCACGGTCTTCACTGGCTTCCCATAAAATACAGGATCACCTTCAAAACACTAATGATGATTCACAAGGACATCCACGGCATCGCCCAACTCAAACTAAGCTCTCAACTCCGCACTCAAACATCTGCCAGACCAATCAGAAATGTCTATAAAGGATCCCTATACGCACCTCCGACCAAAACCACCTTAAGAAAACGCGCTATTTCCTCAGCCGGGCCCAGCCTTTGGAACTCGCTACCACCCGAGCTTCGCCAAGAACCCTCTCTCCAAATTTTTAAGAAACACCTCAAAACATGGCTCTTCAGACAAGCCTTCCCAGAATCTCAACATTACTCGGACACTGGTCAAAAGACATAACAGGTCACTAGGGAACCTCCGGGCTTAAGACATATCAGGACTCTAAAGAGAAACTTGATCATCCATTACTTCCTTAACATATTCCTCCGATCATGACTCAATGCCTCACTTCCTTCCCCTCTCCCTTCTCCCCCTTCCCTCCTTCCTTCAGCCAGATTCCCATTGCTACCCCATGCCTTAAAGCCCCCGCCATGCCCTATCTATGATGCAGTCTCATAATGATACTCCATTAAACGTATTTTGTATGTTACGCCCACAGCCGCCCCAGTTGTTGCGGCTCTATATATTATGTTATTCACTGACGAATTATTTTACTGTTGTTTGTTATTGTTGACTTGTTCTATGTTCATTGCTCAAATGTTCTATGTAATGCCATAGCCGCGACTGTTCTGTTGTATGGAAACTGATATGATTTGATATTTTGTTCAAGAATGTCGATATAGAAAAATTCTAAATAAATAAATAATAAATATATATATATATAATATGTATAATTCAATGAGGCACTTCTACATGACAGACTCAAACAGTGGTCGAATTGACATGCCTCCCTTCATACCCACAGAAGTGTAATGCTACAATATACAAACCTATAGTCAAGGGGTAGGAACGGGGGCAGGGAGAAATTATGAGGTGGATATTGAAAAATTAGCCAGATATTGTAAGTTATCAGGAATATTCAGCTGGATAAATGTTCTGCTGAATATCCTCCAAAAAAGTTATCCAGTTATACGTAGCCGAATATGTGTACATGGATAACTTTACCATAAATGACAATATTCAAAAAATAAAGCTGGTTAAGTAGCAACTGGTGTATTTTTAAAACTAACAACATTAGAGTAGATCTGTCAGCTCGATTACTACCTCCTCCACCTCAGTGTGACAAAAGTGGGGCCTGCTGACCCAGTTCCCCTAAAGACTCTTCCAAATTGTAAGTCCTCTGGAGAAAATCGCTGCCTCTCTCCATGTCCTTCACCCGTGGATTTTGGTTTGTTTTTTTTTTAAAGAAAACCCTCTAGCCCCCTCCTCATCTCTCTCCCCCTCTCCATATCGCCCCAACCCTAACCTTTCTGCTCCATCTGGCACGTTCCATAATGTTGTGAGCCATCAAGATCTTAGGACACCCCCATACCACGATCCCAATGGATTCCTGCATTGCTGTCAGAGCATTACACTGGCATTCAATGTTCAAATGAACAGCAATGCTGTCAAAGCAATGCTGGAAGCCTCCAGTCTGGCGGTGCATGTGTACCACGTTCCCTGCGGCCCAAAGGGTACCGGAGAAGGTCGGGTGGGACTGAAAGGTTAGGATTGGAGTGAGGGGTTGAGGAGAAGGGGGCCAGAACAGAAGAGAAGGGTTTTTTTTGACAAACCACAGAGGGGTGGTGGAGGCAGGGGGGAGAAACAACAATTGGCCCCCAGAGGCCTTTCATTTTGGAAAACTCTTTGGGGGAGCTTAGGAGGAAGGAAGATTGGGCTGGCAGTCCCCACTTTTGTCTCACTGGGTTGGTTGGGTAGGGGATTGGGCCTGTAGGCTTGTTCCAATATATTTTTTTTTTTAGTTGGTTGCCACTTCCTGGTTAACCCTACCCTTGCCCATGTCTAAAGACAGCCGAAAAACTTATTCCTCAAACTCCAAATATCAGAGTTAGCTGGCTAAATTATTCAGCTATCTCAGTTCTGTCACCTCCCATTTATCCAGACAATATTGAAACCTTGGCATTTATCCAAATGCCGCTTTTCAAATAATCAAAGCGGTTGGGGTGAGAGGGTGAGGGCAGGTGGGTGGCTGGGGAAGGAGGCCATATTATTAATTCTATTTACCGGAGAAGGAGTAACGGGACCAAGAGAGTCTCTTTGTGTACTGACACTTTGAAATAGGAATACGGCTTGAATGGAAAATACAGCAATAAAGCAAAAAAATTAACAGGAAATGAAAATATCTATCCTAGTTCAATATAATGCTGATTTCAATCCTCCGTTATAGGGAGATGCAATACACCATAATCCCCAAGAGAAGGAAAACGAAAGGAAAAGAAAGAATTAGGAGGTACAAGGCAGGAAGAGATAAGCAGCAGTGCCAATATTCCAAGCGCATCCCTTATCAAGAGGCCTTGAGCTGTCAGCCCAGGTCTTATCACAGAGCAATACTGAGAGATGAGATGGTTAAATCAAAACAAAGCCCACACCTCCTTAGTTAATTATTTATTTGAAACGTTTGTTATCTGCTCCTAACAGTCCACCTGCGCTGAGCAGAGCACAGTAACAAAATCATCATTTAAATAAAAACAGAACACCACCACAAATCACAAGTCTAAAAAAGCATCAAGCATTTAACATTCCCTAACTGGATATTTAGCCAAATGCTTTGTGAAAAAGAAAAGCTTTCCATTGCTTACGAAACTGACAAAAGTCGTCTAAGGATCGCAAGGACTCTGGCAATAAAAGGCCCACATCCTGGTCTCTTCATTTTTTTAAGGAGCCTCCAATCTGCAAAACCTTAGGCCTAAGCAATGCGTTACCAATGAAAAAAAAAGGCATGAGCTAAACAAAATGCAATAAATGTTCGATTTTGCTGGGTGTAACCCCCTGCAAGATCCAGCTAACTGTCTGACACTTAGCGTTAAGCCGTGGAGATGGTAGCATAGTAAATCGAGGGCAGAGAAAGACCAAAAAAGGCCCGTCTAGTCTACCCAGTAGTGATTTTATGTGCATGTACCCAAAGTAAATAAAATAACCACATGGAGCACAACCCCAAATTCCAACTGCTACCTACCACTGACAAGAGAAAACTAATTGAATCAATTACTGTGCCTGAGAAAGAAGGACCAGCCACTGGTAAAGCTGTTCTTTTAGCGCTAGACAGAGGGGGCAGAGAGAGCAAGCAAGCTTCATTTTGGAGCAGGGAATGGACCGGTCAGAGAAGCATTGGCTTTGGTCAGAGGGCACTGAGGAGAAAAAAAAGAACAGACTTGTGCTCCTGCATTCTGTCTGACCCATTCTGCTCCTCAGACTAAAGATCGGGGATTCAGCGTGAGCTGCTGTGCGCCTGAAACCTGCCTGGCCGAAGACAAACGACTTGCAGACCAAGTCAGCAGGCATGGAGCTTCCCAGGACCTGCTGGACCCATTGACAGCCAGAGCACTGATGATGAGAAAAAAAGATTAGAGTACTAAGCCTGAAATGTGCTTAGATAGGGTGCAATTTGAATCCTGTGGAGTGTGTCTTAAAAGATAGGGATTCATTGATTCTAGGGCCCATGTTAAAAAAAAAATATGCACAAACAGTCTCTGAACTGTGATTACTGGAAACAAGTCTTTGTTTCACTGAGAGCTGCTGCAGCCTGATGAAGCACTAATTACCAGAGGAAACCTGCACCGCAGGGGAGAAGCCATTCATCTACCCACACAGGCAGCACTCCTTTGTTTTTCTCAGGCCCGATTCTGATTTATTTTCAGTTTTATCAGGCCCTTTAGTGTCCACCAGGTGAACCGCATCTGACATTTCTGATTATTTCTGTATCACTGACCTCTAGTGGTGACCCAGAATATCTTTACCTTTATTAAAAATGCATTCATCGCCTACGCCGAAGCACTAGGTGATGTACAAAGCAGCTTATGTTAGCGTTAGTACGTTGTGAATTTAAGGATCAGCAAACCAGTTGTAGGTGACACCTTTTCATTGGACTAACTTAATACATCTGTGACAAGCTTTTGACAGATATCCCGAAGTTAAACTGGGTTGCTTAATTGTGTCTATTTATTTATTTATTTATTTGTGGTTTTATATACCGGACTTCGTAGGATAACATCAGTTCGGTTTACATTATAACTTCAAAATCAGCAAAACAGAGGCTTTACATAGAACTTATAGGAAAACAGTGAATAAAACAAAATTAAATAAACTATATAATGAACGAGGCTTAAATAGAGAGACTATTTCTGCTTTTATATTTTTATATTCTGTAAACAAATAATTTAGTTTACTTTTAAAGTGTGTGATACATTTTGGTAGGCTCCAGGGACCATATTTTGTTTACCCTTGCGATTTGTCTGGATGTTGTGTATTTTATACTGTTTTTCTCCTCAAGCAGCTCCCCCAGTACTCTTGCTGGAAAGGAGCAAGTGCGGTGGCGGCATTGCTGGGCTAATTATGAAGAATAGCAAAGAGGGAGGAGCAGATATCATCAGCTGTGGAACAGAACCCAGGACCTGTGGCACTACTGAGAGACCCGGTGAGGAGCGAGGTGGCAGAAAGTAGGAGCGCATACATACATATTCGATAAATATGTATGTATGCGGAAAATGTATACAATCATAAATGACTCAAAATCATGCACATCAAAGATGGGCAGAAACCTCCAACAAAACCTACAAAATAAACAGATCCTTGATAATGCCTCTATATCACTACATGGTGAGACCACACTTTGAATACTGTGAGCAATTCTGGTCGCTGCATCTCAAAAGAGATATAATTACACTGGAGAAAGTAAAGAGAAGTGTGACCAAAATGATAAAGGGGATGGAACAGCTCCCCTATGAGGAAAGACTAAAGAGGTTAGGGCTGTTCAGCTTGGAGAAGAGATGGCTGAGGAGGGATATGATAGAACAGGTAAATGTGAATCGGTTATTTACTCTTTCGGATAATAGAAGGACTAGGGGGCACTCCATGAAGTTAGCATGTGGCACATTTAAAACTAATCGGAGAAAGTTCTTTTTCACTCAATGCACAATTAAACTCTGGAATTTGTTGCCAGGGGATGTGGTTTGTGCAGTTAGTATAGCTGGGTTTAAAAAAGGTTTGGATAATTTCTTGGAGGAGAAGTCCATTACCTGCTATTAATCAAGTTGACTTAGAGAATAGTCACTGCTATTAATTGCATCAGTAGCATGGGATAGTCTTAGTTTTTGGGTACTTGTCAGGTTCTTATATCCTGGATTGGCCAGTGTTGGAAACAAGATGCTGGGCTTGACCCAGTATGACATGTTCTTATGTTCTTATGGAATAGCTCCCCTATGAGATAAGGCTGAAGAGGTTAGGGCTGTTCAGCTTGGAGAAGAGAAGACTGAGGGGGTATGTGATAGAGGTCTATAAAATCATGAAAGGACTTGAATGGATAAATGTAAATCCATTATTTACTCTTTCAGATAGTACAAGGACTAGGGGGCACCCCATGAAGTTAGCAAGTAGCACATTTAAAACAAATTGGAGAAAATTATTTTTCACTCACTCCACAATTAAGCTCTGGAATTCATTGTCAGAAGATGTGGTTAAGGCAGTCAGTGTAGCTGGATTTAAAAAAAGTTTTGGATACGTTCCTGGGGGAGTTCATAAACTGCTATTCTTCATATTGACTTAGGGAACAGACACTGCTTATTACCGGCATTAGTAGCATGGCATCTATTTAATGGTTGGGTTGTTGCCAAGTACTTGTAACCTGGATTGGCCACTGTTGGAAACAAGATGCTGAGCTTGATGGACTCTTGGTCTGACTCAGTAAGGCAACTTCTTATGTTCTTATGATATGTACATTTTGGTACGAACACCAGAGTGCATGGCAAGAGAACCATAATAATATCTATCAATATTTATACATTGTAGATGTTTATAAAAATTTAGATTCATCCAACATGTGGCTTGAAAAAATACCAGTCTATTCCTCTTGTCTTTTTTTTTCTTCTATTCTAGGGATTTTTTTCTCAGTGGACATGAAACTCACTTCACCTGTTTCTATAAAATTAAAGTTTTGGAGGCTGATTTTCAAAGCCATTTCTGAAGTTGTGAGATAGCACTTTACCTGTGAAAATGGGCTTTTTAAAAATTGTCCTCTTTCTCTGAAGGCAAAACTGTGCGGATTGCTCAGCAATGCGCATGGTTTCAACAGCAGCTTCCGGGGGCAATCCTGCAGGTGGGTCAGGTCGCAGGAGGCAAACGTCCACGTGGAGGAAACAGGTGCAAATCTCGGCTCGGCTCGTGTTTCTTGGGGCGATAATCAAAGTAAGACTACTCCTGTTTGGTTTGTTTTGATGATGACTGATGCAAACCCCAGGGGTAAAAACTGCCTCTGACGTGTACATTAATGCGGGCAGTTTGATTATTGCCCCCGTACTATATTACTCTGCTCATATTAATGTCTGCATTGGATGAAATGCGTTGTATTTTGAAATAAATTGCTTCCATTTATAAAACATTAACAGCAATGAATATACTTTACTAACCTGAAGAGAAATCATTGTTATTTTGCAGTCCCTATAATTTTCCAGTGTCTCTCACATGCAGCATTGAAGTGACTGATGAGAGTGGTAAGAATCTTTGGTAATTGAGAAAGGTCATCGCAGGCCTTACTGCAATATGAAACTCCAAGGGGGAAGACTCAGGAACAAGTCAGGAAATATTTCTTCACAGAAAAGCTGGTGGATGCATGGAACACCTTCCTGGAAGAGAATGGTGAAAACAAGAATGGCAATGGAATTCAGACGGGCATGGGACTAATACAGAGGATCCCTGCCGGCCAGAGAATGGAAATGAAGAAATGGGGTAACTTGTCTATTACACTTAGGGGTGGATTTTAAAAGGCCCGCGCGCGCCGGCGGCCTATTTTGCATAGGCCGCCGGCGCACATAAAGCCCCGGGACGCGTGTAAGTCCCGGGGCTTTTGAAAAGGGGTGGGAGGGGGTGTGTCCAGGGGCATTCCCGAAACGATGCGGTGTTTCGGGGGCGTGCCGCGGCGTTTTGGGGGTGGGCCCGGGGGCGTGGCGCCGGCCCAGGGGCGTGGTTGAGGCCTCCGGACCAGCCCCCGGGACCGGAGGACGGAGCAGGGCTGCCAGCGACGCGCACAAAGTTAGGGGGGGTGTTTTAGATAGGGCCGGGGGGGGTGGGTTAGGTAGGGGAAGGGAGGGGAAGGTGGGGGGAGGGCGAAGAAAAGTTCCCTCCGAGGCCGCTCCGAAATCGGAGCGGCCTCGGAGGGAACAGGCAGGCCGCGCTGGGCTCGGCGCGCGCAGGTTGCACAAATGTGCACCCCCTTGCGTGCGCCGACCCCGGATTTTATAAGATACGCGCAGCTACGCACGTATCTTATAAAATCCAGCGTACTTTTGTTCGCGCCTGCTGCGTGAACAAAAGTACGCGCTCGCGCAAGTATTTAAAATCTGCCCCTTAAAGTTTACATTGCTGCTAAGGGGAAGCCTGCACAGGGCGGCAGTTGCTACTAACCTGAACAGAAGGCTTGAGAGTGGCCTGCTAGAGCAGCAGTTGTTACTAACCCCCAAAAAATGTTGCTGGGCAGACTAGATGGACCATTTTGGTCTTTTTCTGCTGTCTTTTCACTATGTTTCTATGTTACTATGTAATGCGCATTAAAATGTCATGAATGTGCATTAAAACCACTAATGCAGTTCATTAAATAGAATTTCAGCATTAATGTGCTCTAAACACCTTTTCCATACAGAAATACAAATGAGCTCATTATCATGCAAATCACGCATTTGGCATGTTAACGTGGACTGCATAAGCTGCATTATATTGCCGACAAGCAAAAACATTAACTATAGCTCAAGAGCTGTGGTTAACTTTCTCTGGACTAGCATCGCATGCTAACACGTGCCAATGCTTAGCTCTAGCCACACTGGGCCACCAGTGTGAAAGGGGCAGCTACCCTCAGACAGCCTATCCTGTCAATATATTAAATTGGCTGAAGGCCTGAATTAGAAGTCCCCTGGTATTGAATCACACCCCTCCAAATGCCCTTTGTAAAAAAGAAACCCCCTGCTGATGACTCCACAAAGTATTCCTTCTCAAGCCCTGCTCACTTTACGCCCCCAGCCAAAAAGCACCTCCCACCTGAAGTTCCTCAGATCCCTGCCTCATGAGCCTCAGGTCAGATGGCGCCATTTTGGATGACAGTGTAGGTAGGGCAGGAGCAGGTAAGGTTTGGTCCTTCCTCTTTTCCACCTGGGGCGCTCCTAATGGGTAAGGGGGTTTTGAGGATGGGAGGGGATTTGGAGGGGAGCAGCAGCGGGACAGATTTTTTTTGTTGTTGGTTTTTTTTTTATTATGAGGGGGTGGGGTTTAAAAGGGGGAAAGGGTTTCGTAGGTAGGTAGGTAGGGTTTTCGGTGTAGGGCGAGAGAGGGGTTCAACAGGTGGGGGTTCTAATTCAGGTCTTCAGGCCCCTTTACATAGTGAGAAGGAGAAGGGGTCGGGAATTCACAGACGTTACCATTGCTGGTAATGTCCTGTCCACACATTCCTAGCTGCAGGGAAAAACCCCTGCTGCATGCGAGAACTAACATGCGTTAATGCTCAATTTAAATGTGGCTTAGTAAATAGAGAGCCAAAATGACTTAAAGTTTGAATTAACTGGGATATTTATGAATGTACATAGCAATTAATATTCGAAGGTTGTGTCTACATATGATGAATTGATGACATAGAAAATTGAAGATTAACCACTTCAGATTTCTTCTGCTTAATAGAATATATCAGTTTCTTCTGATGCTGATTTGTACATCCATAGGCAATGTACAAATACCGAGAGAAACTATTACAGTTCTCTTGCCAGACACACTTATGTCTGAGTTACACATATTACCAGAAAAAAGGTCACAGCAGATATATATATACATGTAGTGCCAAAAAATCAATATCCACTTTACTTTGTAAGAGTATAGAAACTGAGAGTAATAAATATTTAAGGGATATTCATTCAGAAGAGACTTTCAAACAGCTCCACGCGGCTGCATATGTGCATGTGCATGGCCAAGCATAGATCTATGTATTATTTTATAAACCACACATATGAGATATGTGCGTTTTACAAAATGCGTATTTCTACCCCCAATGTATGCGCGTTTGCATTGAAAGTGAGTATTTCAATACATTGAGCACACGTACTTTTCCTATCTTTTTTAAAAATATGCACACATAGGGGCAGATTTTTAAACGAGCGTGCGCGGGGTACATTTGTGCACGCTACCCAGCGTGCACAAATGTACACCTGATTTTATAACATGCGTGCGCTGCCACGCGCATGTTATAAAATCCAGGGTCGGCGCGCGCAAGGGGGTGCACACTTGTGCACCTTGTGCGCGCCGAGCCCTAGGGGAGGCCCGATGGCTTTCCCTGTTCCCTCCAAGGCCGCTCCCCCCCACCTTCCCCTCCCTTCCCCTATCTAACCCACCCCCAGCCCTACCTAAATCCCCCCTACCTTGTTGAACTTTTTACGCCTGCCTCTGTCAGGCATATCTTGCCCACGCTGGCCGGCTGCTGGCGCGCCAACCCCCGGCACAGCCGCTGTGCCGGAGGCCTCGGTCCTGCCCCCGGACCACCCCCGGATCTGTGCCACACCCCCTTCCTGCCCCTTTTTCAAAGCCCTGAGACATAAGCGTGACCCGGGGCTTGTGCGCGCTGCCGAGCTTATGCAAAATAGGCTTGGCGTGCGCTGGGGCAGGTTTTCGGGGTTACGCGCGTAACCCTTTGAAAATCTACCCCATATATTTTATGCGTGAAAAAAAAGATAGGATTTGCTCATGTAAAACCTGATTTACGTGCATAAGTCTGTATATTTGAAAAACGTGTGTGTTTTTGAAATCCCCAGTTTTCTTGATTCCTCCACCAGTTCACCCAGTCCTTCTCAAGGTCATCGAGACCCTCTTCAGCCTGAACTCCCCCCAGTTCACCCAGATCTCCCACCCAGCCAAAAGTAGACAATAAACAAATCTGATATCAATTGTACAAGATAATTAGCAGGGGTAAGATTCCGAACATAGATTACCAAATGTATTCATGACAGTCTCTTTTAAACTAGTAAATGTGTGTGACCATTGTCCCTGCCCCAGAACACCCCTAAACCACCTTTTTTTCATGCATAGGTGTACGCAAAACAAAGTACACACATACTTTTGATATTTATAAAATACCGATTATGCGAGCATAGGCTACTTATGTGCATGCATGCATGCTGATTGTTAAGCACGTAACTGTTGTGATTCCGGTCGCGAGGAGCACGACCAAACTCCCTACCTGGCTCTGGTCCCGGAACGCGGCATGGCCCGCGACGGCGCCTACAGCTGCGGCCTAGTCCGCGGCGCTCCCACGAGGGAGGTGCCGCCGGAGAAGCTGGGCCCCGCCCCTAGGGCCTCCGGCGCGAAAACACAGCGCCGCCCTCAGGATGACGTCAGACGCCGAGGGGGATTTAACTCGGCATCTGAGTCTCCTCTGGGCCTTGCAACGTGGTCGCTCTCCGAGCTGTAAGTTGCCTGCTGTTCCTGTGATCCTGACTGCTTGTTCCTGCCTGCCAAGTTCCTGTGATCCTGTCTGCTTGTTCCTGCCTGCCAAGTTCCTGTGATCCTGTCTGCTTGTTCCTGCCTGCCAGTTCCTGTGATCCTGCCTGCCTGCCCCGTGATCCTGCCTGCCTGTTCCTGCATTCCTGCCAGCCTGCTCCTTCTTCTCTGATTCTGCTTGCCTGATCCTGGTCTGTCTCATCGAATCCGTCTTCTGCTGCCTGCCTTGATCCTGGTCTGTCTCATCGAATCCGTCTCCTGCTGCCTGTCCCGACTCCGGTCCGCTCCTGGTCTTCTCTGTGGATAGTTGCTCACCTAAGTCCCAGCGGTCCGGGTCTCTACGGGCTCCTCCCTGAGGGACCTCGGGCTTCCAGGGCGAAGCCACCTAAATCCTAGCGGCCCGGGCTCCGACAGCTCCTCTGGGGGGGCCTCGGGCTTCCAGGTGAAGATCCGTCTTCGGCTACGGGTGTCTGCCTTCCGTCCGCCTCTCTCAGGCGGTCGGCCCAAGGATCCACTCCCGGAGTCTAACACGTAACTCTTTGAAATTCACCTCACACTATAGCTTGGAGTATTTATGTAGATAAAAGGTTTATATTTCGCCCTGTGCAATGATATTGTTCAGGGCAGATTACAATTAAAAAAACATAAAGATCATTAAAACACAGGAAACCAAAAACAATAAAAGTCAAAATAATACTTAATTGATGATACTATAAGTTTTCTCTCATCGCTTCATGGGGGCATTTCTTTATCATAGCTGCTCAAAATTACTCCATGTTAAAGACTTATGTGTCTCTTCACTGTAACAGAAAAAGGCAAACTATGGGAAGTTCATTAGATTGAGATTTAAGGGCTTTCCAACTTTTTTGGGTGCAGGGACCCCTTTTCACCATCCAAATGTTTTAGGGACCCCCCCATCCTGGCTCCACTAGTCTCCAGCTACTTCTCACCAGTCTCTCTACCCCAGTCCCTCCCCGTCAGCCTCTCCCATCACCAGTCTTTCCCCAATCTCGTTCACAACCCTAAGCCCTCTCGCCAATCTCTTCTTCTCCATTCCTGTCCAACACCACCCCACCAGTATCTCAACTCCCAGGCCCTTCCCACCAGTCTCTCTCTCGGTTCCCACCCCCACCAGTCTCTCTCTCTCGTGCTCCCACCCCCACCAGTTTCTCTTTTTCTCTCTCTAGCCCCTCCACACCAGACTGTCTCTCCTCATTAGTTTCTCTCTCTTTCTTACAAGCCCCTTCTCCCTCCCACCTGCCAAACCGCCAACCCAGTAATCTCCCATCTAGCCCCTCTCCTCTTCTCTCTCTCTCTCTCTGTAATCCTGCTTGCCTCCTCCTCTGGTCATGTGGCGCAGTGGCTAATGAAGGTGCTGGTGGCAGCACAAGTCCCCTCCTCCTCTTGGCATGGATTCAGGCTCCTTAAAGTGGCAATCAGCTCTACTGTTCCCCAACTGGGCCAGTTCAGGCTCCTCACAATGGCAATCAGTCCCGCACTTCCTCACCTCTTCTCTACTGTAGTTTGGGTTCCTCATGGCAGTGATTAGCTGCTCTCTTCCCTTCCTTGTCTCTGCACAGGTTTTGGCTCCTTGAGGTCATCATCTTCCTCTCCTCTCAGCATGGGCAGTGCGGGATCAGGCAGTGGGGTCAGCCAGCAGCAGTCTTAGAGCAGGGCTCCTCAAAGTTGAGTTCAGCTTGGTCTTTGATTGCCTCCCTTCCAGTGAACCGCCTGTGATGGTCTCCCAGACCCAGGTCGGGAACCATTGATTAACACAAATGTCATCAGAAAGGTTTCTATTAGACAATGTCAAAGAGAATTATCAAAATGTCAAGCACATTTTATTACACTCATTTTCTACCATCTATAAAGTAAAGTGGATATTGATTTACTCGACATTACGTTGGTCAAAACCTGTACATGTCAAGGTTTTCATAAGATTTTGGAAGTTTTGACGAGATTTTGTTTTGGCAATGTATGTTATGTATATTGTGCTGTGGATTATTTTGGAGATGTATATTATTACATTAATGTTCCATAGATATATATGGGTTACACACACAGGATTTGAAAAATCCACTTACCCTCTTGCCTGGTGGCACCTGGCAGGGAGAGATCAGCCTTGATCAATGAACTGGCAGGACAAAGAGAGAGTTTCAGCATGCAGGATGGGGAGATAAAAGTTGAGAGAATTGAGGGAGATAAGAGGAGATAGGCAGGCCAGGGGAGGAGAGAGGAGGAGAGTGAAGGGGTGAAGACTGTAGAGGGACAGGATTACAGCTGGGGAGGTAGAGAATGGAAAGGTGGAGAGTAAGGACTGCATGGGAATGAGATAAGGATGTGTACTCACTAGGAAAGAAATGCACTCAAGAGGTACTCCCATCACCCCACAAAAAATAATTTATTTGAGGGGAGGAGTGTGGCAGTGGCAGGAATATATGGCAAGTGCATTTTGTCCCCTGGTGAATAAGTCCTGAAGAAAATTTTCAACCCCTGTTTATACATATAATATATATCTATATAAATAAAAATGTTAAATAGTTTGTACGAAATCGCTAATCTCAGCAACCACTGAACCGATTGCTTTCAAATTTGGACACAAGCTTCACCTCACATATGGCAAGGTTCTTCTACACTTACATTACATATATGTCACACCGGGGACTGGTAAAAAAGTTTTAAAATTTGGTTCCACAAAACAGCGACATCTGCTGGACGTAAGTGCAAGCTCTTACACCTTGCACAAACACTCACACCACACACACGTGACCAATGTTTGGGATTCACACACCCTGCGACCACACACAAATCCACCCTCCTCACATCCCCCCCGCACACATGCCAATTGTACTTACTTCACACACCCTCCCAAAACACACAAAAACCCACAAATTCCAGCATGCTACACCGGGAGGCCACTCACATGCCACATGTTTGCAATTCCCACACCCTACGAACTCACACAAAAACACCCTCCTCACAGCCCCCACGCACATGACTTTTCTACTTACTGCCCACACCCTCCGAACGCACGCAAAACTGCAGTATAATTCGGGCTGCTCTGGTTGGGGGGGGGGGGGGTCAACAGCGCTCCAGGACACATTGCATACACTACGGCCGTCGGCTGCCAGCAATCAAAATGGCGCCCACGGCTCTGTCCCTTACTAGGACACTTGGGAACGCCAATGGCGTCAGTTGCCCATGTGACATAGTAAGGGCGAGGGCCCGTTGATGCCATTTTATGGACTGGCAACCGGCGCACCTTCGCCATTACTATCTGAGCGAGATGACCGCTCCCATTGCTCCACCCCACTGACAGAGTAAATTCTAACAGCCGTCGGAGACAGTTTCAGTGCTGGCTGCCAAGGGCCCAGCGACAATACTTCCATGCCGGAACGAACGCCCGCTCCACCAAATACCATTTTTGACAGGTTTTGGCGGGCCTGCAGGGGGGGGCGTGGGGATGTTCTTGCGTCCATGTTCAGGGGGGGGGGGGCATGTGGCGGTTCCGGGATTCTGCAACTCTGGTGGGTTACTCTATTTCGCTGGCCTGGGGGGGGGAGGCTTATATAAACACGTTTCTGCGGGGATTACTTTGGGGTGCAAAGGGGGAGGGCACACACAAACACATACACAAAATGTGCACCATCTCCGAAAGGCTCCAAAAGAGCCCTCCCCAGAACACTAGCCCACATAGGGAGTGCAAAATTGGTTTGGCACACCTCTATTTTCATACAGAGCTAGCACAACCACCCACTCACATACCACATTTACCACCACCAACTTCTATTTCTGTGTTGTTTTTTCTCAATCACCATACTAGCTCCGTCTCACAGTCTGGGCCGTCTTACCTAATAAACCATATATTATCCTTTGCATTTCACTCTGTCTTGGGTCCCATTCACTCTGTGAATGGTCCCATTCACCTTGCTCATTTTACGCGCTGTTCCTCCATCTCATCCATCAGCCAATTAATGCCTCGCAGAAGATCAAACTTACGTAGGCGTACTCGCGCAGCACTAGCGCTCCGACGCCTTCATGCTACGCACAATGAGGAGGAACGGGCAGCAGCAAACCAACAAAACAGAGAAAGAATAGCTGTAAGACAAGACCAGGAAACAGCAGACCAACGTGCAGCCAGGCTTCAAGAGGCACGCTTGCGAGCAAGACGAGCGCGTTCTGCTGCTCACGATCGCCTTCGTTCTCGACACTATGAACATGACAGGCTGACAGTGGCTGGCAGCCCTCTACCACCAACAGCAGATCCACGTCAGCCACAGCTCCCTCCGCAACAGTCAAAAAATTACAATCGACTGGCTTTCCGATACAACCCAGCTCATGATTGTATACCCACAAGCATTGCAAAATTAAGCATATTACAGACATCCCCATTCTCTTTTCTTTCTTTTCCACTTAACCTGGCTCTGCCACAGCAATGCGTGGCCGGGTACAGCTAGTATGTTATAATTGTTTTTAATAAATAAGATCAGTAACTTACAGTATATTATTATGTAGATGCACTCATTATGTCACAGCTTGCCGTGTGTGCTTTATAGATACGATATTCCTTCTGCTAAGAAAGTTTTTGTAGAAAGATAATTTCACTTTAATTATGGTTATTATGTACACATATTTCTCTTCATTTTATGTCTATGTTTTTATTATTGTACAGCTTCTGCTCTTTATTTTAAATGACTATTATTATTCCTGACTTCATTTCTTGCATGTGGCATCCCCTCCCTCTTAGCAGGGACTAGGAGATATTTCATAAACTGCTCAGCTTTATCACACATTGTGACTGCATTAGGGATGTGCATTTGTTTGATATGAAGGTGTATATGTGGCCATTTTCAGTGTGCTCTGAATGGAATGAAACAAAAATAGCCTCCTACAAAACTACCAAAAGATTTTCAGGTCTAGTAAAAAACGAGAATAAAGTCATTTTGAACTACAGAGATCTTAGGGGGCAGGGGCGGTCTGGCCTACTGAGTGATTGGGCTTCCCCTGCTGAGCTGGTCTCTTCCCAGCCAAACAAAAGAAGAAGGACTGGTGTGGCCAGAAGAGAAACCTGTGGGGCCACAGCAAAGCCCATCCTGCCACAGCCGGAAGAGAGGTCTGTGGAGTACTGGCATCCGACGGCCAGAGTGCAGGAGGTCGCTCCCGGACCCTCGCTGGACTTTTGGCAAGTCTTGTGGGGGTCAGGAGGGTTCCCCAAGGCTTGACAAAAGTCCCTGGTGGTCCAGCGGGGGTCCGGGAGTGATCTCCTGCACTCGGATCGTCGGCTGCCAGTAATCAAAATGGTGCTGATAGCCTTTGCCCATACAATGTCACAGGGGCTACCGGTGCCATTGGTCAGCCCCTGTCACCTGGTAGGAGCACAAGATGGTGCCGATGGCCATGTGACAGGGGCTGACCAATGGCACCGGTAGGCCCTGTGACATAGTAGGTCAAAGGCTATCGGCGCCATTTTGAAATTAGGCACCGAGGGTGTGAGTGCAGGGGATGGCTCCCGGACCCCCCACTGGACCACTAGGGAGTTTTGGTAAGTCTTGGGGGGGGGGGGTCAGGAGGGTGGGGGGGTTGTGGTTAATTTAATTTTAGCGGGGGAACGAATAGAAAACGATGTATTAACGTATCGGGGTGCCATACGGCTGAATGCAACGTATCTGCCCACTGACGAATCCGAATCCCGAATGCAACGTATGGCGTCCCTCTGCACATCCCTATTGCATTCCAGAGGGTGGGGCCTGTTAAGGATAGAGCCCTCTCTCTCACCTGTGTTAGTTTTGCTGTCTTTACTGAAGGGATGGTTAAGAATGCTTTATTCGCTGAACAAAAGTTTCTTTGTGGGACGTGTACTCTTAGTGCTGTGTTTAACCAGTCAGCTTTTTCATCATGTATTAGTTTATATATGGTACATAAGGCTTTGTATTTTATTCTTTGTTCAATGGGCAGCCAATGTAATTCCGCTAGGGTTTCAGTTATATGTCTCTCCTTCTTTTTCCGGTTAGTATTCTCGCTGCTGTGTTTTGAAGTATTTGTAGTATATGCTTGGTGAGAGACAGAGGGAGCATGTGTGTGTGTGGGTGAGACACCCACACCCACACACACACACAAACTCTGAACCTCTCTCACATACACACACTTCCTCTGTGCCTCTCACATATAGGCATGCTTCCTCCAACTCTCTCTCACATACACACACACACACATGCACACACAAACACACACACATGCTTCCTCTGTCTCTCTCACATGCTAACACACACACACACATGCATTCTCTAGCTCTCTATCTCACACACACACATACAGACAAAAATTGAACTGGAAATCACAAGCTAGATTCTGTATGCAGTACAATAATGGAAAAGCAGAAAATCACTATTCCTCAAAACAATATAATCAAGAAATATAAATCAATCAGAATAGTAAAACCATACTAAAATATATACATTTCATAACAGCTGATGAACAGAATAATCATCCTGGGCATGAGATGCCATTCTGGATGCAGGCATCAGTGTCATCATTTAAATCCTGCTATGTCCATACTCTAAGGCCATCACCTTAGGTTTATATCATCCCCTCTAGAAGTACATTAGTCAATATCTTTTATTAATTTACAGTTTTTATTTGGTGCTTTACAAAAAAAAATACAAAATGAGAGTTAATTGCTTACATAGCGAGAAAAGACAGTGAACCAAAGTGAAAGGACTTCAGGGAGTCAAGGGCTAGGGCTGGCTTGTTTGAAGATAGGATTTTTTTCAATTTTGATCAGAAGTTTGCCAGCGAGGATGTTTCTAAGACATCTGGAGGAATTTTATTCCAATGAAACAGTGCTAGCAAAAAGAAAGCAGAAAAGAGCATTAGCCTGTTTGCTAATGAGATGCGGAGAATAGTGCATGGCTTGGAGTGGAGACAACAATAAGGAACATAGTGACAGACGAGAACAGAAAGGGGGGGGGGGGGGGAGAGAGAGGAGAAACCATATATGCATTTCTGAGTGAAAGGAGATTAAAAATTGCTCATTACTTAAAAGGGAACCATTGGGGCCGGCTCTACTCAATATCTTTTTGAGCGATTTTGAAGAAGGGTTAGAAAGAAAAGTTTGCTTTTTTTTTTTGGATGATGCTAAGATCTGCAACACAGTAGACAAACCTGAAGAAGTAGAAAGCAATCTAAGAAAGCTCGAGGAGTGGTTGAAGGTTTGGCAGCTGGAATTCAATGCCATGAAGTTCAGAGTGATGCATTTAGGGTGCAAAAATCCAAAGGAGTTGTTTGTGAGGCGGGAAGGTCATGGGGTAGAAAGACTGAAGTGCACCGATAGGGAAAGAGAACTTGGGGGTGATAGTGTCTGACGATCCAAAGGCAGCGAAGCAATGTGACAGAGGGATGCTGGGCTGCATAGTGAGAGACATAATCAGCAGGAAAAAGGAGGTGACAATACCCTTGTACAAGTCCTTGGTGAGGCCACATGTGGAGTCCTGGGTTCAGTTCTGGAGACCTTAACCTCAAAAAAGGATATAAACAGGATGGAAGTGGTCCAGAAAAAGGCGATCAAAATGGTGTGAGGTCTGCATCGATAGTCATATAGGATGAAACTGAAGGATCTCAATATGTATACCCCGGAGGACAGGACAGTCAGGAGAGACATGATAGAGACTTTTAAATACCTGAAAGGAATTAATAATGCACAGGAACCAAACCTTTTCCAATGGAAAGAAAGTTGTAGAAATTCCAAGGGGGTAGACTCAGGAACACCATCTGGAAATATTTCATCACAAAAAGGTTGGTGGATGCATAGAATGTTCTCCCAGAAGAGGCGGTGAAATCAAGAACAATAACAGAATTCAAAAGGGTATGGGATAAACAGATGATCTCTTGTGGCTAAAAGATGGAAATGAAGAAAAGGGGTAACCTATGTTAATTGGGGTAATCTGCACGGAGCAGCTATTTCCACCTGTAACAGAAGGTAAGGGGGCAACCTGCACAGAGTGACAGTTACTATCATAACAAAAAGCTTGGGAGTGATCTGCATGGAGTGGCAATTACCACCATTAAAAAAAAATTTAGTTTGCTGGGCAGACTAGATGGACCACTTTTTCTGTTGCCATTTTCTATGTTATTATGTATAATGTGAGAGCAACAAAGATCTGGAGAAGCTGGAAGAGGTCAAAACACCTTAAGACTCATTTATTTAAGCAGGCTTTTTATTAATTTTATGGTATTATCAACTTTGTTTCTCAGATGACAGTTTAAACATTATTCAGTTTTTCTGATTCCTTTTAAAGGAATGCAATGTGATAAGTGATTTTTATTTTTATTGTAGTTTTAGTTTTGTTTAATTTTTCTGTTTTATATGTTAAATGATATTATTTATGTGAAAATGGAAGTCGCCTAGACCTATGGATTGTGCGACTGCTAAAATTTTGTAATTAATTAATTAAAAGAGAAGCGTTAGGAAGACAAACAAAAGACTATTATAAAAGTCTAGGCAAGAGAAGAAGATAGTGTGAAGAGCTCTGAAAGCCAGAGAGGACCAGATTTTGTAGATCTTGAGTAGATGTGGGGATGTTTCAAGCGTGTAAGCAGTCGTCCTGAAGGAATAAAATAAAGGGTATGAAAGAAAATTGCAACATAGAAAATGTACAAAATTGAGTCTGAGGATATGAAACTTGAAAAGAGGTACAAGCTGACATTTATCTTTAAAAGCTTCTGAAATTCTATACTTAGCATTAATAATCCTTTGTGATGATATTGCAATGAATACTTTGTTCTGTTTCTAAGAGATATCAACTAGAAAAATAATGCAAATTGTTAGCTATTTTCTTTACAAAGGGAAAAGACTTAACTGTGCAATTTTCTGTTAATTTCTTCTTTAGTCACAGGATGATATGATGGACACAAGCAATGAAGTGAATTTCAGTAGCAGAGGGCTGACAGCTTTGTAAAACCTTCAAAAATGGTCAGATTTTGCTTCCTATTTCCTGCTCATGCATACTTGAAGATCTAATATTGACATAGTTGCCTGGAAGAAAGAAGCAGTCCTCAGAAAAACACACACATTTACAGGCTAATTTTAAAATGAGAGTGCGTGCACCCATACTGTTACGAACCTGCCCGCGGACCCCATCCCACGAGCAGGCTCTCACTCACCGTTTCCGGGATGCCCGACGCCGCAGGACTCCCTTGATGCAGCCAACGCCATCCTGGCTTGCAGCTGCCACCTTTGTGCGGTCCAACGCTGCCCTGTGCATCAGGAGGGGCCACTGCTGTTCTTCCCTGCAGCTGGAGCGCCGCTGCCGGATCTCCTAAGCAGCAGGAAGCCGCCAACGAGTTTTATCTTCGTGACCTAGTGCCGCCGCCGGGCCCAGCTTTTCATGCGGCAGGACACTGCCATCGTTGCCTGCCTTTGCAGCAGGTTGCTGCCTTACTTCTGGACTCCCCTAGGCGCCGGTGTGCACCTCTTCAGTTTATTTAAAGGGCCAGCAGCAGGAAAAGCCCATGGCCCCACTGGAAGCCAGCCTCAGCTTGTTTCCTGCTTCAGCCCTTTATAAGGACTAAGTTCCTGTTCCTCAGGGTCTTCGATCCAGAATCCACAGTTGTCGGTGTTCCTCTTCGGGTCAAGGTCCACCGTGGTCTTCACTTGTCTAGATGGCTCTTCGTTCCATGTTCTTGGTGTTCCTGGTCTCCTTGTCCTGATGCTCCTGGTCTTGTCCTTCGTTGGAGCTCCTTTGTTTCCTGTTCCCCTGATGTTCCAGATGTCCAGATGTTCCGTGTTCCTGATGTCCTGATGTCTTCGTCTTCACCTCTGCAACCAGTTCCCAGATTCCTTGCATCCACCCTTCCTGGCGTGCCACCATCGTGGTCCATGACCAGCCCATGGGGGGCTGTGTAGAGCACTTTTCATGGCACAAGGCCTTCTGCTTGTCTGAAGCGCAAGCCTTCGGAAGACTCCTGTTTTTAATGCTAGCTTCTGAACCTGAGTCTTGAATCTTGAGTCTTGAATCCTGACACAGTCTTCGGAGTTCCTTGTGCCTGCTTCCATCCATGCCCAAGACTCTGCCAGAACCAGCTCCGCTCCAGCGTGGTCCGCGACCAGCCGCAGGTGGCTGTGTAGGGAGTGCCCCGGTGCAGGCCTCTACTGAATCTTCGACATGTTCCAGTTTCAAGTTCCACTTCTTTGCCTGGAGTCTGCTTCACATTCAGCGTCATACATGACCAGCCATGGGCGGCTGTGTAAGGTGCATTGTGATGCAGTTCTCACCCAGTACTTTTGCCTGAGTCCTGAATCCTTGCCTGAGACCTCCAAGTAACCTGAATCCTTGTCCGAATCTTCTGAGTAACCTGAATCCTTGTCTGGGTCTTCCAAGTTCCATGAGTTTTCCTCTGAGTCTTCCAAGTTCCTGAGTTTCTGTCTTGTCTTGTTCCTGCCCTCAGCCTCTGTCTGGCCTCATGCACTCGTCGTTCCCAAGCTGCAGGTCCAGAAAGGCTACCAAGTGGCCGGAGGGCTACTCTTGTGACCAGCATTGCGTTGCTGGGTCACACTGGTGTGTCTAGGTCCAGCGGAGGGCTGACCCTGCCTTGTTCCTGCTCTGACGTTCCTTGCCTTAGTTCCAGTCCTGCTTTGTTCCTAATCAAAGGTTCCTTCCCTTAGTTCCAGTCCTGCTTTGTGTTCAGTTCGGAGTTAACAGTCTGCTGGGAGTTAGCAATCTGTTCAGTTCGGAGTTAACAGTCTGCTTGGGATTAGCAATCTGTTGTTATTTAGGAGAGGTGTGGGTGGATCCTTGGACCTGTGGCAGATGACCATGACCCCGGGGGAGGATCCCGTGAGGGACCACCAGTCAGTCTCAGAGTATGGAGACAGACACACACTAGTTCTTTTATTAGACAGTATATTGAACTACCAGAGGTGGCAGTAGTGAGCTGGAATGCCCGATTGGGCTGTAGTCCCTCAGATACTGGAACAGCGATCCCTGGAGGCTGAGCTATAGAGAAACTGAAATATAGTGAGTAGGCAGGGTATGCAGAGTTCATGTACTGAACCAGATGGTAACACTCAGACAATGTCTCATAGAAGCCCAGGAGCTGGAATGTATAGGCCCTCAAGGAGCGAGTACCTGGTTCCAGGGAAAGCTCTGAGAGAGCAATGGTAACTCACTGATGTAGTTGGCAGTGATGACTTCCAGGCAGAAGAGAGTACCGAGTAAGTCTGGGAACGAGGGCCCTCGAGGAGCGGGTACCCCTGGTTAGTCCAAGAAGGCAGAGTAGCTTGGAAAGTCGAAGCTAGTCCGTAGTCATTCCTTGCTAACGCGATGTGTTAGCAAATTCTAAGACCTTATATATCTGTCGTGGGTGACGTCATCTTCGGGGGACGCCCCCGAGGTTCGCACCATCGCCTGTACTTCAGTCGGGGCCGCGCGCACGCCCCTAGACCTTCAGGAAACATGGCTGTTTGCAGCGTCTAGCCAGTCTGGGGACGTCGGAGAACCTCGGCAGAAGGACGCCGCGGCAGCCAATCTTCCCGCGGACGAAGAGGGAGGTGCCATAAGGTAAGGAGGGCGGAGAAAGTGCATTGGGAACTGACAGACACAACACTTTGTTCCTGCTCTGCCAATGCTTGCATACTCTCACCTCCCACGGTGTGCCCTGGGGCTCCTCCCTGAGTCATGCCATGGTCCAGGGGCTCACGCTGTCCCATGAGCTAGCGACCACGCCTCCACGCTCACACCAGCCGAAGGCCGCGCTCGCAACACATACACATGCGAATCAGTGTGCAAATGGAGATATATTGGAATTTTAAATCACGCATGCACTTGACAAGAATGATTTTAAATACGCCTTCCACGTGTAAGGATGCTCCTAATTTTAAGAGGTTACTCGAGCAAACCTACTTCGTGTATCTTCCATAGAACTTCGCCGGCTTTAACGCGCATCTGAAAACGGATTTTAAAACATGCTCGCATGAGGGACGTTCCCAGTTTTTCCGATTAGTCCACCAGTTTGTCCAGTCAATCTCGAGGTCATCCAGATCCCTCTGGTTCTTCATCTTGCACGTTCCCTGGTTGACCCGAACCCCTCAGTCTGTCATGTAAGCCCTAAAATGTGAGATTTGCTCCTCAATAGGAGCAGCAGTAAAGGTGCGCAGTTAGCAAGCCATCGTGCACTGCAGACAGGTTGCCAGAGGCCAAATATTTTTATAGCTCAATCAGTCACAAAATCTAGCCCAAAAATAGCCCAAATTTCATAGCTCCTATTATAGGCTATAACTGCTATACAGAAACTAAACAATTCAAAACAAAAATTTAATTATGCTAGATTCTTGTGGACAAATTGAAAAAAAATCTATTTTAGCCTCCACTGCTTGCTTCAGGAGGGCATGCTGACCATGAAATGGTTTTTGGACAGTGCTCTTGAGTTTCTTGTAGAGCCTTATACCATGAACTCCTATGTTCTAGAGCTTCTTTTCTATTCCATAAAGTTGTTGTTCTTGTACACTATTAATGCATTTCAGGCTGGAAAAGACCAGGGTGCAAAGTTGCTTAGGGTAGTAAAATTCACCACCTATTCTTGGAGCCAAGCCTGGATGGAGAGCATCTGTTTATTTACGAACGTATAATGCAACTGCCTGCTTGCTGTCTTTGGATACCAGACCCTGTTGCACACAGTGCTTAACAAATAAATTCAATTGCTTGTTTATTACTTGGGTATACAAAAGCTTTTAGATATTGAACGAAGCAGTTATGATTTTTGATTTCCCTTCAGTATAAGATGACATTCCAGCCCCAGGTGTATTATACTTGTTTTCTTAAATATCTGTCAGTATCCGAGTTACTTTCCACTTATAAAGCCACACACAAATCTAAATTCTCAGCTGATGGTAAGGTCTCAGAAAATATTGCAATTTGTTTTTATCTTCCGAGAATTTGTGGTGAGGCATGTTAGTTGGACTGAGTGTGAGACAAGTAGAAATGTCTCAAAGAACATGGCTCTGCTCCCATGAATGTAAAGATTTGTAGGCTTAAAACATCAACGAAAAATCAAAATCAATGCTGCCAGTGTCAAGGAGATAATGAAGATGAGTATGTGCGTAATAATGTGACAAAATGTAATTGATTAAATTTGGTGTCTTTTATGAAGCTATAACAAGGCATTTTCAAGACTTCACCTAGTGTAAATGTCTGGGATCCTTTTGGGTCCAGATCTCGCTCTGGCTTTGCGGTCTAAGCACAAAACATTTTTCCTATAGAGACAGAATGGGAAAAAACCCTTGAGGCCCAAATTGAGATGATTGTTGCAATAAATTTGTTGCACAAACAGATATTAACTGAAGGACTGCTGACGTTCTGTTCCGTTTACAGAAGTCTAAAATGTAAAGTAACGTTTGTGCAAATATACTTTGCTACCAAATGTAGCAAGAAATTCCAGAGAAATATTCTCAGGAAGCCCATAAAGAACAAGGACAAGGATAAGTTTTTGCTTGAACCAAAACTTTAACAGATCATATCATTTAAGCAGGTTTTTATTTTTTTTATTTATTTTTTATTTATTTTTTTACATTTTCTCATATGTAAGAAGCAAGAATATAAAAAACAGCGATTGCTGAAACAAGAAAACAATGTCACGCTCATAGAATAAAGGAAGATCAATGGGTAAATGAGCATACATGCTTAGTAATTTGCTAAATTGCAGATACCTTCCAACTCCTGGGTTAGAATCCCTGCAGATAATCGGTGTGAAAGGCTCATGAGAGAAAGGGGAGGAAAGGAGATGAATCAAAAGATTAAAAAAAAAAAAGATGCAGAATTAAAAAAAAAATTTCAGATACAGTTTGTTGGACCTGGACAAATGATTTGCTGCTTCTCACCCAAGCCAAGAATACTGGAGCCTGAATTTTAATTTGTCTTAATTGAAAAAGAGTAATCAACCAGCCTGCAATGTTAGTGTTAGAGGAAATGATATATCGCCCAAAAAACCCACACATACCCTTAAAAGTAGGCCAAAAAAACACAACTCCCAAAAGCCCGAAATTTTCCACAGCCGATCTCTAAACCTAGCCCAATTGGGTGTGAAATCCACCCAACCTTTGCAAACAGTGGACCCCTGAGCTGAGACGAGTGTGGTCTTTACCTGAGAGAGGATCCACCAGGCTCTCGTCGTCGGGAGGCGGATCCAGATACCAGACCAAGAGTCGAGGCCAGCAGCAGACAGCAGAATCCAGATACTGGTCCAGAGGTCGAGGCCAAGAGTCAGTCCAGAGGGCAAGGAGCAGGACGGAGTCAGAGGAGAGGGCAGGACCAGGAAGTAGGGTACAAGGGCTGAAGGCATCAAGGGACAGGAACCAGGCAGGATGAGGAGCAAAACCAGAAGGCAGCCAGCAGCTTCCAGGAGAACCTGTTGCAGAGGCAATGCTGGAGAGCAGAGACCAGGTTGAAATAGTCCCTGCTTGATGACGAAGGCAGGGAACTGCAGGAATTTTCCCGCCGTGGTCCCTTTAAGGTCCAGAGGGAGGCACGCACGCGCGCCTATGCTGCCGTCAGGTTCGTGGCACTGGTTGCGTTCCTTGCCGTCGTGAAGATTGGCGGTGGCGGCGGCTGCAGTGGTTTCTTGCCGCTGCAGAAGAGGAAGGATCCGCTCCAGGGCCCTGACAGGGGAGGGAAGCCGTCCGCGCAATCCTGCGGCCAGCAAGCGTGACACCAACCGCAGACTCCGGTTTTAGAATAGTAAGTTACACATGTAACAGTTGGCCCCAGCCTGGAACATCCATTTCCCACCCCCTTAGTTTTCTTTTTTTGCTCACGCACACACATATACACACATAAACTGCAGCTTTTAAGATCCACGTTACTCACGTATGTCGGCGTTTTAGGGCAAAAGCATATTGGACAGACGGTAACATAGGCAAACCATAGGCCGAATTGGCACACATTCCCAGGCTCGTGCTGATTCAATCTTTTGTCTCCATGAGGCATTCCTGAAACCATGTCCTGGCTTGAACCTCATTTCCTGCTCTATATCTGACCTCCAAATTTACCAAATGTCAAGGGTGACGTACATATGCTCCCCCCCACCCCCCAGCAAACCCCCGACCGTGCTCCCAGTCCACCATGTTAGCTTCTCTGCAGTAATCTGGATCACTTATTATTTAGTTCAAGAAGCTGAATCTCTGCTTTACCTGCACTGAAACAATTAAACAGAGCTCTTCACAGAGAAGAATTTGGGAAAAGCACTATTTTATCTGCAGAAATGGCTTAGAAAATTATCCTCAGAATGAGCAAAAAGCCTTAGCAAGTCAGGATATTTATAGAAGCATAGCAACATACTAAATGAGAGCAAATAAAGACCAAAATGGACCCAACCCGTTAAGACTCATTACACTTTGGGTAGCTACACACATAAATTCCTATATCCACCCCAATACCAACTCTTTCCTCCCTCCTGTCTTTTACGTGACCTCTCAGCCCCCTTTCCACCATGGCTCTCCATATCTGTCGCAAGCAAGCCCGAAATCAGTTAACAGCGGTAACCTCCACCACAACTCCGCTATTAGGGCCAAGTCAGGTGTTGCCATCTTCAACTGGCAGGTGGTGTCGCTGTAAGCTGCCAGGAGCAGGACGAGAGTACTGCAATCCCAGCGGCAGGAGGAGTAAGGGAGCATGACGAGGGGCTGCAGGTAAGTCTTTTTTTTTTTCACCATCTCTGGGGGAGGGGAAACAATTGGCCCCTTACCCCTTCACCTTTTGTCAATATTTTGGAGGGGCTAATAGAGAGTGGGTGGGCTCAGACTGGCAGGCCCCATTTTTATGGTGCTGGGGTGGGGATCAGGGGAATTGGGGCCACCAGATACACAAGACTGTATTTTGTTTTTAAATCAGATCACCACATAACCTGCTATGTTCTTTTGAATATAGTCAGTTAAGATTTAAGTTATTCGGGAACATGTTCCCGGTTAACTTCGGAGTTACTGATAGCCACGTCTAAAGTTAGCCAAATAACTTATTTGTCTAACTTCAAATATCAGAGACAGCTGGGTAAGTTAGCCGGCTCACTCATGCCCACCCTGGAATGCCCCCAAAATGCCCCTATGTTATCCTGCTAATGACTTATTTGGATAAAATTTAGCTGGATAAGTGCTAGAGTTATTCAAACATTAGCATTGAGCTAGATAACTCACAAGTTATCCAGGTAATTGCCTTTGAGCATCGTTCTCTAAGTAAATAAGTCAAACTTAGTACAAGAGTCACACACATACAAAAATCAGTACACTGTCGCACTGACCCTTTTACACACAGAAAGCAGTGGCCTGAGAAGAGGAGGAGGCCCAGTAGCAGGGCCGCCGCTGCAGATGCCACATTGCGGGTGGCTCGAGAAGATCAGGGCCGCTGCAGAGCCCATCCTGTGGCGACCCGTGAAGAGGAGGCCCAGAGGCAAGAGAGAGGCTGAGGGCCTGTAGAGTGTGTATGTGTGCGTGTATGAGATGAGTTGAAAGATTGTGTGTGAGAGTGAGTTGAGAGACCGTGTGTGGGAGTGAGGACCTGAATGTTTGCAGAGACAGCATGTGAGAGCCTCTGTGTGTGTGAGAGAGACAGCATATGACAGTGAGAGCCTGTGCTTGAGCAAGACAGCATGTGGGAGTGAGAGAGAGCCTGTGTGTGAGAGTCAGACAGCATGTGCCAGTGAGAGACTCTGTGTATGAATGATTGTATGAGAGAGAGCATGTGACAATGAGAGCCTGTGCTTGAGCAAGACAGCATGTGGGAGTGAGAGAGAGCCTATGTGTGTGAGTCAGATAGCATGTGCCAGTGAGAGACTCTGTGTATGAATGATTGTATGAGAGAGAGCATGTGAGAGTGAGAGCCTGTGTGTGTGTGTGTGAGAGAGAGAAAGAGAAAGCATGTGAGAATGAGAACCTGACTGTGTGTTTGAGGGAAGAAGACAGATGGAGAGAAAAGAAATAGAAAAAAAGACAATATAAATGGCAAAAAAATAAGAAAGGGAAGGTGGAAAAAAAAAAGCCTGTGACCAACCTATTAGAAAACAAAGATCATACAGCAAATGTAAAAAAAAAATTACTTTTTACTGATTGGCACATGTAATCTTTGGGAATGTGCAAGAATAGCACTTTCTGTATGCGGATCTCACAGTGAACGAGATCAGCATGGAGGAAGTGGAAGCCCACGGGGCCTGCACAGAGGAGGCAACAGAATGGGCTTCAGTGCCAGTAGCAGCAATCAGCACCTCCCCAATAGCCACGCGGCAGCAGTGACAGTGGCAGCAGAGGAATGAGAGAGGCTCTGAGGTTGCTGGTAAAAGAAAGAGAGGGGGTCTGCTTTTAGTGTGTACATGTGTATGAATGGGAGTCTGCCTGGGGGTGTATGTGTGTGAATGCATGGGTGCCTGCCAGAGGGTGTGTCTGTGTATGAGAATGAATGGGTGTCTTCCTGGGGTTTGTATGTGTGAGAATAAGTGCCTGCCTGTGTGTGGTATATGTGTGAGTGAGAATGAATTGGTGCCTGCCTGGAGGTCTGTGTGTGTGAGAATGACTGGGAGCTTGCCTGTGTGTTTGTGTGAGAATGAGTGGGAGCTTGTCTGGGTGTGTGTGTTTGTGTGTATATGAGGGAGCCAGTGAGAGTGAGAGCATGAATGTGTATGAGAAAATCCAGGGGAGTAAGAGTTTGTGTGGGAGGTGTGTGTGGAGGGGGAGAGAGTGTCTTACAGTCTGAGAGTGTGTCAGTGTCTGTGAGAGCGAGAGGTTATGGTGGGTACAAGAGCATGAATGTGTATGTATGTGACAGTGTATGTGTGAGAGAGAATGGACATGTGAGTATGTGTGAGAGGGAAAGAGGATAACCTCCTAATCCTCGACAAATTCAGAGTGACTGGAAATCAAGAGCTCCCACGTATGGACAGCAGGGGCTTTTTAAAATCCTTATTAGTTTTAATTATTGGGTGTTATTTGATATATGTGCTGTTTTGAAATATTTTATTGGTGTTTGGGAAATTGTAAAAAATGTATATGATTTTACTTAATAGAAATTCTATTTATCAGTAGTTTTAAAATATTATTTTATTAGTATGGTTTTACTATTATAACTGATGTTTTATGTTTCTTGATTTTATTGTTTTATGAGGAATGGTGGTTCTGTTTTTCCATTGTTAATACACAGAGTCTGGCTTCTTGGGATTTCCATTTCAGTTTTTTCTAATTTGTGCTCCTTTATTTTGTATTCTGTATTTGGTGAGAGTCTGTCTCTGCTCTGTGTGTGTGACCATGATGAGAGATTCTGCTAGCATAAGTGTCTGTATAGGGATCTATAGCAATCGGGTTTGTTTTGTTTCCTCAGTAGGTGGTGTATTGGTATTCTAGGACCCAGTGTAATATTTACCCTTGCTTTTTCACAGGTAGGGTTATTGTTGTTTGAGTCCTTGGTGTTATTACTGTTATGTTATGATGGGATTGCAGTATAGATTTTGAGTGTCTTTTTTGCGGGGTTTTGTGTTAGTTCACAACTTCACATTGAGCCTGGCATGGAAGGTGTTTGTGCTGCTGTTACTGTGAGGTGACACCAGAATTTGAAAATATCTTTTTAGTATGTTGAGCTGTAAGGGAAACATCCAAGCTCCATTGTTTGGGGGAATTTCAGTGGATGCACAGAGTTACAGAACTGGAGGTGCAGGATTTATATTGACATTCTGTCCCTTCCTATATATTCCAGACTTCACTCTCATAGCCATATAGAATTAGTTGAATGAGGCTATCAAATAATTTTATAGTAGCTTTACTAGAAGTGTGAAGCTGGCCAACTTTTTTAAATTATGCAGAAGACCGTTTGGACTTTTTTATTAACACTTTTTTTATAACCTATTTTAAAGCAGGATCCATGCTAGAGGTGGGTGTGATGAAGAAATGTCATTTTGGCAAGCCCCCCAAATTCTTCTGTCTAGAGATGCCACTGATTATCTGTGACCTTAAGCATTAGTACAAGAAGGATTAAGGGGGGATGCTGGAGAGGCACACAAATGCATTGGTTCCCGGGCACTGGAGATCCTTGGTGCGGCACTGGATGCGAGCCATATGGGGCTGCAAGTGGTGGCAAAGAGGAGTGGAGATTTGGTGGGCCGCAAGCAGTGCCCAACCTGCTCACGACCCTGAAAACCACACAGTCAGCGGGCGTGATCGAGAAAGAGGTAGGAATTGGGGCTGAGACCGGGGGTGGTGGTGCAACGGGGGGGGGGGGGGGGGGCGCAAGGGAGAAGGCTCGCCTAGGGTGCCTAATCCCCTTGCACCGGCCCTGCTAGCAGGCAAACCCTCTAGGCCCATGCCGACACCAGGTGATCTTGCTCTTACAAGTAATAGGACTAGGGCTTCACCTGTACCAGACCCGTTCCCCACAGGTTGAGCCTTTGAGCTCCAGGGACTGGCAGTCCTTAGGCAAAGGGGTCCTTTAAGGAGTGGTCAGACAAAGTCAAGTAGCAGGCCGAGATCAGGATGGGCAGCGAGCAAACAAGCAGTGTCGAGATCGGGGCAAGCGGAGATCCAGAAGCAAAGTCAGAGTCCAAGGGCAGGGTCAAAACCAGAAGTCCGGCAGAGACACAGAGAGACAAGACAAGGGCAGGGCAGAAAGGACTGAGACACGGCAAGCAGACACAGGGCAAGGCAATGACGAGGCAGGACCAGGCAAGGTAACAAGGCTGCAAGACAAGGCAAAGCATGGAGGCAGCAAGCAACATGCCCTGCAAGAGCAGGTGGACCTGTTGCTGAGGCAGGGAATCGCTGTGCTGGCAGTGCTTATCAAGGGCCAGGCGTGTGATGTCATCACAGGGGTGCTACGGGCCCTGTAAAGAATTGGTGAGCACTGCACGCGCGTGCCTCAGCAGGGCCCGGTAGGAGCAGGGTGCCTGGCAGCGTCTCTGAGGGGGCAGCACTGGGGTGAATGTGGTCAGTTGCGGGACATCCCATAGCCAGCCAAAACGTTAAACCTTCTTGTTCAGGGTTGTAATTACCACTCCATGCAGGTTATCACAGGATTCGCCAATGCTTCGTGTCTATCCTCTTGCCATTAGGTATTCTTTGTGTTTATCCCATGCCCTTTTGAATTCCTTCACTGTTTTGGTCTTACTATCAACTCCAGGAGACCACTCCAGGCATCCTCAATCTTTTTCATGAGAAAATATTTCTTGACATTGTTTCTGAGTCTACCTCCCTGGAGTTTCATATGATGACATCTTAATCTTCCGCTTCCTTTCCATTGGAAAAGGTTGTTCATGGTGAATACCTTTCAAGTATTTAAAAGTCTGGACTATCATATACCTCTGCCTCTCCTCTAAGGAATATGTATTTAGGTCTTCAAGTCTCCTCTCAGAAGTCTTATGGTGCAGACAGAACTGAACACAGTACTCCAGATGAGACTTCCTCAGCGATCAGTACAGGGGCATTGTCACTTCCTTTTTCCTGCCGGTTAACCTCGCTCTATGTAACCAGGTCACTGCTTTGTCACACTGCTTTGCTACCTTCAGATCATCAGATAACTATTAACCCGAGGGCTCTCTCTCTCGGTCCCTGCCAATCAGTCTTTCACCCCTATTGCATACAGCTCCTTTGGATTTGTGCGCACCAAGGGGTACATTTTAAAAGGGTTATGCATATTAGTTATGCGCGTAACCCTTTCAAAACCCCCTGCGCGTGCCAAGCCTATTTTGATTAGGCTCGGCGGTGTGTGCAAGCCCCGGGACACGCGTAAGTCCCGGGGCTTTGCTAGGGGGCGTGTCGGGGGCATGTCGGGGGGTGGTGCAACGTTTGGGGCGTTTCGGGGGTGTGGCCGAGGCCTCCGAAATCGCTCCCGGGCCAGGGAATCGTGCGGCAGCGGCCGATCGGCACGCACGAGTTACACCTGCCTGGAGCGGCCTCGGAGGGAACGGGCAGCATGCGCAGGGCTCGGCGCGCACAAGGTGCACAAATGTGCACCCCCTTGCGCGCGCTGACCCCGGATTTTATAAAATCCGGCGTACTTTTGTTTGCGCGGGTGTACATTTATAAAATCTACCCACAAATGCACAACTCTGCACTATTCAGCACTGAATCTTAACTGCCAAGCCTTCTCCCATGAGGATAGCTCATTGTAAGTGAAAAGACAGGATCTAATAAGGGAGACATTCTGAACAGTCCTATTTATTTATTTATTTATTTACTTTGCAGTGGAGGTGGACACTTTTAACCCATGTACACAGCAGCCAGATTTCAAAGGAAAACCCCGGGCCTTATTTCCTTTTTGAAAATGTGCAGCTAGAAAGTGCACGCATTAAAAGTGGCTACATATTTTGCACCTGGCTAGTTGTGCAAAAGGGGGAAAAATACAGCCCTTACATTTTAAAATCCCATGCATGCCTGCTATTTCCTCCTCTGCCCTAACTGCAGCCCCTTCACTGGAACTCCTCATTTAAGCGGGCAGGGCAGCATCATTTTCAGACATTTTAACCTGGTAAATTTCTATTTACCCATGCAAATGGCTTTGAGAATTGCCCTCCCCCTGTGTCACTTAAACTTACAATGCTCCTGGACTTGCAAGCTATTTCATTCACTATGCATTATTATTCTTTTTGTATTGTCAGACAAACAAAAACGTATCTGACGGTATAATAGCTTATCACATTCAGACCTTTAGCCTTATATATTTTTAGTTACGTCTTCATACATTAATATCTTTTCATAAAATCCCTGTCTCTATTGAATTCTCAGCTTAGTATTCACAAAAGGTCTTACAATCAGAGGTCACATTTTTTAACACAATCTTGAAGCTTCTGATTATTCCTCATGCAGAAAGTCAGCCTCCAGTTACAAAAAAAACAAAACAAAAAAACCAAGCCTGCCCAATGAACATGCCTAGGAAAACTTTGGGGAAGCGAGCAGCTTGAGCATTCAGATATCTCTAAAACTCGCCAAGCACCACAATTAGTTTAACTAATTGTCCAAAACACGCGATCATTATGAAAGAAGTAAACCAACAGAACAGGGAGTTGTCAATCGCTTTTATTTCCATTGGATCCTCTACCATGGAACTCTTCTGTCCCGCTTGTGCACTATGGATATTTAGAGAGGGATATAGAATCTTGTGATTCTGGACAGGCTTTCACAAATGCATTTATTTATTCTATTTTATAGTCCATAAAAAAATACTTTTACGTTCTTTCTGAGTTATCATAAATGTACAACAGAAGTAAGACAGATGGATGCTGCCTAAAAAAGCGGGAGGCATCTCACAGAGAAAGCCATCTAGCCTCTTAAAAGTAACACTCCCAAGAAAACCCATCAACCAACATCGAGGGCCAGCTCCAAAATCTAAGATGGTAACTTAGATTTTTTTGCCAGTGCGCGCACATGAACGTGTTCATTTTATAACATACGCAGTTTACGCACATATATGCATGCACATTATAAAATCAGCAGGATGCATGTACATGTACACACAATTTTATATGGTGCACACAAATTCCACATCTACCACATAAGTGGAGGGATTTAGTAAGATATGCACGCTGACGGCAATACCCATTTCTCCAGTCCATTCCCAATTCTCCTGTTATTGTTCAGTGTGGTTGTGGACCCCTGGGTCATAGTGAGAGTTGGCTCCACCCACAGGGAGGAGCCCTGTGGGGACTCACTATGCAAGGCTCTAGCCTCAATAGACAGACAACAGTAATAGATTTTATTAAGCAGTCTATGTCTATGCCCACCTAGGTGGGCATAGACATAGACCGGAGTGAAGTGGTGCGAAGCTGGTCCTCCTGGTAGTGGTCCACAGAGCAGGGTATGCCTGGGCAGCTCCTCTGGAGTGGAGATTCTTCAGATGTGATCCAGTAGTGGCTCGCAGCGTGGGTTATGCCGTGAATCAGGTGGAGATGAGAGAGAAGCACTCGTAGCAGAGGAGCAGAGAAGACGAAAGCATTCACTTAGTAGAAATGAGGCATGTAACAGAGAGCACTCGGTAGTGGTCCAAGGTACGGGGTACGCCGGAGGTCTTGTCACCAAGGTGGTAGATGATGGTACTCACAGACAGAAGTAGTAGATTCCTGCAGATGAGATGGCCCTCCGAGGAGAGGATAGCCAGAGCACAATAGGCCCCCGAGGAGCGGGTACTTTAAGTCCAATATCAGTAGTCAGGAACGAGTACTGCGAAGCGAAGAGATCTCCGTAGGAATGGAATCAGATAACACGGAAGTCCTTGCTAACTCGCTGGATGTTAGAAAGTGTAGGGTTTAAATACCTTTTGGCGGGTGATGTCATATGTGGGAATGCCCCAGAGGTTCCCGCCTTGATGGGAATAAGAGTGAGGCTGATACGCACGCACGCGCGCGCCCTAGGTAACTCCGACATAAAGATGGCATCTGGGAACATCCACGCCGTCCCAGGGACGCCAGGGAGAGCGGCGTTTGCAGGCTAAGGCCGAAAGACTCCTTGAAATCACTGGAGCAGGCAAAAGTGAGATGAGCAACAGAGGTTGCAACCATCTGCGACCGATGGGTGCAACATCACCCTTACACCTCCAGCTAACTAGTTTTCCTTTACCCTACCTGCCCTGACCCTTAAAAACCCAGCTGAGTAGCCTAGTTTTTTTTCTTTTTCTACTTACACCTTCTCCATAGCAGAAGTAAAGTCACGCAGAAGGGGACCCCAGCGTGTGCTTATGTGTGTAAGTACTTTCATGCACATTTCTACTTATGGATCTGAATGCCTATATCCCGCCCAAACTTCTCACAGACTCCGCCCATGCCCCACCCATTTTTTTTGTCTTTTGCATTTGTGCGTGTACCAGGAGATATGCCTGTACTTGGTTGCTTTTTAAAATCTGTGCGGCGTGTGCTGGCCGGAGACAAGCACATATCTCCCGGTTTTGGCACGTGCAAGGCTTTTAAAATCGACCAGTATGGATACGTAATATCCAATCAACAACTTACCATTCAAGCAAATCTCATGCTAACAGATATTTATCACCAATACAAAAACTATGTCAAGACAAAGCAAGCAACGTGTAAAATAACTGCTAACCAGGCATAACCTACTTTCCATCTAACGGTAAATATTCCTGAAGTAATGCAAATTAATTATTAGAATAACCATGTTTGTAATAACTCTTGGAATATCCCAAGGTCAGAGCAGAGTTCAAAGATAACATCAATCAGATTTGGGAAACTGCAAACAAACACATACTCACTGGTTTTAACTAATCAAATCATTTTCACAGAGGGAACCAAAGAAATCCTGCATCAGTTGAGCAAGGAACCCAGGACGGGACATATTTCAGAAAGTGCCCTGTAAGATATTTAGAGTCATTCCCCTGCAACAGTTTAAAGACTAAAGAAAAAAAATCTTAAGCTTAGCCAATGCATATCATCTGACACAATAGAGATACTACAACCATAATCACAGCCCATCAATAATCTGGCTGATATATTTTGCAGCATTTGTAGTCTATGATAGTCATTTTCTCTGATAGGCAGGCCCAAATAGAGACTATTACCCTACCTGGGAATTCTCAGTTTTGCCCCGGAGACTCAGGAAATTTGCATCAATTGCTGGGTCTCAGGAGAAGCATTAAAAAGCTTTGGGCCTCTCTGTTTACTGATCCAGCCATCCCCCTTCTGTAAGCCTGCAGGTAGGGGGAGATGTAAGCCTGGAGCACCAAGAATGCAGGCCGCAGGTCGGGAGAAAGTGCAGCTGAGATTCCAAGACTTGGGACTCAGCTGAGGGTAGAGTAAGGGGATGGAAGCAAGGAGAGTACTGGGATCAGAAAGGGAGGAAGGGAAAAAATGCTGGCGTCACCCCTGGAGGGAGGAAAATGTTTTAGTGAGGTGAAGAGAGGTAGCATGGATTAGCAGGGAGGGGATGGAACACAGAAAGTTGATGAGCTGAGGGTGAAAAGGGGTAGACTCAGGAGTAATCTAAGAAAAGATTTTTTCCCAGAGAGGGTGGTGGATGAATAGAACGGCCTCCCAGTGGAGGTGATGGAGACAAGGACAGTATCTGAATTCAAGAAAGCATGGAATAAACACAGAAGATCTCTAAGGGATTGTAAAACCGAGCAGTTGGTGTGCACAGGAGGACTAGATAGGTTGTTATATTTCTATGTTACATATTATTCCTTCCCCTTAACTTCCCTACTCCCCCCCACACACACACACACGTACGCCCCTCCTTAGATAATCAACAGCAATCTCAGGGTGATCACAGCTCAAAAGTTCTCCGGTATGACTGTTACAAATAGGGCTGGATAAAGGCCAACTGATACCCTAAGCACAGCCCAACAATGTTGCTCCTCGGCCCTTCCATTGCTTAACTGACAAGACATTGAGACTCAATAAGTGCTGAAGATGAAATAAGAGATTAGAAATTCAGTTTTCTGCCAGGCCAGACCCCACAACTATATTAAATAGAAACTTTTTTTAATGATGGAAAAAAAAATTTCAGTAAAATTATTTAAAAATTGTATTTATTTAACACTAAACAGCAGAAGCAATATAAGCAAATTATTTACTTATATCTTGGGGGCAACAGAAAAAAATGCAAATTTTCAGCACTCTCTGGTGCCCCCTTCCCTTGGTGTCCTATGCATGTGCTTATTTTGCTTATTCTAGAGCTGATTACAATAGTCTAATCAAGCCATAATAGTGGCATATAAAATGCCTGTAAAATTAATTTGATCCAAAAAGTTCATGGATCTGACATTAACTGCTTGAGATGATAAAAAACAGTTTCTAATCACAGCCTGACCATGGGGTTGAAGAGAAAGATTAGAGTCTAGAAGGGTTCTGAGACTCCGCATGGGTTCTTAAGTCTGCAGGACTATCCCATTGATATTCATGGTTGGATAGGAAAGGGCATGCTTGACTAATTAACCTACAGGACTTCAGTCTTTCTCTTGGTTAACTTCAGTATATTTGAATGCATGTAGCCGGAGACTGCTGTTAGGCAGAAAGTAAGAGTATCAGGTGCCTTTGTGAGGGTGCTTTGAGGGGTTGCAGTAACAATATATTTGTTAATGGTGATGAAGAAGCAGAGAAAACAGCAGTATAATAAAGATTTTTCGGGAACTGACCAGAACTGTAGGAATTAGTTGTTTACTCTTTCAAAAAGTACAAAGACTAGGAGGACACACAATGAAGTTCTTAGGTAACACATTTGAGGCAAATGGAAGAAAATAATTTTTTACTCAACACATTATCAAACTCAGGAATTCGTTGCCGGAGGATTTGATAAAAGCTGCACGTGTAGCTGGGTTTAAAAAAGGTTTGGTCAAGTTCCTGGAAGAAAAGTCCGTAAACCATTATTAAGGTGGACTTGGCGAAATGCACTGCTTATTTATTTCTAGTCTGCCTTTCAGCCATTTCAAAGTAATTTACATTCAGGTACTGTAAATAATATCTCTGTCCCCAGAGGACTCATAATTTTTGGGACCGATGCAGAAAGGTGCCTTCAGCCGAAGGCACTTTTCTGCCTCCACTTCATCACACATTTCTGCATGCAAGACTTACTGCCGATGCAGCAAGGAGTTCTGCACGCAAAAAATGTGCGTTGCAAAACAAGAGTTCTGTTTAGCATCCTTGCATGGAAATTGCATGCAGATGAGGGCATTAAATAGTACTCTCTGATGCAGAGAGGTATGCTGGCCAAACACATTCTTTCTTAGCGCTGGAAACTTAACCCCTGATCAGATATGGAGTCAGGTTTCCAATGCTACTGCACTGGTACTTAAAACCCTCCAAAAAAGAAAAAAAAAAGAAATCAGGTTTACTACCGCCATTTAGCCAGTCAGGTATGGTCTTATCCGGATAGGTGACGGTGGCGGCGGCTAACTGGAATCAGGAGCGGATTGCAGGAAAATAATAGCCTAGGAGATTTTTTGAAAAATAGCCCACCCGGTATCTGATTCACTCAAATGCTTACCTCACCTTGGTCTGATACAGGCCCTCGTCGAATACAGAATAAAAATACCATAAAGTATAAACAGAAATGTGCAGACAAAAACTGAACTGGAAACTGCAACAAGCCAGATTCTGTATGCATTAAAAAAATAGATAAACAGTAACTATTCCACTTAAAACATCAAACAATAAAATCAAGAAATATAAAATATATTAATAAACCATACTAAACAAATGAACAAATATTTTAAAACAGCTGATAAATAGAATATTCAATAAATAAAAACTCATTGGGAAATGTTTAAAATATTTCCCAAACACCAATAAAATATTTCCAAACAACAGACACATCAAACTAATAAAAATAAAACAAATTCACCACTCTGCATACCTGAGAATTTTTTATTCTATTCACCAAAAAATATAAATAAATGTGCAGACAAAAACTGAGCTGGAAACCGCAACAAGCCAGACACTGTATATAAAAAACAAAAACATTACCATGCCAGATAAACCATCAAACAATAAAATTAAGAAATATAAAATGAAAAAGTAAAATCATTCTAAAATAATGAACAAATATTTCAAAATGGCCGACAAACAGAAGATCCAATAATTAAAAACTTTTTTTTTAAATGTACTGTTTTGAAATATGTTTTTGGTGTTTGGAAGATGCATCAAATAACATCCAATAATTAAAAATATGAAGAATAAAAAAATGTTGTGCTCTCCATATTTGGGAATGTTTGATTTCCAGTATCCTAAGAATGTCATACATTAGCAAGAGAGAGTGGATGCACAAACTTTCTCTTCCCTCCCACCCTGACAGTAGTAATCTCCTTTTCTCTCTCTCTCTGTCTCTCACACACACACACACAGACACACACACACACACACACACACACACAGAAGCACCTTCTTAATCTCAAATACATACACACACACAGTCACACAGAAGCACCCTCCTGATCTCAAATACATACAAACACACACAAACACCCCAGCCCCCAGCTGATCAGCTCCAGTCTTCGGCCCTGCCACCTAGCCTCCAGCGACAGCTATCAGCTCCAATCTTTGGCCCCGCCGGCCTGGTCTTTGGAGGGAGCCAGCGGTTCCGATCTTTTGCCCCGCTGGCCTGGTCTCCGGCAGAGGCCAGCAGCTCAGTCTGATATGGGCTGATGTTGCACACAGTGACTCTGTAGATATGGGGCCACTGCGACCAACATCAATCACGTGATTGGGCCTACTAGCCCAGCAGGGCATGCCTGAAGCCCTGATAGGAGAATCCACCCCTGACTGGAATGCATTGCAACCCCCCACACACTTCCCAAGTTAAAATGTGCATTTGGGATGTGATACCTGAATCCCTGCTTTGTAGCCTGTTGCTCTAACCACTAGACTACTCCTCCACGATTCGTAGTAACACAGTAGATAATAACAGAAAAAGACCAACCGACCCATTCAGCCTACTCAGCTATTCATATCCATGCTGCTAAGGATACATCCCAGCTGCCAGCCATAGAGCATTGATAGTTGTAAGATTATCACGCTTTATCCAAAGCAAGGTGGGTTGCCTTCATCCGCTGTGCCTCACCAGATTCCTACCCGGGGAGCTCATAATTAAAAATGAGCTGATAAACCGGCAGACCATCTGGTTCTATATCCGCTGGACTCCAGAGACCGCAGTGCAACACTGAATATACCTCAGATTTACTTCTCCAGCTACTTCTACAGGAATAAACTGCACCAATCTGATTAACAGCCATCTGGCAGTATCATGACACCTAATCCAAATGATAAACTGTACCAAAGCCAGTGAATAACTTTTTGCTGTAACATTTTCTAAGACTAGATAAAGCATGAATCAAGTCAATTATTCTCCTTGTCTCTTGATAGAAATGAATAAACTGACATGAAAATATAAATATATATGTGTCTGTGCAGAAAATAGTGCTTGAAGTGTTCTTTTATACACAAGAGCACTATTGTACTAAATTAGGCCTAGATTCATCATTCTGCTATATTTATAGCAGGTTGTGGCCAGGCCGCACACTTTCGCTCCCATCACACCACGGGAAAAGGTGTAGTTATTTACCGCAGTGCTGCCAGCGATAATGTGTAAAACATTCTCAGCCACAGCGCTGCCGGGACATAACCCTGCCCACACTCCTCCCCTTCCCCTAATTTGAATTGTACCACTGTGATGTGGCCGGTATCACTTGTGGTAGGGCGTTATCGCACGTGATAAGGCCCAAACACACGCGATAAGACCACATCACTCTTTGAAGAATGACCCTGTTATTTGGTACAATAGTGTTTAAGGTTTCATTGTATACAGAGTGCATATATAGATATAGATATATATATATACATATACACAAACATACACACACAATGGGGTAGATTTTCAAAAAACGCGAATAGGCGTACTTTTGCTGGCGCACCAGGCGGAAGCAAAAGTACGCTGGATTTTAGTAGATACGCGCGGAGCCGCACGTATCCACTAAAATCCTGGATCGGCGCGCGCAAGGCTATGAATTCTGTATAGCCGGTGCGCGCCGAGCCGCGCTGCCTACCCCCGTTCCCTCCAAGGCCGCTCCGAAATCGGAGCGGCCTTGGAGGGAATCCTCTAACGCTCTCCCCTCACCTTCCCCTCCCTTCCTCTACCTAACCCACCCACCCGGCCCTGTCTACACCCCCCCTTACCTTTCTCCGGGGATTTACGCCTCCCGGAGGGAGAAGTAAATCCCCGCGCGCCAGTGGGCCGCTAGCGCGCCGGGACGCAACCTGGGGGCGGGTACGGAGGGCGCGACCACGCCCCCGGACCACCCCGGGCCATAGCCACGCCCCCATACCCGCCCCCAAAACGCTGCCGACATGCCCCCTAAACGCCGCGACGACCGGGCCCGCCCCCCCGACACACCCCCGACACGCCCCCCTCGGAGAACCCCGGGACTTACGCGAGTCCCGGGGCTCTGCGCGCGCCGGTAGGGCCTATGTAAAATAGGCTCACCGGCGCGCAGGGCCCTGCTCGCCTAAATCCGCCCGGTTTTGGGCGGATTTAGGCGAGCAGGGCTCTGAAAATCCGCCCCACTGTGTATATAAGTAGATGGATATGTATATATAGCGACAGATGAACCCCCTAAAATACTACAGAAAGTCCACTGAAATGTACCAACATATACTAAGTACCCTATTTTCAGCATTTCCCTCCTATTTCCAGAACTGGAGAATAAAATAGGAACCAAAATGTGCAGCATAATTTTCAGAGCTATTTAGCTGGGTAAATAGAGATTTGCCTGAGTAAACTGGCAGCCTGACACCTGTCCTCATTCACAAACAGATTTCAAGTAAGTGCAGGGTTTCACAGTGCAGGAGCTTTTAGTTGGATTGAGGGGAGGTGTTCCCCGGCAGGGCGGCGTGTCTCGAGAAGGATCAGAAAATAACACTCTTAGAAGATGCTGCACTAATCTGCAAATTTTTTTCACAGACAGGAGCCTACACATGTAAAAATGTGCAAAAGCCTCAGTGCTTCAGGCTTTTGTATTCTTTTACATGCATAGGACTAATTTGCAAAAAAAAATTGCAAATAATCCCCTTTGCAAGTGTGTTGCCCACTGAGTTAATGAACTGTTGTAATGCCATACTATGCAAAGCAGCGCATAACTTTAAAATCCAGAGAAAACTGGCCCAAGAAGACATCTTCGTGGGCTGGTTTTTGCAAAAAAGGTAACCACATTTCAACGAACATCTCCCCTCAATCCAAATAAAAGTGCATGCGCTGTGGAACCCTGTATGTACTTTTAGCCTGATTGAATATTTTGGACCACTAGACTGGAAAAACTGCGTGCAACTTTGCTGCCTGTACTGATAGTAAAAATGCACGTGAAGGAGGCCACTGACCCACGGAATTCTACTGAACACAAACATTGGGAATAACAAATATTTTACAGACTTATAATCTCTATCATTTCTGTCCCTTCCTAGGACACTAGAAATCAGCAGTAACCTTTCATTAAAGTTGCAGTTTTTTCTGGATTTTTTTCTTTTTTCATGTATTGTATTTTTCTTGATGTGCTAAGTATAGATAAATATTAACCTTTTTTCTTCAGGCTTTGGACCATCAGGACAAACATCCAATTTATGAAATCTTTCTCAACATAGTAATGAACTTAAGCAACCCGTTTCTTCACATGGCATAGCCCAAACCCTAAAAGGGACATTTTATACGTAATGAATGTACATTCTGTGTCCACAATCAAAATGGTTTGTTTACGAGATTTCTGAATCCTCCTGGCATGTCGAATGTTGTTCTTCTCTACTCTGCTGTAATTTCATAGCAAGACCAGGCTTCTAAAGTGGTTTCTCAGAATCAGTGCTATTATAACATTACCCTGCCACTAGCAACTTCACAGTCACTCTGGGTTCTACCGAGATACAAATATATTTGCTTCCAGAAATCTTGAGTGTTGTCTCTGTGCCGTATATTATTGTCATGACCATGTGTGAGCAGTGTACCTTATTAAAGGCATCAACCACTGGATGGAGATTCAAAACCCCTCTTTTAATGTTGCAACAAAACTATTAGACAAACTCGTAGTCAGCCATAGAGCAAGTGGATTGATGATAAATATGATTGCATCTTTGAAACCAATTTAATAATTTGAAGTTCTGAAGGAACTAAAAAATGAAATTTCAGACCTATTAGTAAAAATTTGTAAACTATCATTAGAATCATCCACTGTACCTGAAGACTGGAGGATAGCAAATGTAACCCCAATATTTAAAAAGGGCTCCAGGGGCGATCCGGGAAACTACAGACCGGTTAGCCTGACTTCAGTGCCAGGAAAAATAGTGGAAAGTGTTCTAAACATCAAAATCACAGAACATATAGAAAGACATGGTTTAATGGAACAAAGTCAGCATGGCTTTACCCAGGGCAAGACTTGCCTCACAAATCTGCTTCACCTTTTTGAAGGAGTTAATAAACATGTAGATAAAGGTGAACCGGTAGATATAGTATACTTGGATTTTCAGAAGGTGTTTGACAAAGTTCTTCATGAGAGGCTTCTGGAAAAGTAAAAAGTCATGGGATAGGTGGTGATGTCCTTTCGTGGATTGCAAACTGGCTAAAAGACAGGAAACAGAGAGTAGGATTAAATGGACAATTTTTTCAGTGGAAGGGAATGGGCAGTGGAGTGCCTCAGGGTTCTGTATTGGGACCCTTACTTTTCAATATATTTATAAATGATCTGGAAAGAAATACGACGAGTGAGATAATCAAATTTGCAGATGACACAAAATTGTTCAGAGTAGTTAAATCACAAGCAGATTGTGATAAATTGCAGGAAGACCTTGTGAGGCTGGAAAATTGGGCATCCAAATGGCAGATGAAAATTAATGTGGATAAGTGCAAGGTGATGCATATAGGGAAAAATAACCCATGCTATAATTACACAATGTTGGGTTCCATATTAGGTGCTACAACCCAAGAAAGAGATCTAGGCGTCATAGTGGATAACACATTGAAATAATCGGTTCAGTGTGCTGCGGCAGTCAAAAAAGCAAACAGAATGTTGGGAATTATTAGAAAGGGAATGGTGAATAAAACATAAAATATCATAATGCCTCTGTATCGCTACATGGTGAGACCGCACCTTGAACTCTGTACAATTCTGGTCGCCGCATCTCAAAAAAGATATAATTGCGATGGAGAAGGTGCAGAGAAGGGCTACCAAAATGATAAGGGGAATGGAACAGCTCCCCTATGAGGAAAGACTAAAGAGGTTAGGACTTTTCAGCTTGGAGAAGAGAAGGCTGAGGGGGGATATGATAGAGATGTTTAAAATCATGAGAGGTCTAGAACGGGTTGATGTGAATCGGTTATTTACTCTTTCGGATAGTAGAAAGACTAGGGGGCACTCCATGAAGTTAGCATGTGGCACATTTAAAACTAATCGGAGAAAGTTCTTTTTTACTCAACGCACAATTAAACTCTGGAATTTGTTGCCAGCGGATGTGGTTCGTGCAGTTAGTATAGCTGTGTTTAAAAAAGGATTGGATAAGTTATTTTCACTTAGAGAATAGCCACTGCCATTAGCAATGGTAACATGGAATAGACAGTTTTTGGGTACTTGCCAGGTTCTTATGGCCTGGATTGGCCACTGTTGGAAACAGGATGCTGGGCTTGATGGACCCTTGGTCTGGCTCAGTATGGCATTTTCTTATGTTCTTATGTTCGATATAACTATATAAAGTTACTGCTCATGCAGTAAATTTAAATTTTACTCACAGACTGGCCCCGTTTCCACATAAAGACTGAAGCAAAGAAAGTACATTTTAGATCAATGCTTTGCCCCTTCTCTGAATAATTTTGCTACCTACACTCTCCTGAAAGGAACCTGCTGCATACCACCATTTACGTTGGACAGTAAATAAAACATATTTTTATAATGTAGCACCCATTTCTTTTGTCTATAGAAACAACACAAAGAAAAAGCCAGGCTGTTCCTTAATGCATTCAGTCTAAAGTCAGTAAGTTTGCATAACACATTTCCAAGAAATGCAGCTTTCCAGGTTTATTGAGGCAGACCATTAGCTCTGAAATTATCTTCTATTTCTTATTTAAAAAAAAAAAAAAAAAAGACATTCCAAGAAGCATTATCTCTTCAAACTCCAGATGTACAACCTGAAAGGCACTTTAAGTCCAGCAACGTTCATTGGCATTAGCTGATAGCTGGTACTTTAAGGTCTGGATTTTTCTGCTACTGTCTCCCACAGCAAACGGTGATCTGAGTACCCAAAGAGAACAAAACTGAAGTTTCTTTGAGAGATGAAATGCCTAGCAACCATTAATGTGCCACTGCCAGCAATAAACACTCAAGGCACATGTCTTCAGTGTATCCCAAAGAAAGCAAAGGCAAATACCAATGATTACAGGCAAGCATCCTTCAGAGAAAGAAATGTTCATCTATGTCCTTTTGAAATCCATTTAAGATAGGTTTAGGATTTTGTTTTGTTTTAGAAACTGCTATTGTTGTCCCCTCATCCACACATGCAAAAAAAGCATTTACATAAGGAATGAATAATAATAATAATTTGGATTGCTATAGCCACTTCTCCTTCAACAGGCACCCAATGCACTTTCCTCTTTATATTACTTTAGAAACATAAAATGTCTGGACAGCAGTTTTGGTGCTCAACCTAATGACATTAATAATAATAATTATTATTTGTTTATATTCTGCCTTTCATGTCACTTCAAAGCAGAGTACATCCAGGTACTGCAGGTATTTCCCTGTCCGCAGAGGACTCACAGTCTAATAGGGTCATTTATCAAATTGTGTTATGGCATTTTTCGCATGTTTTCACATGCGAAAAATGCCTTAACGCTTGCAAAAAACCTTATCTTGAAGTTACCAATAAACACACCCCTTTTTCTACCGCATGCTAATCATTGATATTATTGTTCATCTGATTCAAATGTAGTATGTTGTTGTAAATGTAAACCAGAGTGAAGGCCATCACCAATACTTCGGTATATAAAAAACTTAAAAATAAATAAATAAATAAATAGAAATAAATAATGTACACGATAAGCGCCATAATGCATGGCGCATTGCAAATTTTTAAAAGGTGAGGAGTCTGGGGCGGAATTTCCAAAAAAGTGGGCTGGCTTTGTGAAGCCATAATGCACAATATTGTGATGAGATACTTACAATGTTCTCTCAATCTAGCTTGATGTTACCCAGGTAGAGAGTCCATCAAGCTAGGGTGAGAGAACATTGTACAAATCTCATCTTTGTGTGAGTTTCCTCACTCCGAAGGACATCAAATCTTCACAAGAGTGTACGGTTCTGTTCATACATCTCACTCTGCATGTAAAAGTGGTCCCTAACCCCTCCACTGTTACCTAAACCTCACCTTGACTTATTAGGTGGGCCTCCTATAGAGATATAAATAGCTTACTACTAGAAGAGCCTTGTAAATAGTCTCTCTCTCTCTCTTTCCACACCCCTTTTTCTACTGCATGCAATATTTACAGCAACTTGATTAATCTAGCTATAAGTTTGCACCTGAGGCAATGGAGGGTGCAGTGACTAGCCCAAAGTCATAAGGAATGTCAGTGGGATTTGAACCCTGGTTCACAGCCCACTGCTCTAACCACAAGAAGGTAGAAGAATGCTGCTGTTGCCCAGGTATATGTAGGTAGACTGAGGCACAAAGAGATGAAACTATTGCTCCAAAGTCATACAGCATGCCAGGAGAAGGCCTAGGCTTTGAATACACAAGTTCTGCAATCTCTTGCTGACCATGAGTTCACAGCTTCTGCCTGCAAAATGACAAGGAAGAGCATGTCAGATCTATATAACTGATTTCATGCTGTGCTCTGCTGAAGCAATCTGCATGCTGCCAGTGTATGCTTGTATTTGTGATCCCTGTTGATTGGACCATGCAATATCTCTAATCAAGTAAGTCAGTTAGGCAGCAAGGACCACTGATTATAACATTTGATAGAATTTAATTGTACATCAATCTCTTTTTAAGTAGTTGTTTGGCATAAAATGAGCTACTTCAAGATCTATCTGAGAGGAGCCATTGTCAAACCCTGCTGAGTTTCCTGGGGATTCTTTTTGTCCTTTTGGGATGCAAAAGCAGGCACGTTTCACTGTCCACATCCAGCAATCAGCTCCCACTTTGCAGATAAAGTTTTTTCCTTCTCCTGGCAAAATCTAGGGCTGTATTGACTTCAGTAGGCACCCAGGGCTTCTAAGTTTTATATTAAATTCATCAATGATGTACTCCTGAAGTAACTGTACTCAGTCCATTCCCACCCCATCCTAGCCACCTTATCTTACCCCGATGTAAGGTTCTCTTCAAATTTAGGTATTTCAAGGAAATATGTTTTTTAAGTTATATAGGGAATCTTGCCCACTATTTTAGGAAAATTCAAAAATCGTAAGTTTAAATGCCTTGAGTAATTTTCCAAATTCTCAAGTCTATGCGAGACACTGGTTAAATCTTTAATCAGTTTAATATTGCAATCCTGAGTTTTCTGCACTGCTATTTCCATAGAGTCCACCCAAGGTTTAATTTCATTTAATTGAACTTCACAAGATTCAAGTTTAACTTTCTATTGTGATCCCACAAAGAACTGCCCAGAACAGCTACTAGGTCCCATATTACTATTGCTGATTTTGGAGGTAATTGAAAGTGGGTAAACTTACCCGTTTTCCTCTCCAAAGATTTTTCCGCCAGCAAAATTTCCCCCGAAGCAATCGTGGCTCTCTACACTTCCGGCTCCCTCTCCAGGGTCGATGTAACAAGCACTGCCTTCGGCTTCGCGTCACCTAGAGCCTCTGAAGATCCCGCGAGAAGCGAGGGGGCCAAGGGTATTCCTCCATTCTCTGCCCCCTCCCTCCAGAGTCGCTGAAGCCACATCGGCGTCCCGAATCACGGCAGACAGAGGGAAGTCCAGGGAAATTGCAGCCAATAGATCTCGAGGATCCAGGGGGCTCAAGGTAATTTCCCCCAGCGGTCAATGCCCCTTCATCGACCATCGTAGCGGAGGCATTCTCCCCCTGTTCAGTTGCTTTCACAGTTGTGTATGTGGTGATAAGATGCTGCCCAGTCGAAAGGGTCAGAGGGATAAACTCGTATCTTTCCTTTCCTCTTAGGCGAAATTTTAAGGTAATTTCTCGAAAGAAACTGAGAGCAGTATTACCACAACCTGGTTCACGCCGCCATCTTGCTTCCCTAAAAGAAATATTTCTTCATGGAGAGTGTGGTGGATGCCTGGAATGCCCTTCCGGAAGAGGTGGTGAGAATGAAAACGGTAAACAAATTGAAAAGGACATGGGATAAACACTGTGGATTCCTACAGGCTAGAGGTTGGAAATGAAGAAAAGGGTGCATGGAGGTAACCTGCACAGAGCAGCAATCACTATCCTTAACAGAAGGCATGGGGATTACTACCCTTAACCTATTAGCCTTGATGCACGTGACGCAACTGCAGCATCGCTTTCTGCTTCAAATGCGGGGGGAAAGGGGAATTGGATTCAGACGACAGCCAATGCTGGGCCCCAGCTTTTACGGTCCAGGGTACTGATAACCAGACATTAGGGATAAAGCACAGGGCTGCTTCTACGGCCAAGTCCTAAAGCAAAGTATGTTCAAGCAGCATTGTCTGAATTATTAAGAAGTTTGCTCACCCCATAAAAATGTTGTTAGCAGTAATTCTGTAAATATTTCTACCCTTAATATAAGGCTTGGGGGTATCCTACCCAGAGTGGCAATTACTACCATAAGAAAGTTGCTGGGCAGACTGGAAGGACCATTTGGCCTTTTTCTGCTGTTACTCTGTTAATTCTTTGATGTCATTATTTAAAGCTTTCTTTCCTGCTCATGTTCATATACGACTCATACATAATAATAATCCAGAGACTGAAAAATCTTAAAATAAAAAGTTATACCTCTGGCAACTATCATTTCCATCTTGATCATCATCGACCCTAGCTTAGGACTTCATTATGGATCACAGCTGGGTCTGCCCAGGCCTCCTTTTCCTGCAGGTTGATAATAAAGATCTTCTTTTGGGAATCTTCCCTGTTCCATTCTTTCTACATCTTGTTTCTATTCTTCTATCTGATTTTTTTTTTTTTTTAGTTTCTCATTCACAGAATAAATATTCAGAGGCCAATATTCAGAAGAGCAGTGAGCAGACAAGATAACCAGGTAAAGTTATCCAGATACCTTGTGACTGCTATTCAGTGGGACAAGTCGCCGGCTGATTATGCTCACCTTAAGTTATCCAGATAATGTCACCTAGATAACGTAAACCTAACTAGCTATATTCTGGATATAGCTGGGTAGGTTTACAAGGTATCTGGGTAGGGAGTACCCAGACAAGTTTAATCCTATCTGCCTATATTCAGAATACAGTCGGTGAACTGGAAAAAAGTCCTGTCAACCTCCAGCTCCAAAAATTAAAAAAAAAAGACATGGATCCTATCAACTTGAGGTCTCCCTCCATGATACTGAAATGAAAATCACTGAGTCCCTTCCTGAAAATTCTACTGCACCCTCCCCAACCATCTGGACATCTCCAAATCGAAGCTGGGGGCTGGTACTGTCTTACTGGCTCCCAGGCACTTCCCCAATTGCTCTGACAGCAATATTGTGAGGGTGCATGTCACCAGTCCAGGAGAGAGGGGGTGCCAGCACGGCCATTTGGCTAGGGCCTACAATGTTCAAGGGGCCTACTTTTGTTGGGCAACATTTTTAAAAAAGCTAAATATATCTATTTTTAACATTTATAAATAAAAGTTTCAATTGTAATTGAAGAATTCGCTAGCAAAAATCTCGTAAAGCCTTCTTAAATAAATAAAAATTATTTGGGAAATTTAGAAAACGATTTCTCTTATTGAGTATCACATCCGAACCTTGCATAGGGGCCTACTTTTCTTAGCTGGCACGGGCCTAATTCCTGCTCTCTCTGGCCCTGCATGTCACGCATTGCAGTTGGAGCAACGCTGGAAGCAGCCGAGAGCCAGTAAGACAGTGCTGGATCCTGGCTCAAGTTTGGGGATTTTAGTTGGGTGAGGAAGGTGCCGTAGAGGTTGTGGGTGGGGGGCAGGAGGGGGTTCAGTGCCCTTTGTTCAATATCGTGCAGGGGGGTGCCCAGCCTAAGGTTGCTAGGGCCCAACTCTTTTTTTTTTATTTTTGAGGGTTAGTGGGTTGAGGGAGTGCGATAGTGGGGCCTCTCCGCCAAATAAATATCATAGCTCTATAGTATGTTCTTTTGTTTTGTGGTCACATGGCTGGGGTAACGTCAGGTTGGCACCTTGCATGCGTCGAGCCATGCTGCCTTCCTCCGTTCCCTCTAACCTAACCTTCCCACCCCTTCCCCTACCCTTTCTTCCCCTAGCCCTACTCTAACCCGTCCTGACTCGTCTTACCTTTTGCGCCTGCCTCTGGGCAGGTGCAAGTTGTGTGCACTGGCAGCCTGCCGGCACACGATCCTCTGACACAGCGGCAATGGCCGCTATGTTGGAAGCCTCTGGTCCCACCCCTGCTCTGCCCCCAGACTGCCCCACCCTGCCCATACCCTGCCCCCAGACCACCCTTTTTGTAAAGCCCCAGGACTTACACGCAATCTGGGGCTTTACGCGCATCACTGGGCCTTTTTAAAATAGGCCCGGCGTGTGTAACCCTTTTAAAATCTGGCCCAAAATGCATAAAATATTTAAAATACAGCATAAAGTACATAAAGCACATCAACATAAAATTTCAATAAAAATCAGCAATACCAATTAATATTCAGCTATGTATTACTCTCTTTCTCTTCTCCAAACGCTTGTCTAAAAAGCTATGTCTTTTTTCTTTTTTTTTTTAAAGATGAAAAACTTGTTTCTAATCTTAACTCAATTGGTACAAAGTTCCATAATTTAGGCCTAGCAAGAGGTAAAGATCTCTCTCTCACTTTATTCAGTCATGCCGTTTTTAGAGATGGAATAGTTAAAAGGCCTTTGTTCCCTGACCAGAGGTTTCTTTTGGAACGTGTATATGAAGTGAATCATTTAACCATTCAATATTCTTATTATTCAAAGATTTGTAAATTAGACATAATAATTTATACTGCACTCTATATGTAATGTGGAGCCAATGCAATATTCTTATTATTCAAAGATTTGTAAATTAGACATAATATTTTATATTGCTCTTTATATGTAATGGGGAGCCAATACAGTTCTCTCACTTCCCTCAGGTAATTTAAAACTGCAGCTCCAAACTAATTCAACATTTCCCTGCTTACTTGCACTCTTAGCTGCTTCTATTGACTCGGCTGATGACTAATTGCTATCAGGTTTCCAGGCTGGGCAGTTCCCCCTGAAGTAGTCCATCTCTTTGCAATGATAACATTGCTTGGACTGTGACATATCATCCCCCCCCCCCCCCCCCCCCCCCATGTAGCTATCTCTGCCTCTTCTGGGCTGTATTTGCCCACAAATGTATTCCCTGCTGTGTGAGGAAGTTTTTTCTTCTGGGCTACTTTCTTACACCAGCCCCTCCCCTTATAGTAAGTGCAGTTTGAGCATCTTTTGTGTCTTTCTCTCCCCCATGCAGAGCTGTCTCATGGTGCTTGTGATTATTGCCTTTGTCTCCTTTAGTTTTGCATTTATCCAAATTCATCTATGAGTCTGCCTTTTACTTAGTCCAGTGTTAGTTTGCATTCTGGTCTAGTCTCCAGTGCATTTATGAGTGCCATATGTGTTCAGCAAGATACACATTAATATTGCAATCACATATCCATCTTTCACATCTTTTCCCATTCATTTCCATTTTTCTATGATTTCTAGCACAGTATTAATATGCACTACCATGTCTTAGGATTCTTTCAACCTTAAACTGTATAATTTGTGAAGGAGAAAGAATTTGTTGTTTAAATTACACCTTTCATGTAATCTTTTCAAACTCTCCAACATCTGTCTTGCGGAGGCACATCCGCTGATGTGCATTAATTATCTTCAACAACATAACAAATAATATTTTATTTTGATATCCCTTTCCTCCCAAAGTATTTTCAGTAGGTCTATATTTGCATATCACAGCCCATAATTTATTCTTATTTAGAAGCATTTCCATCTTAAACTTCTATATCTGATAATTAGTGATAGCAGTTCTGAGATCTGTAGTGGATGCCATACTCTCTGAGTCAATTGCTTTCTTTTAATCTTCTCACTGTTTGTTTGCTGCTTTTTTCAGCTTGCTTCAAGCTTGTATCAGCTCTATGTTTCCATGAATCAGTGCAACCTGGATTCAGAAACTTTTTCTTTAGATCTGTAATCTTCTCTGATACATTTTTCTCTCCTTGTCTGGTACCAGTTCTGGCCTGATTTGCTTATTCAGGGTGAGAACTGGGTATGTAAGCAGCATAGAACTCCACACCTCCAGAAGAAATACTTACTATGAAGCAGAAATCAGTAAGCACTCTTGTGTGGCAGCATGCAAGGATTCTTTATTTGGGAAACTGTGATAGAAAGTAATATACATTATATATAAAGTTACATGGTTCTGTACAGGTGAATGTGCTGGAATATAATCAGCATACCAGGCAGGGAGAAAGATGGAGATATGACTCACTAGTACAGGTGACTAAACCACAGAAAATTAGTTGTAGGGATAGCCTTACCAGATTAATAATTACTTTAAACCAAATTGGAAAACCTCAAAACCCAATCATAAGTTATATCTTTAATAATTGCTGAAAAAAATTACTTTTGAATTAGTTATCAATGAGATACAAGATTTTGAACTATCATAATTGAGAGCAATTATATATACATGTTTTTGACATGAATTGTTAAAGTCTGATACTGTTTGAAGTGTTTTTTCAGATTCAAAATTTTTATAATGTAAAGGGCTGGAATGAATGATCCTTTTTCATGCTAGGTTTTCAGCAATTATTAAATATTTAATTATGATTGATTTTGAGGCTTTCCAATTTGCTTTAAAGTAATTATTGATCTGATAAGGCTAGCCCCATAACTGACTTTCTGTAGTTTAATCACCTATTTTGTGGATAGACTTTTGTAGAGTTACTTCACTGCCTTTCATTTATTTTCACTAATACAGGTTACATTCAATTGGAAGCCCTTGCAGACTCACCCATTCCCCTAAAAGATCAGGTCATAAATGCTGAGGAATGTTAACCCTTTGCTGTCTGTTCTGGAGGATGACATAACTTCCCTAGCAAACCAATCTTTCAGATGTGTACTTTTCTGCTTAGTACTAATGCAGGAAAAGCATTTGACAAGGTTTCATGGAGCAATATGCTCTGGATGCTAGAGCAATTTGGTTTGCAGGCAGCAATGTTGAATTGGATTAAACTTTTATATACATCACTAAAAGTATCGGTTTTGGTTAACAGAGAGATGTCAGAGGCAATAGACTTACATAGAGGTACCAGACAAGGCTGCCCACTCATGCCATACCTATTTATTCTCACTCTTGAACCTTTAGCAATCAAACTTTGTGAAATTAATGGTTTCAAAGGTCTCAAAGTTGGCTCAAAAGAGAGAAAAGTATACTTGTTTGCAGATGATTTTCTGCTATAAAATTGCAAACCTCAATGATTGTCTAATGGAGCTATTAGAAGAACTGGAAAAATTAAAAATTTTTGCAGGGATGGCTATAAATTGGATTAACACTGAGACAGAGTACCTTTTAGAAGGAAATGATGGCAACTTGTGAGAGACATGTCCAATTAAATGGATAAGAGAATAGATTAAATACTTAGGACTCTACAAACTAAATAATTTATCTCAATTATACAATTTCAACATTAGTAAAATATTATTGGCCATTTAAAAACTAAGGGAGAGATGGAGAATTCTTTCTGGTTCCTCTCGTAAAGATAGATCTAATTCATATGGTGATTACACCTAAATTACTTTAACCGTTATAGATGCTGCCATGCTGTCTGCAGAAAGACATTACAATGCTCAGACCCAATGTATCTAAATTCCTTTGGAGCATATAAAAGATTAAGATAAATATTGTGAAACTAACTAGTACTGGAAGGTATGGGGTTGATGGTGGATAAGGGGAGGTGCACTTCATTTTTTTTTGTTTCATTTTGTTTCTCATTCCATTTGTGATTTATTTCATTTTATTTGAAATGAAATAAATACTAATATTAATTTTAAAAAAACAAAACTAAAAGAACACTACATGAAAAGGAACCTCTTCCACCTCTACAGAGAGAAATCTAGTGCCTCAAAAAAAACCCAAAACAACTCACGGCCCCTGCTCTAACTCTTGCCATCTTCATTAGTCTTTAAAGTCCAGACGAGACAGGAGAGATTCCCCAATTACTCCTACCCCACTGGGTCAGTATTTCAAAATGGTTCAGCTGACTCCAAGGCTGGTGTCATTTTCTTGTACAGACATTATTCAGCATTTTTATTTAGGTTTCTGTTCTTTTTCCATCTTGTCAATATTCCCATTTTTTAAAACCTTAAGATAGTGATCCAAATAGATGTCACTGCCTCTATAGCCCCTTGCATCTCTAACCTGGGACACAAAGTTTTGGAAATTTTCTTCTTGAAAAAAAGAATTCATTTTAAAATTAAATGTTGCAGATCCCCTTGGTTCATTAACATTCCTAGTCATATGACCTTCACCAAATGTTCCTTTTACATGGGGGATAGGTGTTGCATTTGGCAGTCCACGGGTCTCCTTCATGAATTGCTGCACCCAGCCCCAGGCTGCTAGCATGGACCCCCGATGCCAAACAGGATTTCCCTGGCAGAAGCATGACAGATTGTTGTGTCCAAGCAAGCCCAACATGATGCCAGGCAAGATGCCACCGGCCTCCAAAATTGGCCACCCCTAGGCACATGCGAGCCTGATCTGCTCCAATTTAAAGGGCCCATGGTGGGAAATCCCCCGGTGGTACCCTTGGATGACATCATGAGTGCTGGCTTATAGAAGGCCCATTCATCCTGCAATCCTTGCCTCAGCAACAGGTCTCCTACCGTTGTGTAATGTGAGTTGCCTCAACATTTCTCCTGTGTTGTCTTCAGTTCCTGGTCTTCATTGTCTTCAGTTCCTAATCCTCCTTGTCTTCTGTTTCTGGTCATCATTGACTTCAGTTTCTGATTATTGTCCTGGTCTTGTGGTCTTCATCTCATCTGTAAGTTTCTGTGGTCAGTCTTCAGTTCTTTTTCCTTCAGTGTGCTTTACCTCTTGTGTTGCTCTTTGTCCTCCTGCCCTGCTTATCTGTCCTGCTTTTCCTTGGATCAGTCTCTGGCTTTGATCTTGGCTTGCTTCCTGAACTTCTCTTGATTGCCGCCTGCCACTGACCACTGCCTGACTACTGGACATTCCTGAATGCCACCTGTCCTGACCCTGGCCTGCCTTCGACTTTGTCTGCCCATCCTTGCCTCGCCTACGGATCTTCTGTTCTACTGCAGAGGCCCCCACCTAAGACCTACTGGCCCCAGCATCCGAAGGCTCAATCTAAGGGGAATGTGGGCTGGTATAGCTGAAGCTCCAGCTGGGCCTCTGCCTCACCCAATTCCGTTAGCTGATGGTGGGGGCCTGCAGGGCCCCTCCGTGCAGGTTGCGCCAACTCCACCTCAGTTCAAGGGTCCATGCCTTCAACAATAGGTAGGTTCCTAACCCTAACACAAAGATCTTCAGCTATAATTAATTGCTTTTATTATATTCATGTGTTCCTGTAATGCCTCATAAAATTTTCCATTTTCCTCATCTTTCCCTTTTTTGGGGTCTATGATAAAGAACTTGCTTCCTCATCACAATTCTTCCCAAAGGAGCAAAGGAAAAAGCAGAAACATTATCCAAAGGAATGTGTTTTGAAGAATAGACCTAGGACATGCTGGTCAGAGCTGGAGACTTCCTTTCCCATGAAGTCTAGGCGGCAGAATTGAATAACATGATGTGGGATAGGCAGGCTGGAGGCAAGAAGGTACTGTCACCAGATGTCTTTAATAAGGCTAAAGATCATCTGCAGTTAAAGAAGTGTGAGGCATATCTGCCCATTTAGTCTAAGAGCCTTGGGGGGGTCAAATCATGGGAAAATGAGTGTAACCCTGAAGCCCCTGTTGCTAGGGTTACAGGTCCCCTCCACACCCCCTCTCTTCTCGTGCCTTTCTCTGCCTAACCCTTGTCTTTCTGATGGAACTCAGATGCCAGCACAAGAACTCCTTACTCCTAGTCTGCCAGCACAAGAACTACTACCATTTTCTTTTAGATCTCAAGTAATATTTTTGGGGGACACCCCTGACAAAATGTTCCCATTAGTACAAAAATTGTGTGCATAGCTCAGTATAGTCTTTCCCCGCCTCTTTACATTAACGATCAGGAGATGGGGCCACGTTTGGTGATCCCTGCCCTCTGGGGATGAAGCCTAAATAAGCTGCAGTTAGAGAAAGGTTGGCCTTGGGTAGAGGTAGGAGAAGAGACAGTGACGGAGCAAAGAATTGAAGATGAGCCATTGGAAGAGCAAGAAAGCATGGAAGGGTTACAAGATTTGTCTGCCCAGTCAAAAGTAGAGGACATGGAATACACTGAGGGCCTGGCAGCCTTACTATATTAAAAACAGAGAAATGTTCTTTTCCATGCAGCTCTGAGAAGGCTAATTCTGAATGCAAACACCTGAGGAAGATTGGTAGCCAGCAAGGCTGTTGAGACTACTGAGGATGGTGGTGTTTAAGAAAGTACCTGCTTTAAAGCTGGTAAAGTTGAAGGATAGACAATTACTAGTAGAACTGCTTGACATACTTTTCTATTGGTTGGATAAAGCATTTCAAATGCAGCATGGACATTTTTATGGCTCTTGCTGTGCAGGAAGAAGATTGTTTGGACTGTGTTGCTATTCTGTGTGGAATAAAAAGTCACTTCCAGACGGCCAACAATTAAACTAATATAGGCGATGATAACCAAAAAATATAAATAAACCGGGTGACCTCCTAAGAAAGCCAGGAGGTAGCCCGGACCATTCAATCATCCACCCAAGGTCTACTGGAAATATAGACAAACCTTTTATAGACATTTTGATGATGCAAATAAAAACTTGTTCAAGATATCTAACTGGTAAAAAAAAACTTATGTGAACAATCAAAAATACATCAATGTGCTCCCCAGAGTTCCAAGAAGTTCCTACATGCTCATCAAGCATTCATACCCAAGGTATTAAATCACACCCCGACAGCCCTGCTTTAGGGGGAAACTCATCTTTATCATGAGCTCGCTCAGAATTGGATTGGCCAATCTCACTGCAGGTTTCCTAAGGCGCACTATGTTGTATTTTTTATTGTTCACATAAGTTGTTATTTGCAACATCAAGATTTCTATAAAAAGATTGTTTATATTACCAATAGACCATGGGTGGATGATTGAGTGGTCTGGGCTACCTCCAGTCTTTCTTAGGAGGTCTAGCACTAATCCCGGCTTGCTGACACCTGGTTTATTTACATTTTTTGGTTATCATCACCTGTATTAGTTTAATTGTTAGTTGTTTGCAATGTGGCTTTCTTTGGTGTGATGAATTTATGAATCTTTTTGGGGCATATTCTTTTGGAATAAAAAGTCTGCAGGAGGTTTTCTTTACTCATTCTGGTAACAACAAGGAAACATTATAGCTGGAACTTTATTTACTAAATCCTGCTTGAATTTGACTAGTATTAAGAAGGAACTATAATTTGTAGCTGTTCAACTGTTCTATGAACTTTGGATACTGCATAGCTAATTGACCTATGGAAGTACAAGCTGTGTTGAACAGGATTTAACTAATTACAAAAGAAGAAAGACAGCGAGGATCGTATCCTATGAGGAGCAGCATATGACAGTCAATTGACATCTAGTGATTTCAATTATGATGATGATTCTATGATTTACAAACGCATAACTTTGTATTCTGTTTTTCCATTTATTTATTTATTTAGCCATTTTATATAACGTTGTTCCAAATAAAGATCACAATGGTTTACAACATGATGCACATATTATACAGCGACAAGTATAATGACATAATGAAGTCAAACAAATAATGAGCACAACCGTTTACAACATGATGTACATATTATATATTGACAGGTACATTGACTTAATGAGATCAAACAACATACAATTTAAAAATTGACAAATACTTGGGATAAGGTATTTAGTTCAGGAGATAGGTTCTTAATGACTTTGTCTTTGAGGGTGCATGCTCTGTGTTCAGGTGATTTTAAGTTAGGTTATAGGCATTTTGATATAACCATGTTTTTGGGTTTGAATTTCTTTGTTTCTGGAAACAGTCTTAGATACCCGGGTAGAGAGTCCATAGCATTGGGCCTGCTATTGAGAACATGCAGTCTCTTATTTTTATTAGGTGAATATTCTGTAATGATGGCACAGTTAGTAGTCCTTTATTTTGAGATCTTAATTATCTCTGTGGCCTGTATGATTGTAGAGCTACATCTACCAAACCAGAGTTATTAGAATGGATGGTGGAGCGTATTAATGTTAGGACTTTGTAGTTGATGCGGGATTGTACAGGTAGCCAATGAAGTTGAATGTAATATGTGATCAAATTTCCTTGAACCTGTTAAGAGTCTAGCTGTGGCATTTTGTAATAGTTATAGTTTTTTTTAGAAGATGGGAACTCCGAGTAGAAGTGAGTTACACTAGTCTAAGGGCTGGATATTAAGAGTTATACGCCCGATTTTATAACATGTGCACGCAGCCGCGCGCGTGTTATAAAATCTAGGGTCGGCACGCGCAAGAGGGTGCACAATTGTGCAACTTGTGCGTGCTGAGCCGCACAGCCTTCCTCCGTTCCATCCCCCCCACATTCCCCTCCCTTCCCCTACTGCCCCCCAGCCCTTCCTAACCCCCCCCCCCAGCCCTTACCTTTAACTTAGAAGTTGCGCCTGCCTCCGGGCAGGCATAGGTTGTGTGCGCCGGCCAATGGCCGGCCTGTGATTCCAAGCACAGCAGCAAATGGCCGCTGTGCCTGGAGGCTCGGCGCGTGCAGGAGCGGATTCTTGGGGGTTACGCATGTAACCCTTTGAAAATCCGCCCCAAAGTTTGAGAAGATGAGGGTCTGCAGGACTGTGCGGAAGTCTGCGTGTGTCAGCAATGGTTTCAATCTATGTAGTAAGTGCAGTTTGGCATATCCTGATTTGATTAATTTATTTACGTATTTTTCCATTGATAGGTTCTCGACAATCTGTGTATGTAAGTTCTGTACTTGATCTGAGGGTGTGATGTTGAAGTTACCCATGTCAAGTGTTTGAGGAGATGCTATAGGTAGATTTCTTCTCAGTAGAATGATTTCAGTTTTATTAGTGTTTAGAGTTAGTTTAAGTTTGGATAGTTTATGTTATATAGCCTTCATGTGTGTCGCTAGAGCTAGTCTTGCATTTTCAATAGATCTGGTGCATGGTATGTAGAATTGAATGTCATTGGCGTAAAAGAAGGCGATTCCTAGATCAGATAGAAGCCTACATAGAGAAAGAATATAGATGTTGAATAAATTTGCTGAGAGAGCTGAACCATGGGGGACACCTGCATCAATCGGGAAGGTGTCGGACATGTGGCTGCCCAGATTGACTTGGAATGACCTTTTTGATAGGAATGAGAACATAAGAACATAAGAATTGCCATACTAGATCAGATCAAGGGTCCATCAAACCCAGTATCCTGTTTCCAACAGTGGCCAATTCAAGTCACAAGTACTTGGCAAGTAGCCAAACATTAAATAAATCTCAAGCTACTATTGCTTATTAATTAATAGCAGTTTATGGATTTTTCCTCTAGGAACTTATACAAACCTCTCAAACCCCTGCAGATGCTCCAAAACGCCATAGCCCATATTCTCACTAACTCTCGCAAATGCGATCACATTATTCCCATCCTAAAAGACCTACATTGGCTCCCTGTCTCCTTCAGAATTCTATATAAGACTCTCACTTTAATTCACAAAACCCTCCACAACCCAAACATACAATGGCTAAACAACTCCTTATACTTCCATACTCTCTCCAGACTCACCAGATCAGCCTACACCGGCACACTATCCATCCCCCCCACCAAACTCACACAGCTCAACACCAAAGACCATGCTTTATCTATTGCTGGCCCATATCACTGGAACTCAATACCCTTGGACATATGACTTGAACCCTCCACCCAGACCTTCAAAAAGAAACTAAAGACTTGGCTGTTTAAACGGGCCTTCACTTAACACCCAGACACTCCCTGCTGCCAACATATGACCCATCTTCCCTGTACATATATCCCCCTCCCTCCCCTGTACATATATCCCCTGAATTAACGCTACTTATTCTTGATCTAGTTACCTAGTTCCTATAGCCTCATCCCCTTTTTTGCCTCTCCTTTCTCCTCTATCCCTAAGCTCTTCTCTTTACCAGATTAGTTTAACAGTTATCCTGTTATGATGTAACCTGATTATTTCAAATACCAATAAGCACCAAAAATATTTTTTGGGGAAATTATACTATACGTAATCAATTCACATCCAATTCCCCCTTAAGAAATTCTTTTTGCATCCAATCTATCAATTTTTTAATGCTCACAAATCATGAGTCATTTCAATTCAACACAATGATTTACTGGGAGACAGTCGAGCCTGTGTGCTGACCCGAACTAGCTTCCCACATGAATAGAAAAAGAAAAAATTTTTAAGGAATGGAGGAAGGGTTTCATATATCTGAGTTTAAAGCCCCCACCAGGGTGAACTCAATTCATGTGTGTATAATCATGAACCAAACCTCCTCCATCCCATGTTTTTTATATCTATTTTCCTGAATAGTGTGCAACAAGCCTACACCCTCGTGTCTTTCTGTTAATAAAAAATAATTTTTAAGTTTGAATGTATCATTCTTCTTCTTTTAAATATCAAAGACGGATAACTTCATGAAATGATTTAAAAGTCCCGACTTATCTGATGGAAGTTGACAACCCGACGTAGCCACGTTTCTGGTCCGAAACCGAACCTTTCCTCAGGGGATGTTATCCTGTTTAAAAATCAGTCGGTGTACCGGAGCTGTCCGAAATATTGAAAAACTTCTCCAAGGACGCCGAATGCGCTCCATACGCGTTCGTATGGAGCGCATTCGGCGTCCTTGGAGAAGTTTTTCAATATTTCGGACAGCTCCGGTACACCGACTGATTTTTAAACGCCGAATGCGCTCCATACGCGTTCGTATGGAGCGCATTCGGCGTCCTTGGAGAAGTTTTTCAATATTTCGGACAGCTCCGGTACACCGACTGATTTTTAAACAGGATAACATCCCCTGAGGAAAGGTTCGGTTTCGGACCAGAAACGTGGCTACGTCGGGTTGTCAACTTCCATCAGATAAGTCGGGACTTTTAAATCATTTCATGAAGTTATCCGTCTTTGATATTTAAAAGAAGAAGAATGATACATTCAAACTTAAAAATTATTTTTTATTAACAGAAAGACACGAGGGTGTAGGCTTGTTGCACACTATTCAGGAAAATAGATATTAAAAACATGGGATGGAGGAGGTTTGGTTCATGATTATACACACATGAATTGAGTTCACCCTGGTGGGGACTTTAAACTCAGATATATGAAACCCTTCCTCCATTCCTTAAAAATTTTTTCTTTTTCTATTCATGTGGGAAGCTAGTTCGGGTCAGCACACAGGCTCGACTGTCTCCCAGTAAATCATTGTGTTGAATTGAAATGACTCACGATTTGTGAGCATTAAAAAATTGATAGATTGGATGCAAAAAGAATTTCTTAAGGGGGAATTGGATGTGAATTGATTACCTGATTATTTCAAACAGTTATCTTGTTATGATGTAACTTTCCTCCCTGCCTTCTTCCTTTTCCTCCTCTCTATCCGTTATATGTAAACCGATGTGATGTCCACACGAACGTCGGTATATAAAAGTGTTAAATAAATAATAAAACAAATAAACCTTTTTTAAACCCAGTTACAGTAACTACTGTAACCACATCCTCTGGCAATGAATTCCAGAGCTTAACTATGTGCTGAATGAAAAAGAATTTTCTTTGATTTGTTTTAAATGAGCCACTTGCTAACTTCATGGAGTGTCCCCTAGTCCTTCTATTATCTGAGAGAGTAAATAACTGATTTACATTAACTTTTTCAAATCCTTTCATGATTTTATAGGCCTCTATCATATCCCCCTTCGGTGATCTCTTCTCCAAACTGAACAGCCCTAACTTCCTTAGCCTTACCTCACAGGGCAGCCATTCCATGCCACTTATTTTGGTCGCCCTTTCTCCAGTGCAACTATATCTTTTTTGAGATGCGGCTACCAGAATTGCACACAGTATTCAAGATCTCACCATGGAGCGATACAGAGGCATTATGACATCCATCGTTTTGTTTGCCATTCCCTTCTTAATAATTCCTAACATTCTGTTTCCTTTTTTGATCGCCACAACACATTGAGTCGATGATTTCAATGTATTATCCACTATGATGCTTAGATCTCTTTCCTGGGTGGTAACTCCTAAGATAGAACCTAGCATTGTGTAACTACAGAAAGGGTTATTTTCCCTATATGCATCACTTTGCACTTGTCCACTTCATTATATTGCCGTTAATTCCAATTTTTCTCAACTACTGGCATAGTAGGGTATGGTTAACGGTGTCAAAGGCTGCCATTAGGTCAAGTAGTACCAGTAAATAGGATTTGTCACTGTTAAATCCACGTATGTGGTCCATTAAGGATACAAGTAAAGTCTCGGCTGAACGAGTTTTCCTGAACCTGAATTGGTTTGGATATAGAATTGTTGGTCATCTAGATAGTCATCAAGTTGTAATAGTACTGTTTTTTCGATAATGTTTGAGAGAAAGGGCAGGTTGTATATTGATCTGTAATTTTCTCAACTGTCAGAATAGCTGGTATTATTTTTTAGTATAGGTTTTATCACTGCTTGTTTTCCCATATCAGGGACAAAACCTTCCGAAAGTGATTGATTGATTAAGGATGTGATTGTTGGGGGTGATAGTGCTATTTATTATTTATTAGTTTTAAGGAGCTAGCTGGAATGGGGTCATGTCGAAAGCGGTCCATTTGACTGGTTCATATTTTTCTTCATCTTCTATCGTTGGTGAGCAGGTAGAGAATTGAGTTTTTAGATTAGTTTTTTTTTCTACCAAATGAGTGGTCTATTAAGAAAGTTACTTTACAGTGTGCTCTCATTTTGATTTCCTTCACCTAAATACATTACCTTATATAATCTTCTTAGTCTCTGTAAATCACAGCTAACTTGTTTTTCTGCAAGTATTTTTATGAGTTGAATGTCTTCTGATGTTCCATGTTGCATTTCTCATTGTATCCATAATTCCTGTTCTTTTGTTCTTTCATTTTCCAGGTTTAAATCCAGTGGGCCCTTCTGATTGATTTCTATTTTGAAGTTTACCAGTAAGTTAATTCTAGAGCTCAACCAACAACATGGGGGACCTGTGGTCCACTCTTTGTCTGACTCTTGTCTTGATACCTGTTTGGCAACGATGTCCCCACCAGGAGCTTATACTGTGCTGATATAGCTCTGAGGATCATCAGAGCGTGTAAGCCTCCTCACCAGGAGCTAGGTGGTTGTCCCAAGAGCAAGGGAAATAATAGAATCCTGAAAAAATCTCACTCAATTTATTTAAAATCCTTTTTATCAAATTATATGGAAATACATTTTGCTCTGTCAAGACTTAGTTGCTAGTGCAGGGATTCAATAAAAATCAGCATCTTGTCCTTTATTTTGATGTTTCTCTGTAAGAAGGTTGCACCTGCTCATTCTCTGTATAATGGAAAGCAATGGGCCAATTTTAAATGGAACAGCTGACTTCCTTATTTTAAGAGCTACTCCAACCACCAACACATCATTTGAAAGAGCTCTTTGCATGCTTTCAAATAGCACATGTCATGCTTTTCTATGACTTTCCTAGGTTGAACTACAATTCATTTGAGATTTTTGATGTCCAAGAATGAACAACAAACATGGCCAGCACTATGGGGAAACAGACTAATGTCGCAGGCTGATGATGTCAGCCACAGCAATTTCAGGCATCGTCAGTTTGTGTCAGCCCTATTGACACTGAGGTCTTCTAGCCTTTCAGTCTTAGTACTGAGGTGATATAGTCAGCCAGAAACGCATGGCTTGAATTGCAGGAAGCAGCACAAGCCTTCCCCCACATGCCTCCTTGGTCCAAACATTGACCCACTGAAAACAACACACCAGATTCAACCCCCTGTAACTCCCATACGTCTGGGTGGGTTTCCTAGAGGGGAACACGCCTAAAAACGGAGTAGGCTTAACTAAATATTTTATTTATTTATTTATTTATTTATTTAAGGTTTTTATATACCGGCAATCATGAAAACATATCTTGCTGGTTTACATAAAACAGGAGTGCAGTAGATACATCAAACTTGAACAGGTGTGCCCAAGGTGCAGTTACATTTAACAAGGGTAGCAAAACTGGGAGGAGGAGGAAGAGAGATAACTTAGAAACGATTAAACAATATAATAAAATAAAAAGAAAAAAGAAAAATATAATAAAAGCATAAAGAAAAACAAGTTCACTTGCTCACAGTTTGCATTGTATTGTATCTCCCACCCCCAAAACTCAATAATATTTTTTGTTCTACAAATGCCTTTCTTTCCCCATACTCACAATGCAATTGCACTCGATCCAAACTGTATTTCTCCACATCAGAACAAAGGGTCTTGCCCTGAAAGCAGTCTCACTTTAGCTGGCTTTTTTTCTTCCACTCCTTTTCCATATCTTTTTTTTTCTGAGAAAGGGTCGTGTTTTTAAGCTGCACCTAGGAACTGAATTCAAGGCAGCACGTAGGTAACAAGGCTGGAATCGCAGTGCTGAAAGGCGAGCTTCGGATCTGAGATAGCCCAGCCACTTGTCTGAACAGTGTTTGAAACATAGATTTTATCCTGCTGTCTGGATACAATTATGCTAAATGATGGTGAGAATAAAGGCCATCCTAATGATGGAACATTTCTCCCATACAAAGGCAAATTTTCAGAACTATTTGCTGTTCTCATGGGACAGCTTTAGTAATGTGACTAGTTGTATCAAATATATTGGTTTAACAACTTCAGAAATCTTAAATCCCATTATAGCAGTCCAGTCAAAAAGAAAAAAAAAAAGATTTTTCATGAAACTACATTGTGAGAGCAATTTTGAATAATCCCCCCAGCTGCAAGGTCTGTAGGCATATTTTATCTCCAGACCTCGTAGCTAATCTTCAAAGTGAAATTATCAGGGTACTTTCCTTTTAAAACCTACCTCCACGGACTTTGCACCTTTTTATTTTGAGTAGGAAAAGGTTTCCTCGCAAACATTTGCAGTAAAATCTACATGTGCACTTTGTCCAGTACACCCTCTCCTTCCCTCTGGGAGCAACTCCCTTCCTGCCCCATCAATTCAGCTAGAAATACCCATGCTGTGGAAGCTGGCACATACTTTAAATTCAGCAGAGGAGGGCCATTTCTAGCCAAGAATATTAGAGTGAGCGGGTATAAATGTGCTAAGGTAGCTCATTTAAAACAAATCGGAGAAAATTCTTTTCCACTTAACGCACAATTGAGCTCTGAAATTTGTTGCCAGAGGATGTGGTTAGTGAAGTTGGTGGAGATGGGTTTAAAAAAGGTTTGGATGAGTTCTTGGAGGAGAAGTCCATTAACTTCTATTAATCAAGTTGACTTAATGGCTAAATTTTAAAAGCCTGGCGCGCGCGCAAAAACCAGGAGATACGCGCGTGGCCGGCTCTGTTAAAGGGGAGGGGTCTGGGCAGGCCCTGTTCCAGGGAGGAACTTACTCCTGCTCGGAGGAGCGGGTAAGTTTAGCAACAAGAAAAATGAGGGTACACAGGGTAAGTTTAGGGGTTGGGGAGGAGAAAAGAAAAGGGAGGAAGGGTAGATAGAGGGATAGGAAAGTTCTCTCCCAGTACCTTCCTTAACTGGAGTGGACTGGGAGGGAACTGGGGTAGGCCCGATCCCATTGCCGTTTGCTTTTTGAGAAAATCCCCCCCCTTGCATGCATGATTCGTGACTCGCCCACACATGCACGCTCCGATATAAAATCAGGTGCGCATGTGCGTGCGTTGCCGCACACGTTATAAAATCGGTGCGTCCATGTGTGTACGCCAGGAACTGCACACATCTTTTAAAATCTACCCCTTTGAGAATAGCCACTGCTATTACTGGCATCAGTAGCATGGGATCTACTTAGTTTTTGGGTACTTGCCAGGTTCTCATGGCCTGGATTGGCCACTGTTGGAAACAGGATGCTGGGCTTGATGGACCCTTGGTCTGACCCAGTATGGCAATTTCTTATGTTCTTATGATCTAAATAAATAAATCTTTATTTATTTTCCTGGGCCTAATGGCTTTGAAAGCTGCCCTCCTCGTGTTTATGGTTATTTTTTCATTCTTCTGAGGTAAGGAATACCAGATGTATTTGCATAAATTTATGATTGTAAAGAGCATAAACATCTTGCAATATGAGGAGTTATTTTTTAAAGCATACAACGACATGACAGGTGTGTGACTTGTTAAAGGCTTTTTGGGGGCCATCCCAGTGGCAGTGGCCATGCCACAGATCTAGGTTTTATGCTTGAGCCCAGCCTCTGCTCCTTGGGCCGTGGATGCTGCAGAGAAAGGCACTTGTACTAGATTTTGGACTGAGTCTTTATCCGTGGTCCCTAGCTGAGGACAGTTGCTGCAGTGACTGAGCTGGATTGAGAGGGAACAAGTGTATTTTATGAACTCTAGTTAGGTATGAATAAATAAATGTTCATGGCACCTTAGCCTAGTATAAGCCAGTTCTGGTCGGGCCATCTGACCAAAGGAACAGGAGGAAATTGTTGGACCAAAAACAAGGAAGAATTTCAATGTATGATTTGCATGCATAAACACTAGCTACATGGGTGCTCTGGGATGTGAACACATATACAATTACTTTGACAGATGTGCAGACCATTTACAGTATTGTCCCTCCTCACAGAATAATCCACATCCACAGCTAATCCACTTCATGGAGCAGCAGGCTATGGGGGCCCTGAGAGAACAATGCATTTCTTCTCCATGTGGCTGCCCTTCCTCCTCCTCTACACATGGTGGAATGAAGGGGGAAACGGGGAATTGGATTCAGACAACAGCCAATGCTGGACCCGATTTTTACAGTCCGGGGAACTGATACACAGACATTACGAAAAAAGCGCAGGACTGGTTCTATGGCCAAATCCAAAAGCAAACACATTCAAACAGCATTGTATGAATTATCAAGAAGGCTGCTCTCCCTGTAAAAATGTTGCTAGTAGTAATTTTGGTATGGTTTAACAATTGCTTGTTTTGAATGTAAATAGTACTATCCTTAACATAAGGCTTGGGGGTAACCTGCATGGAGCAGGAGTTACTACCCTTAACAGAAACATGGGGATAACCTGTACGGAGCAACAGTTACTACCATAAGAAAATTGCTGGGCAGATTGGATGGACAATTTGGTCTTTTTCTGCAGTCATTGCTTTGTTACTATGCTACTTCTTATTGGGAGCCCAATTTTCAAATCTGTGCTCGGTACAGCATTTACGGAGCAAAGTATAAAGAGTGGCACTGCTTAGCAAGCAGAGTTAGAATGTTTGGCAGTAGCACACACTGACTACTGGTTGGCTATGCCTTTGTAGTGTACTACAGTACAATAGTACACCCAGTATCTCTCACAGAGTATGCAAAAATGTCTCACACACTTTGTATATGTGATGACTCTTTTTGTACACACACAAACTCTGAAATAGAGAAGAAACAAACAAGGCTCAGGCTGCTGTTCACTGAACTCTATCTCTGAAGCCAATAGTAGCTGCAGATTAGATGATTAGATTTCAGTGTAGAGACTGAGACAGAGAGTCAAAGTAGCAGCAAAACCACTAAGCTGTAGTATCAAGGATATGGCAGCTAAGTAGAATGTGTGATATAACAAACAGCATGGAGGCATTAAGTCTCAAAGGCGTAGAGTGTGTGGCATGGCAAACAGCATGGAAGCATAAAAAATCCTCGAGGCATAGAGAAATGTTTCCCAACCCCTCCTGGAGGCACACCTAGCCAGTCAGGGTTTCAGTATATCCACAATGAATATACATGTGATAAATTTGCATATATTGGAGAACTAGTATATGTAAATTTACCTCATGCACATTCATTGTGGAAATCTTGAAAACCTGACTGGCTAGGTGTGCCTCCAGGAGAGGGTTGGGAAACACTGGCGTAAAGTACAAGTTGTTGCAAATAGCATGGAGGCATGAAAATCTCCAAGCATCTAAAGTCAGTGCTGGACTTGTGCTCATTCTAAAGATAGATGAGCAGTGTCACTTCCCCTGAATGTGTGAGAAAGTCATTTTGTAAAGCACATTATGCTTATTTGATTTTTATTATTTGTAAGTACATTTTAATCTTTATTTTTAATTAATTTTTTAACTTTTTTTCATTAATTATTTTTAAACATCTTTTAATCACATACATTTTTGGAAACAGGAATCACATTTTTACGTAGACAGCTGTGGGGTTCAGTTTACTGAGGCTATTTTAACCCAGCAGTAATCTGCTTTTTAGAAGGGTTGTGGATACTGCCAATTTTAATGTGGCTTAATAAATAGATTCATTGTCAAGGTAAAGACTTTTTTTTAGATATGTTAGTAATTGAAGGAAGAGGAAAAGTGACCTTGTGAAACTCATAGAAGAATGGGAGGAATATGTAGAGACTGATGAGGAAAAAGTGGAATTGCTTAATACATTTTTCTGCTCAGTGTTCACTGACAAAGAGCTAGGAGTATGACCACAAAAACTGGACCCAAAAGAAGATTGGAAGTAAGGTAAACCTCAAATAATTTTCAGAAAAGTGTGTTTATGAGGAACTAGCTAAACATAAAAGAGGTTGATAGTCAAAAGCCATTTAGACAGATAATTGAAAGTTATCCATCTAAATGGCTAGCTGGCTACATTTAAAGATGCATGTGGCTAAATTCTAGCCACATGACGATGCCCCTAACTTTATGTAGCTAAAATTTAGCCGCATAAGTCGGTGGCGTTCCAGGAGCGGGCGGGAGGCGTTTCCGGGCAGGCCAGAGTTAGCCGCATAAGTTAAGCGGCTAACTCCAAACATCAGAGTTAGCCAAGTAACTTAGATGGCTAACTCTGAACACGCCGAAGGGCTGTCCTAAAGTTGGCCTGGCATACTTATCTGGCTTATGTTAAGATAGCCGGGGATATTCAGTGACGCTCTGTGGGTTTTAAGGGAACTTACAGAAGTTCTGGTAGCTCTGCTTCTTTTGAGTCAGGAGTAGCTCGAGAGGACTGGAAGCAGGTGGATGTGATTCACAGTTAGTCTGTGGTGAATAAGTTAACGGTATTGGTTGAAACAGAGGATAGTGCAGTTTCTGGAATACAATGGATTGCAAGACCCGAGGTAGCATGATTTTATCAGAGGCTGTCAGATTCCTCTGGTAAGACCTAGCTGCTTGACTGAGTGACCAGAGAGCTGGATCAAGGGAGAGCATTAGATTTAGTGTACTTGGAGTTTTAGGGAGGCCTTTGAAATTGCTCTGCATAGGCCACGCCAACATTGCTCTCGGCCTCAATGGCAAGAGGTAACAGGGAATTGGACTGAAGACAGCAACCAACAAAGGCCCTGACTTTGACGATCTGGGAAACTAAGTGAGGGGTGACCTGTATGGCATGGCAGATGCTACCATAAGCTTGCTGGGCAGACTGCATGGACCAAATAACAATTTGAGAAGACTGACACAAGTGCTATCTTTAAATAACTTGTTATTTGTGCAGAGTAACCTCTGAAAACCTATTTCAGTGCATTGTGTGTAGAGAACAGAAGTGAAAATTCCAGACACGGTTTTAAACTTTGAAATACAGTTTGTAACCTACAGCACACTCAGAATAAGAACACATTTGAGGGAGCGTTGCCATGGAAACTTATCAGTTCCTATTTTCTAAAGGGTTTCTCCCATTCTGTTTACTGATAATATCTTTTGAAAATATAAACCTTTGTAAATAATGAGCTGTTAAAACACTGGGGATGTTTTTGTTTTTATGTGCAAGCTTCTTATGGGGATTGCAAAAAAGCACATTTGCAATGCACGTATCTTTGATGAAAAAAGGTTTAGAAAATCTCATTTAAGGCTAGAATGCAAGCCTATTTCTTGCAGTTATATTTTACGTTTTATTCACTCTAATTTACAAGAGGAGCTATGGTGTATGTCAAGGGAATTGGCCATTCACTCACAAAGGAGACTACGGATGTGCTTTCTCTTGAATCAAAATTTCATGTTTTGTTTCATTTTATTTTGAAAACAAAATGAAAGAAAAGTGACCACAGTTAGTTTTTATTTATTTTTTTTTTCAGTTTGTTTTTTCAAAAAGGTGGCAGCAACCAGCACTGAAGCCCTCTGTCCTGCTGCAAAAATCACAGTTCTAAAAAAAAAAAAAAAAAAAAGAAAGAAACAGAATACCAAAGGTTCTTCTCCCTATCCCCCATCCCCATCCCCATCCCCATCCCCATCCCCACCCACACGCACATCTTCCTGCAATTGTTTCTTCACTGGGCAGGAGCTGTTACAGTTCTGGCCACTGTGCAGCCTCCCCTCCACCAGAGGACCCTGGAGAGCCCAGCTCTGAACTAGCCCTTGCAGCATGTCTCTGGTTCCTGTCCTCAGCCAGTCCTACAGCCTCCATGCCAGGCGGGGACCTCCATGAGTTCTCTCCCCTGGCTGGTCAAGACCCTCTCCTTTGCCTACACCCTACCCAGACTCCAGCCCTATTTAGCCCTGTCTCTTCCATGCCTCTATTCTTAGGCATCGAATGTTATTCTGCTTTTTGCTCTAGCTACCTTTGTCTTGTGGCCTTCTAAGGCCTTTCCTATGTTTGTCTCCTGGCTTCTGGGCCTTCTGACGCCTGTTTTCCTGTGCCTTGTTCCTTGGCTTCTGGGCCTTATGTTCCTTTCCTCTGCCTGTCTTGTTGGCCTCCCGGCCTTTTGCTCTGACAGACCTAGCCTGAGACCTCTCTAAGTCTCTTCTTATTCTAGCCTACTCTCTATTCCCTAATCCCAATCCCCCCTCCTAGCCTGAGACTTTCTAGGTCTCCTCTCTGTTTCTAGGCCTCTCTCTGCCTTGTCCCACAAGGACATCTTATCTTGTTTGCCTTTGGGCTCTGTATTCCTTGTTCTCTGTGTCCCCTGACCAGTCTTGTCCTGTCTTGTCCTAGTCAGTCTTGCCCTAGTTCCAGTTCCATGTCTGCCTGCACCCTGTTCCTGTGTTCTAGTTCCACCCTTACCCGCTCTCTGTTCCAGTGTTCCAGTTTACTCTTACCTGCACTCAGCTCCAGTCTGTTCCAGTTATTCCGGTCCACTCCTACTTGCATTCAGTTCCACTCTTACCCGCTCTCTGTTCCAGTGTTCCAATCCACTTTTACCTGTACCCAGCTCCAGTCTGTTCCAGTTGCTACTCCATGCTTACCTGCATCCAGGCTGCCAGACCAGCCTGCACTCCATTCCTGAGCGCCAGCCCTGCCTGCACCTCATTCCTTGCTCCAGCCTCACCGGACTGCTCATACCAAGTTCCAGCCTTGCCACCCTGTGCCACATCAGAGATGGTATTCACCACACCCTTGCTACAGCCAAATCCTTAACAGGAGCAACCCCCAAATGTTCCTACCCTGTTGGTGCTCTAATCAAAATGGCGCCAGCAGAATCTGAGGCTGGTGCTTATTGGAAGATGGTACCTTTGTAGGGAGGTACACCAGCAGGGCAGTAGCAACTTCAGATTGCTCCTGCCTAATGTGGCCATGCGTCCTGTTTTTTGCCAGATGGTCCTCTTTTCTCTGCTTCTGGGGCCGATGTAAAAAGTTTGCGTAGAGAGCGGGCACTGAACAGTCAGCACCCTCTGACGTGCCCCAGGTGCCCCCAAGAGGGGTGCAGTGCAATATTTAAATTAGAGGGTCGCGTTAGCAAGGAGGCGCTAGGGTTGCTAAGGAGAACCCGATCGGTTTTCGAAACTCGGCCATCGGCCGGTAAGGAAAACCGACGCCGATGAAAAATTAAAGAAACAAAAATAGTTTAAAAAAAAATAGACAGTCAGGTTCAGGAAACGGAAGTACAACTGACAAGCATTCGCTTCCTGAACCCTCGGCATCAGTTTTCCTTACCGACGGATGGCCGAGTCACTAAAAGCGATGCTGATAAACCCAGCGGACGGCCGAGTCATGAAACCCAACATCGCTAAACCCAGAGTCGGTTTTCCTAACTGGCGGATGGCCGAGTCATGAAAACCTACGCCGAGTTTATCGGCGTCGTTTTTCCTGAGCGGCCATCCGTATTTCGCACTATCCGGTGGACGGCAGTTTCAAGGGAGGGGTGTTTAAATATGTGTGTATTACAGATGTCTAAGATGTGTGAGATGTGACATCAGTGAAGTGCAATAAGAACAAAAGTTTGTATATAAGATACATTTGAGAAGCAGTGTGAAGTGCAAATAAAGAAAAAGAAAAAGATTGGGTTGGACAAGTAGAGGGTACATATTGAGACTGTTTCCTATGAAGACGCTTACAATTGCAGATAAGCTTAGGGTGTGGAGGTAGGGGACATTGGATATGGGGGGTGGAGAAAAGAGCGTCTGGGACTTTGTTTTTTTAGAAAAATAATTTTTGCAATGGGGGCAGGAGGGCTCCAGGACTGGCTGCTACTGTCTTTTTTTTTTTTTCATAAATACGAAACAAAACCAAATGGAACAAAATCTTTGCTCCTAAGATGGTGCAGGCTGGGGATAAACAGCTAGAGCACATCACCTGCAACTCCCACATGGGGGAGTAAAATCCAAATCTCTTTTTTTTTTTTTTTTATTACTGATTAGCTCAACTTCCCCAGCTAGGGAGTATACTCCTTTTGTTAATGAAACCAAAAGTTCCTTATACAGTCTTGGAAAGAAGGTTGGAAGCCCAATAGCTTGGTTAATGTGGAAAGCGGACACCATTTTCAGAAGGAATTTAGGGCAAGCATGCAGAACAAATATGTTATGAAAAAAATGCAGGTATAGTGAATATGAAGCCAGATCCTGTAATTTACTTACTCTTTGTGCCAAAACGATGGCCCTCATTCCAGGTGAGAAACTTAAAGCCCACCAACTCAAGAGGTTTGAAGGGAAGTTTCATGAGTTGAGCAAGGACTATGAAGAGGTCCCAGAAGTTTATTGACCAGAAGCTTAGAATGCCACAGACCTTTCACAAACTTCGATACTAAAAGGTGGTGAGAGATTGGAGCTCCCTCCGGTTTCTGGTGGTATGCCACAATGGCACTGAAATGAACTTTAACTGAAGTGGCGCTGAGGCCAGAGGATGAGAGGAAGAATAGATATTGAAGCAAGTTCCTCAAGTCACAGGAGAAAAGATCCAGCTGGCTGGTCCCATACCATGTTGAGAACCTCTTACACTGGAAACTGCAGGATCTTCAGGTTGAAGGTTTTCTAGCTGAAATCAGGATGTCCTCTAGCTCTATAGGAAGAACTAAGGAGAAGACTACTGTGCAGAGGCAGATTGGCCTACCTGGGCTTCAGGCATGCCCCAGTGGGTTGGTCAGGAGGATCACATGGTTTCCATTGGTCACTGTGGCCCCATGCTTATGGAGATATTGCGAACAGCATTGGGTGCCGCAGCAGCTTATCTCTCAGAGTGGGAACTTATGAGGCTCTCCACTCACTTCTGCTTCTCCTTTTCTTTATTACCCACAACAGTAGTAGTGGCAGTATTGTCTCCACAGGCCTGTTGCCGCTACTCTGCTCAGGCACCCCTTTCTCCCACCATCACCATGTTCCTGACTCCTTCCTTCCCGTGCTTCTACTAGCAGCCAGTGGGAGGCAGCCATCAGGCCTCTTGCCCTATTCTCGGCTACTGGGCTCCCTTCCTGCTAGGCTGTACAGCAACATGTAAATTATATAACATGCACTACTGTAGTGCCAACCATAAAAACTCTGCAAAAAGACACTTGGAACTCATATGTTATTAGGCCTATTGTACTGCTTATTGGGTGTAGACTTGGCCCGCAGAAAGCCATGAATAAACTGAATTTCAATTACAATATAGTAAGTCATCCATACCAAAACAGTACTAACTGCTATCACTCAAACAGTAACAACCCTACCTATGAAAAAGCAACCCTGCAAAATTACACCAGGCCCTATAACATCAGCACATCATCTTTTCCCAAAGTAATAACTGGAAAAAGAAATCAAAACATCAGTGTGGCCTTCAAGCCTGCCCCTTCCCACACCAAGAGAAGACACCAAGCAGCAAAAGGCAGCCCACCAAGACTCTTGGGGCTCTGCCTAGATGCTCCTGACCATCAATCTAAGTAAAACCAATTTATTTTATCTATTCAGAGGAGAGAAGAGAGAGAGCACATGAGTCAATGAACGCGTGAGTTTGTGAGCAACAGTAAGCACGTGTGAGAGCATGTGAGAAAGAGCACATGCGAGAGTCAGTGAACATTTGAGAGAGTAATTAGAAACATAGAAACATGTCAGCAGAAAAAATCCATATGGCCCATTTAGTCTGCTCATCTGCCCAATTAATTTAGCTTTATAATTCCCATCACTCCCTTAGAGATCCCCTGTATTTATCCCATTCTTTCTTGAAACCATTCTCCACCACTTCCAGAGGGAGGCCATTCCATGCAACCACCATTCTCTGTAAAGAAATATTTCCTAAGATTACTCCTGAGTCTACCACCTTTCACCCTCACCATGATCCCTTGTTCCAGAGCTTCCTATCTGTTGAAAGTGGCTCGCCTCCTGTGCATGGAATCCTTTGGGATATTTAAATGTCTGTATCATATCTCCCCTATCTCGCCTTTCCTCTAGGGTATGCATGTTTAAATCTTTAAGTCTAGCCCCATAGGCTTTAGAATGAAGACCACTAAACATTTTAGTAGCCAGCCTCAGGACTGACTCCATCCTTTTTATATCCTTTTGAAAGTAAATTCTCCAGAGTTGTACATAGTATTCCAAATGAGGTCTCACCAGGGACTTACACAGGGGCAATATCACCTCCCTTTTTCTGCTGACCATTCCTTTCCTTATGCAGCCAAGTATCTTTCCGGCTTCTGCCATAGATAAAGCCACTTGTTTGGCCACCTTAAATCATCAGATACAATCACCCCCAGATCCCGCTCTTTCTTCGTGTTTAGAAGAATTTCACCTCCAATGATGTACTTCTCCCTTGGGATTTTTCATCCTAAGGGATAAATTTTAAAAGTGTTGCTCATGTGAAAAGACCCCTATATGCATTATATGGGCCGTGCATTAGCAATGCATATTTTAAAAGTCACAAAATATGTACATATATGTGTGTGCATCAGTAAAAAAAAAAAAAGCAGCGGAGTTGGGGTATGTCAGGGGCATTCCAGGTTGAGGCCAAAAATTACACGTTTAAATCCATGTTTACTTCTGCTCTTGATAAGAACATGCCATACTGGGTCAGACCAAGAGTCCATGAAGCCCAGCAACCTGTTTCCAATCCAGGCCACAAGTACCTGGCAAGTACACAAAAACCAAGCTATCCCATACTACCGATGCCAGCAATAGCAGTGGCTATTTTCTAAGTCAACTTCATTAATAGCAGGTAATGGACTTCTCCTCCAAGAACTTATCCAAACCTTTTTTAAACCCAGCTACACGAACTGCACTAACCACATCCTTTGGCAACAAATTCCAGAGTTTAATTGTGCATTATGTGAAAAAGAACTTTCTCCGATCAGTTTTAAATGTGCTACATGCTAATTTCATGGAGTGCCTCCTAGTTCTTCTATTATCCAAAAGAGTAAATAACCGATTCATATTTACCCAATCTTGACCTCTCATGATTTTAAACACCTCTATTATATCCCCCCCTCAGCTGTCTCTTTTCCAAGCTGAACAGTCTTAACCTCTTTAGTCCTTCCTCACAGGGGAGCTGTTCCATCTGCTTTATCATTTTGGTTGCCCTTGTCTGTACCTTCTCCATCGCAACTATATCTTTTTTGAGATGCGGTGATCAGAATTGTACACAATATTCAAGATGCGGTCTCACCATGGAGCGATACAGAGGCATTATGACATTTTCCATTTTATTCACCATTCCCTTCCTAATAATTCCTAACATTCTGTTTGCTTTTTTGACTGACGCAGCACACTGAACCGACGATTTCAATGATCTACTACGATATCTAGATCTCTTTCTTGGGTGGCAGCTCCTAATATGGAACCTAACATTGTGTAACTATGCATGGGTTATTTTTCCCTATATGCATCACCTTGCACTTATCCACATTAAATTTCATCTGCCATTTGGATTCTCAATTTTCCAGTCTCACAAGGTCTTCCTGCAATGTATCACAATCCGCTTGTGATTTAACTACTCTGAATTATTTTGTATTATCTGCAAATTTGATTATCTCACTCGTCGTATTCCATTCCAGAACATTTATAAATATATTGAAAAGCATGGGTCCCAGTACAGATCCCTGAGGCACTCCACTGCCCCCTCCACTGAGAAAATTGTCCATTTAATCCTACCTTTTGTTTCCTGTCTTTTAACCAGTTTGTAATCCACGAAAGGACATCACCACTTATTCCATGACTTTTTACTTTGCCTAGAAGCCTCTCATAAGGGATTTTGTCAAATGCCTTCTGAAAATCCAAATACACTATACCTACCGGTTCATCTTTTTCTACATGTTTATTAACCCCTTCTAAAAAGTGAAGTAGATTTGTGAGGCAAGACTTGCCTTGGGTAAAGCCATGCTGACTTTGTTCCATTAAACCATGCCTTTCAATATCTTCTGTGATTTTGATATTTAGAACACTTTCCACTATTTTTCCTGGCACTGAAGTTAGGCTAACTGGTCTATAGTTTCCCTGATTGCGTCTAGAGCTTTTTTAAATATTGGGGTTATATTAGCAACCCTCCAGTCTTCAGGTACAATGAATGATTTTAATGATAGGTTATAAATGTTTACTAATAGATCTGAAATTTCATTTTTTAGTTCCTTCAGAACTCTGGGGTGTATACCATCCAGTCCAGGTGATTTACTACTCTTAAGTTTGTCAATCAGGCCTACCACATCTTCTAGGTTTATCGTGATTTGGTTCAGTCCATCTGAATCATTACCCATGAAAACCTTCTCTGGAATGGGTATCTCCCCAACATCCTCTTGAGTAAACACCAAAGCAAAGAAATCGTTTAATCTTTCAGCGATTGACTTATCTTCTCTAAGTGCCCCTTTAACCCATCGATCATCTAACAGTCCAACTGACTCCCTCACAGGCTTTCTGCTTCGGATATATTTTAAAAGATTTTTACTGTGAGTTTTTGCCTCTACTGCCAACTTCTTTTCAAATTCTCTCTTAGCCTGTTTTATCAATGTCTTACATTTAACTTGCCCACATTTATGCTTTAACCTAATTCCTTCTGTTGGATCCTTCTTCCAATTTTTGAATGAAGATATTTTGGCTAAAATAGCCTCTTTCACCTCACCTTTTATCCATGCTGGTAATCATTTTGCCTTCCTTCCACCTTTCTTAATGTGTGGAATACATCTGGACTGTGCTTCTAGGATGGTATTTTTTAACAATGTCCACATTTTATCTTTGTAGTTGCTCCTTTCAGTTTTTTTTCTATTTTTCACATTGTATCAAAGTTTCCTTTTGAAAGTTTAGCACTAGAGCCGTGTATTTGCTGATACTGTCCCCCCTTCCAATCATTAATTCAAATTTGATCATATTATGATCACTTTTGCAAAGCAGCCCCACCACTGTTACCTCTCTCACCAAATCCTGTGCTCTACTGAGAATTAGATCTAAAATTGCTCCTTCTCTCGTCGGTTCCTGAACCAATTGCTCCATAAAACTGTCATTTATTCCATCCAGGAACTTTATCTCTCTAGCATGTCCCGATGTTACATTTACCCAGTCAATATTGGGGTAATTGAAATCTCCTATTAACATAGAAACATAGAAACATAGAAATGACGGCAGAAGAAGACCAAACGGCCCATCCAGTCTGCCCAGCAAGCTACGCACTTTATCCATTTTTTCCCCTTTTTTTCTCTCCCACCTGTTACTATTGGCTTCCAGTATCCTCCAGCCCTAATTCCCCTCCACCCCACCACCAATTTAGAGAGCAGCGCCGTATCTGCATCCAAGTGAACGTCCAGCTCAATTAGGGGTAGCAACCGCTGTAACAAGCAGGCCACACCCCTGCCCCATACTCTTACCCACCCCTGTTTTTATTTTTTTGTTTGTTTTTTTGTTTTTTGTTTTTTGTTTTTTTTTGAGATAGCAGCCCTCCATCCTTCTGCTCCATGAAGGTGGAACACCAACTACTGGACACTGGCATCCCGCTCCGTGAATGCCTCTGTGGCTACTGCCGCTCCGTGCAGTGTTTGAATGCCTCTGTGGCTACTGCCTCTGTGCCTACTGCCGCTCCGAATTATTACTGCACTACCAATTTGGTTAGCTTCCCTAATTTCTCTTAGCATTTCACTGTCCCTCTCACCATCTTGGCCAGGCGGGCAAAAGTATACTCCTATCACTATAGTCTTCCCCAACACACAAGGGATTTCTACCCATAAAGATTTGATTGTGCATTTAGTCTCATGCAGGATCTTTATCCTGTTGGACTCCATGCCATCCTGGACATAAAGCGCCACCCTGCCACCAAGATGTTCTTCTCTGTCATTACAATTTAAAATTCACCTTCTAGCGTGTAGTTTATATGTAGGGATCTATAGCAACCTGGCTTGGTCTTTTTTCCTAATAGTTGGAGTATTGGTTTTTTTAGGACCTTGTGTAATATTTGTAGTGTTGTCTTTTCATATACACTTTAATTCAGATTGTTTTGCTAATCTCTAACTAATCCGTTTGCACAGATCTATAAAGCATTTGTTTCTTATGAGCAAATAATCAAGTTTTGTTCATTTCTTCAGTAAAATTCAATGGTGTTATATGCTTTGATGCTGGGCAAGTAATTGAGCTGAAGGGCTTACAGCCTTAAGCATTACAAAATCTGATCCTTGCAGAGCTCCACAGGTAGTATTACATAAAAGAGGATTTTACACGGCTTCACTGCAAGGTTACATATACAATTATAACAACAGATTTTACATGAAAAATGACATCCAAAGTTCAGTCTTCCGAGGGTAAAAATATCACTGACATCATGCATATTATATTTACATGCACTACTGTGGAGCCAACCATAAAAACTCTGCAAAAAGACAGTTGGAACTCTTATGGCATTAGGTCTATTGTACTGTGTATTGGGTATGGCCTTGGCCCTCAGAAAGCCATGAGTAAATTGAATTACAATTACAATATAGTAAATTATCCATACCAAAACAGCACTCAAACAGTAGCAACCCTACCTATGAAAAGGCAACACTGCAAATACTACACCAAGCTTTAAAACACCAGTATACCATCTATTAGGAAAACAGAACATAGGGATCTATAGCAGCCTACACAGAAACTGCATGCTAGCAGAATACCTCACATCGGTAACATATGCAGAACATAAACAGACCCTCACCAAACATAGAATAAAGAGATCATAAAGTATAAATAGAAATGTACAGACAAAACCTGAACTGGAAACCATATCAAGCCAAACTGTGTATGCAGTGCAACTGTGGAAAAATAGAATCAACACCATTCCTTATAAATCATCAAACAATAAAATCAAGAAATATAAAAACATCAAACATACATATTTCAAAACAGTTGATGAATAGAATATCCAATAATTATTTAATAATTAATTCTTTATTAGTTTAATTCATATTTACAAGAAACATGAAATAATCAGAAATGAAAAATTATATATATATATATATATATACACATATACACACACACACATATATATATTGGTATAAACATAAAAGAAATTAACTTAAATCACATTAAACCAATATAATCCACATAATTGCAGTTGTCTGTGATTACAATCTCTACCAATATCCAACACGTAGTCCAAATGTATTCCACGCATTAAGAAAGGTGGAAGAAAGGCAAAACGATTACTGGCATGGTTAAAAGATGAGGTAAAAGAGACTATTTTAACCAAAAAAAATCCTTAAAAAATTTGAAGAAGGATCCACCTGAAGAAAATAGGAAAACAATTAAGCATTGTCAAGTTAAGTGTAAAACATTGATAAGACAGCGAAGAGAGAATTTGAAATGAAGTTGGCTTTAGAGGCAAAAACTCATAATAAAAACTTTTAAAAATTTATCCGAAACAAGAAATCTGTGAGGGAGTTGGTTGGACCATTAGGTGACCAAGGGGTTAAAAGGGCTCGAAGGGAAGATAAGGCCATTGCAGAAAGACTAAATTAATTCTTTGCTTCTGTGTTTACTAATGAGGATGTTGGGGAGATACCAGTTCCGGAGATGGTTTTCAAGGGTGATGAGTCAGATGAACTGAACCAAATCACTGTGAATCTGGAAGACGTAGTAAGCCAGACTGACAAAATAAAGAATAGCAAATCATCTGGACTGGATGGTATGTATCCTAGGGTTCTGAAGAAACTAAAAAATGAAATTTCAGATCTATTAGTTAAAATTTGTAACCTATCATTAAAAGCATCCATTGTACCTGAAGACTGGAAGGTGGCCAATGTAACCCCAATATTTAAAAAGGGCCCCAGGGGCAATCCGGGAAACTATAGATCAGTGAGCCGGACTTCAGTGCTGGGAAAAATAGTGGAAACTATACTAAAGATCAAAATCACAGAGCATATAGAAAGACATGATTTAATGGAACACAGTCAACATGGATTTACCCAAGGGAAGTCTTGTCTCACAAATCTGCTTCATTGCTTTGAAGGGGTTAAAAAACATGTGGATAAAGGTGTACCGGTAGATGTAGTGTATTTGGATTTTCAGAAGGCGTTTGACAAAGTCCCACATGAGAGGCTTCTAAGAAAACTAAGTCATGGGATAGGAGGCGATGTCCTTTTGTGGATTACAAACTGGTTAAAAGACAGGAAACAGAGAGTAGGATTAAATGGTCAATTTTCTCAGTGGAAAAGGGTTAACAGTAGAGTGCCTCAGGGATCTGTATTTGGACCAGTACTTTTCAATATATTTATAAAATGATATGGAAAGGAATACGATGTGTGAGGTTATCAAATTTACAGATGATACAAAATTATTCAGAGTAGTTAAATCACAAGCGGATTGTGATACATTGCGGGAGGACCTTGCAAAACTGGAAGATTGGGCATCCAAATGGCAGATGAAATTTAATGTGGACAAGTGCAAGGAAAAATAACCCTCATTGTAATTACAAGATGTTAGGTTCCATATTAGGAGCTACCACCCAGGAAAAAGATCTAGGCATCATAATGGATAATACTTTGAAATCGTTGGCTCAGTGTGCTGCAGCAGTCAAAAAAGCAAACAGAATGTTAGGAATTATTAAGGGAATGGTTAACAAAACAGAAAATGTCATAATGCCTCTGTTTTGCTCCATGTTGAGACCGCACCTTGAATATCGTGTACAATTTTGGTCTCCGCATCTCAAAAAAGATATAGTTGCGATGGAGAAGGTACAGAGAGGGGTGACCAAAATGATAAAGGGGATGGAACAGATCCCCCTATGAGGAAAGGCTGAAGAGGTTAGGACTTTTCAGCTTGGAGAAGAGATGGCTGAGAGGGAATATGATAGAGGTCTTTAAAATCATGAGAGGTCTTGAATGAGTAGATGTGAATCAGTTATTTACACTTTTGGATAATAGAAGAACTAGGGGGCAATCCATGAAGTTAGCAAGTAGCACATTTAAGACTAATCGGAGAAAATTATTTTTTACTCATCGCACAATTAAGCTCTGGAATTTGTTGCCAGAGTATGTGGTTAGTGTAGTTGGGTTTAAAATGTTTTGGATAAGTTCTTGGAGGAGAAGTCCATTAACTGCTATTAATCAAGTTGGCTTAGGGAATAGCCACTGCTATTAATTGCATCAGTAGCATGGGATCTTCTTGGTGTTTGGGTAATTGCCAGGTTCTTGTGGCCTGGTTTGGCCTCTGTTGGAAACAGGATGCTGGGCTTGATGGACCCTTGGTCTGACTCAGCATGGCAATTTCTTATGTTCTTAACAGCCATTATTTATCCAACAGATTTATCCAGTAAGAAAGCTTCCAAATGTAATGAATCTACAAATGCTAACTTACGCCTCTGAAATGTAATGATACATTTACTTGGAAACCGTAAATAAAACAAGGCACTAATAGAGAGAACATGAGGTTTTAATTTGAGAAATTGCTTCCTTCTGATGTGCGTCTCCCTCAAAACATCTGGAAAAACCAATACCTTATGACCACAAGATAAAGACTCCTTATATTTAAAATATTACTTAAAAATATTTCCCTCTGAGTGGTCAATGAAAAAGAAACTACAAAAATGGTTCTCGTGGGGACACTATGGTCAGAAGTCTGCAAAAATGAAGATTGATTTGGACTGGGTAGAGAAAGCAGAACATCTACCTCCTATGTCCCATTGCCTGAAACCCTCTTTTTATCAGATATATAATAAGAATTATTGATCAAGTATATCTTCTCAGGGAGGAATTGCAATACTTCAATCACATATTTCTTAAAGTATTCCTCGCCTGAAATCAGGCGGGAAATAGGAAAATTCAACAAGCGAAGGTTATTAGACCTAAGTTAGTTTTCCAGTAATTCACATTTAGAGTAAAGAAGAATTCTATCTTTAATTCCTACCGTGGACACTGACTGCAATTTAGAAATAGAAGAAGATTAGGCAGACATTGCTGATTCTACAACTGAAAGTCTAGCATCAATTTCCTTAAATTTACTAACAGTATCTTTAGAAAATTGATTCAACTGAGTAACAGAGTTTGATAGTTTAGAGACTATTCACACAACCATCTTCCAAATATCTTTGAAAGATATTTCCCCTGAAGCAGGTAGGGAATTTGACTTCTCTGTTCTAGCTCCAGATAAAAGTTGAACTGGAGTCGGGATTAGACTAATTGACTTCCCTTTTGTTTGACTGACCCATATGTAAACCTAGGTCCAATAGCTGAGAAGAAAAATCACAAGGTTGATCCTTAATAACCTCTTGTTGAAAAGTTGAACCAGATGGAATAGAAGGGGAAGATCTCTCTTCAGGACTTAAGAAGACTCTAACCAGGTCTGTACTCACATTTTCGTGCAGCGTTGAGCTGGAAACCATGTGACGATCCATGGAGCCACTTACAGGAGTCGAGCTGGAGGTTTGATGGAGATAAGGAGGCTTCCCTTTTCTCTTTCTTCCCATTTCTCAACTGAAAAAGTTCTTGAGAAAAATCTTCATAAAGGGGGAGCGCCTCTTTCGCACGCTAGTGGCGGTGTGCCACAGGGCACCTCCTCTTATAGGCCCCTTATGCTCCGATGACGTCGTCGGGTGGCCTCGGTGTCCCTGTGCTCCTCCTCGGGTCCAATTCCACCAGCAGGCAGGCAGCTCAATTCCCACCTCAGGGGCACCTCCTCTTACAGGCCCCTGATGCTCCAATGACATCTGCGTTGGGTGGCCTCTGTGTTCCTGCGTTCCTCCTGTGGTTCGGTTCCAGCAGCTGGCAGGCAGCTCCAGAATATCTAATAATTAAAAGTTCAAATACATATTTTAAAACATTTCCTAAACCCCAATAAAATATTTCAAAACAGCAGACACATCAAACACCCAATAATTAAAACCAATGAGGATAAAAAATCTCCTGCTCTCCATTCCTGGGAACCTTTGATTCCAAACACCTTGAAATTATTGGAGGTTGGGTTTGTGCAGACATTCTCCTTTTGCTCTTATATACATTCTCTAATACACACACACTCTGACTCACACAGAAATGCTTTGTCACACACACTCACATGCTCACTGACACACACACACACACAGTTACAAACATATGCTGCCTGATACATACACAAATGCTCAGTCACACTCTCACACAATCAGTCATGCATACACTCTCACACGCTCACTGACTCATGCACACAAAAGATCAATCGCACTCACACTCTCACATGCTCACACACTCTCTCTATTTCCCCCTCTAGAATGAAGACACTGCAGTAGCAGCCTCTGTGATTAATAAAAAACATTTTTGCTCACTTATTGAAGGTTAGTGGGATAACAGGGTCTTGGTGAGCTGCCTGTTGCTGTGGGATGATGTGTTTCTTGCCAGAGAAGCCCCAATAGTCTTTATTTACATTTTTTTATTTTTATTTTGCCACAGCCCAAGGATGAGGGGGGGGGGGGGGGCCTCAGCAGAGTGTTGAGCCAACTGAGGAAATGATAGGCATGGAGTTTGTTGCACTGCATTGGAAGGGAGCGCTAGGGGGCGCTCCCCAGCGCGGGACAAGTGGTGTGTGCCCCTGCGGTGAGACAAGTCCACGTCTGGGAAGGACACAGGAGACGAGATGACTTGAATTGAAGATCCGACGAGACAAGGACTTGGACGAGGACTTGGAAGGACTCTGAGCGCTAGGAAGACTCAGACGTGGACTTGGATGAGCAAGTGCAAGGAGCTCCGAACCAGGAGAGAGCAGAGTTCTGATTCAGATTCAAGTTCAGGATTAAAACAAGGTCTCGGAGACTTGCACTGCTGATGAGATCAGAGATGTGGAGGTTCCTCGGCGACAACCACTGTGATCCCACCGAGCACCCTACACACCCCAGCAGGGGTGGTCGTGGACCACTCGACCACTGCGCGCCCTACACAACCCCAGCGGCTGGTCACGGACCACACAGGGACGGGACGGTGGAGCCACATGAGACATCAGGAACTTGGAACATCACAGAGCTTGGAACAGGAACTTGGAACATACGGAGCTTGGAACAGGAACTTGGAAAATCACGAATCTTGGAACAGGAACATCAAGGAACTATCACGGAGCTTGGAACATGAACTTGGAACATCAAGGAACTTGGAACATCATGGACCTTGGAACAGGAACTTTGAACATCAAGGAACTTGGAACATCTAGACAAAGACACGGGATCCCACATGGAACGGAAAGCCTTGAGAAGCTGAAAGACGAGAGTCCTAAGGAGGACTGGCTCCAGGAGGACTAGCTCCTTGCAAAGGCAAGATGGTACTGACAGCAGGAACCTTTGTATGGCAGAAGAGAACTACACCCGGGGCGGAGCTCACAGGAGGGCCCCACCTCCGCTATCCCTATAAGAAGGGAAGAGAGGCACAGGTCTGCCCCCTAGGAGGAGCAGGAAGAGAAAGTCCAGGACCTTGGACAGCGGCATCCCTACCGCTGCCCTGCAGGAGGAGGAGTCAGGCCTCTGAGCAGGCCGTGTCGAGGGAGTGGTGGCATCCAGGCCGCAGGAAGGCCTCCATGCCACAATTAAGTCCAGGGACTGCGGCCTCCAAGCTATGGAGGAGTGGACATTGGTGGGGGTCTCCGGGCTGCGAAAGAAGCCCGGCGTGGCTCCTGCCATGCCGGCAAGATGGCAGCCAGACCGCAGGGAGACAACAGGTCGGTGGCTCCATGCCGCAGGAGAGCCCCGGCTTCTGCGGCCTCCGGGCCACGCAGATAAGCGCCTCTCATGGCTCCAGCCGCGGGAGGAGCGCAACTGAGTTAGCTGTGAGGCAGCCCTGGGAGGCTTCCTGGCTGGCTCCTGCTGAGAGAGGCAGAGCCAGGGAAGGGAGACAACTGGGGGAGAAAATCCAAGAGAGCCACAAAAGCACTAGGGAGCTGCCGCATGAAAAGTCAGCAAGCAGGAACTTAGGGGAAGGCTCCTGCTATACGAGAAACGCTACTGGAGACCTGGTGTGGGTTGCAGCGGCCCCACAGGCATGGGGGCCACTGTGTCCCAACATCAGCAATGTGACTGGACAGTGCAGTCCACCAGGTCATGCCCGAAGCCCTGATAGCCCAATCCACCCTTGTATTTTACTGTCAAGATGTCTGCTCGTATTAAGAGTAAGAAGCTCAAAATGCTTGCCCCCTTTTTCAGTTATCTCACTGCCTAATTTAAATATGTTCAAAATCACTATACAATCCAACTCTTTGGGGGAATTGTCAGCTGGCACTGGGAGCAGAACCCAGGCTCAAGAATCAAACTCGGCTCTTCCACTCACACGGCTGCTAAGCCACTGGGCAGCCTAGAGAGAAAGTTTTATAGGCTAATATATAGGGGTTAAAGTAGGCTACAGCAGTTTATAAATGATTAATATCTCTGTTCTTGTGGAGAGGAAAGCAGCACTGGCTCTTTTTCCTGAGAAAAGTTATAGCCATGTTTTTATAAACAGAACATTATTAAAAATTGCTTTGGGCTATCATCCAATAAAGGAATCGGGTTTGCTGCAGCTAGATTTCCAATTTTTCCCCCCAAGCACAGAAATGGTTTCAAACGTAAAATATTCTCACAGGACACTAAAGGGGCTGTGTGTCCAGACAAGGCGTGCGCCAGCTTTTGAATAGGAGTTTAATCTATTTTTGGTTTGCAGGCTGCCAGAGGTGAATAAATGGTTTATATGTATCAGGACGAATGAACGTTTATAGGCAGATCTATGGCCAGAATAGAGGACGTCAATGGGACACACGTGGTAGCTGCAAGGCTGTTCCCTCCTGCATTCTTTTTCGTCATATTTCTTTTTTGGTTTTTTTTTAGGTGAATAACTGCTTTTCAGGCAGTGTTTTATTCACTAGAACAGGTCCTATGAATTCAATTTGTTAGCAGATTTTTCCCATTCTGCTAGCATGTGAAAAACTCGGGTCCTCTAACAACTTGTGTCTCAATTTATACAGCTACAATTGAGTAATTATAAACACCAGTCTCTTTATTCTTTCTGTTTTGGAAGCTATCTGGCCTTCCCAGGTGCTAGAAATGTGCTAACAGACCAAGCACCCAAGAGCTAGAAGTCTATACTTCTGAAACGCTAGGCTTTTAAGATGTATTAAAGGGTGCCAACATGTTATCACCCCAAGTCCTAAGCGGCTTGTTGTTCCTTCCAAAGCATGATAAACAGAATATTTTCTGGTCTGATAACAAATATCATACCTTAATAAATACTCATGTAAACTAGGGCATAAAGTCATTAGATATTTTCACAGTATCAGGCCAATACAGAAAGGTGCGTTCGTTTGGACCCGTTTGGACGCATGTTTTTGATGCGCTATTATTACCCCTTATACAGGCGGTGCCAGACGGCACTGGGCAAGTGTACAGAAAAGCAGAAAAAACTGCTTTTCTGAACACCCTCCGACTTAATATCATAGCGATATTAAGTTGGAGGCCCCAAAAATAAAAAAAAATAAAAATCTTTAAAAAAAAAAAAAAAAATCTGCCCGCGGCCCGTGGGTTGGAAAACGAACGCTCAGTTTTGCCGGCGTCTGTGTTCTGAACCCGTGGTTGTCAGCGAGTTCGACAACCGTTGCCGGTAAAATTAAGCGTCAGCTGTCAGACCCGCTGACAGCCGCTGCTTCCTCCAATAAGGAGGTGCTAGGGACGCGCTAGTTTAAATACTGAATCACGCGCCCAGGAGAGTGGCCTGGGCGCACGTTGGGAGAGCGGGCGCTCGCCTTGGAGCGCCGGCTCTCCTGCACAGTTTACTGTATGGGCCTGTATGTACTGAAATGCAATTAAAAAAAAAAAAAAAAAAGCCCCATGATAATTAATATCAAGTTTATCAGAGGATTTGGTTTGTAATCCCAAAACTGCTGTTTTTTTGGGTTTTTTTTTAATTGGCTCAGCAGTTTTCAAAGGTCACATCTCAAGGTCACACATTTTTGCCTTGGGCCTTTTGGGAGTGGCAAATAATACATTCAATGAATTAATTAATTGATTAAAATAAATGAGGACCAGGCTACATGCTGCTTATGTAGTAATGGAGACAGCAAACAGCCATGGAAGAGGGAGAAAAAGAAAGAAAAAAACAGAGACAGAGACACAAAGAATGAGGACGAGGTGTCCTACCAGATTCGGGAGCCCTTCCATTTTGTGATCTGCACAGAAACATTCTGAAGACTGTGGTCAGATTCCCGGAGTCCTGTCATGATTCTCCTATCCTGCGTCACTCTCTCCCCTTTGAGCAATTTGATGCCAGCACGTATGGGGGCCAGGATGGCTTAGTGGGAAAATAAGTATTTGCCTACCCCTTGTGTAGATGCATATAGTAAAGCATTTTAAAAAACTGTTAACATATGTAAATATTATTACAAATGCATCGCTTGCAGAGTCTCGTAGCTCACCGTACTCATTAATACCGGGCTCCTAAAAATCTGTTAAGTGCCTATGTCCTTTCTGGGAATGGCATGGAATAGCAGGATATGCACACAGTCATGCTTGGATGATGGCTTCATTAATGCAGGCCAGGCAACGTGATTGTCCTGGACCTTGTCGTGCATCTGGTGACAGTATCTACCCATGGCTAACTCTTGTGGCTTCTTCAAAGGCTCCTGCAGCATACGGGCTGAAGGAGGCACAGATCCTTCAACTTGCCATTGGGCAAACATTTGACCTGCAAGAAAAGTAGATTCCGATATCTGGATAGATTCACAGGACCCTTTACATGCTATAAATGTGGGAGAAAAGCAACCTGACCAAAACCAGGAAAGTGCATAGAAGTCTTTTTACCAAAATGAATAAAAAAATAACTCGAAGCGTTTAAATATTTTATGTTGTTCACTCCATGTAGGAATCGAAACCCACCAAGTAACTTCTTGGTTTATCCTCCTCGGCTTCTGCAGTAATTGGCCTTTCCCTGGCATAATCAGGTCACTTCAATCCACATTCTCTAATCGGATCAACTTTCAAGTTTTAATTTAAATGAACAACCACCCCAGATAATCATTAATGTATTAAATTGTGAACTACTTATTTATTTATTATAATTTATTAACCGCCATTTTGAAAGTAAACTTTCACCCAAGGCAGTGTACAAAAGGTAAAAAAGTAATAACATTGAACTTTCACATAAACTGGTGGACATTAGTTCTTTTGTTTCTGATTAATCCGATGTAGTAATGTTAATGCTCACAATAACATTGACGGTAAATGCATTACATTAAAATAGGATGATTAGCGCATGTTGTACATTGATTAGCTCACTATTAATTTTAAAGCAAAATTCTGCACTAATTGAAAACATTTGTTGCCATTAACATGTTAGTGCCACTTTAATACACATTTAGCGTTCACGCGGGTGTTCCATACAGGTTAACATTTTAATGCCATTTGGTAAATAGGCCCCCAAGGTGACTTGCCTGAGATCGCAAGGAGCGTCAGTGGAAGAAGTGGGATTTCAACCCTGGTTTTCCTGGTTCTCAGCGCATTGCTGTTTACGAGTAGCCCCATCTTTCCTAAATGTTTAATTTATTTATTTGTGCAATTGCCATTCATTACATGAACAATGTGGTGTCAAAATGACTTCAGGCATTTAGTCTCATTGCCCCATCACTGGACACAGACAGCTTGTATACTGTTTCACCCTTTCTCTAACATGTGGGTGTGTAGTGTACACGTTTTTACTTTGTTTTTCCCAAAACAGCTTAAGTACTTTTAGCCTGTTAGCTGTAACAGATGCATGTATTTTTCGGCTCCGTTGCTGCCACAGCTCGCATATTTTCATCCCATTTTTAGTAGCAGTGTATGTAGTGTCACCCCATTTTTCCATAATTTATTTATTTATTATTTATTTATTATTTTTATTATACCGAGTTTCATGATAGGAATCACATCAACCCGGTTTACAATTAACAAAGTGAGTAAAGGCAGAGAGTAACATAGTAATCAACATTCCCAATTCAACTTCAAAAATAGTATGAAACTTAAAGAATATTATAACGATATTTAGGATGTGAGAAAGTTACAAAAAACAAGGAAAAATAACTAGGATCTGGAGAGGGGGGGAAACTGAACAAAGAATATTTACATTTCAGCTGTATCAATTAATAAATATGAATAATATTGTATAAATATAAATGTATAGCAAAAATGGACATATATGTATAGCAAAAATGGACATAATAGCTCGTGTACTGTCATGACATGGAGACTATGCCCTCCAAGCTGGGCGCTTGTGCCTGCACACACAGCAAAACAGCAGGCACAAGAAATCCCAATATTATTTGCATTATACTGGCTCATAATGCACACTTTTCAACTTGACTTATAAAAAGTTGCACAGAAAGAAAACTTGCAGACACGCGGCTAAATTTTAAAATCCCGGTGCGCGCAAAACCCAGGAGATACGCGGTTGGCCAGACCGTGCGAGCGCCGAGCGCATTTTAAAAACGGCCCGGCCACGTGCAGAAGTGCCGGGCTCTGTCAAAGGGGGTGGGGTAAAAGCGGGGAGGGGCGGGGGCTGGGCGGGAGAGCGGCCATTAGGCCCCGTTCCAGTGAAGCGCGTGCCGGCAGCCACGCAGAACTTACTCCTGCTCGGAGGAGCAGATAAGTTCAGCAACAAGAAAAATGAGGGTAGATAGGGTAAGTTTAGGGGTCGGGGAGAAGAGGGGAAAAGGGAGGAAGGGTGGGTAGGAGGATAGGAAAGTTCCCTTCCAATCCACTCCTTAATTGGAGTGGACAGGGAGGGAACTGGGGTAGGATCGATCGCGTCGCCGCGTGTTTCTTGAGAAAATTCCTCCCCCTTGCGCGCGAGTCGCAACCCACCCCACACATTCGCGTGCCGATATAAAAATTGGGCGTGCATGTGCGCGCGGGTATCGTATTTTATATCGATCATACGTGCGCGCGCGCATCTTTTAAAATCTACCTCTCAGTCTTTAAAAAATTTTGAGTGAACATTTCCTATGAAATTGCGGCAAAGAAGCAAAATGGAAAAATCAGTTTTAAGTGGATTTCTCCCTTAATTCACATTCCTGAGACAATTTTGAATGGGATCCGGAGAAGAAATGTAAATCGCACATCACAAAAATGGATGCCAAATATGCTTTTTTTCAAGCATGACACATACACTGACATGCAGGCATCTAAGCAAATCATATGAAGAGAGATTCCCTACCTGTTTTTTAAACTCCTTAGCTAGTTTCATTTGCATTGCATTTTCACTCCCGTTTGAACCTTAGAGGTAGCAGTACTACTATGAGCATTTTTATTCAGCTCAATTTGTTTTTATGTTGGATGAACATTTCCAACATATGCTGCCTTATCTAACCAATATTGGGAGAACAGTAATACAAGCCCCCCCTTGCAAGTTAATCGCCTGCAGGAAACTGCCCGCGGAGTTTCTCTTTGAAAATCAGGGCCAGGCACTCAACTATCCACTTACATCGAAGCAGATGCAAAGCAAGGCCAGTGGGCTCTTCAAAAGGAAATCCCCACACAAACGATCCTCTCTGTGCCCCAACTCCTCCCCTCAGCGTCGCTCACTTTCAAGGCAGCTTGCAGTACGCACGTGTCATTTAGCGTCCATCCTGTTAGCTGTGGTCCCAGGGGAGGGACCAATATTCAGACCCTGTTTTTACCCGGGCAAGTGTGTATTTACCCAGTGTAAATCTTTGGATTACTGCTCCCCCCCCTTTACGACCATAAATAAAGCAACACAAACCAAAATGACAATTCCCCTTTCTTTGTTTTATTCTGCACATGCTACATACATACAATACTGCAAAAATCCTGTCCACAATATCAAATTTATTACAAACGTGAACTACAGCAGACGGATCTGCACTACCAGAATCTGTTTTTCTTAGTTTCATTATGTTTCATTACAACATGATACGAAAGAGCAGCAGCATTATTAAACAGTGAACATTTGCATTTCTGGACAAAACCTGAAAACAATATCCTGTTATTGTACTTCAGTGCAATTACTGGTAGTGTTTCGCCATTTTCCACAGCCTGCTTGCTATAGCAAAGCTGGCAGCCAGTTCAGTTTAACAGATCTTGTAACAAGGGACAGATTTTGTTCAATGTTCTACAATACGCTTTCTCACCACATTTAGATAAAACTGAATATTAAAGAAACACATCAGTGGGGAGTAACCACTGCCCTGAAACGTATCCCTGACATTTCCTATGATAAGTAAAAATAAAGAGAACTTAAATTACGTCAGTGTATAATGGGGAGAGGGAGCGAGCGACCAAGCAAATAGAACCAGGGTCTGAGAGCCAGAAACCTGAGCACAATTCTTGCTTCTGTCACAGGCAGCCACTGTGCCCTTGGCCATGGCACTTCACCTCCATGTGTCACAGGTACCCCGCTCATAAGCCGTTTTGGGCAGGCGTTAATTACACCTCTTCAATGCTTTAAAAAATTGACAAAGTAGAAGCGAAAATATAGAAAAAACAACATTATTTAACCTGATATTCTGTTTCTTATGTTCTCCTGTACAGAACCTTAAAAAAAAATCAGTTACTACGTTTACCACTGTTACAAAAGTCAAAAGCAATTTTAAAATAAAAGAACTAAAACGGTAAGTGCTTGTTATTAGAGTGGGACATGCATTAATACATGGTATCTGGCAAAGATCCCACCACAGACTTAGGAGTGTAGGGGGACTGGAAGACAAATGGACACTGGACAGACTAGAAAAGGCTAAAACCAAGGTGAAATGAAATAATACACAAAGAACAGAAGCAAAAGAAAAGAGCCAGAAGAAGGAAAAAAGGCGTAAAAACTGGAGTCTCTCTGCTAGGGACAGGAAGGCGGAAGACAATTGGTCTCTCATAGACCACGAGATTGAAGATCACGGGAGGAGAGCTGGAATAGTTTTTCCCCAATGATACTGCTCATAGACATGGGGGCACTTTGTGCAACAATCAAAACAGTGAGCACCAACACCAGTACCCCAAATAGGGCGGCTATACTGGAAAGTCATCAGTGGAGTTGCAATGAGTGACTTTAGAGCTTTCTTCCAGCCCTGGAGAAAGAGCAGCGAGGACAGACAAAGACATGTTCTAACAAGGTCAGCTGTCAGACAGAGAGCGAGAGAGAGCGAGAGGACAAAGATTGTTCTACAAATGCTTCAAAACAATACATGTGAGTCATCAGTGGGGGCCTAAACTTCATGCTCTGTCAGCAGGCCAGGATCTGTGATAAAAAAAAACTTTGGGTCAGCTCATCTCCAGCAAAAGCAGTTGACAGAAAAAGCAAAGCAGTTTTGAAAACCCAAGTGAAAGACCCTTTTTTTAAAATTATTATTATATAAGACAAGCTTGGGGCATTAAAATATTGCATAAACTACATTTCAATGAGAAAAGAAATAAATACATTAGTACCTTCTACCAAAGGTAGCAATTGTTTAAAAAAAACAACCCAAAACCCTGCATTCAGAGCTCAGTGCATTAAGTTTTGCAACCAAAATGGTGGGTTTCACTGTAATGGAGATTTAAAAGAAAAAGCAGAATAATAAAAGAAACAAACAAACAAAAAAAAAACCGAAAACCTAGCTTAAGTTTCACCATTTTCAGGATCCAATTAAATAAAAGTCTATATTCAGCTGCAATTCCAATTATCCAGCCGAGAGAACGTACACATTCTACTACATTGTTAATGGATTTTTAAGTAATTCAGGAGGTCTCCAGTTCTGTAAGTCACACGGACTTCTCCGTTCAGTCTGGTCTATGGCATCATGAATCCAGTGACCACAACATGAAAAGGAATCCATTCTGTGTCCCCTGAGGAATGTGACTCACACCGGTCACCAAACGGAGGCACATTAGCAAGAAGAATCCAATAGTCTCTGCCGAACCTTTTTATCTCCTTGGCTTGTTTTTGTGTCCTCATTAGGAGACTGATCTGGGAAGAATACAAAATGGAAGAAAAAAAAATTATAGCCATCTGCACCGTAGGAAGCTGCTACATCATACAAGAAGCAGATACACAAAAGAAGGGGAAAAAAATTCCAGCAAGCCCATTACTTGTGAAAGCTATTAATGAAGTATCTGAATTTTTGAAAAGCAAAACCCTCCAAATAAATAAATAAATAAATAAATAAAACAAAAACGAACACTCCATTTAAGCACATTAGCTGAACTCTGAACTCTTCAAAAACTAACCAGAAGCAATTTAATAATGTTCACAAATTTGCAGCCAGAAAGGGAGATCACCCCATGACATCCTGTGCTGCTTCCAGCACATAATTTTGAAGCACGCGGTGTGCGAGTTCTTTTTCTTGCTGATGTTTCGACGGCTTGCTGTTCTTTTGAAACTGACCACGGCATTTATCTGCATTATTCCAGGGCAGGCGACATCTTGAGAAAAAGGCTCGGCGCTGCTCACTGAAATCTTTTCTATGTAGGTACATTTGTAAAATCTTTTACTAAAAATTCTAAAGAAGAGAAAATACTAAACTTTAATGCAATTTTTTTTTTTAAAAGAAACCACTGCCCCAATTATTTTTTTGGTTGGTCTGCAACTGATTAGCATTTGTTGAAAAGCAAAGTAAGAAGCAAACTCTTTGATTAATAAAGGAGCATTATGTCCTGGAATGGAAAGATGAAATGCTTCTAATGCAGAACAGCAACAAGTCTTGGCTTTGCCAGACATAGGGTCCCATGCAAAAAAAGCTGAGCAATAAAACTGAAAGTCAACGTGCAATATCTCAATGCATAAGCTAATTTTTTAATTTTACTCCCGATGCAGTAAGCTAACAATATGCTAACACATCAGGAGTTCAAAAATACGACCAAACCAGAAAATGTGTGCAAAGAAGAGGCTTAGCACTCAGCAAAACATGATTTATGCACATAAAGCTATTTTTGTGCATAAATCATATTTTACGCGTGGAAAACATGGATTTGTGCACATAAACCATGTCTTCTGTGCATAAAATACAAATTATGCACACAGAAAAAATGTTTCGGCACAGAAACCATTTTTTTGTGCACATAAATCGTATTTTATATGTGTGAAATGTGATTTTGGGGCAGAAACCATGTTTTCTGTGCATAAAGTACAGACTGCAGGTCCCAGCACCGGAACGCCAGCTTCCGCCCGTAGACTAATGTAAGCCCTGGAAACTTTACTTCACTCGGATTAGGCATTAATGTCCTAAATTTAAAAGGCCGGCGTGCGTTAAAATCGGGAGATACGTGTGTGGCAGGGCTGTGCGCGCACCGCCGGCTTTTTCAAAGGCCTGTGGCCACGCACGTATCTCCCAGTACACGCCAAAGAACCGGCTACCAAAAAACGGGGTGGTCCGAGGGGGGGGGGGGGAGTGAGGCAGGCCGGGACAGCGCCATTAGGCGCTGCCCCATGAGGCACGCACCAGGATTGGATTGGCAGAGCAGGTAAGTTAAATAAGAAAAGAAATTAGGTTAAAGGGGGGGTTTAGGGGTTGGGGTGGATAGGGGAAAAGGGAGGAAGGTTAGCTAAGGGGTTTGGGAAGTTCCTTCCCAGTCCACTCATTTATTGGAGCGGACTGGGAGAGAACGGGGGAAGGCCCTATTGCGTCGCCACATGCATGTAGTCAAATTCCACCCCCCCTTGCGCACACGATTCGGCACTTGCGCACGCTGATATAAAGTCGGGCGCGGATACGCGTGCAGGTAGCGGATTTTATATAATATGCGTGCGTCGACACGCACGTGTTATAAAATTGGCACGTCCACGTGCGCGCTGGGAACCGCGCGCACCTGGACGCCTGCGTGCGGGTTTTTAAATCTACCCTTAGGTTTCCAGCATTAGGAAAACACCAGGCAACTCAGTGCACCTCTCTGCCTTGGAGGGTGGGGTGGGGGGGTTAACAGCTGATGCCATAATTAGCAGGAAATTTCCTTGCACGCGCGCTCATTGAATGCACATTTTTGTACACACATTTTTTCATGTGCAAATCTCCTTGCTGCATCGACAGAAACGTTTGTGCGCAAAAAACGTGCGCACAACTGAGGGTTAAACTGTGCACTATACTGAGCACATTGTATTGCATCAGTCTAATATATTGTTTAAAAAAGCATGAAGGAAACGAGTAAACAAAGAAAAGTACTACTGGCAACAAAATAACACAGAGGCCCCCTGAAATGGGACTTTCATCACGTTCATATACAATGTACTATTCGCTTGAATTATTTTTGGTATGCCCGGCTTGTCTTTTGCTTATGAAATGCTGCTATTTTGCTATGTTAGATCACTCAGAGGCAGATTTTAAAAGCCCAGTGCGCACATCAATGAGGGGATGAACGCACAAGTCGACCTGGCGTGCACTGACCGAATTTTAAAAGCTGCCCAGATGCACGCGACTCTCCCGCTGCGCACACATCTCACTCGATTTCAAAAAGGGGGCGGGTTGTGTCCAACAGATGTGTGCACAAATGCTTAGGCACCCTTGGGGTGCGCCCAGGTCCTCTGCTGTGTAACTTTATTTCTGCTATAGAGGATTTATAACTGTAAAATAAATAAATAAATAAATACCAGCCATTTTGGAGTTTAAAGGGTCTGGGGTAATTGGGGCGAGTGCAGGCTATTAAACCAGGGGGGATTTGGAGGACCTACCTCAACACTGGGCAAACTACTGGATGAACTGATGAAACTGGTCATGGCGTGGATGCACACCGGATTTAAAATACCCTAACTTACGTGGCAGAAACCTGATTTATATGACTGGGCGCACGCACACTAAAGCCTGTATGGACATGTATGCGCATATGTGCAAACATGTTATAAAATGGCAGCATATTTAGGCCTGTGCAGCTATATGCCTGCCAAAGTGTGCTTGTGCATCACTTTGAAAGTTGCCGTCCCCTATGTAAATGAGCCTAAAAAGAACCGAAAACCATTTTTTGTTTAATTAAAGGAAAACTAATAAAATAAGAAGAGGTGAAGAATTGATGTGCACTGACCAGGAGAGAGACCAGGGTGGTGGTAAAGGCAGGATGATGCTTGAGTATATAGGGAGAAGTATAATCAGCAGGAAAAGGAGGAGCTGATAAACCCCCTATACAGGGTCATTGGTGAGACCTCCCCCTGGACTACTGTGTTCAATTCCGGAGGCCGCGTATCAAAAAAGACAGAGGGAGGCTAGAGGCGGCTCAGTGTGGGGACTGCACCAAAAGCCAAATGAGATGGGACCGCAGGACCGTGGAGACAGGGGAGCATGACGCAGGCACTTAAAATATCTGAAAGTGCCAAACAAGGGGCAAATCTTTTCCCAGCACAAGGAAAGCTGCAGAACTAGGGGTCATGCTGCGAAGCTCTGAGAGGGAAGACTCGACGACAACTTCAGGAAATATTTTTTCACGGAAAGGGTGGTGGATGCCTGGAAGGACCCTTCCAGAGGAGGTGGTGCAGACAAAAACGGTAATGGAACTAAAAAATGCGTGGGATAAACACAGAAGATCCATAGCGGCTAAAGGATAGAAATGAAAAAAAAAAAACATTAGGATAAACATGTGCAAAGCCGCAGTTGCAGCCCAAAAACAGCAGTGGTGCGACTTCATTGGGTCCGAAAGAAAGCATGGGGGGGGGGCCAAGACAGTGAGGGCCACGATGGACCTGGGCCTTGTTTGGGACAGATAACGATAGGAGGGCTGACAAACCGGATGCAAGACCCAAGGGGAGAGTGGGGGCTGGGTTGCATTTGGAAATTTTAGGTGCACGTCCACCAAAAACAGGATGAATCTCAACTGGGCAGAACGGATGGGCCATGTTGGTCTTGTGCTGTTAGAAATGCTAAGAAAAGGTTATAGATGCAAGGATTTGGGACTACTAAGGCTCCCCTATCTCAGGTAATATCCCAAGAGTTTGCATCCTTAAATATTCATTAACCTTATAGAAGAGACTTATCTCTGCCCAAGTACTTTGTTGGTTTAATTTATCTTTTTTTTCTTTTTTGGCAGACTATTCTTTCAAATGGAGATCGATCAGCACTTTCTATTCATCATCAAAAGCACTGGGTTAAACCCAGAGTAGAATAAAATAAAATAAAAACAAAGAAGCCTGGCTGAAATCGTAATACTGCATGTTCTTTTTATGAAAACACCTGGGGCAGGTACATAGAATAAGCCCGTAAACAGACTGGAACTTTGAAAAGGGTTCATTTTCAGCAAATCTTGCTAAATCAAGTAGAATCAGTTGCACTGGCCACAAACCTTAGTTTCTCTCTGCCTCAAAAAACGAATGCTGCGCTCAATGAAATCCAGAAAACGTGCCATCATTTGCTAAAAATGACTGTCAACTAACAATAATAATCTTAAAAACTGGGGAGTTACTCGTGGGCTGAAAGCATACCATAGCTGACATAAATGTCCCAGGAATGTTAATTCCTATCCCTGAATGTGGTTATTTTATGTGCTAATAGGATTTTCAATGTTCACAAGTGACAATGGGTTTTTTTTTTGTTTTTTTTTTTATTATGCCGCACTGCTCAGGTACAAAAGATTTTTATATGCGACAGGCATATGCTAAGACTGAAATGCATTACGGTGGTATTCAATGCAGTCTATCTTCCATGTGCTATCACACAAAACAAGTTCAGATAACCGAATGCTATCGGAGAGGCTGAGTATCAGGAGTGATTTCCATCTCTGTGCTGAAGCAGACTCATCCATATTAATGAAGCAACCATTGCTTTCCACATTCTTTGACTGGTGTGGTGCAACTTCATTCTTCTTTTTAGGAAGCGATGTATACTTTATAGATCAGGCTAGTTCCTCTTCACTGATGAAAACTCTTTGAATTGTTAATTTGATTTTATTGTAGTTTACAATATGCCTATAGCTATCTCTGGCTCAATTAAGATAATATGGTCTGAGGACTAAAAGGCAGGCTATAAGTAATTTTACATAAATAATAAATAAACCTATTCTATTCACTTTATAATTGCTGATCAAGGCACGTTTGTACAATGGAAAATCTGGAACATGCAGATACATTTATTAACCAAACAACAGAATTCCACAATAATCAACCACCACAGTCGGCATAGCAATTTAATGTGCATGTAAATTGGTCGTTTTCTCCAGTCTTTATAGCACGTGGGACCATTGTCACAGTCTTGAGCTTCTTCGTTGCATTCAGAGATCTTTCACTGTATGGATGTCTTTAAGCAGAGAACATCTCAGCAAAAGGTGCATTGTCTGAGGTTCAGTGCCACTATCATGAATGGCTGAACTAGTGATACAGCCCCCTTTTAGCATGAGTTCCCACTCCAGGGTGTAAGTGTTTGAGTCATCACCATCTTTGCTATGGTTTATTGGCACCAGGAGGTAGGGATTCAGCTACTAGAATGTCTATTTTATCTCTCTCTCAGATAGTTATTTTAGCATCTCACTCTACATCTGTAATTGTGGTTTCTTCTCTGATTTACTGCTTTTGCACTGCATTAATACTGCTTTTTCAGTTCCATTATTAAGGGGCTTGGTGCACAAGACAGCATATTTCATTAGCTTGGCAGTTCAGTAGAAATCAGTGTATACTGTGTATTGCTATCTACACAGTTTTGCATTGTTCAGTTCCCAGTTTTATTCTGTGTCCCCTCACCCACCCTCAGAAATATGTACTGCAACTTACATCTTTCTTTGTAATCTGCCTTGTGCTTTTCCTAGGATAAGGCAGAATATCAAACAGAAATAAACAAATAAACCTGCTTTATATGTGCATATTTGTGTTGGGGTCCTGCACCCCTGCCCCATACCCACCAATCCCACTACCTGCTTTTCATATATTGATTGTTTAGCAGATAGAGGCCTTATTTATTGCAGCCTTCCTTAGTTTTACGTAATAACTCAGCTGTTTCCGGTTCATCCCAATTATATCCTTCTTGATTTTAATCCAAGCCTTCTGCCCTCATCTCTCATCTGTGTTTTTCATAATTCTATAGAGCACCAACTCTCTTTTATATGTTTCTATACAGTGCTGCATATGTCTAGCAGCAGTAGTAGTTTCTTGGGTATGGTATAGAGAGGCTGGATACTGATAAGGAATATTCTGTATGATTTTAATCACCTGTATATTGCTGGGTGATTATTATAGCTGGTGCCTCTTGTCTTCAGTTTGTCTATGTAGCACTAAATATCAGCCTCTGAATATTTAACTGTAGAACTTTTTTTTTTAAAAGAAGTATAGCAATTAAAATTTAAAAAAAATTTAATCTTACCTTTAAGTTCTGTTGCATTGTTTTCATTTTTTGTTTCATTTTTGCTATCAAGCTGGACAATTGCACGTTTTCCATCCACAGTATCTGTCTTTACAGTCCCTAAATTCAGCAAGAGTTGCATTGGGTCACTGTGCTCTGTCTGGCTTTTAATATTCTCTAGCACTTTTAGGCACTTATAGGACTTAAGTTCACTAATATTTTCCTCAATGAAAAGGAGAAAGAGGCTTATGTCATTATAGTATTCAGAATGGAACTGCAGAACATCAAATGTTGGTAGAATTTCGTATACTTTAAGAACATCCGACCTCTTCCTGAATGGAATAATCAAGGTATACACCACAAAAGGCATTACCAAAGCATACACAATGAGGTTAATGTAACTAAGAAGCCGGAACACTCCTACTGCAATAAGTTTGCACTGAATTAATGCTGGAAGCGCCGTGTCGTTCTTCAGAATTCCAGTTCTGATATTGCACGTAAACTCATCAGTCAAAGAGAACAGATTGATGTAGTAGCCCAAATAGATGCAAGCTAACAGCATAATGATGAGTGTCAAGATTCTGCAGATGAGGTACTTGATTATTAAGTCCTTGGATCTTTTCTTTGACTTCAGATACTGCTCTACAAGGGGATACGTGAAGTGGTTTTCAGATATTTCCCATACACTGAAAAAGAAGAAAAAAAAAAAATCAAATGACTCATTAGCGTTGTCAAACGTTGGACATGTAGAAAAAGGCATATTCCACAGTCTTGGGGCAATGATCCCCCCCAAAAACATGAATAAAACCTGTCCATTCTTCTCTTGCCAGGGTCACATGAGGTGCTTCTGACAGCTGGTATAATCATAACCATTGTGTTTTAGTAGTATCGTGGCATGCAGTGCCCATTCCTCAGCCCCCTCTTTATTACAGTATATGGTTTACCCTATTATAAAAAGCTAACAGAAAAAGGGAAGTTAAAATATGGTCTTCTAATCTCGGTTTGGGTCTCGCCTTTCTGTGGGTGGAGCCCATACTCGATGCGTGTTACATAATCATCATAGTAAAATTATATACAAAGTCCTTGTTTTAACGGTTCAGCGAGACACAATGGTGCTGAATTAGCAGAGGTTTGAAACTTGGGAGCAGCAGCACCAATTGTCAAGACTTCATCCTTTGCTACCGTGCTTCAAAAGTAAAAGTAAATCTATTGTTCACCCAGCTATTGCTTGCACTGGTAAAAAAAAAAAAAAAGAGCCAGACAATGCTAGGGTTTAGGGAACTTAAATACTAGAGAAATGAACTTTGTAGAAGAATGCTATACTCTCGGGGAGGAGGAGGAAGCTGAGTCAGGGGATGATGATGCTAAAGACAAATTCATATATTGTCAGAGATCCTGCTTCAATATCAAACCTTTTCCTAGACAACTTTCTAAAGTGTCCTAACCCTACTAAGATTTCAGGTTGTCCCTTGGAAGGCGGAAGTGTACCCCCTTTGCTGTGACAGCCTCTGGAAAAGGGTTTGAAGAAGCAAAAGCCTAACACAATTTAAATGCTCCCCAAAGCAAAGCTAGTTTTCCTATTAAAAAAAAAATAAATTGGAGGTGGTTTATAAAAGAACTTCATCTCTTTTAAAATCCTCCTCCCTTTAACCTTACATTCACACTCAGCATTCTGAGAATTCTCATATTTTTATTTATTTTACAATTTTAAAACATTTATACCAGAACTCAAATGTTTTTTTTTTTCCTTCAAATGTATTTCTGGCTATGTGTCCCACTAGACAGTTTTAAAACCATTTCTGATTACAATAAAAGTAAAAAAAATAGAAAACCGGCACCAGGGGTCTGCTAAAAGGGGAGGGGGAGGGGAGCCCTGATGCTTACGGATGGATATCCCTCAAGCGCAGTGTTTCCCAACCCTCTCCTAGAGGCAAGATATCCATAATGAGTATGCATTTGCATCTCACGCATATTCATTGTCTACTTCCAGGAGAGGGTTGGGAAGCACTGGAAAAAAACAAACAAACATGGACCTGGCTGAATGCCACTGACTGAATTCTATCGTCCTTAAAAAGGCAATAATATTTTATGTTCTTGCACTGAGAAGAAAGATCTTTGTCCAAGTCATGTCCAGCACAGCCCCTAAAATATTCACAGTGGGGAAATGGGTTTAGATATCATAGCCATTTATTAGCCGCGTATGAAAAAACTGGACAGAGTGGCTTTATTGCTAGGTCATTGATCAGAAAGATTGTGAAGACAACGGTTTAGGCTGCACTGGGTTTTAGGCAACAGGAATGAAAGCATTTTCCAAAACGTTTTGGAGGCTTGTTTATAATTTCCATTCCATTCAAGAAAGAAGAGGCTTGACTGACACAAAAATAAGGGAAAAAACTAGATTAAATTAAAAGGTGATATAGGAACTCAAGTGGTCCATGAAAGGTGTTCCTTCTGTTTGAAGTGTACAGCAAAGAACAGTAAGGATCCAATGTGTCAAAGTGCGCCAACATTGGCCATGAATGTGCATAAAAGTGGTGTTTATTCTGCGTACTAACAGCAGATGTTAATGACATGCAAATGAGGCAGACAGTTAAGTATGCACATACTTTACCTATGAATGATATTGAAAAAATGTCTGAAAAGCAGTTTGTGTGTGTATTTTATTGCTGTGCTAATAGGTAATGAACTGTTTTACATCTCATTAGCATAGTTTTTACATTAAAACTCTCACAAATCAATTTACGCTCATCACAAGTGCTTTTATTACATGCAAACTAGCTTTGCGTGCACTAACTTTCAATGCACTTTAATACTTATGAATGTTACTGTTTATTAGTATAAGGTTAATAATTTGTTAAAACTTAAATTCCATAATAGTATAAGTTTACCTCTGTGCCAGGTTCTCTACTGTAGGAGATGAGCTAGTGGCCTCCTTTTTGTCTCCACTCGAATAGCTTTTAGCAGCTTTGATTGCTATATTGTAGGCCTTGTCTAGCTCTTCCAGGATAAATTTCAGGTCTGAGCAAAGATGAGGTGCAGCAGTGAAACGCCAAAACAAGGAAGGAAGGTATAACAGGACAGCAACTAACAGAAGAATATATGGGAAAAACTGGGGAGAAAAAATGAGAAACAAAATAAAGTGATCATATCCAATAAAAACTCTATAAAGCACAATGAAGAATTGTTTTTTCCTCTAAATTTCTGAATTAATGACACTTAGGGCCTTATTTCCTAAGGCTGTCGCATGCTTGCGCTACCAGCGCAAGCGTGCGATAGCTAGAAAGCGTAGCGCACGCCTGCTAAGGGGACAACGGGGCGGAGTCGGCCCCGGAAGAGAAGGAGTCGGGGCGTCACCGGGGCCGACTCCGCGAAGACGGCGCAGACAGCGAAAAGGTAAGGAGCCTTTTCGCTGCCTATTTCGCACCGAATAACTACACCTTTTATGGTGTAGTTATTCGGCGCGTCGCCGGCAGCGATCACACCGCAGCTGTGCGATTGCTGCTGGCTAGCGCATGCCCGCCCCCCCGTTTCGCCCCCCCCCCCCCCCCCCGCCCCTTGTGATCACCGGATTTTCTAAGTTCTGTGAACTTATGGGCCGATACAGTAAAGTCTGTGGGAGAGCGGGTGAACGCCCGCTCTCCCAGCACGCGCACTGGCCACTCGCCGGTGCACGTGATGCAGTATTTAAATTAGGTCTGGCGGTAGATCCGGGCAAAAGGAGGTGCTAGGGACACTAGCGCGAACCTAGCGCCTCCTTTTTGACAGGAGCAGTGGCTGCCAACGGGTTTGACAGCCGACGCTCAATTTTGCCGGCGCTGACAGCCACGGGCTCGGAAACCAGACACCGGCAAAATTGAGCGTCCGGTTTTCGGCCCGACAGCCTGGGGCCAAATTCAAAATTTTTTTTTTTTTACTTTTTTTTCTCTTCGGGACCTCCGACTTAATATCGCTATGATATTAAGTCGGAGGGTGCACAGAAAAGCAGTTTTACTGCTTTTCTGTGCACTTTCTCGGTGCCGGAAGAAATTAGCGCTGACCTTTGGGTCGGCGCTAATTTCTGAAAGTAAAATGTGTGGCTTGGCTGCACATTTTACTTTCTGTATCCCGCGCACATACCAATAGGGCCATCAACATGCATTTGCATGTTGAGGGCGCTATTAGGTGCCGCGGGTTGGACGTGCGTTTTCTTCCCCTTACTGAATAAGGGGTAAGGGAAAACGTGCGTCCAATAGCAGGCTAACAGTGCGCTCCGCCGGAGCCCACTGTACTGTATTGGCCTTTTAGAAAATCCGCCCCTTAAGATTCTCATAAATTTACAATACATTTCAACTGAATTAATAAATAACAGGTTAAGACCATGATTTTTCAGTTTTTATTTCATACACAAGTCAAAGCATAAGCTATATGTATGAGGTATGCCAGAAAATATTGACTGTGTAGCCCAATAGTCAGAGAATATGGAAAACCTAGATCTGCTTCTTATATCAACCACTGTATAACCCAGAGCAAGTCGCTTATCTTTTCTGTGCTCAAATTTAATGCCAAATGTACAACACGTTTTCCCCTACAGATAAAAATTTAAAAAAATCCAACCTTACAACATCTGGCCATAGGTTGTGCTCCTTTGTACCATGGATACAAAATAGATAAAACCAAACATCCATTTTAAAAAATTAAAATGTTTATATTTAAAGTATTTGTATTTCTCTTTATCTGACAAACTTTCCACAAGCTAGTAAAAGCCAGAAACATTTTAAGTCTACTACTTGCCAGTTTTTCAAATTCTTTAGCAAGATTAGTTATCTTATTTTGTGAGATATAAGTTCCACTATTCTACTGAGGGCTAAAATACACCTCTTGTAGTTGTAATTTTGTTCAGGTTAGCATAATTGGTGGTAGAACCCATAGTGTTAGCAAAAATATGTATAATAAAGAAATCCTAAAATCCCCTGGCAGAAGCAAATCATAGTTCTGAGCACAAAGCAAAAGGCCATGCGCTATAGTGCAGGGAGCTAGGGCGAAATATGGCAATGCATTCCCGGCAATGCATTCACCTCCCAGCATCCCCTCCCTGACCCAGGTACTAAGTCAAGCCTTAGTGGGAATGAAATCCTGAGGAAGCTTCCAGGATCAGGGAAACTACTGGGAAATTTGGGATGGGTTACACAGAGAGGCCAAAAACCTTCAGTAAGCATAGCACATAAATAATTTCAGCACCGAAATATCTCTGGTCAGTGTGACATGAAAGTGTTCTAAAATGTTCCAAGCTTTAGTGAATTACAATAGTCTTGAAGCTGAAATTCACAAATCAGGACTATAACATGAAAAATCCCTCTTTTGTGTTTCCATATATTTAATATCTGAGACAGCAGGAGGGACCAAAAGGGCACTGTGTACAGAGTATGAAGCACCGTTTCTTTCCAGTGAAAAGGTATGAATTTCGTGCATCATTAAAACCTTTAAGGTATCTGAAGGTCTGTATCATATGTCCCCTGCACTCTTCCAGGGTGTACGTATTTAGATCCTTCAGCCTCTCCTCATAAATCTTCTGACTCCACACCATTTTGGGCGCCCTTCTCTGGACTTCCTCCATCCAATCTAATCACGGAGTGTGGGGAAAAGAAGAAAATGAGAATGGTCATTGATGCCCACATTAGCTCCGTGCATTTGACAGGCCTTGATTTGTCAATAGGTACACTAAGGCTGTGCCTAGGGTGGCAAAAATATCTGGGGGCAGCAGGCTGGCTGAAGATTTGCTGTCTTCCAGTTAAGCTGAATCTCACTCAGCAGAGAACAGGCCTTTTGCCTACTGAAGATCTTTTCCTCGCCCAACAAAAAGCAAACAAATTATTTGGACACAAGTAAGGTTGAAAAACTTTTTTATATTATAAAAAATGGATATGTTTGTCAATGTACTTCAGAATTTTCAAACTTTTTGCCACAGAATCTAGCCCTGAGCTGTCGCAGGAAACTGTGGGGCTGTGCCTTAGAACTGATACTCATCATTGTCTGACCTTAATGGAGAGGGCTGGGGGGTCAGGGGCAAGAGGATCATCAGTGCTTAGGGGCAGCAAAGTTCTAAAGCCATCATTAGCATTTTACATCACAGCATTAAATCAAGATGAGTACTGGAATAAAAGATACCGGAAGGGAAAAAAAGGGATATAAAAACTTCAAAATTAATTTTAAATGATGCATTAAGTCTGCTGCATTTTTGCCTTTTCTAGATTCTTTAATGACTGCCAAGAGAGGAAAATTTGTTTCCCCATAGCAATACATATAAACTATACTTTCAAAGCTTCTGAAGTGTCAATAAGTAAAACTAGAGACAAGAAAATTCATGTCTTAATTTAGACCTCATATTTTTATATCTTCAGCATACATGCAAAAACAATTGGCAACTCATGCAGAGGACAAAAGAAAAAAAAAATCGATAGGCACTTCAGTGGTCAATCATCACAGTCCAGAAAGTCAAATTAAATACAAAATGTACTGAACAGTGAACAGCAGTCAGCAAGCACCAAATTTACTGAAAATATTAACACCAAGGGTCATGTACAGCTTGCATCTGTCCCTTCATAAACGAATTACAAAAAATTAAATGTGTGAACTGGCCCACTATCTCATCTCTTATGTTCTTAACTGGATGCAGAGAGATGATTTTGGTTAGCTCTGAGTTTTACATTTAAAACTAAATGGGGAAAGCTATGAATTGAAAATGGATTTCCATTAGCGAAGCCGACTGCAGCAGTGTAACCAAAGGACATAAAAGATTTCTATTTACCAGATCACGCATGCTCCGACTCCGTAACATGCCCTATGCTAAATCTCTGTTCTAACAAAGATATGGTCTTAACTTGGGCTACCAAATAAGAGTTCTTAAACTTAGGTAAAGCAAGTTTTCCACTAACATACCCCTCGAGCTTCATCAAAATGCTATAATTTCACCCATGATAATTTAGAATTATTGGAGAGAGAGAGGAGGAGAGAGGGAGACTCTCTTTATAAGGCCTTCATAGTGGTGAACTATTTATATTACTATAGGAGGGCCAGCTAGTAACTCGAAGTGAGGTTTTGGGGCCAGTTTTACATGCAGAGTGAGACGCACAAACAGCACAGTAGACCTCAGTGAAGATTTGACGTGATTTGGAGTGAGGAAAGTCACACAACGATGAAATTTCTCCATGTTCTCGCGCTCTAGCTTGATAGAATCCTGGTAGAGAGTCCATCAAGCTAGGGCGAGAGAACACTGTAGAAATCTCATCTTTGTGTGACTTTCCTCACTCCAAATGATGTCAAATCTTCATCGAGGTCTACTGTGCTGTTCGTACATTTCATTCTGCATGTAAAACTGGCCCCAAAACTCTACACCACCACCAAAACCTCACCTCAAGTTATTAGCTGGCCCTCCTATAGTAGTATAAATAGGTGACTAGTATGTGTGTCACCCCCAGAGGCTCTCTCTACACCACTCCATTCCCCCCCCCCCTCCCCTAGCCCAAAACTGCCATTGGCAATTTTTAGCACAAATTGCATTACAGATGTTACCACCAGGAAAAAAGTTGTAGTTATTTCCAGTGTTAAAAGCATGCGATAGCATGTGTCACAATATTGCACAGTGCAATAATGCCCCTCATTTTCATGAATCCCGACCAAACCCCTCTCCAATCCCTCCCTTTTGAAAAGTTTGCATTCGAGCCATGCAATACCGTAACTATCGCATGCGTTATGACATTAACACGTTATCGTGAGCTTTAACGCCATAACACATTTTGATGAATGACCCTGATAATGAGCCTTTATGCTAATTAGCCACCAACAGAAGGGAGATGGAACCTACAATGCGTGCTAACACTGAACGCACCTTTGTGAATAGGGATGTTAGTGGCCAAATAAAGTGCATAGATTAGGAGTGTGCATTCGCTTGCAACGCATTGGCAATCTGCAATGTATAGGTCCATATTCGTTGTATTCGTGGATTCACAAAACGTATCGCGATCCCCCACGAATAAAACATATCATACATTTTATTCTTTCGGCGCGCTCGCAGTGATTTCTAAGTGGCCGTTTGAAATAGGAGAACACCATTTGGGTGTATCCATAGCCAAAAACCAGCCCTTTCCTGTGAGTCATCAGTGACCTCTCAGCCCTGTCACAGAGTGGGTCGGACAGGTTGGCAAGGAGACCAGAATGCAACGTATCAGCGGTAAGAATTTTGGCAATGCAGCCAATCGCGTTCTCACTCAGTGCTCGGTGATGCTTTTACTGATGACCCAGCACTATATATACTTAAGCACATGGCGTGCCACGCACTTTCTTTGCAGGGGTGGTCTGGAGAGGTGGTCTGCGGAAGGTGGCTGCACTCAGAGCTAGTCTGAGTTCTCAAATCTGTATTCAATTGCTAGCTACTTCAATAGAAAAACATATTTGTTCTGCATTTGGCTGCAGTGCCAGCTACTAGCCCTGTTTTTTTTGACTGCAAATGTTCTTATTGATCTGAGACAGTTTCTCTGTGCCACTGAGAGAAGCTGCTAGCACTAGCAGTGGCATTTTGCTGCTTATTTTACCCCCTGGGGTTGGTTGCAAGCAGCATTTGGATGTTGAAGGTGGGAGATATATTCAATTTCTAGCTAGTTTGACAGAATTGCTATTGGAAAAGATTGCCACCACCTGTTTCTGACCCTGTAGTTTTGGAGGTGAGGGAAGGGGAGGCTGAGTCATGCAAGACAAAATGTCGACACCCAAAAGCAGCAGTGGGACAGCAGTCTCGACTTAGCGTTGACAATGTAGCACAGGCACTGTTTGCTTCTGATTCCGATGAAGAATCATCTTGTGTGGGATTCTCATCAGAAATGGAAAAAGTAATAACTGACGAAGTTTTAGGAGGATTAGTTAGTCCTATCTTAGCCTCCACTTCAGTGCAGCAGGGGACAGATGAAATGGATGAGGAGGAGGAGGAGGAGCAGTCAGCGCAGGCACAGAGTGTGACTGATGCCCCTGGTATTGCTTCTCAGGGTGCACCCACTACTTCAACTCCAGTGCCAGCATCCACCCCCAAGGCTATACAGAAAGGATATCATGAGCCCTCACTGATCAAGGCTGGCACCAGAGTTGATGGAAATGCTAGTTTTCTTGAAAATAAACCTGCCTTTGCTTGGGTTTCCAAATTTTCCCTGTGAATGGCAAGATCAATAAAATGCTTTGCCTGTCCGTCCACTGTCCAGGCCGTACGTCCCTACAAGGGCCTGACCTTGAATGCTGTGCCTGTCTGTCCAGGCCTTATGTCTCTATGAGGGTTTGACCTCTAATGCTGTGCCTGTCCGTCCAGACCTTATGTTTCTACGAGGGTTTGACCTCGAATGCAGTGCCTGTCCATCCACATTTGGAATGTAAGAACATAAAAAGCTGACTTCAGTTCTTGCTTCACAAATGGCAGTTTCTATTGCTCTAAAAGCATCCTCTGTTGAATTATCTTTCACTAATGGAAAAGATGCCATTTTCTTCTGGCAGTGTACCAGTTCAAGAAGAAGTGACAGATCAAACCACAACATACCTGCACAAAGGAAATCCTCTAATGCTGTCCAGGTCTTATGTCCCTAAAAGTGCTTGACCTCGAATGCTGTACCTGTCCATCCAGGCCTTATGTCCCTAAAAGTGCTTGACCTCGATTGCTGTGCCTGTCCATCCAGGCCTTATGTCCCTGAAAGTGCTTGACCTCAAATGCTGTGCCTGTCCGTCCAGGCTTTATATCCCTAAAAGTATTTGACCTCTAATGCTGTCCGTCCAGGCTTTACATCTCTACGAGGGTTTGACCTCTAATGCTGTGCCTGTCCATCCAGGCGTTATGTTCCTAAAAGTGCTTGACCTCTAATGCTGTGCCTGTCCATCCAGGCTTTACATCTCTACGAGGGTTTGACCTCGAATGCTGTGCCTGTCCATCCAGATTTTACGTCTCTATGAGGGTTTGACCTCGAATGCTGTGCCTGTCCATCCAGGTCTTATGTCCCTAAAAGTGCTTGACCTCGAATGTTGTGCCTGTCCATCCAGGCCTTATGTCTCTACGAGGGTTTGACCTTGAATGCTGTGACTGTCTGTCACCCAAATATAAAAAAAACTCTCAAAGTTGCTCATGTGAAAACAGACCTCACACAATACCCCAACCCATTCAATAATCAATCAAGTAGGTCTCCCCTCTAATGGGCTGGAAGTGAATAAGGTTGCTAGGTGGTTCTTTCTTAATTCCCACAAACAGAAAATATCTTCACACTGTACTTAGCTGGCTTTTACATTTATTGTCCCAGTAAATTGAGTATATATAATAATATAGGACTAATAAAAATTGCAATGTAAATCAAAACCAAAGAATATCTATCTATATATATATATATATTTATATTGCAGTGGAGCAGTCCAAACTCTTAGGACATAAACGCTGGAACACTGGCATGTCATGAACATCTTGCGTACTGCCAATATTGAGGCGCTGGTCTTGTGAGGTGGGTTTATATAGAATATCTTGTTCTTTGTCTGAATTTTCTCACCAATTCCCAGCCATAAATCATGCTTTGCCATAGTCTAAGTACCTTAGAGCTCTTTTCTTGTTCTGATGATTGCTCCCCGGAAGTTTCATCAGAATTGATAAGAAAACCCTAATTCTGCAGCCAAAAATAGGCTGCAAATACTTCCCCCATTGACTTTAATGGGAATCGGAAAACGAATAAAACTTATCAACGGATCGGGATTTTTCCCCATTGAACGAATACAACGTATTTGTGTCCCGATGAATAGAATACCGAATCAGACGAATATGTCCCTTCTGCACATCCCTAGCATAGATAGCAAGGTTCAGAAAGAGCCACACCTTCTGGCTCCTGGCCCGGACTGCCACTGCAGGGGGAGGGTTGTACACCTGGGGAAATTTCCTCCCCTCCAAAATAGTCATGCAAGAAGGCTCATGTTATGTTCCTCAGCAGAGACTAGTTCCAACTGAGCTGGAAGCACAAAAGGGAAAGGAAGGAAGTGCTGGAGCAAAAACAAACATTAAATGATGCATGTTGTGGGTATTAAAATACATCTCAGGGAGGGGTACAAACTGGGTGTAAGCCAAATTTTTAGAAGTTGGGGTAAACATGATTTTTTTCCCTCTGTTTTTATTTTGCTTTGTTGGGTTCTTTAGGCAGGGGCAAGGGATAGTTTTGTTCACTTACGTTCTTTTTGCTTTGTCTATTTTTTTTTTTTAATTTCCTTTTTGTTTTCGTTTTTCCTCTTTTATCTTCATTTTTCACTTTGTTTTGTCTGCCACTTTTAGAATTTTGTTTACATATTTGAATTTATTTCTTTGTTTTTACTTCTCCCTCCCTGCAACCTCTCTTCTGTACGGAACCCTTCCCAGGTCACAGCTGCAACGGCTCTTCCCAGGCTCACCAAATCGTCGGCTTTTCGCATTAGGGTTCCTGCTCGCTGTAGCAGCTCCTCGTGGGCTCGAGCCAGTAGAAGGTGCCAGGCACCAAATTATAGGCATCTGGGCATTTTCCACCCTTGATTATATTTAGATGGAAAATTTAACAGTGACTTCCAGAGGTAGAAAGGCAATTTTTATTTCTGGACTGAAGTGAAATGGAAGGAGGCTATGATATTTATTAATGAACAACAAAACGTTTTTCAGACATAGGATGTTCCAAGACTAGCCTCAGCCTCTGAGAAATACAGACAATATCATTAGGTGCTACGGACAAGCCAAATAAAAAAACAAGATATGGTCTTACAGCGCCATCTGCCTGTCACCAATGTGCAATTTCTTAACCATGATGTAACTTTGAAATACTGAAGGTTTTGCTACTGAAGATCAAGGCAGGATGTTATTCCCAATCCTAACAATTAATCAACAACCTGCAGTCCCATGCAAAGGTGACTCAAAAAGGGTTAGCAAACCACAGCCAGAAAGCAGTCCTGATGATTCAAATTATATAATAAATATCTTTTTTTTTTTTTTTTTTAAAGTGATTGCTATTCTTTTACCATTTTATTACTATGACCACTCTTATTCATTAGACTAACTGATTAATTCACATAACCTTTCATCCCCCATTTCAAATTAGGAGGGAATGCTATGTCTAGAAATGGACATACATGGGGACCACGTTTGCCCTATTGTGGAGAAATCTCACACATTTTGCTCAAAATATACAGTTATAGCTGCTTGTCCTCATGCAATTTTAAAATCAGATTGTAATGTTTTACTTTTAGTCTGTATATATGTGTGAAAATAAGATTATGAATGTTTTGATGTAAATCGCCGTGTACTGCCCATGAAATGTGTGGGTTATAAACTGTAATAAATAAATCAATCTTGCAGGTGAATATTATGAGACCACTGTGCAGCTCTCCTAAAGGTGTCAAACTTTTTCTCCTCTGTCAATAGACATCCTTCTGGATCAAGCATCGCTGCTACGTACAACTAAAATTCTAGGGATGATCCTGGATTCTGACTTCACCTTTAGGTTGTATGTTTCTTCCTTTCACAAAATATGCCCCCAGTTCTTTTCCCCCTGTGATTTGCAAATGTCTTTTGCAAGCTCTTGTAATACATTGCCTTGAAAGAAAAAAAACAAAAAAAACCATGGCTTCTGGTTGACCTACCAACAAACCATGTCCCATTTATCAAAAAAAATAATAAAATTAACCACTGCTATCACAATTATTGATCCACCTGGCTACCCCCCATATTTTGAAAACATCACGCCTTATCTCCATCAGCTTCAAAATTATAGTTCTCTCATCTGTCACCATCTGCCTTTTCTGCACTCCAGCAGATTTATTCCCAATATAAAAACCAAGGTCAAAATGCTGTTAATTATATGACCTAGCTGAAACCTAGTGAAGCAAACTCCTCCTGCATGTCTCAAGCCTTACCTGTTCTTTCATCTGTCACGGCCTTATTTTGAAAAAGGAATGTTAGTTGTCTTTATGTTCCATTAATTTAGCCTCATGTGCCGCTCTTGAAAAAAAATCTGCCTGATCTTAACTATGATCAAATGGTCTGCTGTCATTCAGGACTAGTTGGAATGTAACACTATGCCCTCAATGCATTTCTTTACATCATGCTGAGCTTTGGACAAAATCTGGCTTACATTTCAGTACCTGAATGTAATCCACTTTGAAGCTCTGTGAAAAGTGGAATATAAATCTAAATAAAATAAACAAAATAAATAAATAAATTAAAAAAAAAAAAGATTGTTTACCCTAACCACTCCCTGCCTTTGATGGACTAGAGGGATGGGGAAGGCAAGCCAGCTTTTATTTTATTTTATTCCAATGCTCCCGCTGATGCAAACGTGTAGGGAGAGAGGCAAGCTTTTCCTTGGCTCCTTGCAGCTGGATTGGCAGAGGGATGCATGTCTTCCTGTAAGGTCCCGAGTGGGGAGAGAGGCAGGCCTTTTCCCTCAGTTCCCTGCAGCTGGCGGGACAGATGGGGAGGCTGGCAAGGCTCTCTCCATCACCCGCAATGTTGTACATCAAAAAATGGTTTAAGCACATAAGCAAAGCTGTCACATTTTTGCCTATAATGGGGATTCTTAGAGGCCCTTTAACCTATTTCTACTACTAATAAATATTGATAATATTGTCTGAGTGGTCAAGTTAATGGCTGCCGCTGGTGGTACAGCAGTTTATTTCAGTAGTACAGCAAGGTAGTGCAGCTTTAAAAGTGAACATTAACCTACAAGAATGTGTTATGTCTTATAGTTTAATATGAAGCAGGTTTCTTAGATTAATCATTAATTTACTTAGCCTCACTTTTGCTTTTTAGAATTTTTGATTAAGGGTTCTCTATTGCAGGCCCAACATCATATGCACCTAACTAGAACTTTTTTTTTTTTGGTTCAAAAGCAACAGACCATTCTATTCATTGCCTCATTTCGTCATATTTTATAATATTTGGTCCTCTTATTCAGATACCATCTTCCCTGCGTAACCTAATTTTCAATAGGACTACTTTTTGTACATTTTGCAGCTGCCTGGGAAAATGATGTGTTCTCTCCAGCTTGAGCGCCACCTTTGTTCACTGGTTACTGGATGTAGACACCCCTTTCCGGCAACGTTGTTCGTCTGGACCCTCCTCAGAGACCAGTTCCGAGCAATAGCTACAAGTTATGTAGGTGCTGGAGAAAAAAGGACTTGGGACTTCTGTTTGAATGTTTGATTCATCATCTTGCAGAAAACAACAGGCAAGCAGTTGTCAAGAAAAGTGACTGTCTTGAGAAACAGAAAGAAGAAATCAGTGAGAGAAGTATATGAGATACACAGGAGAGAAACTCAGATAAAAGTATTCTATGCCTAGAGGCCATCTAGCAATGGAAAGGAAAAATCCATCAGTCCTTATCAGTGGAAACCCAACTCCAGACTGCATTCTCAGCATGTGGTGCCTCTAGGGCCTTCTCAATCCTGGACTTTATTTCATAAAGGAAATTACATTGCCTTCTCGGACTGAGTAGTTGAATAGCCTGGATTCAAATGTATCTAATTATTTGAAATTCCTGATATGACAATAATTTAAAGAAAACCTGCATGTTATGCCAAATCTCAATTGTCATCAGGGTAACCAGTCTACAGAAACCTTCGGCCTTAACATCCAAGCTGGCATGCCCTGACTTTATGGCTGTCTGCCCAATGGGTATGCATGTGTGCAATACTGGTTCAAATTTATGCAAATCAATATAATGACTTCAGCAATTTGCAGTAATTTAAAAAGCTAGAGATCCTAATGTGTACACGTTTTTGTTCCCCCCCTCCCACCCCCAGTTGACATGGTGTCTACTGAAACATTATTTTTCACTAAGCAGCCCATTTACATTTTTAATTATGAATTTTTGCCTAGTCAGTGCTAGATTGTTACCCAGGCTAAAGATACCAGACAATATAGCACTATCAGATGGCTGCAAGTTTTCTCTTAAAAACAGAACCAGAACATTTTCCTACTGCTCAAGTATGTCACAGTGTGGATAAACAGCAAGCTTGAATAGATGTTGAGGTGGTAGTGATGAGGGAGGTTACTGTTACCCAGCACGGACATACAGTGTACTGAACGTTAACGCTGGACCCACCCCACTGAAGACAAAATTATTATTATACTGTAGCACTTCAGAGGGTGTGCTGGAAATGTATTAATTTTCCCTTCTCAAATATTAGTCAGTTTCGCCTTGTAATGTCTAGTGTAAGAAAGGGGCTGCAATTTATAAATGTAACCTTTTATTTGGGGAATGTCGGTATATAAAAAACAAACAAATAAATAAATAAAAGTATTTTTAGTCGGGCTACCTTCTCCATCATTTCTCTTCTAGCTGCAGATCCTGGGGCTGGGGAAGGAAATACTTCTTGGCCCAGGAGATGGTGTGTTTCTCCATAAGTATGTGTACATCTCTCTGGTACTGTACTTTCCTCAGGAGCAGACAGGCTGGACACTGATTGGGTGTTCAAATAAAATGTACTGATTATTTCCAAAACATCATAGTCTCATGTACAGCTGAAACTGTACATGAGAACTGTTTGCACAGTCTCTCTGCTGGGGTGCTCGGGTCCATCTCTGTAGTACCTGGGGAGAAGCTTGCCATTTTTTCTTCATCAGTGTACAATCAGCCCCGGGTGAAGAGGAATCCTAATGGGAAACTCTAAAGGGCTGCAAAAATCCTACCTGAATCCTAAGTCCGTGTCCTGGTCCCTTGGGGGTGGAGATCCGGTTGGAAGTCTCCAGATTTTGATGTTTAGACATCCAGCATTTCTCTTTCAAATCTGTGTGACTTCTCTGGGGAGAAGTCTGATGTTTCCAGTCTGGAACCAGATTCTCACTCTCCTGACTCAAATCTGAGGAGGGGTAGGGAAAAAAACCTCCAAACTAGCATAAAGGGGAAACATCCAAATATCCCACACTGAGGAATGCTGTCACTGGTCTTGCTTCCTCTAGCGAACAAAAGTATAGCTCACAGGTCTCCAGCCCCTGCTCTCTGGATTGGGGGCTTGTCCCTCTCCAACGGGTACAAGTTGTTCCCCGGAATGAGAAAACCAATAAAAATTCTGACAAAATCTCTCTTCTTCAAAAACCTTAAAGCAGACCCTCTCAGAGAGGGAATGTACTGATGGGAAATCTTTATTTATTTATTTATTTATTTTTAATTTTTATAGACCGAAGTTCTTGTAAGAACTACAAATCACTCCGGTTTACATAAAACGATGAACTGCCCAAAAGAGAAAGGGGCTTTACATGGAACCATAGAACAGTTGGAACAATATAACCAATGACAATTTAACATAGTAATAAATAAATATTATATATACAGTTAAACTATTTAATGTAGAAATAATAACATATTAAGGCTAAAATAGAAATACAATAAAATTGCGGTGAACTTTTGGATTCAGAGATTTGGATTCAGAATCTTCTCTAAACACAGGAAAACACAAAGTTGGGTTAGTGGGCCCAACTCAGCAGGGGACAGGGAAAATAGCTCCTTACTCTTCAAGACTCAATTCAAAATGACCATGCTCTGTATACCTCTAACTCCCCCTAAAGCCCTAGAAATAACCAATCACAGTCAACCTCATAGGAGAGACTGAAATGGAAGGGAAAATCCCACTAAGCTGTTATTACTAATGGGTAGGACCAAGGGGGTCTGCCACAAAAAATATATCGCCTGGAAAAATATTGCCATCTATAGGTTTCAGTGGTATCAGGAACCACAAAGCAGATAAGTTCAGAGTGTTTATAATTTTTCATACTCCTACAAAGATAAGGTATCTCAGTAATTGTACTTGAACATACTTGTTTTTAATTTTAGATATTTTATAGATACACTATTTCATTCTCTATTCTTGTGCAGGTAATTTCTGAGTAAGCTCTAAGCTGGATATTTTTCTTTTTATAATGATGTCAGTGTTTTATGAAGCAAGTTTAAATTGGAGTGCTGTGAAGTTAAACCGCAGCTTGTTGTTTTCAGTAAGCATCACAGCACAATACAAATTATAACATTTATTATTCACACCACACTATAATAAGACATGGTTACAATCAGTTTTATGGTTCCAACTGTCATTAGATTCTAGATGCATTACCTAATTCTCTTTTCAGTACAATCCAGTAACTGTTATGTACAATTAATGAAAATGCTAAGAGGTCTATATATCAACCCATGAAGCATGTTAATGTGCATTATTTACTTCAGTTTCCATTATTTTATGATGGACTCTATTTACTAATAACATGTCATGGGTTGATAAACAGACCATTAAAACTGTTATGCTAAAAAGGTTACAAACATTTTAAAGAATACAAAAAGGTTCTAAAAAATGATAGCAAACTGGTGAAAGAGTGATTTATCTTTAAGATATCTGCTTTCACTTTTATTTACCTGTTAATGATGGTCACCCTTTAATTTCAGATAGAGATGTCCATGGGTTTTTAAATCAAAGAACCAGCACATCAATGGGATTATTATATCCCATTATTATTATATTATATTATATATTATTAATTATTATATATTATATATATATTGACTCATCTCTTTCAGAGTTTGGTTTATAAGAGTCCTGACTGTAGAGTTCACTGCCACAGGTTCTATTGCTCCATGTCACCACACAACTGTCAAAAAGACCCACGTCTCTACCACCATCTACTCTATCGCAGCACCTCCCTCCATCCAGTTTCACACCTAGCATCCTCTTGCCCTTCTCTTCCTCCATCTTAAATTTTTGCTCCTCATTTTATTTTCCAAATTCTCAAGAGGGCGACACCCGTAAGACCGAACACATAACCCCTATACTAAAGGACTTGCACTGGCTTCCGATCCCCTTCCGCATCCAATACAAAACCCTCACTATCCTGCACAATGCCATGCATAAAAATAATCCTGCATGGCTGAAAGACATGCCACGTTTCCGTACCTCTAATCGTCCCACCAGAACTGCCCTGGCAGGCACCTTGCACATCCCACCCATCAAAACCGCCCACCTCTCCAATACCAGAGAAAGAGCATTCATCATTGCCGGCCCCACCCTCTGGAACTCACTTCCCCCCCATTTACGGCTTGAACCCTCCCTACACACCTTCAAAAAAGGCATCAAGACTTGGCTCTTCAGGCAAGCCTACCCAGATGCCAATCAAACATAGCCCTCATCCCTTTCACATTGGCCGCTGTCCTCCTCCTTCTATCTTACCTATCTCTCCTTCACTATCCCTCACCCTGGCATTACCTCTCTGCCCCCCCCCCCCGACATTACACCCTCCGCCCCTCTAGGCGCCTTTCTCGTCCCCCATCCCTCTGTTTCCTCTCTACTTTACGCCCTCCGCCATACAGCCGAGCTAACGAAATTTTGTAAATATGTACCGCGCATTATTTTGTCACTTATGAATCGCAATTTAGATATGTTTTGTCTATATCTTTAACCGTTCCTATTGTTTATTGTTTTAATTTTCTCACCTCTGGCCTCTCTGCCCTTTACCTCTGCTGCTCTTACCCCCCCCCTCCTTTCCCCTTTCTTCCCTGCTCCCCTTACCCCTCCCGTGTTCATTGTAATTTCTGCCTGCTTTAGTTACTTGTAAACCAGTGTGATGTGCCTCATGAACGTCGGTATATTAAAAGTTGTTAAATAAATAAATAAATAAATAAATAAATAAATGTAATGTTCTTTCCTTAGGAGGTTCACAAAAATTACCAGTTCCTTCCGAGGCTTTCTCAGCTCCAGATACCCTGGCCACAAGATCCTGAGAATGAGCCTCCAGTGCTTCCAAATTTGATCAAAATCCCAATGTTTCAGAATGTGCGGCCTTCATACTTTCCACCATAAGGTCGTCCCCTCTAAATTTAGCAAGCCACAAAGGGGGTCATTTTCTAAAACTATCGCACACGTGCGCTAGCTACATCGAGGCGGAGTCAGCCTCGGAAGAGGAGTCAGGGCATCACCAGGGCCGACTCTGTGAAGACAGCGAAATGGTAAGGTTCCGTGTTGCTGCCTATTTTGTGTCGAAAGCGATCACACCGTGGAGGTGCGATCACTGCCAGCTAGCGCAGGACTGCCCCCTGCTACCGCCGGGATTCACTAAGTATCGCATGCGATAGCAAAAGGGGCATGATTTATGCTAATAGACAGTTTATCACAATTTGCACTAATTACCTATGCGAAGACCTTTTAGCGCAAATTACGATAATGTTTTCAGACTTTGCAATAATGCCAGACCTGTTGTATTTCCTGCATACAATGAGAGAGAGAGTGAGACTAGTCATAATGTCCTCTCCCTAGATAGGTATGGCTTGATGGACACTCTACCTGGGTAACATCAAGCTAGGTGGAGAGAACATTGCACAAATATCATGTTTCGGTGAGTTTCCTCTCTCCGTAGGTCATCAAATCTTCACAAGAGACCACTGTTCTGTTTGTACGTCTCACGTTGAATGTCAACGTGGCCCCTAACCCCTAGACACATTCACTCTCTCTCTCATGGCTAGGCTGGTGCTCCAGGAGCTTCAAACCTACTAAAACAGGCCTTTCAGGAGACATCACAAAATGCACTAACACCTTACCACCCTGTAATGCGAGCTATCACACAGCTTAATGCTACTGAAAAAGGTGTCGTTAAAATCAGTATTTGGCAAACCCCACCCCTAACTCCTCCTCTTTTTCAGATTTGCATCGCACCATACGATATGGTGCTATCGCATGCGATAAGCCCTTAACGCATGCGAAAATGCCTTAGCGCATTTTGATAAATGACCCCCAAAGTTTGCAAGGTAATCTCTTGTGGTGGAATATTTCCTCCAGGTGCACTAATGCCAACCCCTACAAATATGGGAGACTGTAAATCTTCAGAAACAAAACAAACACACTAATTGTATTTTGCAGGTCATGAAAAAAGCTGGCTGGAGACCTTCCTCTCTGTTGTGGTGGCTGCCTCCGCTCCATAGTTTCCAGATCTTTTATCCTCACTGCCTCTCCACATGATGTTCCTATAGTCCCGACAGCTTCAGGACTCAGTAGATTTGAACCCGTTCCTCTCTCCACTCAGGCAGGGCATTGCCAGGCACACCATGACCTTCCACATGCAGGGCAGAAGAGACCTAGAGGGCGGGAAAGGCTAACTCTCCAATACAGAGCCAGGCATCTATACCAGAAGGGGAAACAATACAAGATGGAATCTCACTCCTCTCCCCACCTAGAAGCAGGCGCAGCAGATATCCCCATTTCTACAATAAAATCGTGCATCGCAAAACTATCCACGAGGCCTAGCGAAGGAGTTATCACAGGATAAGTCCACTTTTCCTTTCACTTGCCTTTCAGTCAACCAACAGAAACTTTTCAGAAAAGTCCATGGAAAGTAAAAGCATTCTGTGGCATGCAGCCGCCATCTTGGATACCCCTCCCTAGATGCTCCTGTAGTTAGATTTTTTCTGGAAAGGTATGCATGAAAGAAAAAATGCAATCTTTGCCCAACCTATCCATCCCTGGGAATGCCTTCTCTCAGCATAGCTGAAAGCATGCACGCTCTGTGGAACAATGCGCTTTTATTTGCATCGAGAAAGGTCAGTTTTCACACAGCCAGTCTGCTAAATCTCCAGGGCATGCTAAATTTTAAATTTATATGCTTAAGAGGGCAATTTTGTAATGTCCGCAGGCCGGCAAAGGACTGCCGGCACGTGGTTCTCAAAAGGACTGCCGAGGAAGAAAGATCCCTCGGCCTGCTTTTTACCATGGACACCTTTTCCCGTCAAAATGTCATGCATGGTTTTCGAAATACAAAATTTCCAGGTGCTGTTGAATTCCTTGCTCTGGCGCCATCCCCTGGAACACCTCTGGTCAATGCAAGTAAAAGTGCCCATATAACATAATGCCCACCCTCCCCCACAGGTAAAACCGCACGCAATCCTCAAAAAGCCCTCTCCATATTATTAGTGTCTTCTTCCTGTTATTGTGTGCCAATTAGTTTTTGTTTAGGTGCATTCCTTTAAAAAATTCCTTTAAAAAATTCACTTTACTCATTTTTGGAAAGGCTGAGTACAAATGCCGTAAAAATATTAAACAAACAAACAGACATGGGTAAAATGATAAAGGGGATGGAACGGCTAAAGAGGTTAGAGTTGTTCAGCTTGGAGAAGAGACGGCAGAGAGGGGATATGATAGAGGTCTATAAAATCATGAGAGGATTAGAATGGGTGAATCGGTTATTTACTCTCTCAGTCATTAAAAAAAGTAGGAGGTATTCCATGAGTTAGCAAGTATCTCATTTAAAACAAATCATAGAAAATTATTTTTCACTCAGCGCATAATTAAGCTCTGGAATTCATTGCCAGAGGATGTGGTTATGGCAGTTAGTGTAACTGGGTTTAAAAAAGGTTTGGATAAGTTCCTAGAGAAGTCCATAAACTTCTATTATTCAATAAGGAATAGTAGCTTGGGATCTATTTAATGTTTGGGTACTTGCCAGTTACCTGTGACTTGGATTGGCCACTGTTGGAAATAGGATGCGGGGCTTGATGGACCCTTGGTCTGACCCAGTATGGCAATTTCTTATGTTCTAAAATGCTTTTTTAACCCTTGTAAACTGCTCTGAAAATTGTCTTCTTAAAATTAGATTTTTACCTTTTTTTTTTTTTTTTAAATTATATGAATTTGTGGGCAAGTACACCAGTTTACAGCTAATTATTCAGCTTCATTTGTCAGGTCGTTCAAGAGCACTCATTTCAATTGCCATAGTAAAGTTGTGTCATGTTTGATAAGTTGCCTAAGCTGTAAATAGGTTGCGGTTGACTAACTATCCTATTAATTATTTCCACAGCTAATAACAAATGAATTTTGGTTTGGATACTGTTCCTGGATAGAGTGCCACAGATGACACCCATGTAATTGTGTTGATAAGGAGGAAGAAGGGTTGGTCAGTTTCATCATCTGGTTGAAGAGAATGAAAAGAATCTGGAAGAGACCGCCCAACAGGTTATAGGCGTAGCTGAATACAAAATGTGTTTTAAGACACCTGCTTTACATAGCACAGAGCCTGCCGAGTAAGTCTGGAAAGCTGCATTTTCCTCTACCAAAATTCATCCCACACAAGAATGAGCACATTCCTATAAACCAGCAACCCTCAATGGAAAACAGGAAGCACTGCCACGTGCACGACTGCAGGAGAACAAATTATTCACAGTAATGACAAATTGCAGTCATGTCAGTAAGATGTTAATGCAGAATCCACTGGGGCTTTCCACGCCATATTTCCACGGCTGGGAACCAGAGATGTGTTGGAGGGGGGGCTCGGGTTAACTTCGTTTCTAAAAACATAGATTGACTTACCGAGTGAAGCAGAACTGTTGAGATCCTGTATCAAGTAACTGCTCGTGGTAAGTGTCCCATAATTAGAAATCACGGCTGGTAATGTACGCTCTAACAGGAGAAGTGTTATTTAGGGGGTGGTGGGATAACCTTCAAAGGCGTGAGGATTGTTGTAAACTCCGTGGGTATTTTCACCTGCGTATTTTACACCCGATGTCAAAGGGAAAGTATCTGCATGCTTTTCCTTTGAAAGCTGCCTAAGGGGGGGGTTTGAAAAAAAAGAGTGCTTGCAGAGATTTGCACCTCCTTTTTCTGGCAAAAACCACATGCGATGTTCCCTCCTGCATCCTAACTCCACCCCGGGAACGCCTCCACCAGAGTGCAGGTAGCAGTAGACCTATTGCAGCACAACGTACATACTTTTACCCACATACAGGGTGAGTAATTTTCAACTAGCCCTTTTACCCCTGTAAGTAGCCATTTACCTATGTAATAAATGGCTTTTGAAAATTGCCCTCTCTCTATACAAGGCCCTATATTTCCAGTTGGTTTGGTTTTTTTTTATATAACTTGTGAGTGAATTGGTGTTTATTACAACAAAAATAGGAGAAAAATCAGCGCAAAAAAATAAATCTGGGTAAATAGCAGGGTTTTTTTTGGGTGGACAGAATTATGAAGTGCTGCTCAGTCTCTCTCCTCCTGAGTTGGGGCTAAGCCCTAACCAACTGTGAATTCTGTAGAATCAAAACAAAATTCAGTGCGTTCAGTGTTACAAAAATGAAAGTGGAAAAATATAAATTTTTTTAAATATAATTTGTATGCATTAGATAAAAATATCTGAGAAATCCTTATTGAGAATGGCACAAGATACACACAATATAATAACATTAAAGGAAAAAAAATTACAAACCCACAATGGCAAATATCTTGTGCCCCATCAATCCACTATTAGGGAGGGAGTCTAAAGAAATTCCCAAGTAACCCAATATAACCCAATAATTATACTAATGGTACCCGGGCTAAGCCTCACTCTCTAGATGCATGGTTAATTTCCAGGTGTAGAGGTAGCTTCCGGCCTAGGTGTATCTGGAAGGCCCACCAGGGGGGTTCCTCATTAATAAAGCTAGCGAGATGAGCCAAGTCAAAAAAACAAACTATATTTTACCCCACTCTACTTGATCATACATTTGCATAGAAAATTCAAAAAGAGAAGAGGCAAGCATAGGTCAGGGGAGGAAAATAGCGTGCAAAGATTGTGCTTTCAGATCTATGGAAGAGGTAACTGCGGAAGAAGCAGGTGCAAATGATCTGTGGGTGCTTTCTCCCAGGGCAATCTACAAAGAGACAGTGTGCGCGGGCTTTCCTTCTGAGAACCTAGTGCAAAGCCTGCAAGTAAGCCTGTGGATTTTGCATCAGTGCAGGCAGTTTGAAAATTGTCCCCTAAAAGGATATAAAATGCAATAGGTGGTACACGTTTCCTACTTATCGCCAAATACTTTGAATAATCCTGGGGTTTACAATAATAATAAATTAAAAACTGTAACAAGACTGACTTTAGAGGCAAAATGAACAATGCGCTGAAACAACCACCATTGATTTGCTACCACGCAACTTAATATCACAATCTACCCTACTGATGATTAAGCATCATGGCATGACAAGGGGTAATGAACAGAGAACGTTTGGGTTCTTCCAGACAAAAGCCAATATCTGAAAAAATTTTCCCTGCTTCCCAGATAAATTTTGCCTAGGTAATTTGTTAGCCAGATAAAATGCAATTTATTTTATTTAAAAAGCATACATAATCATGGTTCACAAACAGTACACCCGTATAGCTTGATAGCATCAGCCCATGCCCAAATGAGTTCAGTCAATACCTTGTCTTTAATTGTGTTCCAACCTACCAACCATATTTCAAGTTCATTTTGTATTTAAAAGATGTACTCAGTTGGGGGAAAGGAGGAGAGCTGACTGTTTGCCTGGACCCCGAGACGAGTCGCTAACTGCAGTGAGAGAAATAAGAACTTTAACTCCTCGCCGAGGGAGGAGGGAGGCGTGGCTCGAGAGACCACCCCGTTTGTAAGTCATCTAAAAGGGCCCCCGGACCATCATAAAAGTCGGGCCCTGCGGCGCGCAGCCAAAGCTGCGCGCCAAAGGGGCACGCCCCTGGTAAATATTTTCTTTTTTGGTTATTCCATATATTTTCTTGGTTAGTTTTCCTTCCCTTCATAGATTATGGGAAGGAAACGTAAATCCAAGACTTGGACTTCCTCACCAACAACTCCAGTGTCTAGAAAAGTAGGACCAATGGATAACCATATTATACATATGGGTGAGTCTATGGCAAGGGACGGTGTAGAAGGGATTTCCCAGTTAGGGGTATCCCTAAGTCCCAGGTCCGCACAACCCCCCTTACAACCTTTGAGGGAGGGTATTGGTGGAATTAATATAGCTGAAAACCTTCAGTCAATGACCCAAGACCAATTAAGAACTGGGATCACTGCGCAAGGGAATAGGCAATTGCTTAATGATATAGAAGATGAGAGAATAACTGTTAGTAATAGTTCTGTGCCATATCCAATAGTAATGCCTGATATAATTAATGAGGGTGAAGAAAATAATGTTGAACCAGAGAACGTAACCCTTCTAGATGTTTGGAGGTTATCTGCAAAAATAGATAAAAAATTGACTAAATCTGTGTCCCAAGTGCATGATTTCTCTCTCCAAGTGAGAGCTAAATTTGAAGATTTGGAAAATAGGACTTTAAAAGTAGAATAAGCAGCTGCAGCATTAACCCCGCAAGTAAATGTTTTGCATGCCACCAATACCTCATTTATTAAAGATAATTTGATGCTACATAATCAAGTTGAATTATTGGAGAACGAGTTAAGATCATTCAATTTAAGATTATTGAACTTTCCTAAAACTAGATTAATGTCAGCTATTGAATTATTTAATAAATATGTAGTTGAGATATTGTCTTTTGAGATAGATAAAATTCCTGTGTTATCGAGATTGTAGTACCTGCCTACTAAAAGATTGCTCCAAGATCAAGAAGGGGGTACAGATGTATTAAATAGTCCTGGAGTTTCCACTTTTTTAGAGGACTCCATGGACAATGTTCATACGAGAGCCACATTGTTGGTATCTTTTTCTTTAAAAAAAGATAAGGATGTATTTTTCTCAAAGTACTTCCAAACTAAGGATTTTATTTTTTGTGGGCAAAATATTCAAATGTTTCCAGATGTTTCACGCGCCACGCAAGCACGTAGGAAACAATTTCTATATTTAAAAAAACAGGTTCTCAATCTGGGAGCCAGTTATTTCTTAAAGTTTCCCTGCAAATGTCAAGTAACTTTTCGGAATAATAAGTTTATTTTTACTGATCCCTCTCACTTGGAGCGATTCTTGAAAGACAAGACTCCTAAACAGTAGGTAAAAATTAAGTTAAAGGAGTAGGGTTGTATTAAATGTTAAAGACATGCATCAGTTAGGAAACTCCTCCTGTACCCCTAGATGTGGGCTAGGAAATGAAATATGTTATGTATGTATAATTTGAATTGTTAAAAGTTTTTTCTGATAATTCTTGGTTTATTACATTTGTAATTAAATGTTATAACTCAATAAAATATAAATTAAAAAAAAAAAATGTACTCTTAACATTTTCTGCTATATTTTGTAATCTGTTAACGTCAGAATATAATTAAACTCTACAACAGTCTCTCAATGTCCAGCACGGTCCCATCTTCCTCCATCTTTACAATCGCCCTGTTTGTCTCAACATGTGACAATAGCCTCTCTCATACCCATGAGTGATTCACAGCCTTGTGACTTCAGCAAATGCTCAATGCAGAATAAAGGATACCGCAGATTGTTCCCTGAAGGAAGAGAAGGTGACTGACAGCCTTCTTCAAGTCATCATCCAATGATGATGGCAGATTATAGCACGCTTGTCACAGAGTCTGGTGCAATAAATTTAAATTCATGACGTTGTTATTTTTGGGTGCAAGGTTTAACGAAGAACTTCGGTTGCAACAGGATACGAAGTAGGCTGTTTCCAAGCGCCGGATCATAATATGCCAATAAATACTACGAATGTTTTCCTTTTCACATCCGTGTCTTTGTACTTGCTATACATATAGTACAACAGCCATTATGTAAGAGCAGTTTTGATTAGTACACAAAGCATAGGAAGATAAAAAGTTGCTAGGTGCACCTTCTATCCCTTAATTAGGTATTACCCCACCCTCTTCCATCACTAAAATTGCCAATGGTCTTAGTCATAAAGCAGATGGGGACAGACAAAGATCTAAATATGTATATCCTGGAGGAAAGGCAGGAAAGGGGAGATATTATAGAGACATTTAAATACCTCCAAGGAATAAATGCACAGGAGGTGAGCTTCCTTCAAAGGAAGGCGAGCTCTGGGATGAGGGATCATAGGATGAGGTGAAAGGGGGTAGCCTCGGGAGTAATCTAAGGAAATATCTCTTTACAGAGAGGGTGGTGGGCACATGGAATAACCTCCCCGTGCAGGTGGTGGAAAGAAGGTCAATATCAAAACTCAAGAAAACCTGGGACAAGTACAGAGGATCTCTGAGGGAGAGGTCGGGGCTATAAAAGCTGAGTAGGAGATGCAAACATGAACACAGAAACATAAAAATGATGGCAGAAAAGGACCAAAAAGGTCCATCCATCCAGTCTTCCCAGCAAGCTTCTTAATGGCAGTTTCTGTTGCACCATGCAGGTTACCCTCCCGCTCCCCTAAGGGTAGCAACTGCTGCTCTGTGCAGTGATCCCCAAGCCTTACGAGAAACCCATAAATCAATTGTACTGCTAGCAACATTTTTACTGGGTGATGAGCCGACAAGGATGGGCGGTATGATCTTTCCCTGTTATCATGTTCTATGGTTTTATTTTTCTATGCATTAACAGTTCTCCCACCTAACTAACACTGCCCACATCCCATGAACTGCTTTCACTTTTTTAATGCGAGAGAAACAGTAGAGAGTGCATAAGGGATAAGTAAAAGTAATCCGTTTCATAAAGCTGTATCTTCTCCCCCCCCCCCCCCCCCCCCATTATAACAACTTAAGACTCTGACTGCAGAAAGAAAAAACCCCAAAAACATTTGTAAAAACCTTGACCTCCTCTCTGCCCTCCAAATTTTGTTTATAGGTATCCTTTGCCACTCTGTGAAGTAAACACTTTAAAAGCAGACACTGACTATATGTTTCTTCACAGGCCCGAAAGGCAAACATTTCAGATATTCATGGACTGTATCTCTTTCTATTCCAGTTTTTGTATTTAACATTTATTTACAGAGATTTTTGTGACAGAACTCTGAGATTTTACACCTGCATGAAAATATGATGCAGGATTATTAAATTTACAACATCAAACACAGTGGTCTAAAAGGCTTTATTTTCTTAACTGAAACTCTGAAGTCACAACTAAACTCAGCAAAAGGCTAAACTGCTGCGGCACACGCATTACCCAGCATCCTCGGGCTGCCATAGTGGGCTTGCTGGATTCTAAGAAAGCAGGTCCTACTTGCCCTGGTGGTGGGTGAGGGGAAGAGGCAGGAAGTGTACATAATGCGTCCATTTCTTCCCTATTAAATGCAGACCCCCACTCTCTCCACACACACCCACCCCTCGTCTCTCCCCTCTCCAAGCAGATGCAATCCACATTCTCCTTCTCTAGTTACCCCCCCGCCGCCTGAAAAGCCCTCTCATGTACCTCCCTCATTCTCATGCTCCTCTCTCCCTCCCCTGTTTCTTCTCTACCTCCTTCAGCCCTCTCACTGTCTTCTACTCCCTCACCCCAGCTCCAGATCTCTGTCTGTCTGTCTGTCTGTCTCTCTCTCTCTTTCCTCCCCAAGGTCCTGCTGCTGCTGCCTCCTCCCAGGCACAAATCAGGGCACAGAGACATCCTCCCCCTCCAGTCCCTGAGAAGAGGCCGAAGATGCTTCCTTCGCCCAGGTCTGCTGGAGGACCCAATAGCATCTGGAGACACCTTTGCTGGCAGCTCCCAGGCCTTGATTGGGACTGAAGATGCCACTGAGACCAGTCTTGCCAGCTAAATAAATCCACTTGCTCCAGGCAAGCATATTTTCAAAACCCTGCATTTGTCAAATGTTTTGTTCTCATTGTTTAAATTCTAATCCCCAAAGCCTTTGTGCTTTCTACTTCTCCAGCCCTTCCCAGAAGGATTCCTATCCTCAGATGTAGTCATTATGCACCACAATGCATTCCCCCTTTTTTCCTGTGCCACTGGACCCCCAGGACATGGAGACGGAGTTGGGAAATAACTGACGACAACAAACCTGGCTTGCTTAAGCAACAGGACTGGGGAAGGGCCTAGAACTGGAACCTTTTTTCCAAATCATCAGTTTTCTCTTTCCCCGCACAGTCAGTCAAAGAACCTCCTACCGACTCCCCTGGCTATTTGCAAGGTGCTGCACCTGCCTTTGGAGTTGCTATAAAACGCTGACACGGTGAAATCTGGTCCTCAGGTGCAATGGACACATCTGGTTTTCAGGGATCTCCACCGGGAATATTTGTAAGATATATATGCATATATTTGACCCAAGAAGCACTTGAATTTGTATAATTTGGCTATCCTGAAAACCAGACTTTTCTGTGGTTCTCTGAGTACCATGACCATCCTAGCTCATCACACCCATGTTTCAAACGCACCATCTTGGCTGCCGTCCCATTAGTTGTTACAATTCCACAAAACCAAAAACTTGAAATTGACCAGAAAACCTTACTTAGGTAAGTTAATTGACAGCAAAGATCATTAACCACTGAATCACAGTACCAGCCCTGTTGAGCAACCTTTCATGACTCCACCTGAAACCAGGTGGATTTCAGGATAGGCCACTTCTAAATATGCACAACTCCTTTCCCCCACCCAGAACTCAAATGATGTGGCTTTGCCCAATCAACTGGTATATGTGACATAATAATAATCTAATAGTAATTCTTTCAAGAGAACTTCACCTGCAGGCTTTGGACTAATCTTTCTTCCAAATTACCACCAGAACTCTACATGGGCTCAGGAGGAATCTTTTCAAGGAGGTTAAAAATACAGGAGTAAAAAGAGTATTCAGATACTAGCACCTGTACCCGTTCTACCCCCGGGCGGCGAGCCTATTAAAGAAAAAGGTTATTAGTTAAAGTTGCACAATTTTAAATAGTTTGAGCAGAATTTCCCTAGAAATTCACTGTAAGCGTGTCCCTTCGGCATACACACACCCTCATACAGGCTCCCTCACTCTCTGGCACACACACACATCCCCTTATATAGGCTCCCTCTCTGAAACCCACACTCAAGCATCCTCCACTCTCCCCCTCTTACCAACCAAGCCGTCTCTCGCACTCCCCCCCACACCCCCTCTCCTCTCTCACACACACATTCTCTCTCACCGGCATCCCCCTCTCCTCATATAGGTTCCCTCTCTCTGAAACCCACACTCAAGCATCCCCCCCACCCACCCTCTCTTACCTCCCATGCTCTCTCTCACACCCTCCTGTTCTCTCTCATCCTCCCCTCCACGACAGACATTCTCTGTCACCGGCATGCCACGAGACCCGCACCGTCGGCGGCGAAGATGAAGGCCCGGTGTGCTGTTCACGGTGAAGATGAAGTCCCAGCGCGCCGTTCGCGGCACACGGGGGCCTTCCATTTTCGCCTTGAGCAGAAAATAGCAGCGGAGACCCCGGCATGCTGCAAACCTAGCGCTTCCCGCGGCACAGCCTCCATTCGCGGTGAAGATGAAGGGCTGGGCGCGCTGATCGCGGCAAATGGGGGCCTTCCCTTTTCGCCACGAATGGCGCGCTGTGCCTTCATGTTCGCCGTGAACGGAGTGTGTGCCGTGGGACGCGCTCCGTTCGCAGTATGCCAGGGTCTTCTCTGCTATTTGCTGCCTGTCCCGCGATGGCCGCTGTCCTTGCGGTTTTGAATAGTCTTCCGGTGAGGGAGGAAATTGGCGAGGTGAGGGATGAAATCTTCTGCAGTACCTCTTGTAGCTGGTGTTGTGATATGGCCGCTGTACTATGCGCGAGCACTGAGGGACACATTAGCAAGCATTATAGTGCCATCTATCAGCGGGCTGGGGAACATGCGCGAGCACTAACGGACACACTCCAAGCCCGATATATTATAGATTATCTCCCATCCCTAAGGAGGTGGACTAGGTTTATTAAAAAAATAATATAAAACTAGTGTTAAAAAGTTTGTTTCTTCATTCTAAAGGCAGCAAATGGTAGCTACTTAAAAGGATAAGAGAAAAATAAAACCCTAGACCAGGGGTGGCCAACTCTGGGTCTCGAGAGCCAGAAACAGGCCTGGTTTTCAAGATATCCATAATAAATATGCATGAGCTAGATTTGCATACAATGTTTATAGTGCGTCCAAATCTAGCTCATGCATATTTATTATGGATATCCTGAAAACCAGGCCTGTTTGTGGCTTCTGAGGACTGGAGTCGGCCACCCCTACTCTAGACTAAATATCATACAATTATCACACTCCCGTTTCTTCACTGCTACTTACTGTACTGAAAAAATGAACAGGGATAAGTTGGAAGGTGGTTGACTCAGGAAAAGAAAAATAAAATTCTCTGTATTGTTAAAGGAAAACAAAGGCATAGTTAAGAGTTTCAGTTCATTTTCTTGAACACTGAATTCTTGGAACCACTTACTTTATGCAGCCAGAGAGGAATATTTCCAGCCTCACTGTGTGATAAGTGCTTCTGCTGTACGGCGGCCCAGCAGAAGGAGTCCACGTAGGCAGCCTGACGCCAAGAAAAGGCGGTCGGGGCAAAGCAGCTGATCTGAGCACCTGTAAAAGTGAAGAAGAAAAAAAACAAAAGTAAAGAAGCTGTATCAGAGTGCTTCAAACCTCGACCTGAGTTCAAGGTTTAATGCCATACCTATTGCACAGAGGGATGCAGTGTATTGGTCTTGAGGGAAAACTGAATTCGTTTTAGACTAATTAATAGCTTTTACTGGATCATCGTTAAAAAAACAAATGAATTCAGGCAATTCCTGTCAAGCCTGCATTTTTTTTTTTTTTTTTTTACAATTTCCATAAAATGTAAGACATTTTTAATTAATGAACACTGAAATCAATCACGCTAATTCACCGGGGGAGGGGGGGAGAAATATTTAAATTTTGTTTGCAAGATTTGAGCCAATTACTTTTAGCGGGTGATTGCTAAAGCAATGTTTCCCAATTCTCTCCTGGAGGCACACCTAACCAGTCGGGTTTTCAGGTTATCCGTAATGAATATGCATGAGTTAGATTTGCATGCTTTGGAGAGCCAGGGCATGCAAATCTATTTTATGCATCTTCATTGTGGTAATTCTGTGGTTCCAGGAGCAGGCTGGGAAACAGATTTTTTTTTTTAACATAAATCGGATGGGATGCAGCATTTGTTACGCGTGTTGTAGATACATAGGCAGATATTAGGTACATGAGGCTGTGATGGCACGGCATTCGTGGGCTGCCATCTGACTGAGCACCCGCTGTTTATCATCAGCATGCCCAAGAGCAAGAGGGAGGGGCCAGCGGCTTGGGGTCCCAGCCTCTCTGCTGATCCAATCGCTTCAAATATTAAACACTGCAAAAAAAAAAAAAAAAAAGGCCGACATAATGGAATATGAAATACAAACATGTTTATTACAGGTCAAGAAAACACATTGATTCTTTAAAAGACACATGCAACAAATCATCTTCAGCTGTGTGCAACTGGACATTTTTATTTGGTATAAGTAAAGTTTATCAGGGCCATATTCAAAATCCATTTAGACGGATAACTCAAAAGCAATCCATCTAAATCATAGCCGGATAGCTACTTTTAGACATATTTAAAAAGAGAGCATTTGGGGGGGCATTCTGGGGAAGGGTTGAGTTATCCGGCTAGGTTAGCCAGACAACTCTAGGCCTGCTTCAGAGATACTTCAGTGGACTCTTGAGAGGATGGGGATGGCACGGGTGGATTAGCTGCAGCAACACTGTGGTCAAATTACTGACAGAGCTAGCCAAGTGGTTAGTGGTTAGAGCCTAGTGGTTAGAGCAGTGGACTTATGGAACCAGGAGACCAGGGTTCGAGTCCTGCTGTCACTCCTTGTTACCTTGGGCAAGTCACTTTACCCTCAATTGCCTCAGGTACAAAAATTTATATTGTAAGCCCTCTGGGGATAGAGAAATACCTACAGTACCTGAATGTAAACAGATGTGATATCCTGATTGAGATCAAATGTCGGTATATAAAATAAATCACTATGATAAAGCCCTGGGTTATGGCTGCTGCTTGCTGCTGCACAGCACAGGTGTGGTTCAGCTGAACCCTCCTCATTCAGACCAGCTCTGCCCGTAGATGGTGTAGCTGCACCCCATGCCTCCTCTCTATGTGGTCAAGTGTGGCCTGCACTGATTGATCCACTACTGGTGCTGCAGGTAGCGGGGTTGCTAAGTCGCTGAAGTGCTGTCTCTCTGGCTCCAGTGCCGGCATTGCTGGCCTCATGGGGTGAGCTGGCCGGGTGACTTCTTGTAAATCCTGCTGGACACATGGCCTGCTGGAGGCAGCTAGTGACCGGGCAAGTTCCTCCCACGGCAGGGCGGTGGCTCTTCATAAAGCTTGAGAGGTAGAGGCTAGCATCAAGGGGTATGGGCGACCCAAGCTGTACAAGCAGCTTCTGTTGTGGCTGTGGCTGCTGCTCCTCCTCCTCCTCTGTCCACTGTGTCTCAGCATCCATGAGAACGGGGGCCACAGAGCTGGGGCTACACTACTGGTACCTAGGGCTGCACGGCTGGGATTGGGGCTTCCTGGGCAAGAGCTGTGGAAGCAAAGAAGAAGACATAAGTATAAATGCTAAGAAGTGCACATGTACTGTTTTGCGTAAGATGTGCACTTTGCATCGTTCAAGTGAGCATCCTATGCAAAAAAAAAGTGTGGACATCTGTAGCAGACTTCACATTTACAGGTGATGTGACTTACTGGCCCCAGCCCGCATCTTATCCAGGGCCTCATCCATGCCCTCAAAGACATCCGGTCCCAGCCGCTGAATAAGCCATTCCTCCTTCGGCATCATGCTGATTGGGCAAGGGGCTCCTCCTCCAGTCTGGCACATGTGTTTGTTCCTGCCGACCACCTTATGCTTCAGCTGTGCCTTTATGTCCCAGTAGCGGTGAGCCACCTGCTCTCCAGTCCTCTTGATTCATCGAGATATGGCCTGGGAGATGGTCCACCACATCTGGCAGTCCTGGAGGTAATTGCATTCCAGTTGCTGAAGAGCAGGTTGTAATTCTCCAGGACGCCGGAAATGAGTTGCTCGCTATCCTCCAGGCTGAACTTGTAGGCACATAGATGCGGAAGAGCTGCTGCCTGAGAGGATCAGGTTGCCACTTCCACTTCTGGAGACGTGGCATCATTCCTCTGACTCTTGCTCCCACTCCCCACTCCCCTCCCTTCTCCCAGCTTAGGAGTCTCTCGCCGCACTCCTAAGCTGGGCCTACTGAATGTCTAAGCCTCTAGGAGGATAATGCTGTATAACTCGTGAGATATCTTCCTCCTAGCAGCCAATACCGAGAGACCCTCATACGAGAACTGTAAGGATTATTTTTGCTGTGGGAACGGCGTGGGATTCATAGCTTAAAGTAAGACTGTTTACGATTTCTGGAAATTCTTAGGAGTTAGAGAGACAATCCAACAGCTCATGGTGGCCATGGCAGGGACTTCAGGTAACAGTGCAGTAATTATCCACGCTAGGACTGCGAGTCTGCAAAGGGCGTTTGCAAATTGTCACCCAGAATTATGACTTATGGGGAGAAAATGGTTAATGTGGCTGCTAAACAAGTATTTGCTGTGAGTTTGATTGGCCTGTGTAAAGATTGCTCTCTTGTAAATAAACAGACCTTTGTTTTGGAACCACAAATACTTGCTGGCAACCTGCATTTGTCATCTGGGATCTGACTCACCAGCAAGAGATAATTAGATAGCTCCCTGGGAAAACTGTAAGCCCGTGCCAAGAAAGAAGCTATCACTGTCCAAAGAGAGGCCTGATTACCCTTGTGCAGTGAGCAATTCATCCCGCTGGTCAGCTACACCATCTCATCAACCCCCTGATTAATAAGAGCCCAGGATATGCGTTAGGCGATTACCCCATCATAGCTTACATGAATTATTCTGTGCAATACATGTTTAGAGCACCCTGGGGTCTCCACCAGATGGCCCTAGTTCCCTGCCCTTTTGTTGTCAGCTAGGACGGAGATACAGCAGCTCCCTTTGAGGATAGTTGAGGTGGTAGATTCTTTATCCAGAAAAGGCGGGGTGGGGAACCTAAGGTAAGGTGTGGCAGAGTAGAGATTCTTTTGAGACAGGAAGTTGCTTTCCAAAGCTAGGACCCAGCCTCGCCTAGGAAGGGAGAGAGACACTGCCCTGCCAGGTCTTGGTTAGAGACTGGAGAGAAGAGAGGCAGAGAGAGATTTATTTTGCGATATTTTGTGAGATTTTTGTATTCTTAAACCTGTGCCTTCTGGGAGGCAGAGATTCCCCCTCCAGAAGTGCAGAAGGGTTTTCTACGCCCCATCAAGAGGAGATTGCTGAGGCCAGCAGTTGACCATCCAGTATTGTTTTTGCCAAGATTGTGTTTTTCCATCTAAATGGGAAGGAAGTATTTTTTTCTGCCCCCCTTCCTTGCCCAGAATTTCTGCTTCCAGTATAGATCTGCATTTTTTAAGAGGAATTCAAGGGAGCGAAGAGGAGGAGGAGATCTGGAGACCTCCCGGGACACCAGTGACGGATTTAGAATTTGGTCACCCCTAGGTGCAGTCACCCCCTATCACACCCCCCCCCCCCCCAAAGATTGGACAACAGGGAGCAGAAGGTCTAAAGGAACATTGGTTCTTTCCTGCTAATTTTCGTTCCTGTAGTACCACAGATCAGTCCAGACTCCTGGGTTTTGTACCCCTGCCAGATGAAGACAGATAAAGTTTTCTTAAAACTGGTATATAACTGAGTGCCACCTGCAGTCCCCTCAGTATTGACCTGTACTCAAGTCAAGATGCAAAACCTATAAAACTTGACAGCCCATCCCCTCCCCAATGAACAGGAGGATGGTGATGCTGAAACTCACAGGACACCACTTTGTCCTAGAATAGAAGCAACACACAAAACAGTGTAGGGAACAGATAACAACTCTGCTTCACTTGCAAACAAAGAAGGAACGAGCAGGAAACTCACCCCTCATACCTGGGCGGGTGTCTGGACTGATCTGTAGTACTACAGGAATGAAAATTAGCAGGAAAGAACCAAATTTTTCTCTCCCTGTACGTACCCAGATCAGTCCAGACTCCTGGGATGTACCTAAGCCCACTAAACTGGGTGGGACCTGGAGAGTCCCGCTCGCAGCACGCTCTCACCAAAACATGCTGCAGTTGGAGCCCCGATGTCCACGTGATAGTGTCTGGTGAAAGTGTGCAGCGACTTTCAAATCGCTGCCCTGCAAATCTCTCGCGGCGACACCTGCTGAGCCTCTGCCTAAGAGGCTGCCTGTGAATGCATGAGCCCTAAAACCATCCGGCACCAGCCCACCCTTGGCAATATAAGCCGAACCGATAGCTTGTTTGAGCCAGCATGCAATAGTATCTTTAGAAGCCTGATGCTCCTTCCTTGGGCCATTCCAGAGGACAAAAAGATGATTCGATATACGAAAATCATTAGTTTATTTATTTAACACATTTTTCTAGACCGTCGTTCAGTTATACCATCGCATCGGTTTACAAAATTAAGAACATAAATACATAGTTGTAATATAAAATCAGAATAATTAAGGTAAAAAGATAAAAAGTCTTTTTGACTATAATGGATGGTCCCAAAAAACAAAGCGGAAGCCGATCCACAATAGCTATACAGTGATAAAAATGAAGAAGGATCAGTATAAAGAGGACTTTTATTAAATCTTGGGCAAGATTTAATAAAAGTCCTTTTTATACCGATCCTTCTTTGTTTTTATCACTGTATATTTTTGAGTATAATGTCATATAGAATAATTAAATATTAAAGGCAAAATCCAGTATCAAAGTAAAAGAAAAGATAAAATGAAATAAAAGATATGTTAGTTTACCATTGATCTCACACAGCTCAACAATTAGTGACTTTAGGTATCTTTAACAACGCACGATGAACATTCAAAAGCCTCGGCTCCCTCACATGTGGAGTAGAGGAATCCAAGTCTGGAAAAGCCAGAAGTTGCACAGACTGGTTAACATAGAAGCCTGACACTACCTTCGGGAGAAAGGAAGGTACTGTACGCAAAGACACCACAGTCTCAGAAACCTGCAGAAATGACAAAGCCTGACGCTCCGAAATCCATCATGCCAAACAAATAGCTACCAGAAAGACCACCTTAACAGTCAAATCCTTCAGAGTAGCTCTCTTCAGGGGTTCAAATGGAGCCACACACAAAGCTGTAAGCACCAAATTAAGACTCTAAGACAGGCAAGCCTTCCTTACAGGAGGACGCAAATTCTTCGCTCCCCGAAGAAAACGCACAACATCCGGGTGAGCAGACAGGGAAAATCCCTGAACCTTACTGCGGAGATAACCCAGGGCCACTACCTGTACCCTTAGAGAGTTGTAGGTTAGACCCTTGGCAATCCTTCCTGAAGAAAAAAGTCAAATATGTGACAGTGTAGCTTGTAGCACCTGCAACCCCCTAGCCACACACCAGAACTCAAAAACTTTCCAAATACGCACATAAGACAAAAAGATGTGGAAGTCTGCCTGGCATGCAGCAAGGTGAAGATAACCACTTCTGGATAACCTCCGTGCCTCAATATTCTCCTCTCAAAAACCAGGCTGTGAGATAAAAGTGAGCTGCCTGGTCTGAAAATATGGGATCCTGGTGGAGAAGATCTTCAAGATGGCTGAAACTCAGGGGCCTGTCTATGGCTCGGTTGACAAGATCTGCAAACCAGGGGTGGTGAGGCCATTCTGGATCCACCAGAATTACATCTCCTGGATGTCTCTCTATCCTCTGTATCATTTTGCTCACCAGAGGCCATTAGGGAAAGAAATACAGAAGCACATCGCAAGGCCACGGAAGCACCAAAGCGTCAACGTCTTCCGCCTGAAGAATCATGGAGCCTTTGAGTTCTCCCTGATCACCATAAGGCGAGCCCTATGTCCTGCAAATGAGATACATAGCCACCTCTGACAGCTACCACTCTCTGAGATTCAACGCCTTCTGACTCAGGAAGTCCACCTGCACGCTCTCCACCCTGGCAAAGTGTGACACTACTATTTACTCCAAGTGCTGCTCCGCCCAGAGGATCAACTCCTGGGCCTCCTGGGCCACTGCTCAACTCTTTGTTTTCCCCTGGCAGTTGGTATAAGCCACTGTGGATTCCAGTGGGAGAGGAGAGCCCTCTGAAGAGGTTACTTATGCACAAATGCCCAAGAACTAACTCCCCTGAGTAGACGCCATGGAACCCAGGACTTGCAAATAATCTCACACCCTGGACACTGCAAGCTCTAACAGGTAATGGACCTGACCCTGTAACTTCATAATCCTCTCCTCTGTGAGGGACGCTCTCCCCTCCCTTGTGTCAAATCGCATTCCCAGTTACTCCAGGGACTGAGAGGGAACGAGATGACTCTTTGCGGCATTCACCACCCAGTGTAACGACTGCAAGCATTGCAGCACCTTCTGCACTGACTGTTGACTAAGAACTTCTGACTTCACCCATATGAGCCAGTCATCCAGATATGGATGAACCAGCACCCCTTCTCTTTTAAGACCACCGCACCACCACCATCACCTTGGTGAATGTATGTGGCGCCGTTGCCAGTCTGAAGGGAAGGGCTCGAAACTGCAGATGTTCCCCAAGAACCATGGTGCGGAGGAACCTCTAGTACTCTTGTCAGATGGCTATGTGGAAATAAGCCTCTGTCAGGTCCAGAGATGATAAATACTCCCCTTTGTGCACTGCTGCAATGACCAATCTTAGGGTCTCTATATGAAAATGGGTAACTGAGGACCGCATTCACCCTCTTTAAATCCAAAATGGGGCAAAAAGACCCATCCTTCTTTGGCACCATGAAATAGATGGAATATCTCCCCCATCTGCTGCTCTTCGAGTGGAACTGGCACTATGGCTCCCAGCTGCTTAAAGAGATTCACTGTTCTCGAACTGCTGCCTGCTTTGTAAGAGGACTGCAAGGGGACACAAAGAGGTCTCTGATGGGACAAGAAAATTCTAAAGCATGGCCATCTTATCACCTCGAGGTCTGTGGTAATCTTGACCTGCTCATCGAAAAAGTGCACCAACTGCCCTCCGACTGCCGGAACTGAAGAGTGGGCTAGCGTCACTTCATTGCAAGAACTTAGCGCTGCCTGCACTAGCCCCTGAATTGTCCCATGAAGGTCTCCTTGCCCTGCGAAAGGACCAATTCCAGGAGGATGCCCTGGCAGAGGCTTGCCGCTGCAGACCTCTTGAACTCTTGGACTGGCGAAACCTCTGATTGTCAAGAAACCGAGCCTGCGCAGGCACAAACCTTTTGCTCTTAAACTTGTCCTCCGGTAACTTCTGAACCTTGGACTCACCTAGATGCTTCATTACCTGCTCCAGGTAGTCATCAAACAAAAACGTCCCCTTAAAAGGAAGCGCTCCCAGTTGTGACTTGGAACACACATCTGCCGACCAGTTACATAACCACTACAAATGTCTAGACACTGCTGACATCATAATTTAGGAAGAGGCCCTGACAAGATCATAGAAGGCATCAGCACCATAAGCCGTGCCTCTTCCAGACGGTCAGCCTATTATGCCACAGCCCCCCACCCCCACAAGCTTACAAATCCTGCAACTACTGGACCCAATGCAGACAAGTTCTCTGTACCAGACTACTGCACACTGCTGCATGTATGGCTAGAATTGAAACCTCAAAGATCCTCTTGAGATGAAGCTCCAACTTACAATCCTGTACATCATGTAAAGCGCCGGAGCCTGCCACTGGAATAGTAGTCTTCCTGGTAACTGCAGACACAGAATCATTCACCTTGGGAAGCGCCAACAACTCCAAGGTGTCCTCTGGCAATGGACAGAGTTTAGCCATAGCTCTGCCAACTCTTAGCCCAGATTCTGGAGTATCCCACTCCAGAACCACCAGCTTTTTCACTGACTTATGAAAAGGGAATGTCCTCAGCAGACCCTGTAGGCCATCCAATATGGGATCTGTTCCTTCCAAATCAGACTCTTCCTGAGTCATCTTGATTCCAAGTTCCTTAAGAACCTGTGGAATCAGTGGCCAGAGTGTTGCAACCGTCGCTGCCCGACGGCTTCACTCCCCCTACCTTTCTTTTTCTGTGACTCCTCCTGCTCCCTGTGGACGTCTGGCTGCCGCAGCGTCTGCCTGCCATCCTCTCCGGCGTCCTGGGACTGGCTTGGTAGCTGCCTCCCACCATGCTCCTCAGGTACCTTAGGGCGTATGCTCTGCATGGTCCTCATTCTTATTTCCTCTGTGGCCCGAACCTCAAGGGCGTCCCCATGTGATGATGTCATGTTGCCCAGATATTTAAGCCTATCGTTTATTGCTAGCTGTTGAGTTAGCAAGGGATTCCTACAGATGGGATTCGCTCTCCATACCCAGCTACTCTGCCTCCAACTTCTATTGGACTCTTTGCTGCTAACGAGGTACCCGCTCCTCGGGGGCCTCTCTGCTTCTTTCAGGTCGCTATCAGGAACCGGTACTCGCTCCTCGGGGGCCTCTCTGCTTCTTTCAGGTCGCTATCAGGAACCGGTACTCGCTCCTCGAGGGCCCATGTTCCCTGACTTGCTGCCTGTGTCCATCTCCTCTTCTACTTGGATGAATTCGCTACAGACACCATCTGTGAGTACTACTACAATCTACTCCTCAGAGCTGTTTCCCTAGAACCAGGTACTCGCTCCTCGAGGGCCTGTCTCCGTTCCAGCGCCAGTGCCATCTCCTACTTGGAACTGCTGCGTGAGTACTTGCCAATGAGTCTCTGCTCCCAGGGATCTGGTACTTGCTCCTCGAGGGCCAGCTCTCCCTATCTCGGGGCTTCTCCATACTGGGGACTCTGTGAATGTCTTATTGTACTCGTTCTCTCAGTTATTTTCACTATAGCACTGCTACCGGAGGAACTGCTGTTCCAGCGCCCTGAGGGGTACTAGCGCAGCCGGGCTCCATCTTCTACTCACTACCACCACCTCTGGTGGCTCCACAAACTGTCTAAATAAAGGTATAATCTGTGTTTGTGTGTCCAGAGCTGAGCCTGACCTGTGGCCCCTCACGGGACTTCCCCTCATGGGCGTGGTCAGCTGCCACAGTGTCCAAGGGTCCACACAAACTCTACAAAACATAACACAGAGCTCCTCTCTGCAAAAGAGATGGATCACCTTGGGATCATCCACCTCAGCAATAGGGACCTCCTCCAGGTCCTCAAACGGATCCACTCCAGAGGGGTCTCCTGGGGACCTCTGCAGGCCCTCAGAATCATCCGTATCTCCCTGCAGGTCCCCTGACCCCAAGGGTAGGCCTAAAATGTGCCGGACCCTGTCCGTGCGCTTAGGCAGAGCAAACTTGTCGCACGATCTAGGTCCCCCCCATGACATGAGGCCGCGGCCTGCTGTGTCCCCCCGATGCTTTCTTGGCTTAAAAAACCTGGTGTATCAGAAGCACAAAATTTGATGAAAAGGACTGGCAGTCAAAGGAGTCATGGTCCGAGAAGAAATTCTTCTCCGCGGATTCAACATTCAGAGGGAAATCTTCCCCTCCACAATGCACCCGATTCCCTTCGGTACTAGTCCCAACCGGGGACAGATGAGGTGGGGAAACATCAGGCCCCCCGGAAGCCACTGGGAGCCGCATGGCCGAATCAAACATGGCCACCACTGGCTTGCTATCTGAGAGAGCCCCGGGTGAAAGCCTGGCCCGATGTGCCGAAGAAGAAGTCGAGTGAACCCGGAGAGAGAGCCGTGCAGATGCGTCATCCCCACTTGAAGAGCACCTGGAGCAAAGATTGTGCCTGTTAAGGTGAAAAGCGACTCCTCAAAGACCCAGCAAGCAGAACCGTGAGGCATGGCTCCAACGGTGTGGTCTAGCTGCCACGGTCCCTTCCTCCAGCGTGCAGGAATGGGGTGAGGAGGAAGGGGGGGGGGAAGAGTGTGAAAAGGAGAGAGGACAAGGGATACAGGAGATGGGGAAGATTAAGAATCTGTGATGGGTAATAGGAGAGAGAGAGTGGAAGGATCTTGGATTGAGGAAGGGGAGGAAGGAGTAGGAAGGGTTGGGGAGTGGGTTTCAGGATCTGGAGAAAAGGGAGTGGTAGGAAGGAAGGAAGGGAGGTTCCAGGATCTGGGGAAGAGAATCTAAAATCAAGGGAGAGAAGATCTGAATTGCAGTGGTTGGGGAGGAAAGAAGGTAGGAGTCCCTACCATGCTCCAGTCTGGTTCCTCCTTGCATACCCCTCTCTAGCTTCCCACCCAATGACATATATATATGTACAGATATCTCCTATTATCTATGAACCCTGTTTTTTCAGTATACCTAACTTTTGGTATATCTTGTTTTGTTTGGACTAATTTTATATGTCAGTTCTCAGTCTGTTTAATGTAATTTTTCAAAATTCCAATGTAACAGGTTGTTATAATGTAAACCGGAGTGAAGGCAACTCTGCTATACCTCGGTATATAAAAAACGCTAAATAAATAAATATATACATACATACATATACACACACACACACACAATTCCTTTCCCTCATACACAGACCTGCGCCCCCTAGCCAATCCCTTTCTCATCCCCAGCCTCTTTTCTCACCCTCCAGTGATCTATATTCAGCCATTCCTTGTCTCCCCAAAATGATTCCACTTTGATCAGTCCGTTGCATACAGGCTCTCCTCTTCCTTGCATGCTGCCTAGACGGGATATGCTGGATCATGAAGGAGTGGGCTGTTCTCTACTGAGTGAGACTCAGCACAACTGAAAGGCAGAAAATCTTAAGCCAGCCTGATGCCCCAGTGCACCTAATGACAAATCCAGACCTGCAGGACACAGGACCCTGACAGAGTGGAGATCGGGAGTACTTGTGGACCTCAAATAACTTGGGGATCAGGGATCAGGAATACTGTGTACAATTCTGGTCGCCGCATCTCAAAAAAGATATAGTTGCGATGGAGAAGGTACAGAGAAGGGCAACCAAAATGATAAAGGGGATGGAACAGCTTCCCTATGAGGAAAGGCTGAAGAGATTAGGGCTGTTCAGCTTGGAGAAGAGACGGCTGAGGGGGGGATCTGATAGAGGTCTTTAAGATCATGAGAGGTCTTGAACGAGTAGATGTGAATCGGTTATTCACACTTTCGAATAATAGAAGGACTAGGGGGCATTCCATGAAGTTAGCAAGTAGCACATTTAAGACTAATCAGAGAAAATTCTTTTTCACTCAACGCACAATAAAGCTCTGGAATTTGTTGCCAGAGGATGTGGTTAGTGCAGTTAGTGTAGCTGGGTTCAAAAAAGGTTTGGATAAGTTCTTGGAGGAGAAGTCCATTAATGGCTATTAATCAATTTTACTTAGGGAATAGCCACTGCTATTAATTGCATCAGTAGCATGGGATCTTCTTGGTGTTTGGGTAATTGCCAGGCTCTTGTGGCCTGGTTTTGGCCTCTGTTGGAAACAGGATGCTGGGCTTGATGGACCCTTGGTCTGACCCAGCATGGCAATTTCTTATGTTCTTATACCTAGGGCAACCCTGACAACACTAGGGACACTTATTTCCACCCCATGAAGGATAAGCAAGTTCCAAGCCCCTACCCTGAGGGACATATCCACAGAGGTAGGGACCCTAAAAATCTGTATTCCCATATGGCTGAAGAACTTGGATATAACTGGACACTTTATTATTTGCTCCTATTGATTTTATCACAATCAATCACAGTAAACTTTATTCTAAACACCCATCCAGTGAGTCCAGCCTGGATGGGTGTTTAAACCTGAGTGTTTAAATTTATGTTAAAATTCTCCCAATATGTGGACTTTGTACCTGCTTGTTGAGTGACAATATATTGTATTCCTTTGCCTGCTTATTTGTATTCAGTCTTATAGTCGGGCATTTCTCAATGTCAAGTGCTCTTGATTTTTGTTAAATTGGGAAAACTTAACATTCCCATGAGAAATTTAAGATCACAAGATAAAGGACTCCTTGAGATTCCATCGATTAAACAGACACTCTTTGGTGAGATTAGAGACTAAACATTTTCCCTAGGTGGTCCAATGTTATGGAATAACATGCCTGATAGATTAAGAACTGAAATCACCACTACCACTTTTAAAAAAACTTTTAAAAACTTGGCTTTTTAACAGGCATTTTTGAAACACACCAGATTAAAATTTACAGGTTAGGAAGAAAAATACACTACCATCTTCTAGACAGCATTGTTATTATCGATTGTTAGTTTGACATTGTTAATTTTTTTAATAGTTTAATGTATGTACCATTTGGGACTGTAAACCGTATTGACCCTCTGTGAAAATATGGTATAGAAATGTTGTTAAATGAATAAAGAGTTTAAAAAAAATGCTTGAGTGACACCATTTTATTTTCATACAATAAAAAAATGTTTCTGAATACAAATTATGGTGAGACATTTATGCTGTTTATAGGAGTGTTGTTCAATAAAGATTCTGATCAGAGGAATATCTAAGATGCAATTTCTGAGTGATCAGCATACTCTCTCTCTGGCACTACCAAGGACAGCCAACAATCTGAATAGATGAGACTAACGTAAGGGAAGCATGCGTGGGACAGTTGTAGAACACTATCAGTTACAGCTAAACATGGCAACAAGCAACAGAAACGCAGCACGTTCGGCCATTACAGGACGGTCCAAAGACAAAACGGAAGTCACTTCTGCTCAGGCTGTATTGTATGGGCTGTTTGATATTCATACCTGGGAACTCTAAGGATTTGGCCCAGAGACTCCAGAATTCTAAAGGAAGCATTGGGTCTCTGGGCCAACACCATAAAGTTCCAGGTGCTGCAGTGGATACAGGCCCTTAGGGGCCCAGGAAGAAGAAGAAGAAGAAGCAGTGTCGGGTCTCCGCATGGCTAAAGGAGGGGCACTGAGCTGCGTAGGCTGGGAGGAAGAGGAGCAATGAAGGGCTTGCACGGCTGCAGAAGGAGGGGGCATCAAGCTGCACAGGCTGTAAGGAAGAAGCAGGGGTGGGCCCATGTGGCTGAAGAAAGAGAGGCACTGAGCTGCCCGGGCTGGAAGAGGAGCAGCATCAGGCCGAGAAGTGTCAGACCTCCAGAAGTAGAAAAAGGGCAGTGTCAGCTCCCTCAGCAGCCAGAAAGAGGCAAGAGACTGCGCGGGCCTACAGAAAAAGGCTCCTGCTCCGTATACCCAAAGAGGAGGCTGCAGTCTCTGGAAAATTCTGGGGGAGGGGAAGAGGATGAGTGAGCATGTCAGAGAGAAAGAGAGAGAGAGTGTGTAGGAGGAAGAGAAGTGAAGGTAAAAATGAGCAGGTGTGTGAGAGTGTGTGTATGTGGGAGAATGAGGAGTAAAGTTGTAAGTCAGCACGTGAGAATGTGTGAGAGAAGGCGTGAGAGTGAATGTATGAGAGTGAAAGTAAGCATGAACATGTGAGTGTGTTAGTGTGTGTGTGCGCATCTGGTCCCACCTGCCCCCGTTAATCCACAGTGATCTGAGGGGACAGGAAATCAAAAGTTCCCCAAGTATTCTGATATACAAGCCAAAGCAATGTTGGGACCAGCTTTTTCTGCACCCGGGGCACATTAGAATTATACCCTCCTCCCCATCCCAGGTTGATTTATCAGCGGCTGTTCCAAAACAGCACTCTCTCCTTTGGCAGTAAAGGCACAGCTGTTCCTCTGGCAGCAGCGCCTGCAGCAAAGCACCCCATCTCTCTTTCCTCCTGCCCAGCATCCTCCTTTTTCACTTCCCCCACCCAATTCCTACCCTGCATCCTCTTCTTTCTCCCCCATCCAATGCTCCTCTCTCTACCACCCTTCCTTTGCCTAGCAGCTTCCCCTCCTCTCACTCGCTGCTCACAGGCAGCCCCTTTCTCTCCCAACCACCTGCTCAACAGCAGCCCCTCTCCCCACAACCCTTTGTCCAGCAGCAGCCTCCCTTCTCTCTGTCCACCAACTTCCTGCATAGCAGCAGCCTCCCCCCCCCCCACACTCACACCTTTTTCTCGCGCTCTCATTCTTCCTGCATTCCTCGTGCAGCAGTAATGCAGATCTTTATGCAGCAGTAATAGCTGCAAAAACCTGAAATAAAATAAGCACAGGGCCTGTGAGCCAACATGCACTCACAAGCCCTGGGACAGCCCAGACGCTTCTCCCGCACAAACTTATTCGCTGCAGATATCCTGAACACTTGACTGACTGACTGGAAGTCCCCCCCCAGGACAGGTTTGAGAACCCGTCAGCCTCACGCCTTCCCCTGACTGAGGCCCATAGCCTCCCCTCTGAGATTCTGAAAACTAAACTCGACAATCGTTACGACCCTACATATACAATTTAATTGCTTAAGCATTGTGATAGATATTTGTTTTTAAAAAAGTGAAATTCTCTTATTAACACAAAATAATGTAAAACCTTTCCTAGAGTCAGTGAAAGTGTTCCTGCACTTCATAAAATTACCTAAACAAAATGTGCCCTTTATCATTAGTCAGGTGAGCAGACTTGTGTAAAGTCAAATGTCCAAAGGTGAAAGTGGATTTCCCACTGCCAGGAGTATGAATGCTTTTAGAAAAATAAATTGCATTAAAAACTTTAGGGAAAGAAGCATTAGGTGGAATTCTTTTTGTAATAACAAAAAAAAAAAAAACAGAGCCCTAGCCATTACCATCAGCAGCAAAATTCAGCGGACGTCTCCTGGCAGTTAACACTCATTAAACCTAGCCACTGACCCACAGTCTTGTTAGCCGCTCTCCAAATCTAAATATATGCATTGTAGTTTCAATAAATCTGTAAAATAAGACCTAGAAAGTAGGGTTTATGAGCCTCGAGTAAAGAATAGCAGCTAGACAGCTACTGACTCTCAGGCAGCTGCACTTCCACAGACACACAAGGCGCTGTCAACCCTGCATTCAGTACCTACAATCTGCTGATCCCGCTACGGTCTAAACCGATGATTTCCTTCAGCTCTTCTGACTGTCATCGAAGCAGCATCGAAAGTTCTGCTTGTTAGCTTACCCAGAAATATTTAGTTAATGGGGAAGTGAAAGGAATGCCAGAGGTCAAGTAGGGTCTGTGGGATTGCAACAGGAGGCCCCCAGGCCTTTTTCTGCCTTAACAATCTACATCTGTACACAGACCGCTCCCAAGATGCAGAGATGACTTGGCTCAGTACAGAATTACCCTAAGACAGGATTTTAAATGAGAGTACAAGAAGCTTCCAGCAGCCCTTGAGACGCATGCATGACTTACCAAAATACCTGCAGCAAAAAAAAAAATGTTGAAAAATGAGAGTTAATTTTTGTTTTTGGCAGCAGCCTTTGCCAAAATTGTTACTGAATGTTTGTGATGGATCTTCCGTTTGTTTGGACCGAGAGCTGCTTTGATCAATAGAGCTTTTTTTCATTCCTAAATATATGGCTGTGGGGAATGGTAATAAAGCCAGAGAAAAGTTCCAAACATACAGTCTTAACAGATTTATACACACTTGAGGTAATTTTCAAAAGGTTTTATACAAGTAAATGGGCTTTTGAAAACTGATACTTTGAGAATTTACTCCATAGGTCTAAATTTTCAAAAAGGTTTTCTGCATGAAAATAACATTTCAAAAATGACTATGCTATTATGCTAGTTTTGTGCATGCAGCGCCCTTGAAAATTCATTCCACTGCTACTAAATGCACAATTAGAAAGCTCCCTCGTTCTCATAAGTAAGAGAATAATTTGATGGTGTTACCAGGGATGTGAATAGTTTTTGAACGATTAAAATTATCGTCAGAATTTTAAAATCGTTCTAAATCGTTAGAGTGCACGATACAATACAAATGCCCCCAATTTATCGTCAGGGGCATTTGTATTGTATCGTTAAATAGGGCACGGGAATTATTTGGGGGAGGGCGAGAAAACCGGCACACCAAAACAACCCCTAAACCCACCCCGACCCTTTAAAACCAATTCCTTACCCTCCCCCACCCTCCCGAACCCCCCCCCAAAATGTTAAGTTACCTGGTGGTCCAGTGGGGGGTCCCGGCGCGATCTCCCGCTCTCGGGCCATCGGCGCCATTTTGGCTGCCACTAATTAAAATGGCGCCGATGGCCCGATAAAAAAAACAAAACCCACCCGACTCTAAATCGATCCCCCTTAGCCTCCCCCACCCTCCCGACCCGTCGCTAATTTTTTTTTAGGGAGGCCCGTGCCGCTACAAAAAAAACAAAACCCACCCGACCCTTTAAATCGACCCCCCCCTCCCGACCCCCCAAAACCTTTTAAAGTTACCTGGTGGTCCAGGGGGGCCTCGGGGAAAGATTTCCCATTCCCAGGCATCAGCTGTTCTAAAAAAAATGGCGCCGATGCCCCTTTGCCCTTACCATGTGACAGGGTATCTGTGCCATTGGCCGGCCCCTGTCACATGGTAGGAGCACTGGATGGCCGGCGCCATCTTTAAAGATTACTATACTCTATAATAGGGGCTGATGAGTAACGATGGCCAGTGCCATCTTTAAAGATGGTGCCGGCCATCCAGTGCTCCTACCATGTGACAGGGGCCGGCCAATGGCACGGATACCCTATCACATGGTAAGGTCAAAGGGGCATCGGCGCCATTTTTCTTTTAGAACAGCTGATGCCTGGGAACAGGAAATCTTTCCTCAAGGCCCCCCTGGATCTCTCCTCTCCCCGAGGCCCCCCTGGATCTCTCCTCTCCCCGAGGCCCCCCTGGATCTCTCCCCGAGGCCCCCCTGGCCCACCAGGTAACTTTAAAAGGTTTTGGGGGGGTCGGGAGGGGGGGGGGTCGATTTAAAGGGTCGGGTGGGTTTTTTTTTTTTAGCGGCGCGGGCCTCCCTAAAAAAAAAAAAATTTGCGATGTGAATTGGAATTGGAAACGATTCCAATTCACATATCTTAACGATCAGATTTCCCCCCCCCCCCCAGCCGAATCTGATCGTTAAGATGATCTGGCACATGATTCACATCTCTAGTGTTTACTACCTTGCTCTCAAACTGATATCTGTTACAGGCCTGGCATTATTAATCTCCACAAGAGCACTGGTAGTGGATCACTAGAATGACCACAGACCATGGTTTCCTGCAGCAGCTCAGAGGTATATTCTACAGCAGGGGCTCAAACATTCTGCAGTATGTTTGCACACGACTGTGCACAAAGTCCATTTTACTGAAAGTGCTGGTTTTAATTAATTCAGTGAATAAAATACAGCTCTCACCTTCACTGCCTGAACATGTCACCTCGCCTCTCGAAGCATACTACACGGCTAAAGCAGCATGTGTGTACAACAAGTTGAAACTCCTCGCACGCTTTACAGATTAAGCAGGGATGAATCTCTCTGCATTTATACATTTACTGATGTGGCAAGCGCAATCTAGTCAAAGCACAAAGGTAATACTTTGCTCCAAATGTTGAATTATAAATAACATTTCTAGATTACTATATTTCCATTGATTTATTCTCCTCTACACATGGGACGTGAAGAATGGGAAAGGAGTAAACATAAAAAGCAGACTGCATATAAGGAATGGAAGATTACTTTATTTTCCAGCAGTGCCCAAAATTTTACAAAATAGATAAATGGGGATATAAAAAAACCCCCAAAAAACCAACCTCTAGGAATCCCTCTACCCTCCCTCCCTCCCCTTATAAAGGGGAAAAGGGTGGTGCCTGTCCACCCTGGGATTTTCAAAGGAGTTTGAAAATTGGCCACTGAATGTACAACTCAATGCTACTTGTGTGTTTATTCAGTGCCAGCAAGTTCTGCAGCATCACTCAGTCTGTCCTGAATGCTTCAAAAGACCAGGTTTGAAGGGCACACGGGCCAATGCAATATCAAGCATGCGTCCAAAACTGGGCGCGCGTTTTTTCAGCGCGCGCACGCACCATCCCCCTCTCCTGGGCACCTGATGCAATAGGCAAATGAGCCGCCGTGCTCGGAAAGTCGCGTTAGGGATAAACTGTGCGTCCCTAGCATCGGGTGCCCAGGATACGTGGCTGTGTGCAGGTTAGGAAAACGGACACGAATAAACTGAGCATCTGTATTCCTAACCTGACCGCTGTCAAGATTTTTTTTTTTTCATGCTGCTTCCTGTGGTTCCTCCTATTTAGTTTCAGGATGAATACTAAGTAGGAGGAACCACGGAAAAGCAGTAATTTCAGCTTTTATTTTTTAGCTCTTGCTGCGCATCAAGACATAATGCCAGCTCCGGGGCTGGTGTTAGTTCTTGCGTGTAAAAACGTGCGCGTCAGGGACACGGTGATTTTTTTGCATCGGGGCAATAGGCTAATATCCTCATCTACATGGCATTTACATGTGATGAGCGCTATTAGCTACCAGCGTGTTTAGACGCGCTGATCTCCTTTTTGCATCAGATGTTAACTTAGTGCATCCAATCATCGGCTAACCTGTGCGCTAGCCCTAGTGCACAATATTGCATAAACCCCATAGGGATTACAAGATCAGGCTAGCACCAGGACATCCAACACCGGGAAGCGCGTGCACATGGACACGAGTGTGCTTCTTTAAAAATCTACCCCTTTGTTTCAGAGGGAGAGTGCATGTGGGGGTGTCTCTCTCTGACACACACACACTCTCGCACTCAGTCTGTGGGCTTATCTGTGTGTCTGTGAGAAGGTGTCTGAGAAAGAGTGTGTGTGTCAGTGTATATAGAGCTTCTGAAATCTATAAATCTGTTTATGTGATAGACACACGCACACATGCTCAGACACTGGCTAGCAGTGTAGTTATGTGTATGTTAACCGATTTGAATGGATGGAATGAGGTCTACAGCTCCGTTTACTCACTGCTGGTCTACAGTATGCTCTATTTCTTAGTTATTTAGGAAAAATGTGAAATTTATTTTGGAGATATTTAGGCTTAATTCTGCCAGGTTCCAGAGTCGACTTGGCATACTTTGGGGAGCTGTTGACACTCATGCTGCAGGGAAAGTGCACGAGGGAGTCAGATAAGTCATGGGCGGGCTTTGAAAAAATCCCCCGGGGAAGATATTTTCCTGCAATCTGACCCTGATAATACATCACAATATCTCACACTAAATCCAGAGTTTAATACTCATTAGTACTCTGGAAATTCAGGAGAGAATTTTCAAAGCAGTTATGCATGTAAAATTAGCATATAGGCGCGCAAATAGCTTGTACTCCTGTACATGCTATTTATAAATATCAAACTTATGTGTGTATTTTCAGTTTTGCATGCACATTTACTTGTGCAAACAAGAGACAATTTAGGGGCATTCCTGGGCAGGGCCAAGAAGTACACACACACATTGCTATTTTTAGAAGAAATTTACAAGTAACATATTGGGAAGATTATTCATGCAATTTTACACCTGCTAATTATCTAGTGCAATTGATATGACTCCTCTGATATTGGATGGGTGGGAGCTCAGGGTGAAGAATTAGGAGAGTCTTAATTACCTGGAGAAATAATGGGTTAACTGGTGATTTCAATTGCCTGCACATGTTTTAAAATGTGCCGACATCCGCAAATAAATCAGGGTTTTATGCAAGGGACCACAAAATAGAAATACTGTAGAAACATGCAGACAAAAATTGAACTGGAAACACCAAGCAGCATTCCTGGGAACCTTTGAGTTCTAGTTACTACCCTGCGATGCCAGCAGCTGAGCGGGGGTAAAGACTCCAGCACGTTCACCTCCTACCCCATCACCTTCTCCCTTCCCACCCAACCTTCTCCTGCAGAGACCCCGATATTTTTCCCCCCTTCCCGCCTCGCCATCCCCAGGCTGAACCTCAATCCTTCTTCCTGCTTTCATCTCCAGTCCCTCCTAACCATCTCCTTCTTATCAGCCCACACTAATGATCCCCAGTCAGATTACTGTAAGCCAGTGGCTCAAGTTATTTATTTACTAATGGGCCAGTCACTGCCTTTTCAAATTTTCAGCCCAGGGGAGTGCGAGAGCTGGCAAGGAAGCGATCCGGGGCTCAGCTGAGCCTTGTGTTTAATTTTCGGCTGCTTACCCGCCGCTTCTGGGTTCGGAACCCAATTCTGCCGGCGGTTTCTGGCTCTCTTCTTCATTGCAGCAAGGGGGGGGGGGGTTGAAGAGAATCTCACTGGAGCCCCAGGCCTAGAGATAGCCCTGCCCCTCTCTCTTTCCTAATTGGGCTGACACAGAGCTGGCAGGCAGTCAGGCACGTCTGGACTTCATCCTTCTTCCACTCGCTCCTATTCCGTCCATCCGTGTAGTTTCAGTTTGTAAATCACCTGTTTGAACCGCACGAGTGAAAAGAGAGCCAAGAGGCAGAAGGATGAAGTTACGAGCACCCGGCTGCCGGCTCCAAAATCCTGACAGAGTAGGGTTCTGCAGTAGCTCTTTCGCCCACAGACCATGCGACTGGGGGCACAGCTGGGTTGTCAGTAGCCACAGCTGCAGTTCTTCGGCCTTGTGGGGCAGATAGAGGCTAGCAGCAATTCCTTAGCATGGACACAATAGAAGGGGGCACTGGTACCCCCCTGGGGCAGCTCTGGCCTTGGCACCCTTTATTGGCCAGAGGCTAGCTCTGGTAAACACGAGTGGTTCCTCTTGAATCTAATCAATTAAAATCCAACTCTTAAGAACCTAAGAACATGCCATACTGGGTCAGACCAAGGAGCCATCAAGCCCAGCATCCTGTTTCCAACAGTGGCCAATCCAGGCCATAAGAACCTGGCAAGTACCCAAAAACCAAGTCTATTCCATGTAACCATTGCTAATGGCAGTGGCTATTCTCTAAGTGAACTTAATTAATAGCAGGTAATGGACTTCTCCTCCAAGAACTTATCCAATCCTTTTTTAAACACAGCTATACTAACTGCACCAACCATATCCTCTGGCAACAAATTCCAGAGTTTAATTGTGCGTTGAGTGAAAAAGAACTTTCTCCGATTAGTTTTAAATGTGCTACATGCTAACTTCATGGAGTGCCCCCTTGTTTTTCTATTAACCAAAAGAGTAAATAACTGATTCACATCTACCTGTTCTAGACCTCTCATGAATTTAAACACCTCTATCATATCCCCCCTCAGCTGTCTCTTCTCCAAGCTGAAAAGTCCTAACCTCTTTAGTCTTTCCTCATAGGGGAGCTGTTCCATTCCCCTTATCATTTTGGTCACCCTTCTCTATACCTTCTCCATCGCAACTATATCTTTTTTGAGATGCGGTGACCAGAACTGTACACAGTATTCAAGGTGGGGTCTCACCATGGAGCGATACAGAGGCATTATGACATTTTCCGTTTTATTCACCATTCCCTTTCTAATACTTCCCAACATTCTGTTTGCTTTTTTGACTGCCGCAGCACACTGAGCCGATGATTTCAATGTGTTATCCACTATGACGCCTAGATCTCTTTCTTGGGTGGTAGCACCTAATATGGAACCTAACATTGTGTAACTATAGCATGGGTTATTTTTCCCCCTTATGCATCACCTTGCACTTAACCACATTAAATTTCATCTGCCATTTCGATGCCCAATTTTCCAGTCTCACAAGGTCTTCCTGCAATTTATCACAATCTGCTTGTGATTTAACTACTCTGAACAATTTTGTATCATCTGCAAATTTGATTACCTCACTCGTCGTATAAATATATTGAAAAGTAAGGGTCCCAATACACATCCCTGAGGCACTCCACTGCCCACTCCCTTCCACTGAGAAAATTGTCCATTTAATCCTACTCTCTGTTTCCTATCTTTTAGCCAGTTTGTAATCCACGAAAAGACATTGCCACCTATCCCATGACTTTTTACTTTTCCTAGAAGCCTCTCATGAGGAACTTTGTCAAATGCCTTCTGAAAATCCAAGTATACTACATCTACAGGTTCACCTTTATCCACATGTTTATTAACTCCTTCAAAAAAGTGAAGCAGATTTGTGAGGCAAGACTTGCCTTGGGTAAAGCCATGCTGGCTTTGCTCCATTAAACCATGTCTTTCTGTATGTTCTGTGATTTTGATGCTTAGAACACTTTCCACTATTTTTCCTGGCACTGAAGTCAGGCTAACCAGTCTGTAGTTTCCCAGATCGCCCCTGGAGCCCTTTTTAAATATTGGGGTTACATGAGCTATCCTCCAATCTTCAGGTACAATGGATGATTTTAATGATAGGTTACAAATTTTTACTAATAGGTCTGAAATTTCATTTTTTAGTTCCTTCAGAACTCTGTGGTGTATACCATCTGGTCCAGGTGAGTTACTTCTCTTCAGTTTATCAATCAGGCCTACCACATCTTCTAGGTTCACCGTGATTTGGTTCAGTCCATCTGTATCATTACCCATGAAAACCTTCTCCAGAACGGGTATCTCCCCAACATTAGCCATGTGACTGGATGAATGACAAAGTTTGTATTTAAAACAGGATAATATTAACAGACGTCATGGTAAAATGTTTCAGTCTTATTTTGTACCCTGCAGTACCAATGTGTTAGGTAGAGTGGATGGGATAGTGTGTCTAAACTTTTCGATGCAGGGCTGTAAGCTTTACCCCTGTGATAATATCAAGGGTTAGGAGTGCTGGGTTTCTGGTGATGTAATATTGCTAAATGATATAAAATTCTTAAAGCTTTGTGATTACAGGACCAATTGGTTAGAGCCTCCCTCTACCCCGCCTTTCTCCCCATCCTCTCTCTCTCACACACACACACACACAAAATATTGCTCTGAACAAAATGTCTGTTTTTATTAAATTTTTTTTAGATAATAATTCAGAACTACAGCCCCCAAATCTATGAAGTTTAGTACACAATAAGAAGCCAAGCACAAAGGGAGGCTTGTTTAATGCTACACGTCACAATCATCTGAATGACGCATCCCCACTTTTTAACTTTTCCTAGAGTACCATATATTATGTACACCACCTGTCAAATGTATCCAAAAGAAAACTTCATTCTTGCCCTGCTTCCTCCACACACAATGAATGGCTGTGGCTCCACCCATGCTGCTTCCTCACGCCAAAATAAGCCCCACCCATTTTCCATTACATCACCAGAAACCCAGCACTCCTAACCCTTGATATTAACTAACCATACAGTTTATAAATTTCTTTATATTTATACAGTTCCCTGTAAAGCATGTTAAGCTAAGTTCTTGTTGAATGTAAACCAATGTGACACTTCCAATGAATGTCGGTATATAAAAGCTTTAAATAAGTAAAAATAAATAAATAAATGAAATATGACCTAGCAGCTGCTGAAGAGAATACTGAAGAGGGGGAAGCAATATTTTGGCTGGCATCCATTTAAAGCAACTCAGTACTGAAGTCTCCATGTGGAAAACCTGCTCCCTGAGGAAGGATAGCGGGGCAAGGTGATTAAAATATTCATGAAACCTATTGTGTATGTAACCTTTAGTGAACTGACATGCTGGCTCACTGCACTTGAAGAGATTTGATGAAGGTGCACCTTTTGTATTTATTGCCTGCTCTTTTATCATTGCCAGTGTGCGAGTGCTTTAGCCCATCTGTCCTCAGGAGTGAAGGAGCAGGGCAGCAGGAGATAATCGGGCCGATACAGTAAAAATCGCGGGAGAGCGGGCGAGCGCTCACCCTGAGCGCCTATTAGTGATCAGTCACAATGTTTACTTTTCGACACGTCACTCTCCTGTGCACACGATTCAGTATTCAAATGAAAGCCCGCGGTAAAAAGAGGCGCGTCCCTAGCACCTCTTTTTTGACAGGAGCGGTGGCTGTCAGCGGGTTTGACAGCCGACGCTCAATTTTGCCGGCATCGGTTCTCAGTACACCCTCCAACTTAACATCATGGCGATATTAAGTCGGAGGTCCCAAAAGTAAAAAATAATTAAACATTTAAAAAAAGTGACTGATCACTAATAGGCGCTCAGGGTGAGCATGAGCGGGGTAAAGAGTAAGGAGGACAGCAGACCAACGCAGGCAAAAATATTTACCCCTAAGCAAAGGGGCGGGTTGATACTGAGCATAACGATTACAGTCACAGCTCAGGTTACAAGAAGCATTTGGACTTGCTGCATATGTTAAAAAAAAAAATGATCCGAGAGTGCGCTCTGTGAAAAAAAAAAATGAAAGGTAGTTATTCTTGTGGCAATCGTGGCGCTAATGATTAAAAGTTCTGATGATTTTTAAGCTGCAGGGTCCGGGGGAGCTGAGCTGCCAGGAGATTTCCTTCTGCTGCTGGTAGTCTGCATCCCCCCCACGTGGGGGTCCAAGCTTTGCAGAATGAAAATTCCCAAAAAAAAGAGTTGCGAGTCCTGCTGAAGATTTTTATAGGCTGGCTGGATTGTACAAATGTAATTCTTGTAAACAAATAGAGAGTGAAGCACGTTGTTTGGGTTTTTTTTTAAGCTCTGGTGTCGCTTTGGCAGAGACTGTGACTAACAGAAGGAAACAGATTCTGACTTGTACGGAATGCTGAACACAACAAGCCTTACACCGTATCCAGCATGAGCTGGAGGGCATTAAAATTCACCACGGTTATAAACCAGCCCATTTGTAATTCTAAAGGTGATTTTTTTCCCCCTCCAAACCTTTTACTGCCCATTATTAAGTTGGACAAGCACAGAATGTCCTGTACATACAAATGAAATGTAACCATCACACATGATGGGTTCGATATTCAGCGTCAGTTAGCCGGATAAGTTCGGATTTATCTGGCTAAGTAGCAGGCAAGTAGACAAAACTTTCTAAGCAGGAGTCAGACCAGTACTTTTTTTTTTTGGGGGGGGGGGGGGGGTTTCTGCTCCAGTTTGGCTATGGTTTAAGGCGATTCAGATTCAGTTCTAACTTCAGCCATTAAAGGGCATCATTCCAACTGGTCTGAATGAGCTCCTACTGAAAATATTACACTTGAAAATGAAATGGATTAGTCTGTGAAGCTGACAATAGCTTTAAAAATAAAAAAAGTATGCAAAGAACACCGGGACTGGTGTTTAGAGCCATTAATTTGGCACCTCAGTAAGAGAAAGTGAAGAAATCCAGAGCACAATTTTGAGTTTGTTTTGAACTGAATTGTGTCATAATTTTGTTTGAAGTCACTCCATCATGATGCTACAGAACTGCAAAGTTGAGATGTGTGTGCACGTGTGTGGGGGGAGGTTAATGGATCTCAATTCATTACACATAGCTGAAATGTATTCCTGGGCATATTCTATACCCTCACAGAGAAAGAAGAAGAAGAAGAAAAAAAAGCAAACAATACTAGGGAAATAAATACATGAAGTGAAAAAGTGCTGAAAGAAACATTTTGTTTTACTGAGGTAAACCAAAGAAACAATGGGGGAAAAAGTCTCATCTATTATTACCATATGCTAAGGAGAATAAAACTTTTTTTTAAAGGTCTCTTACAAAATCTAAAAGTAAAGATCATAACCGTTCACCGTCTTCAAAACAAATCAGAGGTCCCAATTGAATTTCACTCAAAATTAGATGTGAACAATTAAAAAAAACAAAAACAAAACCACAACTGTTTGAATTTAAGAGATTGGAGATCAACAGTTTTCAAAATACTCTTTACATCCCACCAAAATGCAGGAAATAAAATCATGACAGCAATACACGAGAAGGCCAATATTAAAAAACCAGGAAAATGTATAATGAGATAAGTTATCTATTATATTCCCAATTACAGTTCTCTGGCTAACTGGAGCCAGGCAACTTTAAACCTAAGTGACAATTTTTTTAATATTGCTGGTTAGTTATAAAGTTATCCGGTTATAGTTAGCCAGATAAGACTAAAGTTAACTGGTTATATTCAAAAGAACATATGGTTAAGTACCGAAGTGAAACTCTGCGGGGAAAAAAAAAGATCTTGGGCCTATTGGTCTTACCATGACCTCTCCTCCCTCTCACCCAAGGTCAAAATGTGCAGCCCTACAGGTTCCCCCACCCCAATCCACTTCCAGCTAATACTCTGAAAATATAAGCACCGTGGCTGGTCCCATTCTCTCCCGTTCCCACTCCTCGATCCCTTCAAATATTCTTTTTTTTTTTAAAGAAATGTATGTCTAAGCTTGTTTAATAATCAAATATTACAAACATGTGGCCTGCATAGACTCTTCTGCGGGCCAGAATCACTGCAGAACAAGAAGAGATCTATTGTACATTTCTTGCATTTTCCTACATAGAACCCCAGACTTGGACATAACCCAATTACAAAACAGAATCCGTAGTCAGAAGATCCCCTCCTACCCTCCACCCCCCCCCACATTTTCCCAGAATTCAAATCGAGGGCCTAAAGAGGATACTCCTTTCGGGGGAGCCCCGGCCATCAAGCTTCTGCTCTCCAACAAACAAAAATACAGGGGGGGCTACACTCAAGATGTCCTCACCCACTGAAGCTTTCAGTCCAGCATCGCCTACATTAATTAAATTACCTCACTTCTAGCTCTGCAAGTATGCATCCCATACCTCATTCACTTTCAATTTACATTTAAAAGACTGACAGGCTGATACAGTAAAAGTCGCAGGAGAGCGGGTGAGCACCCGCTCTCCCGGCGCGAGCACAGGTCACTCTCCTGTGCACACGATTCAGTATTCAAATGAAAGCCCGCGGTAAAAAGAGTGGCGTCCCTAGCACCTCTTTTTTGACAGGAGCGGTGGCTGTCAGCGGGTTTGACAGCCGACGCTCAATTTTGCCGGCATCGGTTCTCAAACCCGTTGACAGCCACGGGTTCGGAAACCCGGGCTGCCGGCAAAATTGAGCGTCCGGTTTTCAACCCGCGAGCCGCGGGCTGATTTTAAATTTTTTTTTTAAATGTTTAATTATTTTTTACTTTTGGGACCTCCGACTTAATATCGCCATGATGTTAAGTTGGAGGGTGTACAGAAAAGCAGTTTTTACTGCTTTTCTGTGCACTTTCCTGGTGCCGGCAGAAATTAACGCCTACCTTTGGGTAGGCACTAATTTCTGAAAGTAAAATGTGTGGCTTGGCTGCACATTTTACTTACTGAATCACGCAGGAATACCTAATAGGGCCATCAACATGCATTTGCATGTTGCGGGGGCTATTGGATGCGTTAGCTTTACCCCTTACTGAATAAGGGGTAAAGCTAGCGCGTCCAAATGAGGGTTAACAGTGCGCTCCGCCGGCGCACACTGTACTGTGTCGGCCTGTGAGTGAGCAGTGTCCACCTCTCCATCAAACCACTCAGCCTGTTTCTCCAAGACCGATAGGAAGGAGATCCAGGCTCAAACCACGTCAGCAGTACAGACAAGCTTTCTGTCAAAAAAACAAACAAACAAAACCCTGTACTCCTTACCCGAAGTACTAGACCAGTTATTGATATGTAATAGAAAGCTCTCTAGATTTTAATGCCTGTACAGGAATACTATATCTGTAACCAATCATTGTTTGTCTGTTAAGTGATAACTATGAATGTCACGTTGTAAACCGTTGTGATCTATAAATGGAACAACAGTATATAAAATGTCTAAATAAGTAAAGTCATTTTTCCATTGGTTTCTTTTGTTATAAAATTGAAACTCTCAGGAAAAATCAAATCAAATCTGAAAATGAAATGTCCCTGAGCATCACAGGCAATTCCGTCAGGTGAATTTTTGGCTGTGCTACAATTAAGAGAATTAGAAAGCAACTTGTTCATTTTAAATCTTATCTTTATTAGGATTTATGAATCACCTATATCAGTACTCTGATTTTATTTGCATATCAGGCAATGTACAAATATAACAATAACAAAAACAAATGACTTCTAACCATAAAAATTCACAGGAGTACCATAACAGTACATAATCCTACCTGTATAAAATGGATTGGTTCTTTATTAAAAAAAAAAAAAAGAAAATCTGGCAGCTCCATCTAAGGCATATACATTTCGTACGATTATGAAAGTACATCAACATGGTCATTTGGTCAGGTCAACTTACATCTTACTAGCTGCTGTTAAATACAGAGTTCACATGATTTCTTGTGAAAGTTTCACATGAATTCTTCACGATTAGCCAAAGCATGAGTACCCTTGTAGCAGTGGTACAACATGCTGAGTATTTGGCTTATTTCCCATACTGTAGTATGTTTCTGCTATATCTGATTAAATAAAAAGTTGTTGCTTTTTTTTAATCCTAGGTGCCTCAGCACCCTGGCAGCTAACATTTTTTTTCTGCAGATAGAAAGAACTGTGGGACCACACACCTCATAGGCCACCAATGTGACTAGGCTCAGCCCTCTGCCTAAGGCTGGTGGTGCTTCTATTAAGTGACTTAGGTGATTGCCTAGCGTGCCAAAATTCTGCTAGCACAAGGTCCAGGACCACTGCTGCCTGTGGAAGCCATTGGGTCAAGAGCCAAAGAATGTAGGAGGAGGCTGAAGCAGCTGTAGTAGGAGGGGATAAAGAGGGGGAAATGAACACTGGGTAGGAGATGCAAAGAAAGACAGAGACAAGTTGCTGGGTGAGTGGTGAGAACGAGAGTGTGAGTGTGTGGGTGCACTGAACTGGTAGGAGTGGAGAGAGACATAGTATCCTGGGTGGATGAAAGGACATGAACAAGTTAATGTACATCGGTTATTTACTCTCTTAGATAATAGAAGGACCAGAGGGAACTCCATGAAGTTAGCAAGTAGCTCATTTAAAACAAATCGAAGAAAAAAAAATTTTTTCACTCAGCATATAATTAAGTTGTGGAATTCATTGCCAGAGAATGTGATTACAGCAGTTAATGTAACTGGGTTAATAAGCAACAGTAGCTTGTGATTTATCTAATATTTGGGTACTTGTGACTTGGATTGGCCACTGTTGGAACCAGGATGCTGGGTTTGATGGACCCTTCGTCTGACACAGTATGGTATATCTTATGAGAATGGCATGGGGAGAGAGGACGCTGGCACTGCTGGTATGGAGTGGAGGGGCGAAAGGAGAATGCTGTGGGGAAGGGAGAAGACAAGATGCTGGTCAGGGGAAAAGAAAGAGGGGAACTGTGCCAGAACAAATGCTGCCAAAGAACGGAGTGCAGGGCTGGAGCTGCTGCAAGTAGGTAAGTCGGGGGGGAGGAGTGCATGACTGAAGGTTCACCTAGGGCACCTAACACTCTTGCACAGCTCTGCCCAAACAGATGAAAAAGATGACAGAGGGTGCCAAAGAGAAAGAAAAGCAAAGAAGAAACCCCCCCCCCCCCCACTCTAGAACAGAAAATGGGCAATGCAGGAGAATGTGGGGACAATTTGCTATTACCCTTTCCGATTAAGATCTCAGAGAATGCAGCTGGGCAATGGACTCTGAGAGGTGAATTTTAAAAGCTCCGGCACATGCAGGGGGAGCGTGAATAAGTCAGGCTCGCATGCACCGAGCGGATTTTGAAAGCCGCTGAGATATGTGTGTTATCTCCCGCAGCGCGCACATCTCTGAAGTTTTGGGCGGGTCATGGGCATTTCAGGGCATGAATCTGAGATGTGTGTGTAAATACTTACATGACCTGGCCATGTGTGCTGAGGCCCCCCTGCTGCATAGCTTTACTTCTGCTATGAATGACATGTAAGTTAAAAATTAAAGAAAAATAGGCAGATCTGCGGGGTTTTATGGGTCGGGGATATTGAAGGGGAGTGAAGGTTTGGAGGAACTGTCTCCTAACTGGGTGAACTGGGGATGAACTGGTAAAACTGGGAATGGTGTCGGCACATGCCCCCTTTCACTTAAAATTTGGCACACATGTGTGTGTGCAGCTAGACTATTTTATACCGTGCACATATATGTTATAAAATGGTCGCATACCTGGGTGCGGGCTGACGTACGTACGCAAGTGTGCGCAGGCGCACCAGTTTGAAAGTTACCATCCCTGTCTCGTTAATTTTTTTAAGCTGTATTTAATTATTACAAGGATTTACTTGCTGTCCTACAAGAGTATTCAGAGCAAGGTACAGGATTAGTCGAGGGATTTATATAGATAATACCCCCAGCTGAAAAAGCAAGACTTCCGCCTCCCTCAAAATGAGAAGGAAAAAAAAAAATAAAGCAAAGAAGAAAATAAAGCAATAAATAAATAAATAAAACCAAACAAACAATAAATTGGAATATAAGTTTCCTCTGGCAGCTAACAATTTTGGCTGATGCCCAGGTTTTCTAAATATTTCTCCACTCCTGCCTTGTAGTAATTCTAGTGTACACTGTTTGGACACCATAACTGAGAAGACTGAAGAATTACATAATCCCATGGTATTTACTTAGGTACATCTGGAGTCAATTCATGAGACACTCAAATGCAATGGCAACATTTTACACTCAGAACAAACAAGAAATACCCAGGTTTTTTATCAAGCAAAAGCTAACACACTTTCTGGTGATCTGACTCTCAGCTTTCCCAAACTCAGCATTTCTTTTTTTTTTTTTTTTTTTTTAAAGCAGACTCTCTGTTCTAAGCATTCTTCCTATAGACACAAAAGGCCTGATTTACTAAGGGTTTCCTCCTATTCTGTGTCTATGGGAAAAATGCTTAGTAAATGTGGCCCAAAATGGAAATAAAGGGCTTAAGAGCATTTTTTTCAGATACAGCTGACGCTGTAACTGTGTGGAATTCCCACAGAAAGCGTTACTGTAACAATCTTACCAGAGCAAACAGCAAGTTGAACTTTTCTGTCTCTACTAATGCAACAGTGTTACATGGCTGATTACATCATCATGGCTCTATTTCTGCAAGGTTTATCACACTCTCAATGACATCAGAGGGTTAACAGGCTCTCTGATGCAAGCTAATCAATACCTTTTTACTTAATTTGGTACAGCAACACTATAGAAAGATAAGCAGTCAAATATACTTACAGAAATACAAAAACTCCAGCATGCTCATTTGAGATTTTGTAAAAATGCTCCTTTCTACTAGTTCAGGTGTTAGAAAGTGCACAAGCGGAGAATCCAAGCTAGTGGATCTGTAGTATATTGTGGCTGCCTGAGTTCCCTAGAAGCTGCTATTTTCCTAATTATTATTTTTAATTAAAATTACATTTTCCTATGAATAAAAGAAAAGGAAGAATTCATTCCTTTCCGTCTGAGGTTGCTGTTTCCCCCAGGAGTGACTGCAATGGATCTGGTTTTTTTTTGTCTGCTGCAGCTGTGGGTCAGGCTCCTGAGATGGTGTATTTTGGGTTCTCTGATGGAGGCAGATGCACCACCAGTTGACCTAGACCATGAGATTGCCTTGACTGTAGCTTTGCTGCACTCCCCCAGCAGCTGTGCACAACATCCTCACAGAAACCATGGAAACCTTGGCTGGAACTGAAAGCACAGCAGATGGAGACCCGTTTGCAGAGCAGATCTGCATTACAGATTCAGGGGCCGCTGTGGTACCATGGGACTGATCAGCGGCGCAGCAGTTATAGTACTAGTGCAGGCCTCATGGCTATGAGTGCCATTTCAACAGTGACTGTGATACCGGGCAGGGCAAAAATGCTGGTGGCAAAGTAGTCTAGAGAAGAATCTGTTCTGATGGCCCAAAGGAACCTCACTCAGCATGGGTCGGGTACAGACCCTTTCAAGAAAGTTTAAATCCGGCCTGTCAAAACCTAAGGTTATTACCCTGGACCACTATAGCTGGTTTGGAGAAGTCTCTCTGTGGCCAGAATTTTCCATTGTCAGAGCAGATGCAGGAATTTAAAATTCGGAGCAGTTCTTATGAGGCTGACTTTTAGGATCACCAAATCCAGCTTGTGGCCCTAGAACACAGAATGGGCAAGGCAGGGGAACTGTGAGGTTCCCGCGTTAAGGACAATTTGCTACTCTTGAGATCTTAGAGAATGCTGTTTGCCATTGGACTCTCTGTCTGGCTAATTTTTTTAAATCTATATTTATTTTTTATTTATTACAAGGATTTGTTACTCACCCTCCTACAAGAGTATTCAGAGCAAGGTACAGGATTAGTTGAGTAATATAAGGTAGATAATACAACAACTGTAAACAAAGTACCTAATGTGTGGTATAAACAAATAAATAATACAAAATAAATAAAATATAATATAATACATAATATCGAGACAGTACATAGATACAGAGTAGGGTATGAATAGCAGACATAGGGATGTTCAGCTAGGTTAGGCAGGAAGATTAGAGGGTGGCCAGTCCTTGGTGATTTCAAGGGGGGGGGGGGGGTTGGCTGGTAGAAAAATAACTCTTTACCACCCGGCAGTATATCAGTTTGCCAGTGTGGCCTCTATCAGGAGAGATTTCCGGAATCTGGGGGATGAATGAGGAGAAAGTGCAGAGTGCAGGACCAGGGCAGCCTGGAGTCCTTGTTAGCAGAAAGGATTGGTAGGGCCCGGGGCCGGAAGCATTCGGCAGAGTAGGCAGTGGCCTAGGGCGCCGGAAGCGAGTGGGATGGCAGAGTAAGGGTGGCAGTTTTGAAAGGCGTGGGTAAGGAATGGAACTGGAGGATGTTTTCCGTTTTGGGGGTACGTATTTCTTTGAGGCGCTGGAATTGTTTGTTGTGTGCGATTTGAAAGAGAACGAGAGAGAGAGCGATATCACGTGACGACACCGCCTAGGGCAGCTGGAGACCCTTCCACCGGCACTGGTAGAGCCTCTTCTTTGGATCAGAGAGACAGCGCGAGGGCTTGTAGGTTGGGTCCTAGTCATTTAGTGGACTGAAGGCAATTAGGCCCGGTAGGGGATTGGTAGCCAGTCTACCTTATGAAGGAGTGGGCTGATGTGGCCTCTGTAGCTGAAGTCACATAACAGCTGTGTTACTGATGTTTTTCATGCATATTGCTTACAAATTTAGTTAATTTTGTATGGGAGCCAGACAGGGACTGCGTCTTTAAATAGTTTTTCAGGCACAAGGTCTACCATACTCCTGAATCCGACAGACAGAATCTTTCATGATTCTGTGAAGGTAACACGAAAATGCTTTTGTAATTGTGACCCACAGCCCTGAAAATAAGGGGGCGTAATTATTTTTAAATTCCCCTGTGTGTTCTGAAATACCAGGTCACGCGTTCTATTTTTAAATCGGGCCATCACAGCTGTCCTTGTTTCTCTGTGATAAGATTCCGCAGTCAGATCCTTCTCTAAGTCTCAACATAGGATGGGGTAACAGGGGTAGTTCCCAGTTCCACTGCCGCCTCACCCACTCTTGGCTGTTCTTATGATCAAGGGGCTGATTTTCCAAAGTGCCCTGCCTACCAGCACCTGAGGAGTGGCGGCCTTGCGTTAGAGCAACAGGCTAAGAGCAGGAAAGTTTGCATCCCACTTTTCCCCACCGATAATCCTTGTGACTTTGGGCAAGGCACTTTTATCTTCCCATTGCTTCAGGTACCCACTTCGCCTGTAAGCACTTTAGGAAACAGTCATATTGAATACTTATCACCACTGTGCAGCAGTGCTATAAAAATAAGTTTCACTGTTAATGCACTTTAATAAATAGGCCCCACTCGCTGTAAACTGTGTTAAAATCTGCCATTATAACAGATCAGTGTCCACAACTGATGAAGTGGACTCTTGTCCATGAAAGCTCATGCTTTCATAAAATTAGTTAGTCTATAAGGTGCCACTCCACTTATCTTTTCTTTTCTTTGTGTGTGTGCGCATGTTTGTGTGTTTCCATGACATTATTTCATAATAAGAGACATTATCTAGAAAATGTGTAAAGATTGCATAAATATATCATTTTTGAAATAGAAAGAACACAAAGCACTGGCTCTTGGAATGGGGGCTTGTGTGTACAGACACCTCTCCTCCTTAAAATACATTAAAATTGGTAAATTGTTAACCACGTCTTACTGCTTAGTATTTTTAATGATATTTAGCCACCTCCATCTCACATCCTTACTTTTTAAGTTCAGTTACCGACATGAAATTTATAGGAACCGTTTCATGCAATGATTTTATTTTCTGTACATCTCCTAATGAATTTTTAGCTCATTGTATGCGAAACCTTGTATGGCTTTATGTTTTGTGATTTCAGTGTAACTATAGCTCCAAACCTGCCACTACCACTGCTACAGCATTTCCACCAAAGTTTTCAGTTTCTAGCTCCTGCTCCAAACTCGGTATCTAATTCCCACAGACATAAAATGGGAGAAAAGCCTTAATGAATCTGGCCCTCGCTTTTCGATAACTGTGCTAGCCTCGAGGGATGCGATATCTTGTATTGATCCAACATACAAATAATTCAGAAATGTTGCATATTATTCTTATGTTGGTTCAATAAACTCGTCTAATCTACCCAGCAATCACTTTTCTCCGGGACAAAAAAAAAAAAAAGGCTCCAACAACTCTCCACTTACTAAATATCCGAGAGGCTTTAGATAGGGAAATCGTCTATGTAATAATCAAAGCAATCATTTGCATCCCACTTTCTCGTAATGATTTTTCCCTACAAAGTCCAAAGATGTGCATACACCAGGGAGAATGCATTCCGCAGTTTGGATTGTAGCGGCTAACAAATCATACATTTTTTCGCTAGAAGTTCCTAAACCGCGTTATTGCACAGAAATCTGTACCCTTAAAATATCGGAGCGTGAGCCAGAAATCAGAGTATTGTGAGTTGTGTCGCCCCTGCCAGGAAGAGCCGCCCTGGGTAGCCCCCTCCCCCACTCACCCATGGTGATCTCCTGGGCGAAGGCGAGCGAGATGAGCAGGAGGGGCAGCCCCACGCCGATGCAGGTGACGAGCTTGTCCACGGCCAGCTCCAGCCGCAGCCCCTTGTACTTGGCCTCGGAAGGCTCCTTCAGCAGGAAGTCGGAGAAGACGTACTCGGTGGCCAGGTGAGCTATCGCCATGGCTGCGCTCCAGCAGCTCCTTCAAGACAAAAATCGTGAACGGCAGCCGCCGCCGCTGACAGATGTCACTCGCCTCCCTCCGCCGGGGTTGTCAGTGAGCATTCACACAGCAGTCAACGGACCCGGAAAAAACAAAAAAAAACCCACCCTGCAGCATCTCGGGGCGCGCGCCTCGCCGGGCTCCTTTCCCTGGGCCCCGGCCGCTGCAGGTGGCGGCGCGAGGGGGCTTTCCTTTTGTTCGGGCGCGGCTGGCGCGCGACGCTGGCTGAGCCCCTGAGCTCTCCCTCCTGCTGAGCGCGCACCGGAGGGAGAGAGAGAGAATGGAAAGGCGGGGGGAGGCCCTCGGAGCTGACAGCTGAGAGGAAAGCACCAACGTGTTTCTCGGAATTGCAGCAATCACCCCCCCCTTGGCCAGCGAGACGAATACCGGCGACGTTCCCTGAGGAGTCCCTGCTCGAATTAGTGTTAACTAAACAAAGTGCCACACCGCGCGTGCAGCAGAGCTGGCCCGAGCCCCTTGCTTTAGAAATAAATGAGCAGAGGGGCGGGCTTGTCCTGCTCTGATGCTGTAACATGGGTAGGTCGCGCGCAGCACAGAGGGAGGGGAAGGAAATGCAAAAGAGATGAGGTTTGTGGTTTCACATTTCGATGGGGCTTAGCTAGGAAGGAAGTGCTTATCTGGTTGTCAGCTCTGTGTGAAGATATCTTGTGGTAATTAAAAAAAAAAAAAAAAAAGTTTTTGACCCTAAATCGGCATAGGAGCTTTCTCTTACAACGCTGAGAGTATTTTGGCGCTCCCGCACCACTATGAGGAGGGGCCGGGAGCGCGGTGGGAAGCCTGAGGCAAGACAGGCAGGCAGGCGAGTCACCGTTGCCGCGCGTTTTTCCAGCCCTGTGGAGTCTGAGGTGAGGGGAGTTTCTCCCAGTCCACCTGAGGCCGCGCTTTTAGCAAGTTCAGGGGAAAGCGGCCCTGAGCTCGGGCAGGAGTTCGGGGGGGACGACACGACTAGCAGGGAAGAGAGTGATTGCCAAGCGCCTCTGCTTGATTTATCTTTGAATGCTTTGGGGAGGGATTTTCCTTGCTCCCCAAAGCTTCCCACTGTGATCAGTAAGCCGCACCCGACTGAGCCCAACAGGGATGGGGGGGGGTTTGCATACCAGAATGTTGGAAGGAGAAGGGAGGGGCAGTGAGCAAAAAATGTTTTCCCCGATCAGGAAGGAAGGAGGACGGGCAGCGCATCGCAGTCTGAGTGCCAGAGGTCGGGGTCAGACAGTCCGGTCCAGTTTAGGGTGGCGAGAGAAAGAGGAGTCGGAGTGAGAAGTTCCCGAGGGCGCAGCAGAGGGGGGCCACGTGCAGCGGTGGGAGAAGGCAAGTTGCAGAGAGCAGTGCATCCGGGCAGGCACGCGGTGAGGGTGGGCACAGGTCCCAAGGGGATTCACCACCGGGTTCAGGTGGTCGTGCTGGGGATTACAGCTTGGTTAGTCATACGAAAGGGGACGTTAAGCGTGCTCGCTTTGGGGGATGGCAGGAATGGTCTCCAATTGAGAGAAGTGGGGAGGAGGTGTTTGAATGTGAAGAAAGGGAGGACAGGATTTAGGAGGGAGGACAGCGGACTTCCTTTTGGTAAGGAAGGAGACAGCTTTGGGAGCAGGGCTAGGAGGGAATCTGGGAACAGGAATGCTCGAGGAGATGTTGCCGCTGGTGCGTTTGTTTTTTCCAGGGACAGCGAGCGCGGATACTCCAGGACCGTCCTGCAAGGAAGCATGGAGAGAGAGGATGCCGGAGCAGACATGGGGAGGGGATGGGCGACGACAGGGCCGGAACGAAGGAGCGGAAGGAGGTGTCATGATCGGTTCCGAGGAGCGACATCAGGTAAAGCAGCAGAGGGTAGGATTATCTAAGGGAGCAAAGAAGGGTAAGAGGAGGAAGGGGTCCTCGTCGGAGTCTAGCTCGGAGTCCGCTTCCACGGACACTTCCTCCTAGCGTCTTTGACGGAGCTCTGGGAAGAGGTGCCTAAGAAGTTACGATGCAGAATTAAAAAGCGGAAGTATGTTAACATATTCAAATTGTTAGAAGGCAGACGGAGAGTCCGGAAAGGAAAAAATAAAAAGAAGAAGGGTAGTGTTGATGACGGGCTTAAAGTGTCCAAAAACATGTTGAATTGGGTCAGGGGTTTTTTTAGGCTAGCGAGTGTAGTGGGGCATTATCAGCCTGGGCAATATGGTGCGCTTTTAGCCTACGGTGATAGCATAGTAGGTGCTTTCAAGGATTACGAGGGTTGGGCATGGTTGAATTATGATGAGAAATTTCGGGACAAGATGGAAGGTAATAGGTTTATGTCTTGGGGTACTCAGGACATTAATCTGTGGCTTACGCAGATGACGAATAAAAGTGCAGGGAATGTCTGCCCTGACTACTGCCTGGCCTTGGACTCCCATTTTCATATTTACCCTCAGGACCCACCTAACCACCTCCAGCTGAAAGAACCCAAGGGCTTGACCAATGGGGGAGGTGGAGGTGGCTGGTATAGGTGAAGCTGCAGCCTGTCTCAACATAGGGCATGTCCAGCAGTTGTCGGCGTGGGCCTAGTAAGTTCACCTACTAGGCTGCGCCAAGCATGCCACAGCAGTAAGGGCTCATGGATACCGTGCTCATTACAACCATACTGATTGCAATTCCGAAAATGTAGACTATCTTTTGCAAAGTCCTTGCAATTTATGAAAGGCATACCAGCTGCAAGACACGAATATGTCTAATAGAGCATCAAAGCTGTTTGAATACAAAGAAGTTACAAGCACCCATATTGCCTCATTGATTTTTCTCATTTGAAATGGACCATCCTGGAATTAATTAAACCTTCATCTGTTCCTCGCTAACTCCATTCCTGGTCCCCGTGTTCCTGTTCTTCAACCCACCTTTGGATTGCCTTCTTGGATCTCAACCTCTGCTTTGCCTGACCACACCGTTGCCTCTCTCCAGACCCAGATCTCTGCATTGCCTGACTACTTCGTTGCCTCTCTCCAGACCCGGACCTCTGCCTTGCCTATGTTTGACTATCTCCGTGACAGACCTCAGCCTTGCTTGCCACTACTTCCAGATCGCCGCCAGCTCTGACTCAAGCTTGCTCCACGACGCCTCTTCAGCCTACGTCCTGGACTTGGTCTACTCAGGCTTCAGCCTGTTCTTGCTCGGGTGCCCCTTGTGTGACTTTGTTCCTTTGGCACCCAGGGCTCTGGGACACTACCTTGTCAAGATTGTATCATATTTCTACTGCTGTCTCTGGGCTGACCTTGATCCCTCCATCGATGACAACATATGGAGACCCACCTAAGTCCAGCCGGCCCAGGTTCCCAAAGGCTCAACCTGTGGGGAACGAGGGCTGGTATTGGTGAAGTGCCAGTTGTCCTCCGTCCCTCAACACCTGCCAATGGTGGTGACATATAGGTCCCTACCTATGGGTTGTGTGAACCCCACCTCGGAGCAAGGGTCCGCCTCTGGTGCAACACTTATACGTTGTAGCATGTGGAGCTCCTAATGAATGTGAGTGACTGAATTACTTCTATAACCCCCAAAAAACTCATCTATTGCAGTTCATTATAAGGTTTATTATTAACACTGCAAACATGTATTAAAAGAATACACACATTTGGCAAGAAAAAATGTTTTACTAAACAAATCCTATGCTGATATCTCTTTCTCTTCGGTGACTGACCATGTTGATGAACTTCCCTATAGAATTCCACATTTTACAAAGTCAAAGAAAGAAAAAATAAACATAACACATTAATTAGAATTAATGCAACAGAAATGGGAAATTGAATATGATGGTTGGAATTTGACTTCAGTAAAATTCCACTTACTATCTGGTCACCGAAGATCTCTCTTATTACTTGCTTATAAGGTGGCTAATGATTCTTTCTACCAAATCTTTCAGTTTTATTAATAATACTGCATTTTCAGATATTCTGTATTAAGACAGATCCTTGCCACACTACCTGGGTGAAATTAAGCAGTTGATATTCAAAAGCCATTTAGATAGATAAGTTTTTAGTTATCCATCTAAATGACTAGCTGGCTATATTTAAAGATGTATGCGGCTAAATTCTAGCCATATAATGACTTATGTGACTAGAATTTAGCTGCATAAATCAGCGGCTGTCTGGGAGTGGCTGGGAAGTGTTTCGGGGCTCAAAAATTTGGAGTTAGTCACTTAACCAATGCGGCTAACTCTGGTCATTCCATAGGGATGTCCTAAAGTAGCAGGATATACTTATCTGGCTAACTTTAAGATAGCCAAGTATATTCAGCAGCACAGCCATGCCACTTAACATCCCTGTTAAGTTAACCCGATAACTATTTCTGGCTAGCTTATCTAGCCGCTCCGCAGCTGAATATCGGCCCCTAAGAGAATAAGTTTTGCCTTGTGCCTCATGCACACTCAGGGCATCCGTCTTTTCAAAAACACAGTTGTGGCTTATTGTTAACACGTGGAACACTGGAATGGAAACATACAAAATAAAAAAGACTGTTAAACTTTCTAGAGGAAGATTCTTGATTCAAAGGCCTTAACAGATGGAAATTAAGAAACAGTGTTTAGTGCTACCGGTTAAAAATTGCTGGCAATCCATGATTTCCCCTCAGATTTGCCGTGGCAGCTCATGGCCATCCCTCTGAATTCAACAGAGCTAACTGCAAGCTGTCCCTTGACGCTGCAGATTGCCAGTGGCTTCTACTTGCTACAGCTGTAATTGGGAATATAAATATTCAAGCATCAGAAGTGCTTTGCACATTATCAGCAGGGATTTACAAATCTCACGATTACTTTGTTATTGCCTATTTATGCAGCATGATAACAGAATACAATCAACTTAAGCTTTGTGTTCAGTAGTAGAAGTTAACATTCATTTCTCCTGCAGTATCTTTGTCAATAATAATAATAATACACAGCTGACCCATTCAATACTCTAATACCAAAGCCCTCAGTTTTCTGTGACAGCTCGAAAGGAGATTCAGTGACAAGAGTTAGAAAATTCTATGGCACGGTTTCTGAAATTCAGCAGCAATTATGCAGCACATATGCATAAACGTGTATATTAAAATGCAAATTTGAATTTTCCTTTATAAAAATAAAGACATTTTCCAATATTTCCTGTGTGTCCGGATGATGTTTGTTTTTGTTTTTGGGGGGCACAAGAGATGTTAGCGATTGGTGCTGGAAGGGGAAGAGAGAGCAGGGGTACGGAATCTGGGGGAATGTGGAAGAGGAGAGGGGATCTCAAAGTAGAGAGAGAGATGCAAAAAGGGATCTCGGGGGAGGGCTGGGGAAAGTGGGAGGAGGAAAGGGGGAATTTTAGGAGCAGGAGGAAGAGGCATGAAGGGAAGAGGTTCAAGAGGGGAATGGAGAAAGAGGCAGGGAACCTGGATGGGTCAGGAGAAGGGGGGGGGGGGGGGGGGACACAGATCCACTCTCTCCTACCCTTCATCCTGAAGCAGATCCCTTCCCTTATGCACACACACACTACCTATTCACCCTCTGATCTCCTTATTCACACTCCACACTCCCTACCCAATTGCCTCACTCACCCATTGCCTCCCTTCCGATCCCTTCACTCGCTCGTATACTCCCCAAACCACCTCCAGACCCCTCACTCACACACACTCCCCTCTGATTCTCACCCATTTTACACACACCCCACACTCCCTATTCCCTCACTCATGCACACGCCCTCTGATCCCCTCATTCACTCGCTCCACGCCCCTCCTGATCCCTCACTCAGCCCATATCCCCTCCAATCCCCTCACTTGCACACACACACATCCCCTCTGATTCTCACCCCCACACTCACATACACACAGCTTAAACCCTTCTCCCCACCCTATCTCTCACTACCCCCACCCTATGATAATCCCCTCCCCACTTTAACTCTCCCCGTTGATCGGGGCTTGTTGATTGGAGAAGTGCATGGAGGACACAGCAACTTGGGACTGCTTCCTCTTTCTCTGCTGCCCGAGGCCTCTCGTGCTTTGAACTGCTGCCGTCCTTCTCCGACCAGCAGCGGGAAAAGGTGGGGGGGGGGGGGGGGAAAACTGGCACAGGGTGGAAAGCGGGAGTGATGTGCAAGCTGCCATTGCTATTGCTGCCGCCTCTGGCTTGACGCAGCTCCTCCTCCACCCCCCCACCCCCAGTCCTTCTGCAGTGATTCTACTGGGAAGCACCAATCCTGCAGCTAAACTGCAAGAGACAGGGGTGCCCCTTACACATAACGTCTTCATCACTGCAAAGTACTTTATATACTAAGCAGTGGTAAATTGAGGTTTATCGCAGGAGGCACTAAAGCTTGGCTTATTCAGGTTAGGGCTGTGGTAGTAGTTCTGCGGTAACGGGCAGAGGGCCGAGGTTAGTACTTAGTGCGGTTGTGGTGTTACTGTTGATGTGGGGAAATGCTGACGCTGCTTTCCCACCCCCCACATACATACACACACACACACACAAATCAGCCCAAGGTCTAAGGATGGGAGACAGGGGTAAGAAAATTAAAAAAAAAAAAAGTCTGTCAGGCTTCCTGGCAGTGACAAGGCAGTTGAGTTCTCGCTTTTGAAATACAGATTAAAAATACAGCAGTGCAGGTGTGAAAAGGCTCTTATGCCATCCTAAACCCCCCCCACCCACCCCCCCCCCGTGTAAAATTTCCCACAGTAATGGCTGTGCAGGAAATTTCATGCCGGTTAATGCAGATTAGTCTTTATCCCCTATGCACTAAACTCCCTCAACTGCATACCGATTTAAATAATACATGGCATTGGTAAAATATACTGCCACTCTATTAGCACTAATTAGTGCATTTTAAGGGCTGTGTTAGAGCCTTTGTACCTAGCACAATTATTACCACATTTGCTAAGAATACTATGCTTTACTACTTAGGCACTGAACGTGTGCAGTACATGGCTTGAGTATCTTGAGCCTGATATTCAGTGCTATTAGCCAGATAAGTAGCAACTTACCAACTGCTAAGTGGTGGCAGCTGAATATCTGGCTGTGATCAGTGGTCACTACTTAACCGGCTAAGTAGTTATGTGGATAGGTGGTGGGTGGGTGGATCAGAGAGGAGCTACTCATCCAGATAACAGCCAGAGCAGTGCCGATATTTGGGCATATCCAGTTAAGTTAACCGGATAAGTTAGACTTGCTCAATAGCAAGTCTAACGTTTGCCGGATAAGACTTACAGTATTCGACTAACTAGCAACTTTTACAGGCATTTTCAGCAGCATAGCCGTGCTGCTGAATGTCCCTTCTGAGTTGGCCGGATAAGTCTATTCTTCTAACTTACTTATCTGGATATGTTTCAAAACTGAACCCCTTGTGGGATAAAAAGATTAGAGATATTTCCTGGGAAGTGTATTCAAATGTTTAATGCATGCCTTCCACTGCATTACTGTCATTAAAGGGGGTAACTTTGTAGCTGCCTGCATTAGTGCAACGTCTGCCGGTATCTTTTACCCGCAGACTTTGCACTAATTTTGAAAGTGAATTTACACACGCACTTTCGTTTTGAAACTTACCTGGGAAAACTACCCACCTCCATACACCCCTGCTAATTTATGCAGATTTTTTCCGAGTAACCCTACACGCATACTGCTGAAAATTCCACAGTATGCACGTGCGAAGCCTCCCCCTACTGTTGAGTAAAGTTTCACATGTCATGCTAATAAACACTTAAGTTTACCGGCACACAGGTAAGGTAACTTTATAAAAATAAAGCCCATTTCTGCTGGTAAAACACTGTTTTACCTTCAAATCCTGCTGATGCTCCTTGCGACCTTGGGCAAGTCACTTAATCCTCATTGCCTCAGGCAGCAGCTTAGATTATACGCCCTCCGGGGAAGGGACCTACCAATTTTAACTGAATAGTAACTTGCCTTGAACACAGGTTTGGGAAGGTAAGTAACTAAATCGAAAATCCAAAGTATACGTTTAACTGGCTCAGTGGAAATTTCAGGACTGCTATCAAGAATGGTTAAAGCTGCCTTGCTATTGGTCCATGCCTGAGTATTACAGAGCCATCTAACCAATCGAAAGGCTGGAAGCCTCTCAGTCATTTTTAAAATGACAATGCATTCTAACTTTTGTTCAGATCTGCCAGTTCAATAATTTACTAATTAAACATCAAGTCCTCTAAAAACAACATTATTGCACCAATTTCTGCCCTCACATGTCATGAACCTAACCCAGTGTTTCCCCATTTACATTTGTAAACTTAACATTATCATAAATTATAGCAACACATCCGCCAATAGTGCCTCATGGAGTGCAATGCGTTTCCAGAAATGGTCATTCAATGTGTCGCATCTACAAATTATCCACGGGAAGTGAAGTAGTTTCAATACTCCAGTAAGACACCTTTCTTCTGAGCAGCACAAGAGCACCGAAGAGCAGCAGCACCATGGCCAGCAGGAGAACTCCCACAATGAAAAGTACAACGAGGGCTGTGTTGGCTTCTTTTGCATCCAGGCTCCTACCAAGCAATTCTAGTTTTTGGTGGCCAGCTGCTGAAAAGAAAAAAAAAGGACCTCTTCAGAAAAGTCAAGCTGACTCCATGTAAATAAACTGTATTTTACGCAAGAGTCTTACCATCTTTGGCAGATGTACATTCATCGACCACTCGTGGAGGAGCGGCAGCTGAGGAAAAAAAAAAAAAAAAGACCCTTATGGATAATGCACACAGGAAGAAGGAAAAACATTTAAGGCTATGGATATTTGTTGATCATGTTTAGCTTCTTATCCAGTCTAGGCACACCGCTAGCAGCACGACAATCACTTAAAACCAGAACATGCATGACTGACAATCACAGCTGCTGTTAAGAGTGCACTCATCTTTTCTCACCACCACCTGACCCAGCCTGCGTTTCGATGACTCTTCATCAGGTGAAAAAAAAAAAAAGCTTCCAACCGAACTGAGAACACAGCAAAATTTAAAAACCTTCAAAAAAGAACTAAAAACTTGGATGTTCACCAAAGCCTACCAAAGCACCCTATGACTCTTGTTATAATTTCCTTCCCTACCGGCCCATATAAACATGTACAACCAATGCAAGCACTTAATATAACCTGTACAGTTTGACAACCGAACTACGTTCCTAACGCCTTCAATAACTATGTTAACAATCGCATGAATATTTTGAACACTATGTTATACATCGAAACTTTGTAAACCGTTGTGATGGCGAAACCGAACGACGGTATATAAAACTGGATAAATAAATAAATAAAATGACTTCTCTTTCCTTCCACATTTAGGCTGGTCGAACTCCGGCTCCAGTAGAAGGAAATGTGGAAGGAAAGAAGTCACTTGACAGCATTCTTCCCCCTAATGAAGAATCATCGAAAACGCGGCCCCGCATCAGGTGCTGGCGAGGAAAGATAAGAGTGTTCTTTAACAGCGGCTGTGATTTATAGACTTGCACATTCTAGTTCTGAGTGATTATCGTGCCACACATGACACTGAAGCAACAGCAGAATATACCTTTTCATTAGTGGGTCATTTACAACCGCTGCAACTTCTCACATTCAGTTTTAATTGCAAAAAAAAAAAAATTAAAAATGAAGAAGGCATAAGAAGACGACGACTGCTTTGAGTAGGAGGGGGCACCATGACTGAAAGGTGGACAAGGTAGCCATATATGATTATTGCCCCTCCCTCATTTAACATATATTGTTTCCAATAAAAGTTTAGGGCCAGTTGTGATATCTGAAGAGATTCAGTTGATAGCATTTTGGATGGTTTCTCACTTCGCTTGTGGTTTTTATTAAGTGGTAATGGCAACTTTACCTTCATAAATGGCAGGAAACTATGTAAAAGTTTCATTTCTACATTTAAAGCATTGCTTTACCTGCAGAAGCTCCTTGGAAATTACCCTCTAAATGTAGCCAACATGGGGCAAAAAAATTCTACAGCCTTTCCTGAAGCTTGTGGAAATTTAGAGCTTTGGGCCAAACAGACATAATTTCAAAACTGTGCGGTAGACTGACTTTCTGTCTTGTTGCATTTTCACCCTCTCCTTGAATCTTGCCCTTAATACTGTGAAAGAAATAACTGCTATTAAAAACATAATGGCAAGTATCTAACCATCCTCAGATTTAGTGACCCCCCTCACCTCCCCACCAAACACACACACATACAAGGTATCAGCTCTCCATGAGAACGAATGTAGCTGTGCGTGAAGAAAGCTTTCTGCTGTCCATATGTGGAAGTAAAGGTTCAATAACCAAAAAAGCAGAGTTGCTTACCTGTAACAGGTGTTCTCCCAGGACAGCAGGATATTAGTCCTCACAGATGGGTGACATCATCAGATGAAGCCTGTCACGGAATACTTTTGTCAAAGTTTCTAGAAACTTTGATTGGCACACTGAGCATGCCCAGCATGCCACTAACCCCGTAGCCACACGGGGGTACCCATTCGGTCTCGTATCAAAGCAGAAAAGAATGAGCAAAAAATAAAACAACAAAACGAAGACGAACCCAACTCCACGGGTCCTAGGAAGACGAGGACGAACACAACATTCTGCTGTCCTGGGAGAACACCTGTTACTGGTAAGCAACTCTGCTTCTCCCAAGACAAGCAGGATGGTAGTCTTCACAGATGGGTGAATACCAAGCTGCAGGCTGCCCCCCTGAACACACTGGGCTAACATGCACCCAATAAAGTGCAATAGCCACAACAACAGGGGTGCTTTTGGCAACAATGGGGCAGCCTGAACATCATACTGGGTCCTAGGTAGGGAGAGTTGGGTTCTCACACTGGAAACAGGTTACGGAGGACAGACTAGCCAAAGATGCTGTCCTGTCAACCATCCTTGTCCAGACAGTAATGGGCTGCGAAGGTGCGGAGGGAGCTCCACGTCGCAGTCTTACAGATCTCAGTGATAGGGACTGCCCGGAATTGCGCCACTGATGCTGCCATGGCCCTTACTGAGGGTCTGCTTGCCCACCGCTACTCCAAGTCTATTTTTGTCAAAGGAGACAAAGAGTAGGGTGGACTGCCTGTGGGCCGCGGTATGCTCCAGATAAAAGGCGAGAGCACGCTTGCAGTCCCAGGTATGCAGAGCCCGCTCACCTGGGTGAGAGCGTGGTCTCAGGGAAAAAAGTGTGCAAGACGATGGACTGATTGAGGTGAAAGGCAGTTACCACTTTAGGCAGGGTGAGTGCGCAACACCACCCTGTCATAGAAGAACCTTGTGTAAGGCGGATAGGTCACCAGGGCCTGCAGATCACTCAGTTTATGGACCACTCGTGGGGGTGGAATGTCCGACTGAGGCAGTCTGCCACTACATTCTCAGTCCCTGCCATGCAAGAGCATGGAACGTGACAGGGCCCAAGCCCAAATCTGTGCTACCTCTTGGTAGAGGAGATAAGAGCCTGTGCCTTCCTGTTTGTTCACATACCACTTGGCCACTTGGTTGTCTTGTCTGGATCAAGACGACCCTGTTGGACAGGCAATCCTGGAATGCGTAGAGTGCATACCGCATCGCTCGGAGTTCCAAGAAGTTTATCTGGCAGTTGGTCTCGGTTTTCAACCATACCCCTTGCGTGTGAAGGCTGTTCACATGGGCCCCTCAGCCTAGGTGGAGGCACCTGTGGTCAGGATCACCTGAGCAGTCGGGGGCTGAAAAAGAAGTACTTTTCTCAGGTTGGATTCCCGCACCCATCAGGCAAGGGAAAGCTGGAGTGGCTCGGTTATCCGGACCAGTGCGGAGAGTTTTTGAGATGCTTGGTGCCACTGAGACTGCAGAGTCCACTGCTTGACCCTCATGGCCAGGCAGGCCATTGGAGTGAGGTGTACCAACAAGGCCATGTGGCCCAGCAACTTAAGGAGCAGGCAGGCTGAGGCCATCTCCCGGCGATGGATGGACCTGGATATGGGAACACATGCACCCCGTTCTGGCGCAAATGTGCTCCCTCCACTGCCAGGCTCTTTATGAAGACCCAGGGTGCGGAGGCTAGCCCGAAGGGCAGAACCCTGTACTGGAAGTGCCCTGTCCTACGACGAAGCGCAGATATTTTCAATGATGCAGAAAGATGGCAATGTGTGTGTAGGCATCCTGTAGGTCGAGAGAGCAGGGCCAGTCCCCTTGATGCAAAAATGTGAGTAAGGTACCCAGGGATACCATTTTGAACCGCTCTCCATGGAGGAACTTGTTTAAGGCCCAGAGGTCGAGGATGGGACGGAGGCCCCAGCTACACTGAGCCCGGGGAATTGATTCTACTGCAACAGGGCCGAGAGTTCTAGCTCGAGTCATTGCGTGTTCTACGAGGCTCCACGCCGGAGAGGGTGGGGTGTCTGGGGGAACATTGAGAAGGTTTAGGTGGTAACCCCATGCTACGATGGACAACACCCATCGTTGGTGATTAGGGACCAGTTGTTTGCGAATTGGCAGAGTCTGCCTCCCACCGGTGGGTCGAATGGCGCAGGCACAGGGGTTAGGCTTCTGCTCTCTCTGTGCCAGTCAAAAGCTAGCTGCAGGGCTAGGCTGAGCCCTGGGTGCTCGTGATTGGCGAGGGTGGTCTTTTTGGGCAGCTCGAGCTGGACGAGCACGGGAGGCCGGAGGATAGTATCTCCGTTACTTTCTGGAATCCCTACATATTGCCCTGCAGGTCGCCGAAGAGGGGTCAGAGGTGGTAGTAGACAACTGACTCAGGGTCTCATGGTGATCCTTGAGTTGGGTCACTGCGTCCCGGATTTTGTCCCCAAACAGGTTTTCTCCTGTGCAGGGGAGGTCGGCCAATTTGTCATGAACCTCCGGGTGAAGGTCGGAGGCTTTTAGCCAGGCCCAGCATCTGGCACTAATGCCTGCTGCTGAGACTCTTGACGCCGTCTCAAAGACGTCATAGGCTGCCCTCACTTCATGCTTCCCGGCTTCCAATCCTTTCTGGAGGATGGATGGATTCTAGGCCCTCCTGGAACTGTTGTGGTGGCTCTTGGTACTTGTTTTCAGAGGTTCCGGTTATACTGGTTCATGTAGAACTGGTATGCCACTATCCGAGCAATAAGCATGGATCCTTGGAATAGTCTCTGACCTAGCGCATCTAAGGCTCTGTGATTCTTCCCCAGAGGGGCAAAAGAGTGGGGGCGGGTCCCTTTTGGCTTTTTTCTGGGCTGATTCCACTAACACTGATTGGTGAGGCAACTGGCTCTTCTGGAAGCCCAGGACCTGTTGCATGAGATAAGTGGCATCCATTTTTTCATTTGCCCTGTTACCTATACTCATATGTCTTACAATATTATATCGATTTAAAAAAGCATTGGCCTATTCAATTGCTTACAGCTTTCAAAGGAAAGGAACTTCTGATTGCCAATAAAACAGATAAGAACCTGAAAGAGTATGTTTCACCATCAGCTTTACCGCAGTGTACAAAACTAGATACCAGACCCTCTGGACACCGGCCCTGTGGTAATTGCTCAGTATGTAATGTCAACATTAAAACAAGTTGTTTACCCATTCCCGGTACAAGTCAAAATTTTAAATTAAAATCTTTCACTAACTGTAATAGTAAGGGTGAGGTCTATACAGCCATGTGTCCGTGCAACAAAATGTATATGGGGAAGATAATCAGACAGTTTAATAAATGCATCATTGAACATAAAAGTAACATAAATAGATCTATTGATGGCAAACGATTAGTACAACATTCTGTCTCCAAACACCACAAGTTCAGTGATTTATAAATTTTGTGTAATACAACATCCGACATTAAATTGGAGAGGAGGCAACCTGGACAGACACCTACTCCATTTAGAACAAAAATACATTTATGAGTTTAAAATAATGGCACCTCATGGTTTAAATTTAGATATTGATTATTCAGTTTTTTTATAATATACCCTCACGAATATATTTTTTTATCTATATTTCCATATGAGTTTTTTCAGTGTGACCTTTATCCTGCAGTGTGTCAATCATTTGTGATTTTCATTTTTGAAAAACATTTCTGCATCATTTTATACAACTTTAGCTTAGACATTTTGTTCTAATCACTTGTGCCATTTTTACCCTCCCATATTTTAAAGTAACACCAATAGTGTCCCTTTTTGATATAATTTTTTATAATTTCATTTTACATGGTTTTTACAAATTTTTTACAAATTTTTCTAATTTCATTTTACATGGTTTTTAAAAATTTTGGTTTTCACATACTTAATTAATTTACTTTACATGGCATTTTTTAGTACGATACATGGCAGTATTAGTTCTCCTCTTTTTTTTATATACTGAGCCCAAAGTTGTTCCACATCTCTCCTGCACACCAGTAAGAGCCACATAGTAATTTTAGATTAATCACTTTATTTATTCTTTTGCTCACCTACACTTTCAGTGGTGAGCATGGCTTTCTTAGCTCCTTCTCTCCCCCCCCCCCCCCTTTTGTAATATATTTATTATACTTTATATTTTTTTTATTTTCAGTGGCGGTTTCAGTATCTCAGCCCCTTTTACCTACATTTGAACCTCTGCACACTGAGCCCTTTGGGTTGCTTATATCTTTCCTGTTCTTCAATAGTGTTTTAGTTACTTTTTTATAGTCCATGTACACCTTAGCCCCTCCCCTTCTTCCTTTTTTCGCGCCAATTTTCTGGCTTTAAATCCCTGCTGGAGTATGAGGGTTCCAATTTTCTACAGATACCGCAATCACATTATGCCTCACAGTTACAAAGGTAATTTACATAGTCCAAATAGTGTCCGTATTTTACATTTAGGTTGCTTTGCCTTTTACTGTGTATCGTGGTCTTTTAGCGTTATCTTCTTTTCACTTTTCCTTAAGTTTGCTGCCGTTATTTAAACACATTTATTTGATTGGCAGCGGTTTCTCGCAGTCACTCTTATGCTCTTCGCTTAGCTAAGGCTGCCAGCCCTTTCTAAGTGACATCACAGGGTCCCGGATATAAGGCCGGGCTGAGCCTTCGCTGGTCGAGTACTCGTTGCCTCCTAGAGATTCTCCTCATTCCTGATCCTTGTTGACTCCTGTTCCTGATTTCCTTGTTCCTGTGTTCCTGATCTTCAACCTATCCTCGGATTGCCTTCTCAGACCTTGACCTCTGTTTGCCTGACCACGCCATTGACTCTCTCCAAGGCCGGGCCGAGTCTTCGCTGGTCGAGTACTCGTTGCCTCCTAGAGATTCTCCTCATTCCTGATCCTCGCTGACTCCTGTTCCTGATTTCCTTGTTCCTGTGTTCCTAATCTTCAACCTATCCTCGGATTGCCTTCTCGGACCTTGACCTCTGTTTGTCTGACTATGCCATTGCCTCTCTCCAGACCCAGACCTCTGCTTTGCCTGACCACGCTCTTGACTCTCTCCTCGTCCAAACCTCAGCCTTGCTTGCTACTGCTTCCAGACTGCTGCCAGCTCTGACTCCAGCTTGCCCTATAACACCTCTTCAGTCTATATCCTGGACTTGGCCTATTCAGGCTTCGGCCTGTTCTTGCTTGGGCACCCCCTGTCTGACTTTGGTTCTATTGGCACCCGGGTCTCCGGGACTCCACCTCGTCCAGTAGACTTTTACTCTCCTCTGTTGCTGCCTCTGGGCTGACCTTGATCCTTCCGTCGACGATGACATACGGAGGGGAATGAGGGCTGGTATTGGTGAAGCACCAGCAGGCCTCCGTTCATCAGCCCTCTCTGCCTGTCGACGATGGGGACCCATAGGATCCCTCCTACGGGTTGCATCAACCCCACCTCGGCCCACCTACGGTGCAACAGGTTGCAAAGGCCATGGACTTGGCGGAGACGTGTGCCCTCCAGACTATTCCAGGCCTAGCTTCCAAGGTACAGGAACAGCAATGATTTCTTGAGGCTCTGGCCTCCTCCACTGAGCATCTGCACGCCCGACTGGATTCCTACCCGGTGGATCTGGCTGCGCTGAAGTCCATGCCCGGGCTCATTCTGAAGCTCCAGAATCTCCAGTCAGCCTTGGAACAGGTGGTGGCGGATATAAACCGTCTTGCCACCTGGCAAGATTCCCTGACTCAGCTTAACGCCCCACCTCCTTCCCCAGCGGCCTCTGTGATGGCATCCGACCCTGGTCGGGCGGTCATTCCTCTGCCGGCCCTGCCTCATTACTCAGGAGATCCCAAACAGTGTCGGGGATTCCTAAATCAATGCCATATGCATTTTACTCTCCAAGCTATGTGGTTTCCGAATGATTTGGTCAAGATGACCTTTATTTTATCCCTTTTGGATGGTAGGGCGTTGGTGTGGGCCTCCCCTTTGTGGGAGCGCTCTGACCCCTTGCTCTCAAGTCTCCCGCAATTTGTGTCCACCTTTAAGCAAGTATTTGAAGAACCTGGCAGGCTTCCCGCCATGGGCTCTGATCTTCTGCAGTTACGCCAAGGAACCCGCTCCCTAACCGACTATGCAATAGAATTCTGTACCCTGGCCACAGAACTAAATTGGCAGGGGGACAGTCTGCACACTATCTTCCTGGAGGGATTGGCCTCCAGGATTAAAGATGAACTGGCGGCACAGGGCTTCCTACATCCCTCGAAGGTCTTATTGATCTAACAGGGAAGATTGACAGACGTCTCCAGGAGCGATCCTGGGAGAACCACCCTACTCTGAAGAATTACCCCAGGAAATCACCCCTTTCTAGCGATCGCCCCCTGCCTTCCAGAAATTCTGAGGAACTCATGCAACTGGGCCATGTTCGACTTCCGGATGAAGAGAAATCTCGTCGCCGCTAACTAGGACTCTGCCTCTACTGTGGGAATTCAGACCATTTGTTAACTCAGTGTCCTAAGAAGGGCGTGACCCCATGCCGAGAGACCACTGAGTTGGTGGCCCTTGGCCTTACCATAGCCTCATCCTTATTTCTTCTGCCCGCCTCCATGGAATTATCCTTCAACAGTTTTTTCCACCCAGGTTCTATTGGACTCTGGTGCTGGGGGCAAACTTTATCCAGCAGGACCTCATGGATCAGTACCAAATTCCCACATGTTCCTTGACTCTGCCATTGGCTCTCTCCTCGGTCCATGGGGACTTCATTCCTGGTGTGGTGACAAGGGCCACACAACCTCTTACTCTGAAAATTTATTGGATCACTCAGAGTTTTTCATTTTACATTCTTCCTATGGCCATAAATCCGATAATCCTAAGCCTGCCATGGCTACGGAAGCATCAGCCATAATTTGACTGGGCCACGGCCGATCTGATCCAGTGGGGGCCGCAGTGTTCGGAATCCTGTTTGGAATCGGTAGAGCCTCTCCAGCCCCTAATCATGGCTACCACCCTTCCTAATTTTCTTCCATGCAAGAAATCTCAGGAGACCCAGGCCAGACCCTGTTTCCTTCGGGGGAATGTTTTGAGGGTTGTCTTTGCCCAGCTGGAAGAGCAACTGATGCATAAGACATCTGAAAATGAAGCCCTTGTCAAGAAGCATAACCAGGCTTTGAAATGGTTTGTGTCCCTCTTGACCTTTAAGGAAAAAGAGATCCAGAGCCTATATGCCCTTCTGCAACAAGAGATAGGAAAACACTTCTTCACTTTGGCTCCAGACATCACTCTGAGTAACTCTGTAATATCTATCTCTTTATGTCCCATGGGACCCACAGGCTCTGGTATCACATGATCTTGGGACATTTGGTACCCCAGCCAACTAAACCCTCAGAAGGGGGGCCTGGAGGAGGGGGTACTATTGTGTCGGCCGGCCATGGAACCCGTGACCAGCCTTCCTTACCCTTCGCCGCTGCGTTCCCGGGAACGAGCTCTGGCCCCTTCATGATGTGGAGGGAGCGCCTCCACGCTGCCCTCCTTGTGGCAGGCCTGCCTGCTGCTGGCAGCCTCGCGGTACGGGAGAGACGCTGCCGCTCTCTCTGCAGGCCTGGCTCTCTAGGCATGTGCGCGTGCCTTTCTAAATTAATGGGCCCGTGGCAAGCTAAGGCTGCCGGCCCTTTCTCAGTGATGTCACAGGGCCCGGGTATATAAGGGCCGGGCCCAGCCTTTACTTATTGCCTTTGCAACAGGTCTCCTCGCTGGTTGAGTACTCGTTGCCTCCTAGAGATTCTCCTCGTTCCTGGTTCCTGATCCTTGCTGATTCCTGTTTTCCTCGTTTCTGTGTTCCTGATCTTCAACCTATCCTCGATTGCCTTCTCGGACCTTGACCTTTGTTTGCCTGACCATGCCATTGACTCTCTCCAAGGCCAGACCTCTGCTTTGCCTGACTACGCTGTTGCCTCTCTCCAGACCCAGACCTCTGCTTTGCCTGACCATGCTCTTGACTCTCTCCTCATCCAGACCTCAGCCTTGCTTGCTACTGCTTCCAGATTGCCCTATGATGCCTCTTCAGTCTACGACCTGGAGTTGGCCTATTTAGGCTTCGGCCTGTTCTTGCTTGGGCGCCCCCTGTCTGACTTTGGTTCTATTGGTGCCCGGCTCTCTGGGACTCCGCCTCATCCAGTATAGACTTTTACTCTCCTCTGTTGCTGCCTCTGGGCTGACCTCGATCTTTCAATCGACGACGACATATGGAGGCCCACCTAAGTCCAGCCGGCCCTGGTACCCAAAGGCTCAACCCGCAGGGAACGAGGGCTGGTACTGGTGAAGCGCCAGCCGGCCTCTGTTCATCGTCCCTCTCCGCCTCGGCCCCACCTCGGCCCAAGAGTCCACCTCCAGCGCAACATCTCTTACCCTTAAGCTGGTGGTTAAAATGATTTTCTGTTGGATTAAAACAAAGTTATAAACCATCTCGAAATTGAGTGATTCTATTTCAGCGATGCGTGCATATCAAACCTGTTTCAAGGTATTATTAAACGGTATCTGTCTTATAGAGTGATGAAAGCAAGATATGAGTCTTCTTATATGCTCACAATGTCTATTAATTCACTTAACTATGAATATATTTCTTATCTACTATCATGTCCACATACTTTATATATAGCCAGACTTAAAGTGCTCTTTAGGCTATGATTGTGCATACACTCATTTAACTATTATAGACTTATCATTGTTGCCTTTTTTCTATAGCTTAAGCAAGATTCAATTGATTGACGTAAGCCTTTACAATATATACACACACAAGCTGCAGTTGAAGGTAAATTTATTTTTGATTAAACATGTTTTCATTTATTATTATTATTATTATTATTATTATTATTATTATTCCATCCAATTTATTCTATTCATTTCATTGAGATCATTTTCTTCTTTTTTCTTCTTTTCTTTTTTTGAATGCGTTGCTTTAGTTCTTGGTTGCCACATACGAAATTTCTAAACACATATGAATATACAGTGACTACAAAAACATACAAACGGGTACCATATTTTTCAAGTTTAATTAGCATTTTATAGATGTCATAAGCATTCTAATGATTGTATAATACAGAAACTCACTTTCCATCATCTTTTCAGATGTTAAAGCTAATAACCATAAGATGACCATGTTTGCACACTGAACACGTACACAGGTAATACCACTGAAATAGAATTGTAATTAAAGAATTGGGATATATTAATTTTCTTTGTCTCTATGCCATTGTTTTTTAACACAATTGATTTTCAACACTTGATTATATTTATATGCTATTTTATTAACGTCTCCCACACTGCCTAAATCTTAATGTTACCCTTGTTTTTATATATATGTCAGTCATGTTTAGATATTTATCATTTTATTGTTGTTATTTATGTCCATGTGTCTTAAGTATTCCCAATATATTATGTATTCATGTCCTTGTTTTTATTGTTATCTTTTATAGCCCCTGAGGCAGCCACGCTGTGGCGAAACTCGGCTGGAGTCGGGCTACTTTTATTCAAATTTTTATCAATAAATTTATGAACATACTTGGACATCTGGCATCTATTTTATTTTCTCCAACATCACCTCCTTAGGGACATCTATGAATTGGAAGACCTCCAACATCATATGGTGGGCATCCTCCTCAGTTAAAAGCTGGAAGGGGATGGTTTCTGCCATCGCCCGCACAAAGCTTGCGAAGGATAAGTCCTTGGGAGGCAAGCGGGGCCTCTCATATGGCAGAGAAGGCTCCGACAGAAGGTTGTCGGAGGCTTCCTAGGAATGTTCAGAGAAGGCATCATTCTATGGGTCGTAAGGGGCCTCTTACTCACCACTAAACTGCCTGGGTTGAGGAGGGAGGCCAAACCCCAGAGTAAGGGGTGCGGGCAGCAATGGTTGGTGAGGTGGAACCGACAGTGCTGCCATCAAGGGCACCGGGACCTGCGAAGGACGCTGGGGCACCGGGAGGCCCGACGACGGGATCCAGCATCGGCGGTAGCACCCGTGGAGATGGGCGCAGAGCCACATCTTCTTCCTCCAAGACAGGGGGAGGCACTGGTGGTGGACAGGGCACTGGGGGGCCTGCCAGCACGGGCTGCGTCAGTAAGGCACTGAGCAGCATACCCAGCCTTTCCAGCAGAGGCGCCAACATGGAGGGTGCTGGTTCTGATGCCGGTATGGGGGCCGGCGTCGGTGGCTGCTGGAGACCCCAAAGGGCATTTAGCATTGCCTGTTGAACCATGCGGTCCAACTCCTCTTTGAAAGCGGGTGCAGACAAGATCAACCCTGGAGTAGGGGGCAGGCTGGTTGTCACTGGAGTGTCCACGGGGGTCCGCGGAGGCTCGGTGCCCGGCACCGATATCGGTGGGGAATGCCTTGGGCTCCCGGATTTGGAAGAGATCGGGATCTCCTCTCCTCGGGGCCTCTTCAAGGGGGTTCAGCCGCAGTCCCTCCAGTATTGGTGCCAGCACCGGACAGTGACGACTATCGGTGCCGGTGTCTATGTTTCCCACGGTGCTCAGCTCGGTCCTTCTCCGGCACTGAGGAAGACTATCCAGAAGCCTTTGAACATCCGGATGTCGGTGAGGGGTGATCTCCTGCCCCCTGATCATCACGGCGGGGTACCGAAGGCAAAGGCTCCAAGTCAGACTGATCCCTGCGACTTGACGTACCCATTACTGAAGTCGATGAAGCCGATTGCTTGGAAACAATCAAGTGCTCCATTTGTCCAGGCAGGTGTGCCTGCCTTTGGGGGTCATCTGAGCACAGCTGGGGCACCGAAGGATGTCGTGGGAAGGCCCGAGACACAGGACATAGATGTCATGTGGGTCTGTAATGGACATAGTCTGCGGACACTTCCTCAAACAGGTCACCCTTGAAAAAAGGGCGGCGTGCAGTCTGTTACCGTCGTCCACGGGGGGGGTTAGATGCTCAGGAACCACAAGAACGCTAAAGACACCTACCGAATGCCGGAGGAATCGATTCATGATGGGGGACCCCGAGGCGGGAAAAAAATCAAAGAAAAAACATCGAATTCTTCCATGAGGAAAAAAGTTTGAAACAGAGCTCCACAAACTGCAAGGTAACAGCACTGCCGAAAAAAGGAGACTGAAGGGGACCCCGTGTGGCTACGGGGTTAGTGGCATGCTGGGCATGGTCAGTGATGGGCTCCATCTGATGATGTCACCCATCTATGAGAACTAACATCCTGCTTGTCCTAGGAGAAAAATATATACAAGAGGTGATAAGTTTTTTTATTGAACTATTTAATATATTTTCTTGGCTAGCTTTCATGAGTAACCAATAAAAGGAGGAACGGCATCAAAGCATTGTCAGCGTTTTTTTGCCTGCTACACTCTCAAATTTGACTCGGATAGTCAATTATAAGTTTGTTGTAAGGAACTTTTTTGAACTGAGCAGTTAAACATTTCAACCCTTCTTGAACCTTTGGGGATACAATACTGTTGGACTATAATTCTTGATTTCACTTGAACACTTTATCAGTCTATGGGCTCCCTCCGGATGCAGTCTTCATGAAACACAGCCCGTGTCGGGGGACCGCTGATTCTTTGATATAAACAGTTTGGCTTGATGCTGACACTTTGAACCTATTTTGCTTGCCTAAATAGAATAAAACTTTTTTTTGAACTTTATGGACATTGTGGAACCTTTGATGTCCTTCCCCCTTTTACTGGTTATCCATTTTTGATGGACTGACTGTGGCCTAGAACTATTATCTGCTTATAGCTTTCACGAGTTACACTCCCTTCATCAGGTCGAAACAAAATGAGTAGGTTAAAGCAAAAGAAGATGTTGCCTGAACATATGCAGTAAGTAAATCACAGATTACATTACAATGGTGGCAGTGTGCCGGGGACAGGGAAAAGGAAGGAGGAGGATGTGTCTGCAGAGTGATAAGAAGATGACAGAGCGATCCACAGAGAAAATTGTAATCTATTTTCTGCCACAGAAGCATCCAATTCATTCTCGCCGTAATTTTAGCTTTTGTGTGGCTACCTCCCAGCACCAGTTGAAGAAGGGGTTGGATTCGGCCTGCGTGTTAGGGTTTTGCTGTACTTTATATTGCTGTAAACTGCTTTGGCTTGTTTTTACAAGAAAGGTTTTCTATAAGGGTGAGGCTGCTGGTGTTCATCAATTGTTCTGGGTCCAGGCATTAAGCACTGCGTAATATACCTTAAGTGGCTATTTGCAATGGAACTATTGAAAGAAATTGGGAAACAGACATTTTTTGAAAAGAAGGCTCTGGATTTTTTTTTTTTTTCCAAGTGTGGGGCTTAATTTTGAAAAAAAATGTTTATTTTCAATTAATACAACCACAACGATACCTTGTAGCAAAACATTTAAGCAATATAATTAATTAAAACAAACTCCTCTCTCCACCCTCCCCACCAGCATACTGAAAGCAATTTTCACCTTAAATAATACTCAATAATAAAAAATAAAATACAATAGTAAAATACAATTTTTCAAAATGTTTACATTCAGATAAACCAAGTACAGAGGAGCCGTGCTCAGTCAACCAAGAAAGAAGGTCCTATCCGCATCCAGAAGTGGCTTCCAGATTTCATTAATACTGCAATAGCTTTCTGTTTGGGTTAGGTTAGACATTCCAATGCGTACGTAATCCAAATAATAATAATCATTATCATCAATTGTATCCAAGCCTCCCAAAAAGGCACTGCAGGACTACTGCAGCCACTAGATATCAGTTCATTTGTGTTATCATCTTCCTGAAGATTTGTAGTTTTTCTCTGAATCACTAAGTACTTTTAATTAAATCGGACAGTATAAAAGTCTAAAAAGAATTAAATAAGCTTTGAAATTCATATAATAAGAGGATAAGGATTGTGGCAGGATCGGTGGCAATATATGATTCTTGTTTTGAGATTTTAGTCTCAAATCCCTAGGACAGCAATCCATTTGTTTAAAAAAAAAAAAAAAGCTTCTCTCCCAGCTCCCTCCTCCTATTGGACAATCACATCCCTCTATAATCCTGCCCACCTAAATTTCCTAACATAACTCATTTCCAGTCTGCATGCTGCTCAGCCCTTTCAGATCCCAACACGAGGTAAGTAAATGTGAGATATGCTTTCCACTTTAGATAGGTTTTTTAAAAAGATTGAATTATATATGTTCTGCAAATGACCCCGCTGTGGCTCACAAAACGGGACTGTAAAGAAGTGGGTACTTTGCTTCGAAAATTCATATGGAATGGTAGAAAAGCATGGCTAGCACTTCACATTCTAATGCAACCAATGACCAAGGGCGGACTGAACTGTCCCAATCTACGTACATATAATTTGCCTTGTTTGCTGAGACACCTGAGAGATTTATTAGCTGGAACCTCTTATTTCACCCCCACAGAATCCACTGAAAGACTGGCTGGGTACCTCCTCATTCAATCCCCTGGTAGAGACCACCAAGGAGTCCTTGTCACAGGTAGCAGCTATCCAAATCCTTATACAAGTGTGTTGCAAGGCATGGGTTTTTCTATGTTCCCAGGTGAATCTCACATCGAAATTGTCGGCGCTACTGAGCATATGCGCTCATGAATATTTTCCTCCGGGCACCTCCAGTTCTATATTCCACAAATGGTGGGACAAAGGGCTGATGTATGTATAATCAGTGTTTCTCAAAGGCAACGCGTCAATTATTTACTTTTCTAGAGTTACAACAAGCTTACTCGTTTCCAACCTCGGATTAGTTTTCATATATGCAATTTAGGCATTTTATTCACAAACATGAGAGTGCGATGCGAATCTCACCACAATTCTGGTCCCTGCATAGCATGGTGCTGGTCTCCAAATTGCAAAAACCATCTATTGCAGCTTACCGTAAATACCTACACATCAAGATAAAGCACGACGCAATGGTAGATACATTTAGCAACTGGCAAAAATGGCCAGAGTTCAACGTTAACAAAGCAGGACTATACTCAATGGGGCAGATTTTCAAAGGGGTACGTGCGTAAAATACGCACGCACCCCCCGAAAACCTACCCCAAGCTCCCCCTGTGCGCGCCGAGCCTATGTTGATTTACGCGCATCCCGGGGCTTTCCTGGGGGTGGGGGGGGGGGGGGGCGTGTCGCGGCAGCACGTCATCTGGGGGCGGAGGCGGGGCCGTGGGCGTGATTCAGGCCCGGGGGCGTTTCGGGGGTGTGGCCGGGCCTCCAAAACCGCTCCCGGGCTGGGGAATTGCGCTGCTGGCCGGCGCGCACAAGTTACGCCTGCCTCAGGAGGAGTGGCCTCGGAGGGAACAGAGGCAGGCTGCGCGGCTCGATGCGTGCAGGCTGCCGATTTTGAGCAGCCTTGCGCGCGCCGACCCCGAATTTTAAAGGATATGCACGGCTACGCACGTATCTATTAAAATCCGACGTACTCTTGTTTGTGCCTGGTGCGCGAACAAAAGTACGTGTGGGCGTACTTTTTAAAAATCTACCCAGATGTTTTCAAGACATTCCAGAATGGTCCGAGAGTGTACTCTTTAGAGCAGTGGTTCTCAACCTTTTTTCTGTCGGGACACACCTGACAGATGGTTCTCACATGCGTGACACACTGACCCATGATCGTCACAGGGCTAGATGTAAATGTACAGTTTGCATCCACGGGAACCCCCCTGATCCACAATAATGGATGTAAAGCAGAATTATGACATTCCCCGTTCAACTCACTCTACAAAAAAGATATTCTGGTTCTGGTGTCATCTCAGTAACAGCAACTCAAACTCCTTCTACTTTCAGGCTCAATAGCCCTACTTATGAAAAGACAGCAGTTTACCACCAATGCATGTCCTCTTGAGAAAACGCAACAAATAAGACTGATAAAACACTTACATGCTAGTAAAATATCTCTGTAACAGACACAGAACCGACCTAACATACTCCCAGGATCTGTAGTAATGCACATAAACTAATCCACACACAGTTACACCTGTATTATGGAATACACTCAAACAGGAGCAACCCTATCTATGAAAAGGCAACACTACAAATATTAAATCAGGCCCTAAAAACCAATACATCTCTTATTAGGAAAACAGAACTAGCAAGCAGCTATAGATCCCCACACAGAAATAATTGTAAAACTATACTAATAAGCAGAATAAATGTTTCACAACAACTATGAACAGAATAACATCCAACAATTAAAAACTCATAAAAACTATTAAAAATTCTCCAAACACCAATAAAATATTTCAAAAAAAGCAGACACATCACATAATATTAAATAATTAAAATAGCAGTCAATCAAGAAAAATAAACTTAAAAAGCCACCTTTACTTACCCCCTCAAGCAGCTTTCCTACTCCTCTTCCATGCAGGCTGTAGCACACACCAGAAGCAGCAGTAGTGGCTAAGCTCTATACTCATGGTCCTCTTCCTTAGGGCCCATGTCTCTCACACACACACACACCATACCAGTCATGCCCCCATGACCAGTTTCTGTCTCTCACACACCAATCATCTCCCAGTCTTTGACAAACACACCAGTCACCTTCCTGAACAGTTTCTCTCATGCCATACACACACACACAGGCTTCCCACTCCCGTGTTCCACTTACATATATGGGCTTCTCACTCTCATAATCACTTTCTCTTTCTCACATACACTCACCAGTCTCTCACTCCCATGCTTGTTCTCTCCACATGCACAGGCTTCTCATTCCCATAATCACTTTCTTTCTCTCCCACATACACACACACCAGTCACCTGATCTCTCTCATGCATACACACACAGGCTTCCCACTCCCATGTTCTCTTTCAGATATACAGGCTTCTCACTCCCATGCTGTATCTCACACACTCCCAGCTTTCTCACTCCCATGCTCACTCTTCACATGTACAGGCTTCTTATTCCCATAATCACTTTCTTTCTCTCTCTCACATACACGCAAACACACCAGTCACCTGATCTCTCTCATGCATATACACACACACATAGGCTTCCCACTCTCATGTTCTCTTTCAGATATACAGGCTTCTCACTCCCATGCTGTGTCTCACACACACCCAGGTTTCTCACTCCCATGCCCACTCTTCACCTGCACAGGCTTCTCATTCCCATAATCACTTTCTCTCTCTCTCTCTCACACACCCGTCACCTGATCTCTCTCATGCATACACACACACACAGGCTTCCCACTTCCATGTTCTGTCTTACATACACAGGCTTCTCCCTCCCATGCTGTGTCTCACACACACCCAGGTTCTCACTCCCATGCTCACTCTCTTCACATGCACAGGCTTCTTCCCATAATCACTTTCTGTTACACACACACACACACCAGTCTCTCTCTCATTTCCATGCTCGCTCTCCACGTGCACAGGCTTCTCATTCCCTGAATCACATTCTCTCTCTCACATTCACATACACACCAGTCACCTTACCAACCAGTCTCTCTCATATACATGCACACACACAGGCTTCCCACTCCCATGCTCTCTCTCACATAATCAGGCTTCTCACTCCCATGCTTTCTTTCACATACACCCCCACAACACCAGGCTTCTTACTCCCATGCTTTCTCACATACCCAGATTTCTCACTTCCATGCTTTCTCTCTCTCTCTCTCTCACACACACACATCCCTGACTGTCTCACACTCTCACATACACATCAGTCATCTCCTTGAGCAGTCACTTTCATTGTCTCTCACATATACACATACATCAGCTCTCTGACCAGTTTCTCTCAATCACACATACTCTCGATCAAATACATTCTCTCACTTACACACAGGCTCTCAATCACACACATTCTCTCACTTACACACAGGCTGGCTGGCTGCTTCTCTCTCTTTCTGTCACTCACTTCCCCCCCCCCCCAGCACAAGCGGTAGCTGCTCCTCCAGCCCCCGCAGGCCAAGAAGGAAGAATTCCATCGATCGCGGGAGGCTCATGCTGCTCTCTCCTTCCCTTCCGCTTTCTCCCCCAGAGCAGGAAGATCAGCTGCCTCTCCTGCTGCCACCGGACTCCTGCTATCTTCGGGCGTCCGAACTTCCTGTCGGGGGGGGGGGGGTAGCGGAAGCGCAGCGCACAACGTCCGCTTCCTCCCTCCCCCCCCAAGCAGGAAGATCGGCGGACCATACGGCCCGACGCCCGAAGATAGCAGGAGGCCGGTGGCAGCAGGAGAGGCAGCTGATCTTCCTGCTTTGGGGGAGAAAGCGGAAGCTGTGCGCGACGCTTCCGCTCCCCCACCCCAAGCAGGAAGATCGACGGACCATACGGCCCGACGCCCGAAGATAGCAGGAGAACGGGTGGCAGCAGGAGAGGCAGCTGATCTTCCTGCATTGGGGGGAGGAAGCGGAAGCTGCACGCGGCGCTTCCGCTCCCCCCCCCCCAACAGGAAGACCGGTTGGCCATACGGCCGCAGCAGCGCTTCCCCATGTGTGCCGTGATGGCGCGCGAGGCGTGGGTTCTCTTGCGGCACGGCCTTTCTTCTTCCCGCGCACCACTTCCTGTTCCGGGTCCGGGGGGGGGGGAATGCAGGCGCGGGAAGAAGAAAAGGGCAGCCACGGATGCCACAGCTTTTTTTTTTTTTGCACCGCTGCCGTTCCCGCTGGGCTTGAACGTGCTGATAGCCCGGCGGCAACGGCAGCAGGGAAGAACGAGCAGCGGGAGGGACCGGGAGCCATGCGACACCTGCCGGTGCTTGGCGACACACTAGTGTGTCGCGACGCACCGGTTGAGAACCGCTGCTTTAGAGAACTACAATATAAATTCCTGAGACAATTTTACATGACTCCAGGTAAGGCCTACCGGGCACACATGATAGAATCCCCGATATGTGACAAATGCCAGACTAACAATGGGTCTTTCCCACATAGCTTTTGGACCTGTCCCAAGATTAGGACAGTCTGGCAACAGATTATAATCCGATATAGCCAGATGTTAGCAGCTGTATTGCCAGAAGATCCTATGTTGTGGCTCTTTGGCACTTCTCCCTTTAATCTACCAGGGGTGAATGCATATGGCCTAAATTTATTAAAAAAGACAGCCTTGTGGGGAAAAAGGTCATACTCTCCTGTTGGGTCTCGGATCATTGGTTCTATCTCTTAATCAAATTGTACTCTCTGAAGTATCTCAGTGCACGGTCAATTTCAGTGAAACGCTGGTCAGAAATGAAAAAGGTCTGGAAGCCCCTAGATGATTACTTGAAACCCACAATATATTAGTCGGTTGTACCCATACAAGGAGGTACTGACACACAGAAAGGGGGGATGTGGGTGAGGGGCAGGGGAAGACAGGGAGGGAAGAGGAGGATAGGGAGGAGGGGTAGGTAACACATGAAACACTGATACCGACTGGTACTGGTTTTATATAAGTAGTAGTTCAGGCAGACAGTCGGCTTGTATGTACTGTTGTGCTTTCACTGACAATTTGATCTGCATATAATGTGACAGTTATCAAGATGTCTTGGTTGCATGTCTCACTGGTTGTAATGTTTCAGTGTTTGAAAAACCAATAAACACAAGTTACAAAAAAAAGATTGCATTATGAATGTATATTAAAAGATGCATAAATGGACAGCCCACAATTGGTGGTGGTGGTGATAATTGGTGCTATTGCTCACAAGTTACAAACTTGTGCTACTTCAGCCCCCTTAAAATTAAATTTAAAAATAACTTTTTATGTCTTTGCTGGAATCTCCTGTTATTTTCATCTACCTTTCTTCTGTGATCTAGAGGGTCCTACCAAAACTATAGGAAGAATTTCAAATACTTGGGGCAGAATAGCAGACAGAATGATCAATGAGGCCCTACTTAAATCTCAATTTTGCAGACATCCAGGATCCGCCAATATTAGGCCTCTACCACAATATAAGCAGGGCCTTCATGATGCAGCAATAAAAATATCCAAATCTAGGCAAAAAGGTGGTCAGACTTGCTGGGCCCTTATAGCTTCACTTTATCTGCATTTGTTGCTGCACAGTACTGAATTTCTTATTCAAAAAGGCAGGTAATAAATCAAGATAAACAAATAAATCCAGAAAGTAAACATATGCCGTTTCCATTTTATTGGCTCTGTAATTTAAATAATACCACAATTCATGAGAAATGGACTACTTTTAGGGACAGCCATCTAAACAAGAAATGAAAAAATAATACAGGATTACCAGGGGCCTGGAACTTAGAACTGGCACTGGAGGTGGACAGCCCGTGCCCTCTCACAGAATGCCACCATCCTCAAGGGGGTCCAACATAAGAACATAAGAAAATGCCATACTGGGTCAGACCAAGGGTCCATCAAGCCCAGCATCCTGTTTCCAACAGTGGCCAATCCAGGCCACAAGAACCTGGCAAGTACCCAAACACTAAGTCTATTCCATGTTACCATTGCTAATGTCAGTGGCTATTCTCTATGGGGTAGATTTTAAAAAGCATTTACTCGAGCAAAACTGGTTTTTGCTCGAGTAAATACACTTTACTCAAGTAAGTGGGCTTTTCAAAATTGCTACAATATATGCTATTGAATTGTCCATAGGATTTACTCAAGTAAGTGCACTTTACTCGAGTAAATAGCTTTTGAAAATTGCTACGATAGTATGTCACATTTACATGCGTAACTCCTTTGAAAATGACCCCCTAAGTGAACTTAATAGCAGGTAATGGACTTCTCCTCCAAGAACTTATCCAATCCATTTTTAAACACAGCTATACTAACTGCACTAACCACATCCTCTGGCAACAAATTCCAGAGTTTAATTGTGCGTTGAGTAAAAAAGAACTTTCTCCGATTAGTTTTAAATGTGCCACATGCTAACTTCATGGAGTGCCCCCTAGTCTTTCTATTATCCGAAAGAGTAAATAACCGATTCACATCTACCCATTCTAGACCTCTCATGACTTTAAACATATCCCCCCTCATCCGTCTCTTCTCCAAGCTGAAAAGTCCTAACCTCTTTAGTCTTTCCGGGGAGCTGTTCTATTCCCCTTTCATTTTGGTCGCCCTTCTCTGTACCTTCTCCATCGCAATTATATCTTTTTTGAGATGCGGCGACTAGAATTGTACACAGTGTATTCAAGGTGCGGTCTCACCATGGAGCGATACAAGCAATACCATCCTCAAGAGGCATTTATTCTCTCCAGGCAGCCCACTAGGGGAACTGCCTGAGCAGCCGAAAGGTGCATCAGAATAAGCCGCTGCCTGGAGGTGCCCCTCGAGAGTCTGCGCTTTCAGGAAGGGGGAACCTCAGCCCCTCAACCCTTGCATCTTCAGAGGAAGAACCCACACACACACACAGAGTGCCAACTAGCCTAGGGCCTGCCTTGCTGGGATTTCATCATACTCTGTCTTAGATGTCAGTGTTACGCACCTGATTTTCTGTGGATAGTAAAGGTTGTTTCCATGCCAGCATGGATGTGATCTGTCACGTGGCAATGCAGCAGCCATGTCCCAGGGTTGCCCGCTATGAGTTCTATGGTCTGAAATGTCCCAGGAAACAGGTCATAGACATCTGCTCTGTGCTCCTTCTCTGCCTGTAGCAAGGAGAAGGATAAATAAGAAGTGCAGATTTGAGTTTAAAACATTTCAGATGTCCAGTTTTGTAACTTATTATTTCTAAGTCTTTCAGTCATATTCCACTTATTCTGACCAAAATGATGAGCGTGCTTTTTCTCCTCTAACTTAACGCCGGTCCCAGGAAATCTCCATTACACTACAGGTAAAAGTCATGTCTTGTTGATCCCCGTGTGTACTTTTACCCCCATACAGGGTGGGCAACTTTCAGACGGGTGATTTACACAGCTAAAATGCTGTTTTTTACCTGTGAAAATGGCTTTGAAAATTGCTCTCTTGGGGGGTGGGTCTTTTTTTTTTTTTTTTTTTAACAGCCCATAAAAATGTGTGGCTGTCACATGCACAAATTACTCCAATAGTAAATTCACTTTGAAAATTACTCAGCAAGCTTCCCCCCTCACAAGTTACAACTGATAATTTGTGCAGGGGGATTTTCCACGAAAATTAACACATGCTTAAAGGTGAATTTTCAAAACCTTATACATGTAAAATACAGCATAGATACGCATAAGCAGCCTTTATTCATGTATTTCATATTTTATAAGAATCTAAATAATGCACATATGTTCACTTTTGTGAATGCATGTGAAAAAGGGGCGGTGCGGGAGGCGTTTCAGGGCGGGGCTATCTGTTACGCATGTATGCTGCTATTTTGAAAGACACTTGCATATATTTTCCAACTTTCTTGCGTTATGTTTACACCTGCTATTTATCTGGCGTAAGTGATATTAATTGTGTTTATTGTGTTGTACTAACAGGATGGGAGGTCTGGGTAGACTGGTTGGGGGGAGAGTTCAGGCTGAAGAACTAGGAAGGTCTCAATTACCTGGAGAAGGGCTGGGCGAACTGGTAGACTGATTGGTTAACTGGTTAATTTCCTCCACGTGCGAGTGTTTTAAAATTGGCCGACTTATGCTTGTAAATCTGGACTTATGCAAGTTAAGTCCTAGTTTATTTTCATGCGTAAAATACACACACGTTATACATTTATAATAGGTGTGTAAAGAACGCATGCTCAATCCATTGATATACGTGACTTCAATGTATTCACACATAAGCCTAGGTATTTTGCGTGATAGAATTATGTGTATTTTATAAACATGCACATATACACACATATTATAAAATACCATAGCAAATATGCGTGCGGCCACATGCATGCATATGTCAGCGTGTGCAGTTGTTTGAAAGTTATCCCCATACCGTTCAAAAAAAAAAAAAGTGTGCAAATCCGAACCCCACCCAGACTCTGCCATCTTCCCCCCCCCCCCCCCCCCAGAACACTTCTCTACTATGCACCTAATTTTACATGCATATCGGGTGGGACATTTTCAAAAGGCTATTTCAGTAGTTAAAGCACTGTTTTACCTGCAGAAGTCCCTTTGTACACTGGTTTAGATCCACTGAGTAATAGAAATTATATTAATGGTACTGAATTTGCATTAATTGCACTGCACATACATACCTAATAACTGAACAACATTTAGAATATAATGAAATGCTTCACCAGCACAGTATTTCTCAGTGGTTACACTGTTTGCTTGATCAGGGCAAACAGGCATTACATTTAGAAATGCTCTAAGGTGGCTTTGGCTCTCTGAGATCAGGGAGTGGTAAAGGGAGGAGGGGGGTCTCTGAAGATTGCAATGCTCTAAAGCAGGGGTCAGGAACCTATGGCTCGGGAGCCATATATGGCTCTTTTGATGGCTGCATCTGGCTCGCAGACAAATCTTTAATAAAAAAGTAAAAATCTAACAAAATCCCCCACCCTCCTGGCGCCCCCCAAGACCTCCAAAATTAATTTACTACAACCCCCACCCTCCTGACCCCCCCAAGACCTGCCAAAAGTCCCTGGTGGTCCAGCGGGGGTCCGGGAGTGGTCCGGGAGCGATCTCCTGGACTTGGGCTGTCGGCTGCCAGTAGTCAAAATGGCACCGAAGGCCCTTTGCCCTCATTATGTCACTGAGGTCGACCAATGTCGGCGGTAGCCCTTGTGACATTGTAAGGGCAAAGGGCCATCGGCTGCCAGTAATCAAAATGGCGTCGACGGCCCTTTGCTCTTACTATGTCACAGGGGCTACCGCCGCCATTGGTCGACCCCAGTGACATAGGGCAAAGGGCCGACGGCGCCATTTTGACTACTGGCAGCCAACAGCCCAAGTCCAGGAGAGCACTCCCGGATCGCTCCTGGACCCCCGCTGGACCACCAGGGACTTTTGGCAGGTCTTGGGGGGCATCAGAAGGGTGGGGGTTATAGTAAATTAATTTTGGATATCTTAGGGGGTCGTCAGGAGGGTGGGGGTTGTAGTAAATTAATTTTGGAGGTCTTGGGGGGCGTCAGGAGGGTGGGGGGTTTTGTTAGATTTTTACTTTTTTATTAAAGATTTGTCAGCGAGCCCTGGACCCCCGCTGGATCACCAGGGACTTTTGGCAGATCTTGGGGGGGGGGGGTTAGGAGGATGGGGGTTGTAGTAAATTAATTTGGCAGGTCTTGGGGGCGTCAGGAGAGCAGGGGGTTGTAGTAAATGATTTGGTAGGTCTTGGAGTCATGAGGGTGGGGGGTTGTAGTTAGTATGGCTCTCACAGAATTACATTTTAAAATATGTGGTGTTCATGGCTCTCTCAGCCAAAAAGGTTCCTGACCCCTGCTCTAAAGCCAGTACAGGCCACCATACCTCTCTTTTCGCCCAGCAACATCTATTCCCATTTCTCCTGCCTCCAACCGCTGCCCAGTATCTCCCCTTCTAGCAGGCAGCATCCATTCTCCGCTTTCAATCTCCCCACTCCTACTGGCAGCGACTCCAGTCTCTGGCTACACTCATATCACTTTTCCTCCCTCAGTCCTTCAGGTAGCAGACATGTACAGTTCTTGCACATCGCATGCTTACAGTCTTGGCTCCCTTGCCCTGCAGACAGCTCCATGACGCAATTCGGGCTGGGTGACATGAAGCGATGGCATTACATCCAGATTGAGGCAGACACCCTACCCTGTTTGCCCCATCCTCATCTTGGCCTTCAAAATTTGGCACCTTAGATAATTCCCCATATTACCAGTGGCTAAATCTAGTCCTGTCTTGAAAACTAGAATGCTTATCCCTTCCTGTGGTACTGTAATTACATGCTGAAAACGCCCATTTGAATGTGATTACTGCAGTGTTCATACTATGAAATGATTCCAATTTTTCAGCAAAAATTTACAGTCTACACAGACAAACACACACACCACACGCACACGAATCTGATTATTTCTGATTATTTGTCTTTTTCAAAAAGTTTACCCAACCTTGAAGAGAAAGCTCTGTGCATGAAAGTGTACAGTGTGCATATCTGCTTCATTCCCCAGGCCCAGCAGATACCAGCTGGTCTTTTCACCTTCGGTCATCCTCAGCCCATGAAGATTGCCGTAGATCTTTCCATTAATTGCTGTGCAGGTGAAAATCACATTAAATCACATTTAGTATAACTCCAAAGGTGTTCCAGTCATCATAAGAACATAAGAAATGCTATGCTGGGTCAGATCAAGGTCCTTCGAGCCCAGCATCCTGTGGCCAGTCTGGGTCAAAGTTCTCGGCAGATCCCAAAAAAAAGTAGATTTCTTTCTCATTGGTCACCCTCAGGGATAAGCGGTGATTTCCCCCACTTCTACCTAGCTAATCACTCTTTTTGGACTTTTCTTCCAGGAACCTCTCCAAAACCTCTTTTAAATTCCGTTATGCTTAGTTGCCCTGACCTCATCCTCTGACAACAAAGTCCATATTTTGATTATGCATTGAGTGAAAAGACACTTTCTATGATTTGTTTAAATCTGCTTGTTGTTTTAGTATTATTTGAAAGGGTAAATAACTATTCCATTTATCCGTTCCACCTCACCCATGATTTTAAAAACCTCTCTTATCTCCTCTCAGTATCTCTTTTCCAAGCTGAAGAGCCCTAACCTGTTCAGCCTTGCTTCATAAAGCAGCCGCTCCTTCCCCTTTATCATTTTGGTTGCTCTTCACTGTTCCTTTACTAGTTTTGCTATGACCAGGCCTAGATTTGTCAATAGGCACAGTAGGCCTGTGCCTAGGACAGCAGACATCTGGGAGACAGCAGGCAGAGCAAAAAAAATGTCCTGCCTCCTAGCAGTAAAAAAAACCCCTCTGATATTTGCCCACCACGGCCAAGGAAGAACTGCCACTCTCTCAGCAAATGTGGGGCCAAAGGAGATCTACAGCACCCACCACTTGCCTGACGGGGCCCTCAAGCTAAGGAGAGCCCTGGCACTTTCCGCCCAAGTTCGATCCTGCACCAGGGCCAAACTGATCCGCTACAGCAACAGTCACTACCACTGTCCGCCACCATCCCCTTGCGCTGACATGGTCCGCAGTAGGGCCACACAGAACTGT